>NC_143564.1:31512500-32144444 GCF_054136105.1 Typopeltis vanoorti
TATTGTTGAGGTTACTAGATATAAGACTGCCAAGATAAACATATTTATTAAATTGTTCCAGCAGGCGATTTTCAAGATTTATAGAAATATTTTCTTCTTCTCTACCTATCTTCATTATTTTTGTTTTATGAAGATTTATTTTCATACCATAAGTTTTACAAGAGTCATAAAATATTAATAGTTTTTTCTAGCTGTGGTTTAGAATATGCTAAAATAATGATATCATCCGCATATTTTATGTGATTAATGTTGGTACCATTGATTTTTACACCTGGTTCATCGGCTATGGTTTTACAGACTTCTAGGAAGAGGATAAAGAGTTGAGGTGAGAGAGAAGGCATCCCAGCATTACACCTTTCTCGACTCTGGAATTCTCGGTTTTAATGTTGTTTGTTTTAACAAAAGCTTTGGTGTCTCCATAATAATTTGTAATAAATGTTAAAATATCAGAATCCACTTTTACGTTTTTTAGGACAGTAATCAATTTGTTTCTATTAACTGAATCAAAGGCTTGGTTAAAATCTATAAAACAACAGTATACGGGCAGGTTGTATTTCCAATATTTTTCTGCTATATTATTAATGGTGAAGATATGGTCTATAGTGGATCTATGTGGCCTGAATCCTGCTTGGTTTTCCTCTATGATTTTTTTTGTAAGCACCTGTGTTCTCTTTTTTATAATTCGAATGAATAGTTTATAACTATGACTTAAGAGTGTTATGGGTCTGTAATTTTCAATATTCTTTTGTCTCCTTTTTTGTGAATTGGTATAATAATTCCTGTTTTCCAGTCAGTTGGAATTACTCCAGTATAAAGAATTTGATTAAATAAATTCATTAAGAAATTAAAGGCTTCCTTGCCACCATATTTCCATAGTTCTATAGATATTTCATCTTTACCCGTAGCTTTTGAAAGTTTCATTTGGTTTATTGCATTTATAATTTCTGCTGTGGTTATGGGTGCCTTTTCATACATCATCTTTTCTGTTATATTTTCCTCCTCCTGTTCTTTTTGAAATAATGTTTGATAGTAGTCCTTCCAAATTATTTTAATATTTTGTATTGACCCAGTTTCTAGATTGTTTTTATCTTTCATTGTCAATGGTTTATCTTTATAGATCTTAGTTAATTCTTTGATCATTTTGTATACCGTTTTCTTATCATTTCTTTTATTAGCTTCTTCCCAAAGCATTGCTTTTTTTCCTCCAACCAGTTATTTTTGACAGATATGCACATTTTATCAATTTTGTTTTTAAGATTCTTATAATGTTGTTTATTTTCTTCTGTATTTTTTATATTTAATATATGCTTTGCAGTTCTTTTTTCTTCTAAAGTATTTAGAATTTCAGGGGTTATCCATTTATGATGTTGTACCAAGTATATTTCTTGCAGTACTTATAACAATTTTTTTTTATCTTGATTCCATGTATTTTCTATATTGTCATAGGATAAACTTCTAAACTCATTTCCTATTAGTGTCTGATAATTATCTTGCATAGATTTCTCTTTCAGTTTTGACAGGTCCACTTTGTGTATAGGAGCTCGTGATTTACCATACTTGAATTTTAGTTTAATTTTTGCTGCTAGCAGTTCATGGTCAGTGTCGAAGTCTGGAGTTTTTAAAGTTCTAACATTTCGCACTGATGATTTCTAATTGCGTTTGATTAGAATGTAATCAATACAGTTCTTTGTTGTACCATCTGGTGAGGTCCATTTGTGGGAAGGTGTATGGGAAAAAAGGGTGTTACAGATAAATAGATTATTTGCTTTACAAAATTCTAAAATTCTTTCACCTCTTTCATTTCTGTTATCAACTTCGAACCTGCCCATAATTTCCTCCATGCCTGGGGTGAGCTTTCCAATTTTGGCATTAAAATCTCCCATCACTATTAATATATCTTTCTTATTGGTCTTATCTATTAGATCTTGCAACTTATCATAAAAGGTATCGATTTCTTCATCTTTATGTGACTGGTCGGGGGCGTAGATTTGAATAATTGTAAAGATGATCATTCTTGGGCCATGACTGCATTATGTAGACTATTATTCACTAAAATTGCGACTCCGTCTCTATGTACATTGTCCTCTCTGCTCGAGTAGAATAGTTTCCCTGAATTTAGATTTATAACTCCTTCTCCTGTCCAATGGCTTTCAGCCAAACCTAAAATGTCCCATTTAATCCTAGCAAGTTCTTTTTCCATCAAATTTATTGTCCCAGGTGAGATGCGAAATTCTATTGGCTGACCACATACTAAACTTCTCGACTGCTCCCTGTGATCCGGGATCAGTCGCGTCGGTTTCCTCGAAAGCAGTAACAAACCCGTTGGGGTTTCTCTCAATTCTAATCATTTCTTCTGTTGTTATTGAAACATTCCCAGTATTTTTGAATTCCCACTACAGTATTTTTGATAACACTCTAAAGGCTAACGGATAACCTAATGTCTCTCATATTCCATATGAATTTATTCAATTGACTTCCCACCATACCAGCTTTGCTGATTCTGTTGTCTATTTCTATATTTAATTTACCATCTTCACTAAAAATCGTGCCTAAGTAGCTAAAATGTTTTACTTGTTCCACAGGTTCTCCATTCATTTCAAAATTTCAAAGAATCCATTGACATTTTCAATGATTCTGCCTATTTTCATTGTCTTTGTCTTTTTATTGCTGACCTTCATACCATATCTATTACAACAGTTATTCAGTTTAGTCAGATAATCTTGCAGCGGATTGATTTAGAAGTATAACATCATCCAAATAAAGCAAAGAGTTGACATTAACATCTCCAATTTCGATATCATGTTAAATACCACTTTCCTTCATAATGTGACCACTACATTATTTGTGAGTTCAACAAACTTCATCATTGGCCTGTAGAGTAAGATAGGCTGAGAGTCAGCAGATAGTAGGAGAGGAAATAAAGATAGAGTGCATAGTGATAGAGTAGGTAAAAGAGGCCTCAGTTGACCTGTTTTAGCTGTTTGCCCCCCAGGGGCGCTTCTAAAACGGTCGTTGATTTTTCACTTCAAAAAAAAAGAAAAATCCTAAAAAGGAAACATGTAACAAAACAAAGAGAGAATAAATCTGGAGAAGGAATGGAAAGGTAAACTTAGAGGTGGAGGATGGATCTGGCCGGAGTGATGCAGCTCACAAGGAACTGCACCGCCTCGATGTAAGCATTCGCTGCTCGGGTTCACAGGTCCTCCCCCACCTGTGGGAGCTAAAAACCAGTGAAGCTGAGTACAGAAATCCACATCCACAAGGTGGTTACTGTTCCTTTCTTTTGTTATGGGCTGTTATGATTCTTTTGGCCACCTCACTTCCCTTGGCCATGTCTAGTTTGCAGAGAGCAATGTAGAACGCCGAAGCTGCCTTCTCGTCTATATCCAGGGCTACCTCTACTTGCTCAGGGGTGATTTTGCTGATGTCATCAACGAAGAGGTCACACCATTTTGCACTGACGATGTGAGGTCCATATTTCCCTGTGAGGAGGAGTTCAGGTTCTCCTACTTTATCTATTGCCTCTTTAAACTTTTCTGCCGCCCCGGGCATACCTCTAAGGAGATCTACGGAGATGTTTTAGAGTCTCCCCTGCTTTTGCATGAGGGACTTCTGGGTGTTCGGTTTCAGATACTTTTGCTGTTTTGAGATTTGTCAGCTCTTCTTCCTGCGGACTTTGCAGCCGTTTGGAAGTTTTGGTGTTCGTCTCCATCTCTACTTTATCTGAATTGGCAATGTCTATATTGCCATATTTAAAGATAAAGCCGTCTCTAAAAATTCGGACGATCCCTAGGCCACTCGATCGTGGGCGAAAGACCGTCCATCTCAGCGTTGGCTCCACTCAGTGATGGCCTTCCACCCACACGCCACCACCGAGCAGAACCGCTCAAATTCCGAAGAAAAGCATTCACCGACAAAACCCTTCAGCGGGCCGTGCCGGAGAACACACTCCCGGGAGACTCAAATTGCTCACTTAAGGCAAAAACCTTAAGAGAGCGAACTCAAAAACTCTCGAATCTCATCACCCAAGGGGGTAACAGCAACAGCCGAACCTCAGTCAAACTTCATTGGTACAGCATTGCCATCCATTACCCTCCAAGGGTATTGGTTCAGCGGTCAATGTTATGGAGCGTGAGCGGGTTGCTGAGGCATGATCTGCCCTTCACGAAACCATGTTGTCCCCCATACAGTATCCCATTTTCATCTATCTGCTAACACTGGTAACAAACTGGAATAGGATAGTTAGTATTTTTTTTTTTATTGTCCCATGGTATTATTACACCAGATCAAAGAGGTCAAGTTAATGTATTTTATACAGCACCTTGTCTGCGTTGTTATAGAGTTCACATTTGGAAATATTCATACAGTTTAGCAAATGCATTGCAGATGCTGCTTCAATGTTACAGATTTTGGGTGGTGAAGACTTTTATATCATTGCTAAACTTGATCGGTCTTGTGTGGCCGGGCTTGAGGCAGCGAGAGATCATGGTAGCGGCTTGCGATTAAACTTGGAGTTGATGGTAGCTCCTGGATTTTCTGCTGAGTACCAGTGGTGAGTCATGCCCTGAAGAACTGTTCTTGTTATGTTTTCTTTTTGGGTGGTTTTAAAAAGATTGAAATCTTTGGTATCACTTGAGGTTGCTGCCATTTTTGCTATTTCATCTGTAGTTTCGTTTCCCTTTAATCCTGGGATCCACTGGAAGATTATTTCGGAATCCTTATGTAGTTTGTTTATGTTTTTTGCTATGTCTCTAAGTATTTCTTGATGGCTAGTGTAGCAGTTCTTAATAGCTTGAAGGGCTGCTAAGGAATCTGTGAAAAATATAAACTCCATCGGGTTTTGTTTGTCCAAATATTGCAGTGCTGTGTTAATGGCTATTAATTCTGCATGGTATGAGTTGCATCCAATACTGTTAGTTGTTTTTAGTTCTATATTATGAGAACCATAGATGAGTACACCACTCCCAGAATTGCCATTTGGATTTTTGGAGCCATCTGTGTAGATCTATATTGAGTCAGGTCCATATTCCATTATTTTTGAAAGGGCTAATGATCTCAAGATTTCAGGGTTTTCTAGGCTTTTTTCCTCATGTTTCCCTATTTCAGAGTTGATAACTATATTTTTCCTGTCTTGATTTGGAGGAAATGCTGGGTAGTCAGCTATTTTATTTGGACAATCCAAGGGAATTTTATTTTCTATCATTTCATGCATTGTTCATTTTTTCTTTAATCCGCTTGTTTTCCAGTTTTTAAAAAGTTCATGTGTTCTATGATGTGCAAGGTTGGCTCTTTTTTCTACAAATTTTGTAAGAATTTCTTGCCACCTAATTTTTAAAGGAACAAGGTTGGATTCGAATTCTGCTATTTTTCCATTAGTTGTATTCCTTAGTCCACATATGATTTTAGCTGCATTTTTCTGAATTTTTATAAGCTTGTCGGATAGTTAGTATAAAGCATCAGAATAGAGGCAGGCCTAAATGGCTTTTGCACTTTATGTACACTAATACCAGAAGCATTGGGAACAAGCAAGAGGAATTTTTGGCATTTGTTAGCTCATCTGGCCAAAGGTTATTGGCATTAGTGAGACATGGCTTACAGAAGATGATATAGTTAGTGGGATAGAATGTGAAGGGTATAGTGTGTTCAGAGAGAAAATAATGGGGTGAGGGGTGTTATTGATGATAGCCAATGAATGGCAACCAACGAGAATAGAAGTTCAACTGCAGGCCAGTGAAAATAGCACATTTGAGGCTATCTGGTGTGAGATGGAGGCCAGCAGAACAAAATATGTTTGATGCTGCCATGACCAAGGGATTGAAAAGATGATGGAGACAGCATGCATTGGCAAATAGACTCAATGAGTGGAGGGCAGGTAATTATTATGGGATATTTCAACTATGGGAACATAGATTGGAAGGAGGAGAGGACACATGGGAGGAAGGAAATGGATTTTATGAAATTACTAAGGGATAATTACCTGAGACAGCATGTAATGGAATATACTAGGGATATGAGAGTGCTCGAACTAGTAACTGCATCTGAGAATTTGCCTATAGCGAATATCACCACAATGTCACCAACTGGTGAGAGAGTGATCATATGGGCTTGACCTGGGAGGTGGCTAAATGTTTGGAATTTTCACTTAAGACAGGGTATATGTGGAATTTCAGGGCTGGTAAATATGACAAGCTGGAGATTACTTGGATTGGTACCATGGTATGTAAAGCTGCAAGGGCTGGTATGAATTCTCATGCCAAGTGCATGAGAAGTGGTAAAGGAGTGTCTGAGAGAAACAATAGTAAACATACCTAGAGTCAGGAGAGTAAATCAAGTGGGAGTTAAATGGATGAATATCATCATCAAGCTGGAGCTTCGAAAAAAAAAGAAACAATTGGCTCTCTTTTTTAAAAATTTAAGGAGAAAGGTGACCAGCAGGCAAATGAATAGTACGAGGCACAGGTCATAAGGATAACTATTATGATAAGAAAGGCAAAAACAGAGATTGAAAGGAAATTAGCAATGCAAGTTAAAGAGAATCCCAAACAGTTATTTTGATATGTTGCAAGTAAAAGAAAGAATGCTTATGGCAGAAGAATGGTTTTAATGAATGCCAATGGTAGGGAAGTAACTAAATCAGTCGAAATAGTAGATTTACTAAGTGAACACGTTGCATGAGTATACTTCACGGGACGAAAAACCCGAGTTTCCAGGAAAGACAAACCCGCTATTGTAAAATAAATACTTTTTAAGGTTGTGATTTTTAATACATTTTTGTAATACATTCTTGTTTTTATTGGTGTCTTCAAACTTCTGCCAAAATGATTAAAATTTTTCAAAATTTATAAATTAATTCAAGAATTATTAAATACAATTTAATGAGTATACTTATAATTTGTGAGTACAACAAATCTTCATCATCGGCCTGTAGAGTAAGATAGGCTGAGAGTCAGCAGATAGTAGGAGAGGAAATAAAGATAGAGTGCATAGTGGTAGAGTAGGTAAAAGCGGCTAAAGTTGACCTGTTTTAGCTGTTTGCCCCCAGGGGCGCTTCTAAAACGGTCGTTGATTTTTCACTTAAAAAAAAAGGAAAAATCCTAAAAAGGAAACATGTAAGAAAACAAAGAGAGAATAAATCTGGAGAAGGAATGGAAAGGTAAACTTAGAGGTGGAGGAAGGATCTGGCTCGAGTGATGCAGCTCACAAGGAACTGCACCGCCTCGCTGTAAGCCTTCGCTGCTCGGGTTCTCAGGTCCTTCCCCACCTGTGGGAGCTAAAAACCAGTGAAGCTGAGTACAGAAATCCACATCCACAAGGTGGTTACTGTTCCTTTCTTTTGTTATGAGCTGTTATGATTCTTTTGGCCACCTCACTTCCCTTGGCCATGTCTAGTTTACAGAGAGCTATGTAGAACGCCGATGCTGCCTCTTCGTCTATATCCAGACTTACCTCTACTTGCTCAGGGGTGATTTTGCTGATGTCATCAACGAAGAGGTCATCCTATTTTGCACTGACGATGTCGGGTCCATATTTCCCTGTGAGGAGGAGTTCAGGTTCTCCTACTTTATCTATTGCCTCTTTAAACTTTTCTGCTACCCCAGGCATACCTCTAAGGAGATGTTTTAGAGTCTCCCCTGCTTTTGCATGAGGGACTTCTGGGTGTTCGGTTTCAGATACTTTTGCTGTTTTGAGATTTGTCAGCTCTTCTTCCTGCGGACTTAATGGCCGTTTGGAAGTTTTGGTGTTTGTCTCCATCTCTACTTCAGCTTCTTCTACTGTATCTGAATTGGCAGTGGTAGCTCAGCTTTCGTCCGTCGGAGTTACCATGATGGTTTCTGCATTGTCAGTCTCTTCTGTTGGGATCGTATTGCTGGGCTCTGCAATTCTGGTAGGTTTCCCTCCCTTACGGGGCCTTTTCGTTGTCTTAGACATGGCGGCATGATCCGGAGTGGCCTCAAGAGGCGGAAACTCTTCCTGTGTTGTGACCTTTTCATTACTTGGTTTTGTTGCTGATGTGATTGCACCACCCATCCTCTGTGCGAGGGTTCTAGATGGGCAGGCGTCGACTTTGTGGTCAGTGACCCCACATTTCAAACAAGCTGCCTCACATTGTTCTTGGTTGTGGCCAATTATTAGGCAGTTCTTGCATTTTTTGCGAGGGCAGTCTGCCCCAAGATGATTGAAGGCACCACATCTAAAGCATTGCTTTTTGACGCCTGGGTAATTAACCATTACCCGGGCTGATCCTATGAAGACAAAGTTAGGAACTTCGTTCCTCATTTCAAGAGAGATGGTTACCTCCCCTGACTTCCACTCAGGATTGTCTGTGTCATTGTGAACCTGGATTTCCCGTACAACTCCCCATTTAGAGAATATGCTATGAATTACATCGTTGTTCTCTGCATATTCTAGGGGAAATTGTGGTATCTTAAGGTTTCTCAGGATGCTCCCAACCATGAAGGGAGATACGTTTACTTTACCACAGTCAAACCCTTGGAGAAGCGTTTCTCTGTTCTCCATATTTTTGGTCACTACCTGGTATCTCCACCCCAGTAAGGAGTAAATCCAAAAATGTTCTCTGCGCCGACGCAGTCAATGATGGCTTTCGCCATCGCCATTGCCGGTATTGTGGCGTCAACCTCAATTCCAAGGGTACGCACACACGGCAGAATGGAGGGCATGATCAGATGGGGGGAAGCCTAACTATTCCCACCACCAAGTGTTTGATATTTCTCCATTCCGTTGTTTAGGAAGTTATGTAAATTGCCGGTTAAATATCGTGAAAACCGATGTGACTCGTGCCGATATTAACGGTTAAGAACAGAAACTATACACTTGATCTAAGCCAAAATGCCGAGAATCTTCGGATTAGATAGAGCAGCATGTAAACAAAACTACCATCTATTTCTAAATCTAAATCTAAATCAGCTAGCGGTCGATAAATAATTTGTGAGTTCAACAAATCTTCATCATCGGCCTGTAGAGTAAGATAGGCTGAGAGTCAGCAGATAGTAGGAGAGGAAATAAAGATTGAGTGCATAGTAGTAGGGTAGGTAAAAGAGGCCTCAGTTGACCTGTTTTAGCTGTTTGCCCCCCAGTGGCGATTCTAAAACGGTCGTTGATTTTTCACTTTAGAAGAAAAGGAAAAATCCTAAAAAGGAAACTTGGAACAAAAAAAAAAACATGAAGTACAGAGAAAATAAAACTATAGAAAGAACTGGAAACCAAAAAAAAGAAAGTTGGGGGGAAAAGGGTCTGGCCTAAGTGATGCAGCTCTCTCAAGAAGCTGCACCGCCTCGCTGTAGGCCTTCGCCGCTCAGGTTCTCAGGCCCTCCCCCACCTGTGGGAACTAGAGAACTAATGCTGTGGACGGGAAACCATGGGATGGTTATTGTGACTGTCGCTTTTTGTGGGCAGTGATTATTCTTTTAGCCACCTCACTTCCCTTGGCCATGTCTAATTTGGAGAGAGCTATGAAGAACGCCGATGCCGCCTCCTCGTCCATGTCCATGGCTAGCTGTACTCGCTCAGGGGTGATTTGACTGATGTCTTCAACAAATATGTCACCCCATTTTGCACTAACTACGTTTGGACCATATTTCCCAGTGAGGAGGAGCTCAGGTTCCCCTATTCTCACTATTGTATGTTGAAATTTTTCTGCCACCCCAGGGATACTTTTAACTAGATGCTTTAGAGTCTCCCCTGCTTTTGCATGAGGAGTCTCCAATTCTTCTGTTTCTGCTGGTTTTATTTTTTTCATCTCTTTTTCCTCTGAACTCAGAGGTCTTTTGAAGGGGGAGCTGTTTGCCTCCATACTTTCTGTTTAATTTACTTTTCCTTCTGCAGTGATTTCATCTTGTGACACAGCTTGTTTATTGGCTGTTTCTCGCTTCTTCTCTTTCTTGGGTGTGCAGGCTATGGTTTCTGTGGAGGCTGCCTTTCCTTCTATAGCCGTCATTTTGCCGTATGCCTCGTTTATAGTTGGAAAATCCGTGTTTCCCGACTCTTGTTCTGTAGTATCCGTGTTTCCCGACTCTTGTTCTGTAGTAGCTGTAGGCTTCTCTACTGAGGTGACTGTGACTAACATAATAGCACCTCCCATCCTTTCTGCATGCGTTCTTGATGGGCAGGTGTTAACTTTGTGGTCCTTGGAACCACATTTGAGGCAGGCCATGAGACATTTGTCTAGTGAATGACTTGTCGTTAGGCAGTTTTTGCATCTCAGTTTTGGGCAGTTCGCTCCTAGATGGTCGAAGGATCCACATCGGAAGCATTGCTTCTTAACGCCAGGGTAGTTTACCATTACCCAAGCGGATCCGATGCTGACGAAGTTTGGAACCGCTGTTTTCTAGATGACTATTGTGTTATCTATCTACTACAGAACGCAAGACGTTGCTGACTATAAGGGCGAAGCAAAATGCTTTTTTATTCCCTGCTATCTGATAAGGATTACTGTGAGAGGAAACGTTTATGAGCTAAGAGCTCTGCCTGAGTGGGTGCGATTCAGAGATCTTCATTTGGAAGTAGGATGACCTTCGGTCTCCTATATTTTGAGAAGTCTGTTTCATCATAATTGGCTGCTTGTTGCGCTAATTCATTTTAATGTGAAGAGGACACTGAGAAGAACTTCACTGCTGAAGACTGCAGGAAAGAGTAGATGTAGGGGATATTTGTATCCCGGTGGAGTTGGACATTTCTGACGTACCATGGTGCGTTTAATATCATGTGGAGACATTTGTTTTGCACTTTCTGTAGTTTGTGGATATTTGTACTTGAGGTGTGACTCCAGGCTGGGGACGCGTAAGTAATAATGGGTCGAATCAACAGTTGATAAAGGAGCAGTTTTATTTTGGTATCCAGCCTGCTATTCCTATTGATAAGAGGGTAAAGCTGTGCAATGACTCTTGATGCTTTTGAACATGAGGCTTTTATATGTGAACTGAAAGTTAGTTTTCTGTCCAGCAGTACACCCAGATATTTGGCTTCTGCTTTCCAGTGAATCTTGGTATTAAATAGGAAGATATCATCTTTGGGGAATATTGAGTTTTTAGTGAAGAGCATGGCAATACTCTTCTGCGGGTTTACTTGCAGTCTCCATTCCGAGAACCAGTGCTCTAATCTCTGCAGGGTTTCTTGCAGTTTCTTGGTGACAAGGTGCAGTTTAATAGATCTGGCTAGTATAGCTGTGTCGTCTGCGTATAGGGCAATGATGGATGACATTGGATTGTGCGGAATGTCCGCCATGTAAATCGTGAAAAGTATCGGTGCCAGAAGGGACCCTTGAGGAACTCCTGCCAAGATGCGTCGTTGGGCAGATAATATATCATTTAGTTTGACTTGCATTCGTCTGTCACTAAGAAAAGACTTTATAATTTGAACTAGATCTAATGGAATGCCAGCTAAAATCAACTTGTATAGTAGTCCAAAGTGCCATAACTTATCAAACGCCTTCTCTAAATCAAGAAAAACTGCTCCGGTATATTGATGCCAATTATAACTTGTGATAATGAATTCTATTAGTCTATGAATTTGTTGGGTGGTACTGTGAAATTGGCGAAAACCAAACTGTTCTGAAGGAAGGATGTTTAATTTTTTTACTGAAAGTTGAATTCTGGAAAGGATAGCTTTTTCTGCTATTTTGTCCAAATTAGTAATCAGACTTATGGGACGATAACTTTGAGGTTGCTGAGGGTCCTTGCCCGGCTTGTATATAGGAACTACGTCTGCCAACTTCCATGCAGAGGGGAAGTACTTAAACCTGAACATAGCATTTATTATTGTTGTGAGATATACGATGGCCTTTCGGGGTAGCAGTTTAATAACTTTGTTGGAGATGCCGTCAGGCCCTGGAGCTTTTTTATTCTTTAAATTCTTTATGATGTCGTAAATTTCAGCTGGGGAAGTAGGTGAGAGTTGGCTGGTGCAGGTATCAGGCCGTTTTAACACGTGTATGACGTGGCGGTGGACTTTGTAAATATAATTGAAATTTAGATTTTTGTACGAAGGGCTACACTGTTTTTCTAAATTTTTTGCTATAGCTTCGGCTTTTTCAGCATCTGTGTAAACAATGTTCAGGTCAGATTTGAGAGGAGGAAGAGATTTGTCTTTGTTTTTGATGTTTCTCAGGAACTTCCAAACGGATTGATCACCAGGTGATATGGAGGCTAATTTGTCTTCCCATAGTTTGTTTCTATAGGCTTTGAGTGCAGCTCTCACTGCACTGTTCATGTTGTTGAGATATTTTTTGTCTTGGGGTGCTCTGGTGTTGTGGTATCTTTTCCTTGCTTTATTTTTTTCCCTGATTAAGTTCATTATGTTATCTGGTAATCGTTTAGGCTTGAAGGCAGCTGAATTTGAGGTGATAGATGCTATGGCTGTGTTGATTTGATCAGTAAGTTTATTGACTGCAGAATCAATTTCTTCCTTGGAATTAATATGAGAGATGGGATCAATGTAGTTTGGAAGCATTTTGGATAGTTTTTCCCAGGGAATGAAGGTGTGAGACGAATGGGGAAAATCCCTCTGATAACCCAGTTGGAGCAGAATAGAATTGTGGTCTGAAGATAATTCATTCAATGATTCCAGGGTGTACTGTAGGTTAACATTCTGAAGGACAGCTATATCCAAAACGTCAAATGAGCCAGTAGGACTGTGGTGAGTTGGCACTGAGGGACCAGCCACAATTGCGCAATTTGAGCTTGTATAGTTAAAGAGGATGCGGCCATTCCTATTTATAGTCCTACTGCTCCATGCGTGATGTTTTGCGTTAAAATCTCCGGCAATAATAACCGGCAGTTTAATGCCGAGGATAGCATCCAGATCTGTGGTCAGCAATGTTTCTGATGGTGGGTTATAAGCAGAATATATTTTTATGTTTCCGAATAGAGTTTGTGATGACATTGATACCTGTAAGTTCGAGATTAGTGGTTGTGGGAATGGCTACGGCATGATGATTGATGTGATTTTTAATGAGGATGGCTGTGCCACCACCTCTGTAATCCAGTCTGTGATTCCTGTAGAGTTGATATCCTTTGAATTTAGGACTGTCAGCAGGTCTTAGATGAGTCTCATTAATTAATAATATATCCGGATTATATCTGTCATTGAATTCCTGCACTTCTAGTATTTTATTTTTAAGGCCGTTGGCATTCCATGAGGTAATCATTAGAGAATCTGGGGTAAATTTTTTCCTATGCATTGGAGAGTGCAGATAAAATGAGCTGTGTTTGCTGCAAGAAACTTTTTGTAGTGCTCAGTGATGGATTTGCGTTACTGAAATCCTGTAACATATTTACAAGAGAAGAGGTGATGATGGCTGTTATATTTGAATGTGGATTTGTCATATTCTGGTCATGGATTGCTTTTTTGGGGCGGGCCACATCAGCATATGTTCATGTTTGGTGTTGAAGATTTATTTTCTTAGGGGGCACAGTTGATGGTGGGTGAACACCTGTCATCTTGTTCAAGCTAATAGGAGCCTGATGAACTTGGGCTTCTGGGGCTTTCGTTTCTGACAGTGAGGTAGACTGACTGATTAACTGAGTTTGTCTGTTTATTGGGTGGCATATGCACCCTCTGTAATTTGCAGGGTGGGGGCCACCACAATTAGCACACTTAGCCGGTGTGGTTTTTGGCTTGGAGCAGGTATATGTGGGGTGGGTGTCACCACATTTCAGACATCTGTATTGGGCTTTGCACAACTTCTGGGCATGACCAAATTTTTGGCATCTATGGCATTTCCCAGAAGAGGCCCTCTTCCTAAGTGGCTCTGGTGAGATCTTAAGCCCGCAGATTGTCTTCAAATTGTAAATATCTTTATAGATGTGGTGTATTTCTACCAATACTAGAGGCATAGGGGTCATGTTAGATCTGTACATTCTACTGACTTTGATGGGAGGCAGATCTTGCATGTTGAGGTCAGCAGCTATTTCAGCTTTTTCAATGTCTTCAGATACTCCTCGGAGTACCACTTTAAGATTTTTCTCCGAGGTAAGTGTGAAGGTATGGTATTGTATACCTCTTGTGTCCAACTCCTTGGTTAGATTTCTATAGTCTGACACTGTAGTGGGCTGAATTTTGATGCCCTCCACTGTATTCTTGGCAGTGGAGTAATTTATTTGCAGGTTGGCTATGGTGGTTCTTAGGGCTGTCCATCTCTGTTTTTCCATAAGAATGACTGGAGGCACCTTTTCATTGGTGGAGGCAGAGGAATCTATGTTGGGGGTATCTTCATCCATGCCATTTTCGTTTGCTGACTCCGATGCGAGAGTTTAGCGTTTTTTACGCACTTGCCTCTCTCCTTGATCTGAATAAGTAGAGTCAGAGGTGACTGGATTTAAATTTTCCTCCATTTGAGCAGTGTCTTCATTTTGATCATCGTCAGTCTCAGGTGAAGAGTAAAGATTCAGGAAGCCGGGCCATTCACGCTCGAACTTCTTAAGGAGTTTCTTTATGAAGCTGAAAGCCAATCCTTTATCTAGAGAGTCTATAATTGTATCAGGATCTATCAAGTTTGATGGCCATTTGAGCTTAAATTTCCTTTGAAGTTTATTTACAAGTATGAGCGCTGGCTCTTCATCCAGCGAATCTGTGAGGGCGTCCAAATCTGACACATTCATTATTGACAGTTTGCGTATAAAGGCAAGTAAATGTATCTCGAATCGATATGCTAACAATGGCGATTCCATCGGCTGTTAGGCCTAACGAATCGCCCTCGTTGTAATTACCGTCCACTTACATTTGCTGATGTATTTAGATACAGTATAATCCGCAATTTAATGACTTTAAACGCGTCTCTGCTAGTTAATCTAGAAGCTACACTTCAAAACCATCATATTTAATTATTTAATTACCACGTTTTACAGAGAAAAAAGTTCACAACCGTAACAGTGAAATAATAATAATTTGTGAGTTCAACAAATCTTCATCATCGGCCTGTAGAGTAAGATAGGCTGAGAGTCAGCAGATAGTAGGAGAGGAAATAAAGATAGAGTGCATAGTGGTAGGGTAGGTTAAAGAGGCCTCAGTTGACCTGTTTTAACTGTTTGCCCCCCCCAGGGGCGTTTCTAAAACGGTCGTTGATTTTTCACTTTATAAAAAAGGAAAGATCATAAAAAGGAAACATGTAACAAAACAAAAACAAAAAAGTACACAGAAAAGCAAAAATTGAAAGTTAAACTTAGAGGTGGAGGAAGGATCTGGCCCGAGTGATGCAGCTCACAAGGAACTGCACCGCCTCGCTGTAAGCCTTCGCCGCTCGGGTTCTCAGGTCCTCCCCCACCTGTAATAGCTGAAACCGGTGAAGCTGTGTACTGTGTGTACTGTGTACTGTGTACTAGTGGTTACTGTGTCTTTCTTTTGTTGTGGGCAGTTATTATTCTTTTGGCCACCTCACTTCCCTTGGCCATGTCTAGTTTGCAGAGAGCTATGAAGAACGCCGAAGCTGCCTCCTCGTCTAAATCCTGGGCTACCTCTACTTGCTCAGGGGTGATTTTGCTGATGTCATCAACGAAGATGTCACCCCATTTTGCGCTGACGATGTCAGATCCATGTTCTCCTGTGAGGAGGAGTTCAGGTTCTCCTATTTTTATTATCGCTTCTTTGAATTTTTCCGCCATCCCTGGGATACCTCTGATGAGATGGTTGAGAGTCTCCCCTGCTTTCGCGTGAGGGACTTCTGGGTGGGCGGTCTCAGATACTTTTGCTGTTTTGGACGTTACCAACTCTTCTTCCTGTGGGCTTAATGGCCGTTTGGAGGTGTTGGTGTTCACCTCCATCTTTCCTTCTTCCCTATCTACAGGGTGTTCGGGATAAATTTGACATATTTATAATTAATTATATTTTTCCGTAAGTTACATGTATTAACACACACTTCTCTTCATTTAAAAGTTTGGACCCTTCTTCATTCATATACAAGATGTCAGAAAGGATGGATAGCTGGAACCCACCTGAATCATGGAAGAGAATAACTTGTATCATGATGATTCGTGCCCGCCATCAAAATAAGGATATTACGACTCCTGCCCAATGCTCCCTGAATACAGTAAAAACAATCAGGCATGAACTAGAGACTTGCAATGGTGACTACGAGGATGTAGCAAGAAGAAAGATCCCTAGCAGACGATCTGATTGCGTTCGTACAGCAGAATTCCTCGCAAATCTGCAGGAATAGGTGTTGAAGAACCCTGGCATTGGAATTCGGGCTTTGTTCGTGGAGTTGCTAACTGTAGTCAAGCCCTGGATAACAAGGGTAGCCAATGGTAGGCCGTATGTATGGCAGCAGGATTCGGCCCCTTGCCACACCTCTAGGAAAAGTCAAAAATGGTTGTCTGAAAATTTCTACGACTTCACCAGTCCAAATGTTTGGCCTCCAAACTCCACAGACCTTAACCCCATGGATTATTTTGTATGGGGCGCAGTTGAAAAAGACACCAATCGCACTTCCAGTAATACAAAAGCCCAGTTAATGGATAAAATTAAAACAGTTTTTGCGGCCTTTCCCAGGGAGACTGTAGCATCAGCTTGTTCGAGGTTCCGAAGCAGAATTGAAGCTGTGATCGATGCTAATGGTGGTTATTTTGAGTAAATCTTGTTGATAGTATTGTAATTAACTCTGCCTGTAATGTTTTTTTGTCAATTCATTAAATTTAATAGATACAAAGAAGATTTTCTTTTTCCTTACGAAACTGTCAAATTTATCCCGAACACCCTGTATATCATCTGTATTAGTATCTATATTGGTATTGATGGTTTCAATAGCGACTGTTTCTTCTTGTTGGATTTTACTGCTTGTGGAAGTTTTTTTCCCCTTTCGGTTTTTCTTAGACGTGGAGGTATGGATTTCTGTTATATCAGGAGCAGCCTCGAAAGGAGGAGAAGATTCCTGTGGTGTGTCATTTCCATTGCTTGGTGGAGTTGCTGGCATGATTGCACCACCCATCCTCTCAGCAAGGGTTCTGGATGGGCATGTGTCCACTTTGTGGTCAATTACCCCACATTTCAGGCAAGCTGACTCACAGTTTTCTTGGTTGTGGCCTGCTTTGAGGCAGTTTTTACATTTCACTCTAGGACAGTCCGCCCCAAGGTGAGTGAAAGCACCACATCTAAAACATTGTTTTTTACACCAGGGTAATTTATAATTACTCTGGCGGATCCAATAATAATGAAGTTGGGAACGGGCGTTTTCATCTCGAGGGAGATGTGGACTTCACCAGACTTCCATTTGGGGTTTTCTGCGTCATTTAGGACTTCCACCTTGTGTATAACGCCCCATTTCCCGAATATTTCGTCAATGATCTTTACATCCGTTTCAATATATTCTAAAGGGAATCTGGGGATTCTAAGTAGTTTGGTAATGCTCCCTACCAAAAATGGAACTATTGTTTTTCCATTACATTCGAATCCTGCAAGTAGTTTGTCTCTTGTTTGCTCACTCCTTACTACTACTTGGAAGCGGCCACCACCAAAGGGAGTAAACCCAAAAATCTGCTCAGCGCCGACGCTTTCGATGAGGGCTTTGGCCAAACATCGAGGTCGTAGATCAGCTTCCACTTCGATTCCAAGGGTCCGCGTACGCGGCAAAGCCATGCTGGTGAGGGGGGGCCTAAGCTATTCCCACCACCGAGTGTGTTGTTCTTGCCCCAGTCTGGGGTTTATTCTGTATCTGCTGCTGTAGTTTATTATCAAGTGCCTCTATGAGACGCTTTGCCGATAATAACTGAGCTAACATATACTACAATTTTCGCTTAGCTAAACAATTTGCTAATCACTTATGGGGAAAGTTCACAAAAATGAACTACACACTTGATCTAAGCCAAAAGGCCGAGAAGCGATCAAAACTCACTAGCGACCTGATCTACTACAGAACTATCTGTAGCACCTGATAACCTGATATGGCTTGATGGATTACAGTCCCGTGGACTTCGATCCCTCAATCGGTATGAAATAGTCGTGTATTAAATGTTAGCGAGCACTTGGCTCACCCTATTTAGGGTTGTACGGAGGTACCAGAATCGATAAGCAAAGCAGCTTTCGGGCGCTTATGTTTCCACCTATCGTGTTCGTCATAATTAGATGATTCTTGAATGAGTTGATTTGGATGAACAGCTGCTTTGGCAAAATAAGCAGCAGCACTGTTATGGAGGAAAGTGGGAATATCTGGAATATCGGCATCTCGATGTACGAGAGTATTTCTTACAAACCACGTCACCCCCCCCCCCCCCCACCCCCCCCCCCCCCCACCCCCCCCCCCCCCCACCCCCCCCCCCCCCCACCCCCCCCCCCCCCCACCCCCCCCCCCCCCCACCCCCCCCCCCCCCCACCCCCCCCCCCCCCCACCCCCCCCCCCCCCCACCCCCCCCCCCCCCCACCCCCCCCCCCCCCCACCCCCCCCCCCCCCCACCCCCCCCCCCCCCCACCCCCCCCCCCCCCCACCCCCCCCCCCCCCCACCCCCCCCCCCCCCCACCCCCCCCCCCCCCCACCCCCCCCCCCCCCCACCCCCCCCCCCCCCCACCCCCCCCCCCCCCCACCCCCCCCCCCCCCCACCCCCCCCCCCCCCCACCCCCCCCCCCCCCCACCCCCCCCCCCCCCCACCCCCCCCCCCCCCCACCCCCCCCCCCCCCCACCCCCCCCCCCCCCCACCCCCCCCCCCCCCCACCCCCCCCCCCCCCCACCCCCCCCCCCCCCCACCCCCCCCCCCCCCCACAGAGGCAATAGATAAAGTAGTAGAAACTGAACTCCTCCTCACAGGGAAATATGGACACGACATCGTCAGTGCAAAATGGGGTGACCTCTTTGTTGATGACATCAGCAAATCACCCCTCAGCAAGTAGAGGTAGCCCTGGATATAGACGAGGAGGCAGCTTCGGCGTTCTACACTGCTCTCTGCAAACTAGACATGGCCAAGGGAAGTGAGGTGGCCAAAAGAATCATAACAGCCCACAACAAAAGAAAGGAACAGTAACCACCTTGTGGATTTCTGTACCCAGCTTCACTGGTTTTTAGATCCCACAGGTGGGGGAGGACCTGAGAACCCGAGCGGCGAAGGCTTACAGCGAGGCGGTGCAGTTCCTTGTGAGCTGCATCACTCGGGCCAGATCCTTCCTCCACCTCTAAGTTTATCTTTCAATTTTTGCTTTTCTCTGTACTTTTTTTGTTTGTTTTTTTACATGTTTCCTTTTTAGGATTTTTCCTTTTTGTAAAGTGAAAAATCAACGACCGTTTTAGAAGCGCCCCTGGGGGGCAAACAGCTAAAACAGGTTAACTGAGGCCTCTTTAACCTACTCTACCACTATGCACTCTATCTTTATTTCCTCTCCTACTATCTGCTGACTCTCAGCCAATCTTACTCTACAGTCCGATGATGAAGATTTGTTGAACTCACAAATTATTATTAACAGATCATACTTCACAGGATCATTTCTGTAGTATGGTTAGCCTTCATTTTTGTGAACTTTACTCGTAGGTGATTAGCAAATTGTTTAGCTAAGCGAAAATTGTAGTATAGTATATGTTAGCTCAGTTATTATCGACAAAGCTTCTCATAGAGGCACTTGATAATAAACTACAGCAGCAGATACAGAATAAACCCCGGACTGGGGCAAGAATAACACACTCGGTGGTGGGAATTAGTCCTGACCCCTCACCAGCCATGGCTTTGCCGGGTACGCGGACCATTGGAATCGAAGTTGAGGTTGACCTACGACCTCGATGTTTGGCTAAAGCCCTCATCGAAAGCGTCGGCGCTGAGCATATTTTTATTTTTACTCCCTTTGGTGGTGGCCGCTTCCAAGTAGTAGAGGAGTGAACAAACAAGAGACAAACTACTTGCAGGATTCGAATGTAATGGAAAAACAATAGTTCCATTTTTGGTAGGGAGCATTACCAAACTACTTAGAATCCCCAGATTCCCTTTAGAATATATATTGAAACCGATGTAAAGATCATCCACGAAATATTCGGGAAATGGGGCGTTGTACACAAGGTGGAAGTCCTAAATGATGCAGAAAACCCCAAATGGAAGTCGGGTGAAGTCCACATCTCCCTCGAGATCAAAACACCCGTTACCAACTTCATTATTATTGGATCCGCCAGAGTAATGATAAATTACCCTGGTGTAAAAAAACAATGTTTTAGATGTGGTGCTTTCACTCACCTTGGAGCGGACTGTCTTAGAGTGAAATGTAAAAACTGCCTCAAAGCAGGCCACAACCAAGAAAACTGTGAGTCAGCTTGCCTGAAATGTGGGGTCATTGACCACAAAGTGGACACATGCCCATCCAGAACCCTTGCTGAGAGGATGGGTGGTGCAATCACGCCAGCAACTCCACCAAGCAATGGAAATGACACAGCACAGGAAGCTTATCCTCCTTTCGAGGCTGCTCCTGATATAACAGAAATCCATACCTCCACGTCTAAGAAAAACCGAAAGGGAAAAAAAACTTCCACAAGCAGTAAAATTCAACAAGAAGAAACAGTCGTTATTGAAACCATCAATACTAATACAGATATAGATAGGGAAGAAGGAAAGATGGAGGTGAACACCAACACCTCCAAAACGCCATTAAGCCCACAGGAAGAAGAGTTGGTAACGCTCAAAACAGCAAAAGTATCTGAGACCGCCCACCCAGAAGTCCCTCACGCGAAAGCAGGGGAGACTCTCAGCCATCTCATCAGAGGTATCCTAGGGATGGCGGAAAAATTCAAAGAAGCGATGAAAAAAATAGGAGAACCTGAACTCCTCCTCACAGGGGAACATGGATCTGACATAGTCAGCACAAAATGGGGTGACATTTTTGTTGATGACATCAGCAAAATCACCCCTGAGCAAGTAGAGGTAGCCCAGGATTTAGACGAGGAGGCAGCTTCGGCGTTCTTCATAGCTCTCTGCAAACTAAACATGGCCAAGGGAAGTGAGGTGGCCAAAAGAATAATAACTCCCCACAACAAAAGAAAGACACAGTAACCACCTTGTGGGGTTTCTGTACACAGCTCACCGGTTTCAGCTATCACAGGTGGGAGAGGACCTGAGAACCCGAGCGGCGAAGTCTTACAGCGAGGCGGTGCAGTTCCTTGTGAGCTGCATCACTCGGGCCAGATCCTTCCTCCACCTCTAAGTTTAACTTTCAATTTTTGCTTTTCTGTGTACTTTTTTTTTTTGTTTGTTTTGTTACATGTTTCCTTTTTAGGATTTTTCCTTTTTTGTAAAGTGAAAAATCAACGACCGTTTTAGAAACGCCCCTGGGGGGGCAAACAGCTAAAACAGGTCAACTGAGGCCTCTTTAACCTACTCTACCACTACGCACTCTATCTTTATTTCCTCTCCTACTATCTGCTGACTCTCAGCCTATCTTACTCTACAGGCCGATGATGAAGATTTGTTGAACTCACAAATTATTTATTATTATAACACCATATTCCCAGCTCAATTCCCTACAACAATTCCTGGGGGGGGGGGGCTACCATTCTCCACCACGTCCAAAAAGACCAGGACGGGTTCCAACGAATCCACAACGCCATAGGTAAAAACGGCGAGCCACACTTCTATGCCCACTACACGAAAGGCTCATCAAAACCCTTTGTTGGCTTGGAATATGACAAACTTGCCGTGCCAGATATTCTAAATGAGGAACAAAACTCCTTTAGAAACTCCATTCTAGCCGCCAATATGGGCTTACACGACAGCGACATCACAGCACTAATCAAAATAGTTACAGAGGAGACACTAAAGTTCTAATCGTGCCTCCCTATAACTACACCACTAACATGAGCAACACTTTTGGCGTCGCCACTCTCAACATTAACGGTCTGCGCTCCATCTCCGCACAACGCGCTGTTTGGAGCCTACTCTTACTGCATGAGGTTCATGTACTCTTTCTTCAGGAGACGCACTTTTATCAGTACTGGGACATAGAAAACTTCTCCAGAAGCTTCCCCGTACAAAGCTTCTGGTGTTTCGGAAAGCGCAGTGCGAGGGGGGGGGGTGGAAATCCTTGTTCGTCAGCCAATTCTAGGCGAGTTTTTCAATGTACAGAAAGATGCTGCAGGACGTCTAGTCTGTATAGACTGGAAGTTTGGAGGTAGAGTCATCCACTTCCTTAATGTATATGCCCCTAACAACGTCCACCATCGAAGCAGTTTCTTCACGTCCCTAGAACCTTATTTACACGGGGCTCAGTATATCATGGCCGCGGGGGGGGGGACTGGAACTGCATCGCTGACGTAAGATTTGACAAAGTTGGTGGCAACATCAACTGCGGTACCGGTGGCTCTAGGGAACTGCAACTGTGCTGTGATAATGTCGACCTCATCGACATCTGGAAGGAACATAATCCAGACACAGTGGGTACCACATGGGAGAGAGGAGGAGTCGCAACGCGACTCGACCGCCTTTATATCTCCAGGAACCTAGGGCCACGAGTTATTTCAGTCAGGCATATAGCGGTTGGTAGCTCGATAACAGACCACAAAATGGTTCTAATGAACATTGAACTACCCGAGGTCGAAGAAACATCAAGAGGACCTTGGAAAATGCCTCCAAGCTTCCCCAAAATTTATAACAAGGATTTGCAGCTGCTATGCGAAAAAAGGAAGAAGTCCAACTGGGACTGGGACGCGTGTGCCCAGTTCAAAACCGAGGTAAAAGAGCTCTTCCAAAACATCAAGCCGCTGCCACGAAAAACTCAGAATGGAAAATAAAGAAAAAAAACGAAACGTAACGCAATGAAAACTCACATCGAGACGGAAGAGAACACCAATGAAAGCACACAAGTAGAAGAAATGGAAACCAGCAACAACACAGAAAAAAGACCAATCAACCCTGAAGAAGGAGAAACGAAGAGTACAAAACCAGATAACAGATGCCCAGAAGAAGTATCTGACTCTGAGGAAGAAAGGGAGATCAGAATAGAAAATCAAGAAGAGATTGAGGAAAAGGCAATATTACCCCAGCCGAGGAATCGGAGGAAGAATCCATCCCCGCCGTGGACGCCCAAAGAGTTCTAATGCGTTTAATCCCAGAAGACTGCGAGGTAATCCTCCAAAGGGCAATAGACAAAATAGGGGCACCGATGCTCCGCCTCACAGGTCCTGAGACCATAAGCTTCGAATGGGGAGACCTCTATATAGAAAGACTAAGTGAACTAAACCCAGCACAGATAAAAGGAATCCCGGAACTAAACGAAGAAACGGAAATGAGGCTGTATAAAACTCTTCACCAAATAATAAATGGCCTGGAAAAAACAGCAGCTTCTCAAATCTTGCAGAAGCATACAACAAAAAAAAGAGTTAAGGGCAAACTAAAAACTTGTCCTCCTTTCAGGATCAACTAAACACTTAATTCTATTGTACACCTTATTGGTTCTCTTGTCCACTAAGGAGGGTATAAACCTGAGGACCCGGGCTGCGAAGGCTTACGTCGAGGCGGTGCAGCTCCTTGTGGGCTGCATCACTCGGGCTAGGTTCTTCCCCCAACGCTCGGCTCTCTATTTGATAAAGTCCACCTCAATACGGATCCCGCTATCGCAGTTTTTTTTTCAGTTGTAAGGCATAGTTTAAGAATAATCTAAGTTCCAAATTTTAATAAACATTTTTTTTTTTTTTAGGAGTTACGAGATGACGTCTCCAGTCACCTGGATTAATCTTATCTAAAGTTATGTTTTTCGGGTAAAGCGAAGTGTAAATTTTAAGTTTTTTTTTTAGAACAGGTGTAAGGAGATTATGTTTTACAGACTTTTTAGCCACAACCTATGGGTTATACAGCTAACAGGTTGACTGAGGCCTCTTTTTACCTCCTACTATCCTACTCTACCTTTCTTAACTTCCCCTCTTACTACCTGCTGACCCTCAGCAATCTTTATACTCCAAAGGTCGATGATGAAAGACATGAACTTCCATTCTACCTTATCCCTACACTGTCGGATCTTGTCGATGTTTGGAGGCGATAAATCCCTCTCAAAGTCGAAACGACGTGGTGCCGCAGCCGGATAGCGACAAGACTTGACAGATTTTATTTTACATATCCCAACAGTTAGAGCTGTATGTTCAAGAGATACGACACGCTGCAGTGAGCAGTATTCTAACCGACCATAAAATGATGGTATTAAAAATAAAACTCCCAGAGGCTATGGAAACAGCCAGAGGCCCTTGGAGCCCCCCCCCCCCTCCACACCTTTCCTTCCCAGTCTATTTAGCAACAGCTCTTCTGTGATGAATGGAAAGACATCAGCTGGGACTGGGAAACCTGGCAGCAGTTCAAGTCTCAGGTAAAGGAACTCTTTCAAGAGTGTGGGCGCGAAAGGGCCCAACAACAACGCAAACGTCGGAGGGATCTCCACAGGGAGCTAGGTTGGTATCGCATAAACGAGCGTTGCGGAGTCCCCTGTGAAGATCTCATCAGACAAGTAGAAATTGAACTGCAACAAGAGCGGCAGAAAAGAGTCGAAGACCTCGATTTTCGAGCGAGACTCTATCTCAGATATTTGGAAAGACCTTCCCTCCGCATTCTACAACCGACAACGGGTGGCGGCAAATGACGATCGAACGGTTTGCCAGATACGAGAGAACGACCAAATGCTAAAATCATCTCAGGAAATTCTACGACATTTCTATCGGCACTACCTCGGCTCCTTTTCTGATCAGCAGGACGCAGATGACTTTAGCGAGTGGGACATTACATGTCTTCCCGATCATCTCAGCGCTCTGCATGAGAGGCCGATTACTGCTGAAGAAATAAAAGCAGTCTCCAAAACAATGAAGGCAAGAACAAACCCCGGCTTAGACGGATTGAGTTTTATCGGACTATCTGGGAAGTCGCTTTACCGATATTAGTAAAAATATTTAACGATTTCCTCACTTCGGGAATTATCCCGGAGGATTTCGTTAAACGTTACACAGTTTTAATTCCAAAAAAGGACCGGGATCGAACTTTAGCAAACAAACTGGCGACCGATCTCCCTCACAAATTTGGATTATAAAATCTTCGCCAAAATTATCTGTACCCGCATCAAATACGGTATAGAAAAAGTAATAACGAGCTCTCAAGTCTACGGAGTCCCGGGCAGATCGATGGAACTAAATCTCTTTCTCATAGGTGATCTAATCCGTCTTTGCAGAAACAAAAGCTATCCTTTGGCACTTCTCTCAAAAGATCTGGAAAAGGCGTTCGATAGCGTCAGGCACACGTACTTGCTGGACATCCTTCAAAAAATAGGGGTGGGAGCTGAGTGGCGCGTAATCAAACACATGTACGCAGAAGCCTCTACCCAAATATCTATTAACGGGTTCCTCTCGAATCCAATTCTTATAAAAAAAAAAGGGGTAAGGCAGGGTTTCCCGCTAAGCCCTCTCCTTTTTTCATTAGCGCTGGAATCCCTTATCCGGAAAATTGATAATACCCCCGCAATTAGAGGAATCCCGTTATCCCCAGTCTCCAGACAGAGCAAAATTGTAGCATATGCCGATGATGTAGTGGCTTCGCTCGGAGACTGAGTCCATCTACATCTATTTCGGCATTTTGCAAAAATTCAGCATGATCAGTGGTCTCCGCGTAAACCCCCAAAAAACTAAAATTAAAATTTTTGGAGATTTCCATAATACGTGTCTTCCCTATGGTTTAACGCAGTCTCTTACATGACTTGGCGTTCCATTCCCCGCGACTCCAGTACTGCCCTTCTCAAAACTACTGGAAGCCTGCGCGGAAAAACTAAAACCGTTTAAACTATTTCTCATTTTACGGAAGAGCAATAATTATCAAAACCATTATTACGCCAATGTACATGCATACAATTAATATTACTGATGTGAAGGGAATAGAAGAAAATCAGCTTTACAAACCATTGATAGAATTTTTCTGGAATAATAGAAAACACGAAGTCAGGAAAGACTATCTAAAATTAAAAAGCATTCAAGGGGGATTCTCACTTCCCAGTTTAAAATGTTTATTTTACGCAAATACTCTTAAAACCATACGGAAGGGCTGGCCGAGTGGTTAGCGTATCCGCTCTCCAGTCAAAAGGCTGCGGGTTCGAATCCCGCCGTGGGCATGGATGTTTGTGATTGTCTGTGGAAATACTAGTCGTCGTCAGTAGATGGCGTTGGTATAATTGTGGTCAGCTGGTGGAGAGAGATCAGGGAGTCCAAAGACTCGATGAGTCTTTGGACTCCCTGGAGGTGTCTAATAATAATAATAAAGTCTAACCATATTTCAGGCAACTTAATTAAATACTTCCTAGGACATTTCCTTCCCTACTTCGGGATCATGGGTCATGCTGGCCCCTGCGCGGAAGTTGTACCTAAATGGTATTATTCACCATCAAAAAATTTAAAACAGCGGGAATAGATATATTAAAATTAAAATCGCAAGCAGTATACTGGGAATTTTATCAGCTTTCCAGATGTGATATGCCAAATTTAGATACAAATATGGAAATCCTATTCCAAAACATCAGGAATAGCTGGGGACAGCGGTTTCACAGGGATTTAGCATGGCGAATAGCCTACGGACAACTTCCTGTGAAACTGATCAAGTCCCGCTATAGACCAAGTCTGTGCGACCCTTTCTGTGACGTCTGCCAGAGCGTTGAAACGGTAGGACACTTCTTTTATTAGTCTGGCAAAGACTAAGTACAGTGTTGGGAATCCCGATGCTGACACAGGATGAGGTGTACATCTGCAATTCCCCCCTCCTGTCAGAAAAAATCCAAAAATTCATAATTTTTCTGATCAACGTGATCAAGTATCACATCTGGAAAGTGCGGAAAAAGTCCCAGATACGGGACGAAAGCGTAATCTACGTAAGAGTCGTAAGTGGGCTTTATTTCTATATGCCAAAGTTTCTAGCCCAAGAAAGGCATCTCCTAGGAGATTACAAATTTGTAAACAAATCGTGCAAACCACCCAAAATATGTTTCCTTATACAGAGGCAAATAAAACCCTTTCTCTTCCTATAAGGTAATCCACAGGTCTTACAGTTCAACAAACAGGAGGGAGATCGGCCTGAGAACCCGAGCAGCGAAGGCTTACGTCGAGGCGGTGCGGCTCCTCATGAGCTGCATCACTCCGGCCAGGTTCTTCCCCCAAATCTCCGTTTTCAGGTTGTTTTTTTTCCCACAGTCGCCATTCAAAACAATGGATCTCTTTAATTCGGCACTAAGCTAATCAGTTAAGTTCCAAAATGCAATCCTATATAATTTAAGTTTAAAACGCTTTCAGTTTTTCTTTCTTGTAGGAACAGGAGACATCTATAGACACCTGGTTTCATTTAATTTAATTTAAGTCACGTTTTTTTTTTTTTTTTTTTTTGATATATAGAGCAATAGGTGTTAAGAGATGACATCTTCAGGCACCTGGTTAAACCTAGTTTAAGCTATGAGGTAAAGTAAAGTACGTTTAAAGTTTTTTTTATTCAGAACAGGTGAGAAGAGATGAAATGCACGGACCGTTTAGCCACAACCTCTTGGTTACATAGCTAAACAGGTTGACTGAGGCCTCTTTATTATCTCTTACTATCATACTCTACCTTTCGTTCTCTTCCCCCTCTTACTACCTGCTGACCCTCAGCACTCTTCATACTCCAAAGGCCGATGATGAGAGACATGAACTCCCATTCTTACACTGTCCTCTACAGATAGATGAAAAGCATTGCTTCGCCTCTTTAAGCCAGTCCTTATAAAGACTGGATCCTTATATATATTATTATTAACGGATTATTAATGGATCCTTATAGCCCTTATATATATATATAAGGGCTATAAGGATCCATTAGACATTAGAGAAATGAAAAGTATTGCTTCGCTTCTTTAAGCCAGTCCTCATAAGGATCCATTAGATGTAATAAGGATCCATTAGATAAACATTATATGTCTAAGATCTTAGATATACCTTATATATCTAAGGGATCTTAGATATATAAGGATCCATTAGACATTAGATGTAAGGACTATATAAGGATCCATTACATGATTCTCTATGACGACAGTATTAACGGAAGTTAGGAGTGGGTTGAATGTGCTAAAGTGACCAGCGACGTCTTTTGACCTGATTGTATTAAGTGTGATGTGATGGATGAATTGATTCGATACAGAAGAATTGATTTGGATTGAGATTCGTTCAGAGAAAAAAGGGTAAGGTTTCGGTATTAACTTTTAGTTTTAGTAATTGACACAAACATGAAAAAACCAATAGACGAAACAGAATTTGAAGACGTTTACCAAGAATTTATCCGCTTTGGTGAACTACTTAATACTAACTGGCCGGGAAAGGTTAAGCTTTATAACACATTTCCCCCTACAATTGCCACAGACGACATTCGGGAAAATTGTGACCATGAACACATGACAGTGTCGGACTTCGGATAGCAAAGCTCGGGACAATCACCAGACCTTGAAGATGCGGCAATATATCAAAACAATGCCCACCGTATATTGGATACAGAGGAAGAATTTCAAACCGCTAAAACCAAAAAAAAAAAGGAAAATCTCCGTTACTAGAGAATCACCCAACACAGTGGAAATGGAGACCAACACCAATACAGATTCAAAAGAAAGAATACCCCCAGTCATTCTAAGAGATAAAAACCATTGGACATCAGTTGCTACTTCACTTAGAACCCTAGAAATATCTTTTACTAAAGCCACTAATACAGAAGAAGGAATTCGCATCCAGCCAAAAACTTCTTCCGATTACAGACAAATAACAAAACTACTGGACAACAACAAGCTACCCTACCACACATTCGCACTTAATAGCGAAAAGAACCTGAAAGTTGTGCTCAGAGGGGTGACAGAATCCATAACCATAGAAGAAGTACAAGCAGATCTTCAAAACAAAGGCTTTAGACCTACAAAGGTCAGCCCTATGCGTAGAGCTGACAAAACACCATACCCCTCTAATATTGGTAGAGATCAGCAAAGACCAGAAACACATCTACGATCTTCAAAGTATCTGCGATTTAGTGATAAAGACTGAATCGCTAAAACATAAACAGACAAGGACGCAATGTCATCGCTGCCAAAAGTTTGGCCACTCACAACGCTGCTTCAAAGCAGAATACCGATGTGGGGTCAAACACGCAACAATTGAATGCCAAAAACCGCGCACACAACCAGCAAATTGCGAAGGCTCACATTCCGCAAACTACAGCAGCAGCATAACATTTCCTGAAAACCAAAAGCAACAACTCAAAACCAGCAAACCTCTACAAGAGCGCACGTCCTTCCATCAAACCACGGTCTCCACAACGGACGGAAGATCGTATACTGAAGTTACAAGACCAAAAAACCCAAAAGCAAACCAGTCACAACAAACCTATCCTACAGAACATAACAAGCCACATAGGTGAAATGCTGGCTGAACTCCGGCAAACCAACCCAACTCAAGAAGCAAAGGATATCATCCCAGGACACAAACAGTCACTGCTTGTTGAAATCCTTAATGGATAAGGCTAATAGAAAACCTAAATCATTACAGATTGTCAGCTGGAATGCAAATGGACTACCCAACAAGATACAGGAACAACAGGAGTTTGCAGCAGAAACCCAAGCAGACATCATCCTCATAAATGAATCACACCTTCGTGCAAGTGACAAGATTAGAATCAACAGTTATAGCACTTACCGTACAGATGAACCTATGCAAGAGGTGGAGGCACCGCCATCTTTGTTAAAAGTAACGTAAAACATTACTCAATAGCCGAACCCCAAACAGAACACATGCAAACCACAGGAATAGAAATTCATATGGAAAACACAAGCAGTATCAGGATATACGCAGCCTACAACCCCCCCAAACAAAAAACTTCGGGATTCAGACCTGGACGAAATACTAAACGCAGGTAAAGCAGTAATCGTAGCTCGAGATTTGAACGCCAAACATTCAGCAGAAATTCAAATATCAATGGCAAACTACTGAACTCATATACTACTACAAGAAACATGACAGTAATAGGACCCACAGAACCAACACACTATGGAGCAACCAGCAGTCCAGATGTACTTGATATAGCAATACTCAAAAACATGCTCACAACTATCAAATACAAGCAGTTAACGACTTAGGTTCTGATCACAACCCCATTATATTGCAACTAGGCACCATACAAGATGAAACAGAAAACACCACCACCTTTATAAACTGGAAACAACTTCCCACTATCTTCCAGGAAGACCTTGGCCCAGTACCACATATAACATCCACGGAAGACATAGAAAAAGCTGTGAAAAACTTTGAAAAACAACTACTAATAGCAATATCACATGCAACAAATAAAACTAAATGTGCACCACCAAATAAACTCCAAGAGGACATAAAACATCTCATCCAAGAGAAAAATAGGTTAAGAAGAAAATACCAGAGAACACTGAATCCAGCAGATAAGCAGGCAGTAACAAAGCAACAAACCAGGTTCGGTATGCCCTAAAGGATTACCGTAACGAACTCTGGAATAACAAGATACATCACTTAAACAACAGAGGATCAGTCATTGTGGAGAATGATGAGATCACTTTGTTGGAAACGCAACACGCTTCCTTCAATCCAAGGTGAATATAGAGTCGCCTACACTGACGAGGAAAAGGCAGAAGCATTTGCAGACAGCTTAGAAAGGCAATGCGGTTCCAACTATACCAATGTAGATTTAAACTTCATAAGAAAAATACACATCCAAGTGTGCAAAATAACAAAATAACTGAAAACGCTTCACTCCAATCCAACAACAAATCCGTATCACCAACAGGAATATATGAAATCATAAGAAAACTAAACAACAGAAAGGCTCCGGCTCCGGATGGTATAACGAAAAAGGCGCTCAAACTACTTCCCCGTAAAGGGATTATGCATCTTGTAGCTATCACTAATGCCATTTTTCGGCTAAATTATTTTCCAGAGCGATGGAAGCTTGCGGATCTCTTCATAATTCCGAAACCTAGAAAAAATATACAATTTCCACAGAACTATCGGCCCATCAGCCATCTATCATGTGTAGGCAAAATAGCCGAACGTGCTATACTAACACGGATCCAAGAGGCAACAGATAACAACCACGTCATACAAGAAGAACAATTCGAATTCAGAAAACAGCATTCTATAACTCTCCAAATTGACAGAATTATCGAATACATTACCCAAGGCTATGAATGCGCCAACATTCTGGTGCAGTCTTCCTGGACATAACACGAGCATTTGACAGAATTTGGCATCATGGTCTAATTTTTAAGATACACCAAGTTGGAGTCCATTACCACTAGTTCTACTCATCAAATCATACCTAAATTACAGAAAATTTAAAATAAAACTGAATGGAATCAGATCCACAGACAGGAGAGTCATGGCAGAGTCCCACAAGGCTCTCTGCTATCTCCCCTACTCTTCTCCATATACATGGCGGATATACATGGCGGATCTCCTCAAGTTGTCTCCATCCATCACCGCTCTCTATGCCGACAACACAATTATCATAGCCAGATTCCTCCGTCCACATCTGGCCACAAAAAACTACAGAGAGCAGTCAACGAATTAGAGGACTAGTGCACCAAATGGCGCATTGCCATCAATCCAGGAAAAAGCTGTACAGAAAAATTCTTCGCAGTCACAGAGACAATCACCCAAATCAGCTAATTCGACAGGCAGCGGACTACAAACCTTTAGATCGATTTAAACATAAAAAAACAAAATCCTCCATCGCAAGAGACAGCTAATACAGCTTACAATGCTCATAATGAGCGGGTAAATTACCCACAATAATCCACTCACACAAGCCAAAATCAGATGAAGGGATAAAGAGGCAAGGACTCGGTCCATCTCCCAAAGAAGGTCAAAATTCAAACAGTATTAACGAAAATCGTCAATTAAGATTAAGAAAGAAAAAAAATTGAAAACCGTTCAGTGAAGATATAAGTTTTGAAAAATTCTTAGAAAAGAAGAAAAGTAGTTTTCATACATATAAATAAAATAAAAACAGTTTACATTGTTAATATACAATAATACTTTATGCAGATGATCAAGTACTAATTTCAAATTCAGAAGATAAACTCCAAATTGCAACTAACCGTCTAAATGAAATAGCAAAATAAATAAATAAAAGAAAATATAAAGCACTGAAACAAACACAAAAGTTATGGCAATGCACGGAAACACCATTCAAAAAGTCAAAATGATGCTTAACAATAAAATAATAGAACAAGTTACGGAATTTCGTTACCTAGGAAATATGATCTCGTAACTAAAACACATGACTGAAGAAACTCATTTAAGATTACATAATATGACCTCTAAACATCTCTCAGATTTGATGTTTTAGATTAGATAAAATGAAAAATTCAGAAATAAGAGAACGATTAGATACAAAAAACATCAGACAAGAAACAGAATACCAGCAAAATTGGCTACACCACATAGAAAGGACGAATAACATTTGGATTCCTAAACTAGCACTACAATATTAACCCAGAGGAATCAGAGACCCTCGATGTGCATGATTAAGATGGAAAGATCAACCTCGTCTGCAGAGGTTGATCTTTCCAATATTATAATTATAATATTTACTTATATTTTTTATTTATAATAATGAATTATATATTATAATCATAGTAATAAAAAAGAAGAGCTAAGAGACTACATTTCTAGGAGGTAAAATGAATAGAAATACGGACTTTAAATTATTATTTCAGCTTGTTGGCTTTTCTTTTTTGATAATTATCATTAAGCATAGTCCGACAGTTTTAGTTCTTTCTTTGGAAACGTTTCTTTGTTACTTCTGCAGATAATCCTTTTTATGTTGCATCTATTGAAGCGTTTCCTGGTGTGATTTCAACTAAGTACAGGCAGGGATTGTTTTTGCTTGTTCGGAAACAGGATGAAGGTGAAGAGAAGGATGCTGTTTGAGTGAAAAATCTCTTAAAAACAAGTAAATTGTTGTAAAACAGAAAACATAAGAAAGAAATAAAAGGGGGGGGGGGGAGAAAGAACAAAAGGGGTTCCGAATCATGACGTTCCGAATCTTCTGCAGGAGTGGAATTAGTGACATCCGAGTAGAAAATTTTTGATTACTATTATCACGTGACGTCTCCAAGGAGTCCAGATTTCATACACTTTAGCATCGCAATATATTGCTTTTTAAATATTAATTAATTTTTTTTGATGAACTCGATCCGTTTCTCTTTGTTATGACTAGTTGTTGTTAATGGCAGAGTTGGAAATTCTTCAGCCCTGTTTTTGTACATGGACGTGTCCGTGTTATGTGATGGGGTGTTGGGAGTAATTCAATGCCCCCCCCCCCACACACACACCAGTTATTCTACCGGCGTCCTATGCGAACAAGTGTTGGTCTTCACGGCATTTTCTGTAAGGGCTATTGCAGTGCTCTAGGTTGAATTCAAATTACAGTTTCTGCAGTTTCTCGAAGCGGAACGTGTGCGAGCTTTTGCTCGCACACGTTCCAGTCCTAGGAGCCACACCTCCTGGGTAGTTTACCCTTGCAGATTCTATAATCACGAAGTTGCGAGCAGGGCTCTTCATTTTCGCAGTGATCTCGCCAGATTTCCATTCTGGGTTATCGTTGTCGGTACTTTTTTTTTTGTCTTTGATAACCCCTATTTAAAAAAAGAAAAGAAAAAAAACCCTTAGTGAATGATGTCGTCACTATTTTCCACATATTTTAATTGGAATCTATCTATTTTCACTGTTCGTAAAAGATTTATAACCCATTATTAGGGTTACTGTGCGCCTGGTACATTCAAAACTTTGCGGTAATTTGTCTCTCGTCACCTCCCCCCCCCGCAAGGGTTGAAACCATAAATATTGTGAGATCCAGCTGCCTCACGTAAAGCTTGACATATTACTATTTTGTTCTATTTCGGGATCTATTTCAAACCTTAGGCAAGAACAAGGCCACAATAATTACTAATTAAAAAAAAAAAAAGAAAAAAAAAAGATCAGTATACTGGTGAAGACCACTACAGTAAAATCCTGTAAAAACAAGTCTTACCAGCAAATAATAGTAGACTCGGTCTACTAGCAAAAAAATCCTGTACACAGACTGTCTACTAGCAAGAATAATCCTGCGCACTAAAGCTTATTAGTAAAAGTCAGCGTACGAGGGGAAACTATACACGACCTTATCTCACAAGAGACGTTCTATAATACACAAGGCAACTAGCGGCAAAGGTAAAGCAAGTTCCAAGCACTTCGCAGACAAAAAATCAGTTTAATATCTTGTAGCCTGCATCATATTTTAAGCTTTAGAACAGATACGACATTCCTATCTTGGCAAACAGTGTATGATCTACTCTTTATCAGTTTTATATCTGATAAGACCTCCATCGGCCGCTTCAACATATGAAAATGATTTTTGGGAGACAGTGAAGTGCACGCAGCTTTCTTCACCTCTGCTGCGAGTTGTCCTATCTTGTACGTTGTATAGCGAATCAACTGCCTTTTGTCATTTGTATTTACGTGTTGTTGTCGAGTCCAAATGTAACTTGCAGTTACATGTCATGATTGCATAACAGTTTTAAGGCAATCATCAAATAAACAAAAATTTAGAATAATTTTAGAAAACGAAAAAGTTATTCTGAACTTGGCTAAGGAGGTACGCAAACCAATTTGGTCATGAATCTACTCCATTCCGAGTTTTTTCGATTTGGGTAATAAAATTGTCACGTTTGCGCTAACTGTAAATCTGTAAACAGAGACAGATGCAGCGAACAATGGCATGCTCACTTAACCTGAAAATCTGTCAATCAACGGGAGCGTCATGTCGCTAAAACCGTCTCGTATGAACTAATACAGCGTCGTGTAAAAGGGATCATGGGTCATAATTGAAAATCGTCTTAGGAACGGGCAGGAGTAAGGCCAGTAGGAGCACAAACAGTCTATTACTACATGTAGCAGAATTTGGAGATTAGCGACAATTTGAAAAAAACTCGCAGACGAACCGCGTAGTCTAGAAATATCGAAAAAAAAATCAGGAAAAAGTTAGGTATGCTATGAATGCATAAAATATATGTACATGTTAATCTATTTTTTCATTTACTAGCATAAAATACATAGAAATCTATTATTATTCAAATCTATTACTTATATAATTTTATATAATAATATATATGTAAGAATACAGTATATAATACATATAACATACAAAATATGTCTTAATCGACTGTTTATGTTATGAGTAAGGCCTCCGCTCGAGTACAATTGAACTCGAGTTGTTCAATTATACTGTACTTTAATATTTTCTACTATATTTCATATTTCATAATAATATAATATATAATATATATAATATATAATTATATAATATAAAAATAAAAATACTTTTCTAAGACAATATGGAACTGATTGAAGGATAGCAAATAAACTGATTTATTATTATTTTATTAGCCGTATCCTATTTCGAATAGCGAAACAGTCAGAAATGTTACGTCACCTTGTCAGCAAAACAAGACAAGCGCTTCGCATAGGTATCAGCAGAAGGAACATAACATTGCCACGTCACTAAGATGTTTTTAAAGGGGATAGCGCGTACGCAATCCCCAGCTACCAAAAATTACACGCTCCAATTGCCCCAATTTGAGGAATTGGCAGGGGTCAGCATACCCGGGGTGCAATGGGCAAGCCTCTCCCTGAGGGAGCTACCTTTCTGATCGCAGCTGCCCTAGCGCCAAGTAAGTATGAAAAAAACCGTTGGCGTTATACGTACGTATAAACACTATATATATTTAGAAAAGGGGTTTAACTAATTTCAAATATTCTGCATTAAATATTTAGAAATTTCAATTTATATTTAAAGATCAAATATAGAATTATACTTACAATTATATTATATACTTAGAATATAAAACTACTAGACTAAAAAATTAAATTAATTCTTTATTGAATTTGTAGTTTTATGATAATATTATTGGTACCTATTTGGCTATTTAATGCAACAAATTATACATTCTATGTTCATGTATCTGTCCATTTTATCTAGTTTGTTTATGTGGACGGGTATTTCTGAATTGAGTCTGTTTAGTTGACTTTATATTCGTATTTTAACTTTAATATACTTTTAATGGGAAATGCAGGAAACTAGATTCACTTAAAACTCTCTAGACCAGAATACGATCATGTCCGCACGCACATACGCTAGGATTACTGATTTCGATTTTCATTTTGCTTTTAAATTCAGTTAAGAAAAAAAATGAAAAGTAACAAACGTTGCTATTTAAACAACCTTCGTTACTTAACATATCACACATATAACTTCACATATCTAAATGCTACAATCACCAAATATAACACATTACATTTTTTTTTTTTTTTAATAATTACGCCATGATTATATCTCTGTATCTCTGTAATTTTGTTGGTGATTCCGTTAGCATTCCAAGCAGCGATCAGAAGTGCGTAGGATTTTGTTTCAATGCATTGCTGAGTGCGGTTAGAATGGAGTGGGTCTCTTTGAGAAATCTTTTTTGTAGAAAGAAGATCGGGTTGGATTGACTAAAAGCCTGTAACAGGTTAGCTAATGTAATAGTTATGACTGCAGTTAAGTTATGAGTAGTTTGTTCAAGGCGTGATGTTTTCGTTGAACGTATCACATCTGAATAAATTTTATATGGCTGTAGATTTCCTTCCTGTTTATTAGGATTTATTTGAGTGAGAGTATGATCAGTTTGTTTAACGAAAGTGGAAGTTTGGGAGGGAGTCTGTGTTTCTCCCAGTATAACGGTTGTTTACATAAAAGCTAAATCCTCTGTAATTGGCTGGATGAAGCCCATCGCAATTGGCAGGTAGAGTTTTAAGTTTTGCATAGGAGTTAGTTGGTTGAGTTTCGCCACATTTCACACATCTGTACTCAGTCCTACACAACTTCTGAGCATTACCAATTTTTTGGCATCTGTAGGATTGTCCAGATGATGTTCGCTTCCGAGGGGTTCAGGCATAATTTTGGGTCCACAGGCTGAAGTTATATTCATATATTTGTTACTGTCTGTTATTAATCTCCACTAATAAAAGTGTCATTGGCTTTTTTGACTCACTTTTATCGGCGTTAATCCATGGTTAATTAAATCTTCTGTGGTAATACCCTCAGGCACTCCTTTGAGCACAACCTTCAGGTTTCTCTCACTATTGAGGGCAAAAGTATCTCACTACAAGTTAAAACCATCCATAAGTTTGGTTATACTACGTAATCGGTGACTGTAGTGGGCCGAATGTTGATGCCCTCATTTTCACCCCAGGATAAGTAACTTCTTTGGGAGATGGACCTAGTCCTTGACTCATCCCTTCATCTAATTTTAGCTTGTGTATGAGGGGGATTATTGTGGGTAATTTACCAGCTCATTGTGAGCATTGTAAGCTGGATTGGCTTTCTCTTGCGATGGAGAATTTCGGTTTTTTATGTTTGAAGTGATCTGAGAGTTTGTAGTCCGCTGCCTGTCGAATTAGCTGATTTGAGTGATTATCTGTGACTGCAAAGAATTTTTCTGTAATGCTTATCATGTAAGTCTTGATATCTGGAAGGTTGGCTTCTTGGTGTAACTGGAAGTTTTTGATGAACCAAAAAAGGGGCATTGAATGCCATTCTGAGGCATTTGTTCTGGATCGTCTCTGATCTGTTGATGTTTCTTTTAGTTGTGTGTCCCCAGGTTGGTGAGGCACAAGTTAGTTGAGGTCTTATCACAGATTTGTAGAGGAGAATTTTGTTGTTTATGTTTAGGAAGCTGTTCCTGTTCAAAAGTGGATATAGCTGTGCTATGGTCTGACTTGCTTTAGTGGAGACACTATTTATGTGTTTTGAAATTTAGGCGTTTATCAAGACGAACTACTAGATATTTGGTAGAGTTGCGCCAAGGGATGATTTTTCCAAACATTTGTATGCTTGTATTCGGTTCTGCTTATTGTCTGGTGAAAAGTACTGCAGAGCTTTTTCCTGGGTTGATTGCGATACGCCATTTGGTGTACCAATTCTCTAATTCGTTGACTGCTCTCTGCAGCTTGTTTGTGATCAGATGTGGACGGAGGGCTCTGGCTATGATAACTGTTTCATCGGCATAGAGGGCGCTGATGGATGGGAAAAATTTAGGGAGTCTGCCATGTATATGGAGAAGAGTAGGGGGTGATAGCAGAGAGCCTTGAGGGACTCGAGCTGTGACTCTCCTCTTTGTGGATCTGATTTCATTGAGTTTTATTTTAAATTTTCTGTTATTTAGGTATGATTTGATGAGTAGAACTAGTGGTAATGGACTCCAACTTGGTGTAGCTTAAAAATTAGACCATAATGCCATATTCTGTCAAATGCTTGTGTGCTGTCCAGGAAGACTGCGCCAGAATGTTGGTGCAATTTGTACCCTTGTGTGATATATTCAACGACTCTATAAATTTGCAGCGTTGTGGAGTGATTTTCCTAAAGTCGAATTGCTCGTCTTGTATGACGTGGTTGATATCAGCTGCCTCTTGAATCCGTTTGAGTATAGCGCGTTCGGCTATCTTACCTACGCATGATAGAAGTCCGATCGCTCTATAATTCTCAGGAAAATGTATTTTTTCCTGGTTTTGGAATTAGGAGGACATCCGCAAGCCTCCATCGCTCTGGGAAATAATTAGCCGAAGGATGGCATTAGTGATGCTACCAGATGCATAACCCCTTTACGGGGGGAATAGCTTGAGCGCCTCGTTCGTTATTCCATCCGGACCCGGAGCCTTTTTGTTGTTTAGTTTTTTTATGGTCTCATATATTTCTGTTGGTGACACGGATTTGTTATTTTATTGGAGTGAGGCGTTTTCAGTTATTTAACGCACTTGGGTGTGGATTTTTCTTATGAAGTTTAAATCTACATTGGCATAATTCGGGCTCCATTGTCTTTTTAAGAGAATGCAGAACAATGGAGGAAGCGTGTTACGTTTCGAACGAAGTGATCTCATCATTCTCCACAATGACTGATCCCTTGTGTTTAAGTGATGTATTTTGTTATTGCAAAGTTGGTTTCAGTGATCCTTTAGGGTTTCTCAGCCTATGGTCCGCAACGACGTGACAGGTGGTCTGCAGGCAGACTTAAATTAATTAAATAAATAAATATATATTTTTAATTATCCAAACAAAACAAATTATAATGAATAAGTAAGTAAAAATTATTGAAATCAAATGGAGACTTAAAAACCAACAAATAGCATCAGAATGTTCAAAGGCAGAAGCAATAAAATTATATTGTTGTCCACTTCACTCCTCTTTTATTATTGGCATTCTGCTGCTAAATTTGTAGCTGCAGAATGACGAATAATTAAAGATGGGTGAACTGAACAACAATATAGTTTTATTGCTTCCGCCTTCCCTTGTTGTTTTGTCAGATTTGAAGTGAACATGTTATCCACATTACAAGCAATTGCTTGTTGTTTATTGATTTTTATTACTGAAGGTTTCCCTCCTTCAACCGAGGCTCAGTATATCTTGAGAAGTGCTAAGTGATACTTGGACAAAGTGTGTCTTGAGTTAACCCCAGTATTTATATATTTATATATATATATTTCGGAAACGTTTTTTAATAATGGAAAAGTGGCTTAGAACTAGGACTTTGAAAAGAAGAGCAAATGAAACAGGTGATGCTAACCCTAATTGTGATGCACGTGTTGTAACGGTGAGTAAATCGGATACCATTAAAGAAGAAGAAACAATACATTAGGAAATATAACATTTCATATTTGGAATTCGGGTTTACTTGGTGTGGAGATGAAAGCGAACAGAAACCTCAATGTGTTTTGTGTTATGAAGTGTTGTCGAACGAGTGCATGAACCTGCGAAACTCCGACGACATTTAGAAACTAAACATTGTGATGTGAAAAATAAGCCAATTGAATTTTTTCAGCGACTCTTAGAGACATTAAATTATTGGAATGATGTAATTTCGGCCATGGGTTCCATTAATAGCAAGGTACTGGAAGCATCCTCTCTCTTAACTTTGCGCATAGCGAAAACAGGGAAACCTCATTCTATCGGGGAAAATTTGCTACTTCCAGCTATAAAAGATGTAATAAAAACAATGTTTGGCAACAAGTCACTAAAAGATGTTGATCTGATTCCTCTTTCAAATGACACTGTTGGTCGCAGAATTAATGATATGGCAGGTGACGTAGAATCTCAGTTAATCGAAAGAGTTAAGAAGAGCCCTTATCATGCGTTCCAGATAGACGAGTCTATTGATGTTACAAGTGATGCGCAGTGAATATGCTACGTAAGATATGCGCACGATAACAACATTCATGATGATATTCCGTTTTGTAGAACTTTGCCATCCCGAACAACTGGAGAAGAAATATTTCACCCTCTCAGTAATTACATAATGCACAAAGGGATCCAGTGGGAAAAATGTTTAGGCTTCTGTTCAGATGGAGCTCGCGCCCTAACAGGAAGGCATAGTGGGGTTGTTTCTATGATCAAGGAAGTAGCTCCGGATATGAATCGGGTATGTTGTTTCATATAGAGGGAAGCGTTAGCTTCCAAAGGAATGCCACCAGAATTTAAAACTGCTATACAACGCTGTAAAGCTAGTTAATTTTATTAAAGCTCGACCGCTAAATAACAGGTTATTTTCAGTACTCTGCGATGAATTGGGCAGTGAATATATACAACTTCTGCTTCATTCAGAAATTCGCTGGCTTTCCTGGGGTAAAGTACTAACAAGGTCATTTCAATTAAGGCACGAAGTTTTATTATTTGTAAATGAACGCCATTCTGATTTTGCATCACTCCTTGTTGACGAAGTATGGTTATCAACACTGTCCTATCTTTCAGACATTTTTTTTTAAATTCTTCTTCTTCTTCTCTTCCATCTAAGACGGGCTGAGTCATCTCTTGAGTGGGATCTTCCACTCTTCTCTATTCCTTGCTGTTCGAAAAAGTTCCTTATATGTTCTGCATCCCGAGATGTTCTTTATTAATTTCAGCCAGGTAATTCTTGGTCATTCATAAAATTTTTGAAATTAAATGAACTAAATCTTCCCCTTCAGGGAAATTCTTTAACTGTTCTTGATACCTACGACAAAATTTCCATCGCTCCTTCAATTAAATACAGAATTCGTCTTAGTGTGTGGGCCGATCTTCCACTGAAGTTGACCGATATTGAGCCAGATATCCAGCAACTCTGCAAGGGCCGAGAAGAAGTTCAACCATCTCATTTAAAGTAAGTAGTAACATAATTAGATCATATTATTTATTTAACCACCCAACCAGCCAGGACGTATATATACCCCAAAGTTACCATGGATGCGAAGTGCATATTAAAATTGTATACCATTGATATTAGATTGAAATATGTGATGGATACGAAGTGTAGAGGAGTGATGTATTTTATCCATAATTAAAACTTTGTTCAATGATGACACATTTTTAATCGTTTACTTCCAAAACTGTTTCCATATTTATTCAAAACATGCTTTTAGATTTATTATGTTATAAATGGCACAGTTTTTAGGAAATGGTAATTCCCACATAGGTTTTTAAAAAATTACAAAAATGTGAAAACGACGTATAGGGAAATAAATTAAAAACACTATGTTTATTTTTGAAGTAAAACTTTTATTCCAACATTCTAAAATGTTATTTTTCTTGCTTTTCTGTTCGCAAAATCGGCGATGACATTGGCGAAGCCTATTTCATCACCCAGTTGCTGTTTTATAGACAATACGGCAAGATTTCTTACGAGAAAAAAGTGCCGCTCAGGACGGATCTGCCCCCACCCCAGCTATGCCTCTGTAACTTTGTGGTCCGTAGATTTCTTTCAGGTATTTTACTAGTCCTTGGGCTAGAAAGGTTGAGAAACGCTGCGTTAGCGGATTGCACTTTATTTATATATATATATATATATATATATATATATATATATATATATTTATTTATTTATATTTATATATATATATATATATATATATTTATATATAATTTGTGAGTTCAACAAATCTTCATCATCGGCCTGTAGAGTAAGATAGGCTGAGAGTCAGCAGATAGCAGGAGAGGAAAATAAGATAGAGTGCATAGTGGTAGAGTAGGTTAAAGAGGCCTCAGTTGACCTGGTTTAGCTGTTTGCCCCCCCCCCCCCCCAGGGGCGTATCAAAAACGGTCGTTGATTTTTCACTTTGAAAAAAAAAAAGGAAAAATCCTAAAAAGGAAACATGTAACAAAACAAACAAAAAAAAAGTATAGAGAAAAGCAAAAATTGAAAGGTAAACTTAGAGGTGGAGGAAGGATCTGGCCGAGTGATGCAGCTCACAAGGAACTGCACCACTAAAATGAACAACACTTTTCGAGTCGCCACTCTCAACATTAACGGTCTGCGCTCCGTCAATGCACAACGCGCTGTTTGGAGCCTAATCTTACTGCATGAGGTTCATGTACAATACTTTCTTCAGGAGACGCATTTTTATCAGTACTGGGACATAGAAAACTTCTCCAGAAGCTTCCCCGTTCAGAGCTTCTGGTGTTTCGGAGAGCGCTGTGCGAGGGGGGTGGGAATCCTTATTCGTCAGCCTATTCTAGGCGGGTTTTTCAATGTACAGAAAGATGCTGCAGGACGTCTAGTCTCTATAGACTGGAAGTTTGGAGGTAGAGTCATCCGCTTCCTTAATGTATATGCCCCCAACAACGCCCACCAGCGAAGCGGATTCCTCATGTCCATAGAACCCTATTTACACGGGGCTCAGTATATCATCGCCGGGGGGGACTGGAACTGCATCGCTGACGCAAGAGTTGACAAAGTTGGTGGCAACATCAACTCCGGTACCGGTGGCTCTAGGGAACTGCAACTCTGCTGTGATAATGTCGACCTCATCGACATCTGGAGGGAACATAATCCAGACACAGTGGGAACCACATGGGCGAGCGGGGGAGTCGCAACGCGACTAGACCGCCTCTATATTTCCAGGAACCTTGGGCCACAAGTTATCTCGGTCAGGCATATAGCGGTTGGTAGCTCGATAACAGACCATAAAATGGTTCTTATGAACATCGAACTACCCGAGGTCGTAGAAACATCGAGAGGACCCTGGAAAATGCCTCCAAGCTTCCCCAAAATTTATAGCAAGGATTTGCAGCTGCTATGCGAAGGAAGGAAAAGGGCCCACTGGGACTGGGACGCGTGGGCCCAGTTCAAAACCGAGGCAAAAGAGCTCTTCCAAAACATCTCCAGAGAAAGAGCTCACGCGCAAAGAAAAAAAATGAGAGAGCTGTACCGAGAGCTAGGGTGGTACCGGGCTAACCAGAGAAACGGTATTCCTAGCGATTCGCTTATTAAAGCCGTGGAAATCGAACTCGAGGCACTTCGACGAAAAAAAGTCGCCGAGCTCGATTTTCGCACCAGATTGTTTCTCCGGCAGGCGGAAACACCTTCGGCCGCTTTTTATAACCGGCAGCGCATAGCAGCACAAGATGAGAAAGCGGTTCGGCAAATTCATGCTAACGGGCAAACACTAACAACCACGGGAGACATCCTGCGGCAATTTTCCCAGCATTACACGAGAACCTATTCCGACGAAGCTGATGCTACAGTCTCCCTGGGAAGGGCCGCAAAAACTGTTTTAATTTTATCCATTAACTGGGCTTTTGTATTACTGGAAGTGCGATTGGTGTCTTTTTCAACTGCGCCCCATACAAAATAATCCATGGGGTTAAGGTCTGGGGAGTTTGGAGGCCAAACATTTGGACTGGTGAAGTCGTAGAAATTTTCAGACAACCATTTTTGACTTTTCCCAGAGGTGTGGCAAGGGGCCGAATCCTGCTGCCATACATACGGCCTACCATTGGCTACCCTTGTTATCCAGGGCTTGACAACAGTTAGCAACTCCACGAACAAAGCCCGAATTCCAATGCCAGGGTTCTTCAACACCTGTTCCTGCAGATTTGCGAGGAATTCTGCTGTACGAACGCAATCAGATCGTCTGCTAGGGATCTTTCTTCTTGCTACATCCTCGTAGTCACCATTGCAAGTCTCTAGTTCATGCCTGATTGTTTTTACTGTATTCAGGGAGCATTGGGCAGCAGTCGTAATATCCTTATTTTGATGGCGGGCACGAATCATCATGATACAAGTTATTCTCTTCCATGATTCAGGTGGGTTCCAGCTATCCATCCTTTCTGACATCTTGTATATGAATGAAGAAGGGTCCAAACTTTTAAATGAAGAGAAGTGTGTGTTAATACATGTAACTTACGGAAAAATATAATTAATTATAAATATGTCAAATTTATCCCGAACACCCTGTATATTCATATAATATATATAACATATTTTATATATACAGTATATAATATGTTATGTATATATAATATATATGTTATATATATATATATATATATATATTCCTGTGACTGACATCTCTCTTATGTTCTTCAATGCGTAACTCGATCGATTTCTCTGTTTGGCCAAAGTATGGTATATCACAGTTGCACCCAATCTGGTAAATACCGGGATATTTAAGGTTGTGATGTCTAGGTTTCGGATGGCCCACTAAGGAGCGGATTTTTGGAAAAGGAGTAAATAAAGTTCTTATGTTGTATTTCCTATGAATCTTGGCCAATTTGGGTGAGACAGAACGTAAGGTATAGAAATATTACTTTTCACACTATTGGTCTCTTCATTATGGATTTAATAGGAATTTGTCAATTGATTTTTGTGAATAACCATTTAGCTGAAAAGCGGACCTGAGAAAATTGAGTTTTTTTTTTTTTTTTTTTTTTTATTAAGTTCTATCTCATGATCAAGAAGAGAACGAGCACGATGTCCTAGTGTAGAAATGATTCCAAACTTTTGAGGAGGATAATGATGGGATGAACCATGGAGATATCTGTTCGTGTGGGTAGCTTTTCCTGAAATCGAGATTTTTAATTTCTCTGAGGAACGGGTCAGTTTTGTTCATAGTTGATTATGGGTGTTTTTTCTTCAACAATTAGTTCATATTATATAAAGTGTATACATTGTTACGTAAACAATGGGCACATATTATATAAAGTCCAGCCTAATTTTTGATTACCCAGGATTGGGGAGGAATTATACAGTAGATCATTTCCTTCAAGTGGCACCGTACTACGATTTAAGGGAAATTGATTTATACTTATTTAGCTTGGAGATTTTTTGCGTCATTGCTGAGAGCAGTGTGGTTGTTGGGAGTATTGATGATCGAAGGGCTTCTTAATGGCGGGTAGGTGGGGAAGTCGAAAAAAAATTCTCAAAAGCAGCATTGGAACCTCCATAAGAATGCGGGCTGGGTATGGCGGGAACAAAATATATTTTTTATTATATTTTTATTTTTATTCAAAATTCTATATTCGTTTATTTTATTATATATATATATATATATATATATATATATATATATATATTTTTTTTTTTTAGATTACTTTTATTTTATTTCTTATTGCATTTTTTATTTATTTATTATTTTATTTTTTAGTGTGTTTTTATTGTATTAATAAATTTGTTTTCTTTCAGTATAATGATATTCGTTTAGTATGTGTAGAATGTAAAATATGCTATTTATGGAGAGAATGTTATACCTTTAAATATCCTTTTTTTTGTGATAAAATAAGGCAGGATTGTGCTCAGGACACTCTAAATTAACAACTGCTACAAGTCTGGTATGAAAATCAGACATATCCTGCATTCTGAATGATATTTCAGCTTTTAGGTCGAAATTTCGTAGCAAACTAAATATGCAAATAGCTTATAGAATACGCAAAACTGATGTTTGCGATCAATAAAGCTCTTCCTTTCTTCTTATTCCCCACCCCCCGCCCCTTTTACCTTGCGGTGTCAAGGATTTGTCTTCATTTAACGTGTACCGTATCGAGGATAACATAATTAGCCCTATGCCTAACCGGTGCGTGTGCTAACGGGCTGGTTTTGCCTGTTCTAGGGGACGAAAATCCCTACCTCCATATGAGACCGGTTAACTCACCTGTAGTCGAAAAAGACTAGAAAAAGTCACCGAAGGGATCGAACCCAGGTCTTTCCGACCAAAGAACAAGAAAAAACCTTGTTACATTTGAAAGGTTTTAAATAATTTTTTTCTGGCAATAAAGTTATAGCAAGAAAAAAATTATTTAGAACCTTTCAAAATCATGTAACAAGGTTTTTTCTCCTATAATTCAGGTTTTTCATCTGCCATGAGAACACACACACAATTTATTAAACAATATATACTAATCATGGTGGGCGGTAGATGGCGCTGTTTATTAATGATGGTAATATTGTGTTGGAGGACTGAGTGAAGGAGACGGTGAGTTGTGGATTGGTGTGCCCTTCCACGACGAGTCCTTGGACTCCTTTAAGGTGTTGCATAATAATAAAGATCCTCCAACGCCTTTTTTCCCTTTAGAGCAGCGATTTTCAACCGGTGTGCCGCGAGATTTATGAAAAATTATGAAAACGCATTTATTTATTAGTGTCTGGTTTTCCTAAATTTCGCGGCACACTGTGATTTAGGAACCTTCTTCTTCTTGTGTGTGTAAATCAATCAAAATTATGCCTATTTTTTGCCAGATCATCAAAAAAATTAAAAGAATATATTTTTAGTGTGCCTTTTTCAAACTTTTCCATAACACGACACACCTTGACTAATTATTATTATTTTAATAATTAGTCTAGTTGTGTCGTGTTATGGAAAAGGTTGAAAATCACTGCTTTAGAGGAATAGACGATGCCAATTTAACCACTCATCCAACTTTTGGAGACTGTTGGCAGTTGAGTATCCATCGGTAGGCAATTAGGTTAGGCGATCAAATAGCTGGCTCGAGACCATATGTAACTGTAAGTGGCGCTGATGAAAGCGGACTGACGTGTGTTGCCATCTCGTGGTTACTACTGGTAACAAAATATGTTGTCTGAAATAGCGCGAGTTCTATGGTCGATTTTATTGAATTTAAGAGGCCAAAAACCCAAGAGAACAAACCATGAGACACAGACATTTATGAGATTATAATAATAATAATAATTATTGTTTAATTCAATAGAAGATATAATTTTATAATATTTATTATTATTAATTACTATTATTCCTTTATTATAATTAATATTAATATTTCTATTAATATTAATTATTAATAAAGGAATAATAGTATAATAGTATTAATAGTATAATAGTATTAATTATATTAGTATAATTATAATAATATAAATATATAATATAATATAATATAATATAAAATATAATATAATAAAATATAATATAATATAATAATAAATTATAATAGTATAATTATATTAATAGTATAATAGAATAATAGTATTAATTACAATTAAATAGTAATTAATAATAATATTTATTATTATTAATTACTATTATTCCTTTATTATAATTAATATTAATATTTCTATTAATATTAATTATTAATACATTAACAGTGTGTCGAATAAAATATTTTTACATAATTGCAGCGAAAGCAATGTTAAAATATTTCAGTTGTAACAAATAATGAGCACGAATAAGGAGAGAAGCAATAAATAAACAGCAAATCAGAAAAAAACGTCCCAAATAATATATCTTGTAATGGATTGTGGTTTCTGTGGTGTGATATGTCAATGGTTATTTAACAGGACAGAACGTCCAACGTTTTAAATTCAACAGATCTATTTTTAGAAATCTCTCTGTAATACCTTTTTTCCAATTGTTCATTTGAACAATTGGAAAAAAAATAAATGATGTACATGACAGTCAGTGGCGGCTCGTGGCTTGAAATCGTGGGGGTGTAACTTTCGAAATATACATACTGTAAGTACAGTGTATACGTGTTTGGATAAAATATCAAAATTATGATAAAAATTTAAAAAAAATAAAACATGAAAAAATATTGTTTATTATCGATAAAATTACAGTTTAGTATAATTCAAAATTACTTAAAAATAAAATCCATTCCTTTAATTGTAAATCCATTTAGAATTTTTGGACATTACAATTAAAAGATTTAGTAGTGCTTATCGTAAACACGATAAGCACTACGAAGACTCTACTGCTGGCCCAAACTGCATATAAACAATAGTGGAACTGCGCGACGGACAGTGGCGCATTACTGTAATACCGCATTAATGTGTAATATGACACTTTGTTTCGCATAAATAAATGAAAATAGAATTTCGAATAAAAGTCAAATTATAATAAAAAAAAAATTTATTTCTAGTATTATTTATTCCGGCTTGTCATCCTTTGCACTTTACGCATAATAAATCAAAGCAACCGCCCTGAAAAACAAAAAAACTTATTAATAACATTTAAAGAATTTCGTATAAATAAAATAAAATATATAAGAAAAATAAAATAAAAATATTTTGAAAAGTGACATTTCTCATATAAATATTCTTGAATAAAGCAAACTCGTTGTCCTATACGGCAGTACCTAATAATAATAAAAAAAAATTACATTAAGATATGTTTTTGTCTGAAACAGTGTGAGTTCTATTTTCTTCAGTTACGAAAAATTCGAGTTTCAGGGAAAAAAAAAAAGTCTCTTGTCTGTGCCAGAGATCGAATAACTATATATATATATATATATGAGAAAACAATCTCCTTTGAATGGTTGTACGCATACCACTTGCAGGAAACAATCTTCTACAAGCTTATTCTCCCATCTACTGGGTTAAGCAGAGATTACGATCGACTTTATATACTATGCGTGCATTGTTGAGTAAAAATGTATGGACTTTGTGTAATATGCACTAATTGTTGACGTAAAAACACCTGAATCAATTGGGACCAAAATCTTACAATTAGAAATGTAATTTACACAAAATGCACAAATAATAAAGGTGTGGTGCTAAGTGTTGCATAATACAACAATCATAACAATGTAAGGGATTGTTCATTGTTAAATTACACGTACATTGGTGTAATGAACACGTAGTTTGTAAGGTCTTCAAAAGGTAGTTTATTTAGCATATCTGGAATGTATTGTAGAAGTTCTCAATTATCTTTCCGTAGTGATTATTATATTTACATTTGATATATTTAGTTGCCTGAGATCTTGTTATAGAGCATGTATTTCTGTCTGTCCTGTAGTTGTCATTAGAGTGATATTTTAGCATAGCACCATAGTGACAATTGTTTTGCTATTAGTATTTTATGTTTTGACATTGCAGTGTGTATAAAGCCGGTATCGACTCTATTCCCAAAAGATCAGCTTTATCATTTTGTACTGTAATGATATTAATCTATTTAGTTTGTAGTGTGCACAAAACGGATACGTTGTTATAGCGTGTATTAATATATTTTGGCATAATGCTTTGTATATTTTTATATATGACTTGATGTTGCTGTTCCATTCATATCTGCATCAACGTAAATTCCATGGTATCGTATTGTTTCAACCTGAGTGATGGTAGTGGATTTATTGTTCTATGCGTTTTGTATGTTGCAGAGTGGATGTTGGATGGTTATATATTTATTATGGTTGACTCAGTGGATTTCTGAATATCCTTAATTTTGTCTTATCAAAGTTTAGGTGTGGAGTTTTTGGTGAGCCAGTCAGTGAGTAGATTTATGTCATATGCAAGCTTGATTGGGCTTTTGCTTGCATCGTTGTGGATGGATGGATATTATAGCCGTATCGTCTGCGTATTGGAAGATCTTGCTTTTGAGAGGTAGCTGGTTTTAGATGTTGAATAGAATCGGGGAGAGAACGGCTCCCTCTGATACTGAACAGTTACTAGTAACTCCCTATTACCGATTAACCCGATGCGTGTGATTTGTTTTCTATTTTGAAGGTACTTTCTAAACCACGTCCAGAGACCCGTCTACCCCAATTGCTAAGCGCGATCCACTTCATAATTTGATTGATAATTGATAGTGGTCTCTAATTATTAAGTTTATTTTTCCACGTTTGTGTATAAGTGTGATTATGACAGTCTTTAAGTTAATATGGGCATTTGTCCGGTTTTATTTATTAATTTTAATAAGAACAAGCCTTGGTTAGCTGTGCGTTGCTTGATATCTTTAGTTCTAATGTCGTCGATTCCCGGGCCTCTCGTAAAACAGAGAGTTATGCTTTTCTTATAGTTAGGAACCCTAATGTCTGTTTTTATTGTGGTCCGAATGGAGGATGGCGTTTTGTGATTGGAGGGATCTTTCTCTGTAGTGCTTGGATGGAGTCTAGCAAAGTCCTCTGCCAACTGTTGGAAGCGCAGGGTTGTTGGCAACACAATCTCGTAGATGCTAGATTTTGCAACCACGAAATAAGAAAATGTTTCTTATTTCGTGGTTGATTATTTCTTCGTCTATTATTGTTTTGTATTGCTTTTCAGATGTGGAGCATTGTAAGGATTTTGTCTTAATGTGCAGGTTAAGAGGCGTAAAATGACGATCTGCTACTTTGCACTTGATGACTGTTGCAGTGTAACTATTTGGTGGTGCCCGAATGTTTATATGAATGTCTACGCAAGAAGCAGTGATAATATTCTGACTATTTCTTCTCTAGTGCATGACGTTATGGTTGGTATTAGATTATACATGGATAGCATATTTAGGTATCGTACGATGCTGTTATGGTTTGCATTTGCAATATTTATGTTTACATCATCGATTATCATTAGCCATTCAGTTAAGCAGTAAATTTTGGCAAGAAAGCCAACAATTTAATTCGTGCCAGAATTTTATTCTGTTTAAATTTGGTTGCCTGTAAATAGTATTTAGTATTAAAAGGTGCTGTTGATTGGCAGTATTAATTATTTCAATACGAACGTTTTCAGCACGCTCAAATTTATAAACACGCAATCACAATCTGTAGCACAACAGGGATGTGTTCGCTGCTTAATCGACTTCTATCACAACAACAAAGCAAACAAAAAACAGACTAGTCATTCAAATTTAAATAGCGAACAATTCAAGTTCACTAAAGCCATTTGGAACTCGTGCTCTGCCGACGGTGCACCACGTGCATTTGAACGGGGCGCAAGTTTTTTGGGGCGGCAAAAATGGCCTAAACTATACGAAAAACGAATCATGAAAAAATCATTCCTTCTCTGTTGCAACATCTTGCGTTTAATATCGCACTCTCAGTGGTAATTTCAGACGACATTATTTATTTATTTATTTTATTTCCGATTCTATTGTTGGCCGTGAGTTGACCTTGACCTGAGGTCAAATCTCATTTATACGAGACAACAATTATTATGAGATAATTGGTTAAGAGTAAACCATTTAAAGAAATAGAATCAAAATACATAAATACAGTTGTGTAGTGATTGCTAATAATACTTTTTTTTGATACAGTTATTAGGATTTGACTTTTAAAGTAATTTTAACATTCCAATATGTCTGATGAAAGAAAAAAATTATCAGTCGCAGAATATCACAAACGAAAATCGGAAAAAGAACGCGATATTCAGAAACAAAGTTGGGCCTTGCATAAATATCTAAAAACTGAAACAGCTAATGTAGTACAAGAAAAAATAAGTGAAAGGACCCGAAACCAAAAATTCTGAACTCGTGGCAAGTACTTCTAATTGTAATCACAGTAATGTCGATATTAGTAACAATGAGGGCAGCAAAATAGGGGGAAGGAGCGGCAAAATATGCTACTGCACGGGGAGACAAAATTCCTAGGGTTCAGCCCTGCTTGTGTTACTATAATAATTCTATCTAGAAGTAGAACAACAACGATGAGGATTGCCATACTGATGTTAATTAAATAACATCCTAAATGTCAGCTTTTCCCATTGTTATCCTTCAAATATAAATAAGAGTAGTATAATCCACACACTTTATGATTTTTATGAATTTAACTGCTTTTCTTATTAAGTGTGAATTCACATCTTCTCAATAGGAGTAAAATAAAGGAATTGTGAAGGATAGAGCACGTGCGTTTTTTATTTTTTTTCACTATCAATAAAAAAAATGGTGATTTCAAAGAAGAGCATGTGCATATAAACCTCTTGAGAAATGGGGAAAATTTAATAATGAAAATGAAAATTCCTGCCTTTTAAGAGCTATAAATCCTTGCATTCCTGTGTAGCTCAGTGGAAGTGGCGCTTGCATTCTCTGGGCTTGGTCGCTCGAAGTTAGACCTAGGTTCAAGTCTAGTCGCTGACTGGAGGAACTTTTTCTAAGTCTATCTTCGACCAGTTCCCGATTTAGTCGATCTCTGGCACGGGCAAGCAGGGTTTTCCTCCCGGAAACTCAAGAAAATCGACCGTCATTATTTCAGACAATAACATATCCTGTTAGGGTGAGGTACCAAGAGATGGCAGCACTTGTTTGCTGGTCTCTTCATCAGTAGCTGCCTATAATTAGTGTTAGAGATGGGCAAGCTATCTCTGATTGGCTACCAGTGGAAATTGAACTGCCCACTCAGTCTCCAAAAAGCTAGACAGGGTATAAAGGCCTCGCCTACTCCCTATTAGGGTATAAATGGAATTAGCCTGATTTATTTTTTTATTTTATTTTATCCTTGCATTCACAGACGATACAATCAACAGAATTATTTCCTTTCCCCCCCTTTTTTTTCTAACTTTAAAAGTGTAGTATCATCTTTCTGTGATTTTGAAGCTAAGCAATGTCTACTGGAGAGAGGAAGAGATGAAAATGTGAATAAAAATATTTTTTCATGAAAAAGGACTGATTACTATCAATGATTCACTTCATAATAACATCGTTTAGATTTAGCGAAAGCTGTAGAAACCTCATTCGGATTATACGAAAGCATTTCGACATAAGATTTGAATCTGTGCTGGTATCAATAACTTTATCGGTGCAAAAAAGAGGGCATTGTATAAATACGAGTATTGAACAATTGTCCAAGGGATGATCTCTGGGAGGGGGGGTACACCACTGGTCACCTTAAAAAGAGCATTATTGTGTACCTTTACTAGTGTAACGGATTTATTTTTATGTAGATTTTGATTTAAAAAAAGAAATATCCAATGCATGAAATATTCAAATCAACACCCACCAATTATCAGATAATCGCAACGACACATGTATGGCATGATTTCTTCTTTCTTGATAAACTTAGCTGATAATTTCATGTTTTTCTGCTAGCAACTCAATGAACTAATAAAAGAAAATTAGAATTATCAGTGCGCTTACCATGAAAACCAACCAACCATTAGAACGTATTTCTCTATTCCATGTGATTGTTTAGAATTAGAATAAATAAATAAATGTGTATTAATTAATACTTAAATACTTTTGATATGCATCTTTCATTTATTTCGAATTAATGCTAATTAACTTACTGTCATAGAGATTACCAATGTATTTTACCACTGGAGCTTACATACTCCGACAGCTCTTCCAAACGTAAATCTAGAAATGGGATGACAGATATTTTATTCTTATTTTACAGCAATGTTACAGGCTTAGCTGGATATACGGAATGGATACACTACAACAGCGTTTCCCAGATTTTTCCTACGACGGAACACTTCACAAATCCTGAAATTTTCACGGAACACCTTGGTTATTTTGTAATGTATTAATAATTAATCATGGCATAATCATAAAGAGTATTAGTACACTTACGTATACGGTGTGACATGTCGACAAATATAAAATTACATTTAAATCAGTTATCAATCACTGGATTAATGAAATCTTGGAGCATATTGTAGTTTCCTCAGGCCAACATCGTTAAATTAATTTGTGCGGATTTTCATTGACATATCCCATTCTGATCACCAAAAATTTATAATATTATTATAAGTACTTACGAGTGAATGCAAACTTTTTCTCCTGTGTGCTAATAGTTTTCCCCTCCTTTTGTACATCCTGGAGATCGCTTTGTAGGCTGGTGGTGGATGACTCGCTATCTATTGCGTCACAAACACCTTCAATAAGAGATTTCTTAATACCAAAATTAAACGAATTCCCTTGTCTCTTATTCATATTAAAATTTAAATCTGCAAACCTATTACTTTTAAAAAATCACGGCACTACGGTTTCGAAACTTTCACCCTCCAATACGAACTTGCGAAGAAAGTATTCAGTATTACTAGATTTGAGAACCAGATACAGACTAACTTGATCTTCAATTTGAGTGGAAAATTTTTCGTTATACTTTCTTGCTGATTGGTCACTAACATTTGCAAGACAGATTTTATTTCGTTCAGTTTTGAGAACAGAGGATACGCCGCCCATTGTTGTAATCGGATTGCAGGCAATTTTTATGACCGGTCATAAACAGGGGTATTCCCTTTCCCAAATGTTGAAAGGTTTCGATGTGTGAAAATTAACGATAATTCATGAATATTTCCATGTTTAAAAATATGGTAATTTTTATGACCGGTCATAAACAGTAGTATTCCCTTTCCCGAATTACGTCCATGTTTAAAAATACACGGCTTGCTCAATGACATCACAGAACACTTACTCATTTTCCGCGGAACACAATTTGGAAAACTCTGCACTACGACACGTAGTTTGCTAAAGCATTTGATAGGATACCACACGAAAGCTGTTGTACAAATTTCAGAATATTGGATTGAAATATAAATCCTTGAATTCAATAAGCTGATGGTTGAAGACAGGTATCAAAAAGTGCTGTACTATGGGTGTATCTGCATATTTAAGGTGACCAGTGGTGTAACCCCCCAGGGATCAGTCCTTGGACCATTGTTGTTCAATATATATATTAATGACATTAGGAGGAATCTAACATGATATTCAATTGTTTGTTGATGATGGAAAGATAGGCAAAGCTATCGGAGATGTTAGTGATATCCAGAAAATTTTTTTTTGGACATACGGGAAATTTGGACAAAATAATGGCTATAATTTCAGTGTTAGTAAGTGTAAAGTTATGCGCTTTGGCGTGATGAGATTTCCAACAGCATATTATATTAGGAATTTGAAGTTCCAAATACACATGACAAAAATTACAAACACAACTCAAGAATAATTGCGATGCTGAAACGAATTTTGACATTTTAGAATAAGGAAGTCGTTTTGCTATTTACAAAAACTTCGATAAGACCGCGCCTGACCTACTATACGCCGATTTTTCTCCTGGTTCCAATGGGATAAGAAGTTGTGAAAAGGATGTGAAGAAGTGTTCGGCCGATTATAACGAGATTCTGTGGACAAATTGAAAGTATGTGGACTAGACTCTGGTTAACAGGAGAAAGAGGAGCAATGACAGAAGCCTGTCAACTTCTGAATGAGTGTTATGTCGTCTGATGAAATTTTCGTGATGGAAAGTAGGAAGAGAACAAGGGGGTACATGGAAGTTTGTTTGCAGTTAACAAAAGGGTACTAGCGAGATTTTCTTTCACAACGCGCAATGAGTGAGCAGAATAGTTTATCACTTTGTGTGATACATAGTTTCCCTCGAGGAGTTCTTCACTCCCCTGAAGTTTTAGATGATGATTTTTTTTTAAACACGTTATAATGTCTCAAAGATAATGCAAAATTTAAGCAACGATACTACATTTTCATTCATGTGATTCAAGAACAAGTTCTAATTAATAGAATTGTAATTTGCATAATGTGCAATTGATATAACAGGATAATTCATGAATTATTAGCGATAATAATACCGTAATATTGATTTGCCATTATAGTTCAGAGTTACACAAGGAAATATGATTGCATGAGAAGTTTAGATGTTTCTTTCAGTTTGAAAAAATATGATCATACAGAGTATCTACAATATATTGCGTAAACAATTCACACATCATATATTGTTTAGTACAAACATACAGTAAAGAATACTTTTTTATTATTATACTGCGTATTTACATAAAAAAGATCAGCTAATGCCTTTTTTATGGTCTAAATGTTTTAGAAAAAACTTTTAGACCAAAAAAATTTTAGAAAATGATCTAAAAGTTAGAGCTAAAACAGCCTCGCCTACTCTCTATATGGGAATAGACGAGGCCGTTTTAGCTCTAACTTTTGGAGATTGAGTGGGACAGTTCAATCTCCATTGGTACCCAACTAGAGATAGCTGTCCCAAGGCTACTAATTAAGCGGCACACAATGAAGAGACGGGTCCTCTGCAGAGCCGGCTCTAGGGGTTCTGGTACCACGATGCAATTTTAAGTTGAGCACCCCTTACTTTTTTTTTAAATGTAGTTAAAATTTAAAGGTTAAAAACTCAAAACATACATATTAATTGTGTACTTTGAAAAATACATATATTAACAACACAGCAAAAATAGCAAAACATACAAAAATTCACATAGACTAGATTACAGATGCATAAGTTGCCGATTACTGGCTCTGAGCAATTATAACTAGAAATGTACAAACTAGAAAAATTGCACAAAGACAAGCATCCTTTAATTTTGAATGGAAAAATAACCATAATAATAAAATAAATGATTTAAAAGTTTACTTGAATTGATTTTATGGAAGCAAATTGATCCAAAATTTCACTTGTTTCTAGTTTCTTGCAGATATCACCTTCTGTTGCGATCATTGACAGTCCAACCGGTCTTTCCTGTGAAATACTAGATCGTAGATATTTTCTAATTAGTCTGAGTGTTGAAAATGATCGTTCGCCACTTGCTACTTAAACTGTCAAAAATATTCGAAGAGAAATTGTTAAATTAATAAAGTCGCTTTCTAAATCATTTGCGTATATATATTACAATATTTTCATCGAGTCTAAAGCTGTCACTATCGTATGATGTCCTTTAGAATTTGTATTTCATTACATAATTCGATGACACAAATATCCTTTTCTTCAACATCAGTCAACGCAACTTGTAATTCATCACAGTGTTTTCTTGAAGTGTCCTCACTCATATTAGAAATTTCCCTTAAACTGGATAAAAAGTGAAATATGTTAAAGTGATTTGCCGAAGATAAAACCTTTCAGCCAAAGAATTAATAGTGTCCACAATTGAAAAAAAAAAAAAATTAACTTTAAAGTTATATTGCGGATCAACTAGCGCTTCGTCCAAACATTAATAGCTGAACAATAATTTCTTACATCTGCGTAATGTACTGCTTTTGAACTCAGGAGAAATGTCTAAATCTAATGCTAATACTTTTGTCGAGTCAAGTATAACATTAAAATTTTCATTCGATCCAAATTCTTTAGTGAAGTCTATTACATTATATAACGCATTAGATTCATTTAAATTTGTGTTTGGATTCTCAAGCATTTTACTCACTACACTGATCCAACACAAAATTCATACCAGATTATAAGGGAACATAAAAATCCATAACCTTTAATTTTCTAAGCTAATATTTCTGCTTTATATTTTGTATAATTTGAATATTATCATAAATTTCCACAAAATAATCTAAAACGTCTCCAATAATATACGAGGATGTTCTGAAAAGTTCTTGGCCTCGACTATAGATGGCGACACCATCGGCAAGATTTTTTTCTTTTCTAAGTTGGTACATCTGTCATAAGCATCCATGTGAATTTGCAAGTCATTCCATCAAGTAGTTTGTTTTATACAGCTGTCTGAAGCAAAAGTGTTGTCTGTATCCCTTGAAATGGATACAATTGAGTATCGTGTGGTTATAAACTTCTTTGTAAAAGAAGATTTAACGCCAAAAGAAATTCATTCGAAGTTCATAAAAGTTTATGGGCACTCTCCTCCTTCGTATTCGACAATTAAGAAATGGGTTGCCGAGTTTAACCGTGGCCGTACCAGCCTTGAAGATGATCCACGTGAAGGACATCCAAAAAGTGTAATGGCACCAGAAATCATTGATCAAGTGCACGATATGGTATTGGATGACTGGCGAGTCAAAGTGCGTGGAATTGCTGAGACTATAGGTATTTCAAAATAACGTGTAGGATATATTTTGCAAATAAAAAAACTTTGCGCAAATAGATGCCGCGCTTGCTCACAGGTCAAAAACGCACTCGTACGAAAATCTCTGAACAGTGCTTGAACAAGAATAAAACAGATTTTGTGCGTCGATTTATTACTATGGATGAGACTTGGATTCACCATTAACACACCAGAATACAAACAGTGGACAGAAGCCGGTTGTTCAGCGCCAAAGAAGACAAAGTCGATTCCATCAGCAGGAAAGGTCACTGCATCGGTGTTTTGGGATGCTAGACATTTTTTTTATTAATTATCTTGAAAAGGGTAAAACAATAACGGAGAATATTATTCCGATGTTTTAACCAGACTAGACAAAAAAATTCGCGAGAAAAGACCCAGTTTGCAGAAGAAAAAAAATCATCTTTCATCAGGACAATGCACCTGCCTACAGAGTTGTTTTGCCAATGGGAAAATTAAGGGATCTGCACTATGAATTATTGCAACATCCACCCTATTCCCCAGTTTGGCTCCCTCTGACTTCTATCTCTTCCCAAAACTAAAACTCTTCTTCGCTGGTCAGCCTTTTTCTTCGAATCAAGAAGTGATTGCAGCTGTAGAGGAGTATTTTACAGATCTTACTGAGAACCACTACTGGGACGGAATAATGGTTCTGGAGCATCACTGGAATAAATGTATTAGTCTGTAGGAAGATTATATTGAAAAATAAAAATAATTTCGAAATTATAAATTCGTTTTTCATTGTTAGGCCGAGAACCCTCGTATATAAGCGAACGAAGAGCATCAATCCTCGTTTCCCATAAGGTTTTAAGTGCAATTTTGATGTACTTTTTCAGCACATCCCATTGTCTAGTCAAAGCACTAAAGAAATTATAAATTTCTTGTATAGTGCTTAAAAAAATTACTGTTTCAGTATTAACCTAAACAGCATCAGCGATCACCAAATTTAATGTGTGTGTGTGTGCTGTGCACGGGCATTTATTATCAGACGCAAACAATCTGGAAAACACCACTCGATTTGGATTATTATAATTTTATTCCTAGTGTACGATTTTTTTTTATCTTGATTTATTATATTCAGCTTGACCGTTTTGGCTAATGACTTTGGCTTTCTTGCATTTAATCTTATCTATGTAATTTGTGCCATAGGCAAAAATAAATAAATAAATAAATAAAAATAAATTATTATATTTACGGCTATTTTGCCTGCTTCTTTCGAAATTTTCCTAGTTTCTACAAACATTCGGCTTTAAAATAATGTTGGCTTATATACGAGGGTTCTCGAACTAACAATGAAAAACGAATTTATAATTTCCAAATTATTTTTATTTTTCAACGTAATCTCCCTTAAGACTAATACATTTATTCCAGCAATGCTCCAAGGCCATTATCCTGTCCCTGTAGTGGTTCTCAGAAAGATCTGCGAAATACCCCTCTACAGCTGCAATCACGGAAAATTAGTAGCAGAAAATAAAATAAAAAATAAAAAAAAAAACATACAATAGTCCCCCCCCCCCATCTGCGAGGGATACGTTCCAAGACACTCCGCAGATACCTGAAACCGAGGATGGTGCCCAACCCTATATATACAGTACTATGTTTTTTCCTATACATACATACCTGTGATAAAGTTTAATTTATAAATCAGCACAGTAAGAGATTAACGACAATAACTAATAATAAAATAGAGCAATTATAACAACATACTGCAATAAATTACTAATTATAAAGAGCCAAAGGCTTCAATTCGGCAACGTAAAATTATTTAAATTATGGGTAGTGACCTTCTCTCATAATGTAGAACAGTAACAGAGCTCCTAGGAGCTGGGTTTCACATTATGGGTAAACACCAAGAATAGTGATCGGAGCTTGCTCCACCCTTACTATGAGTTGCCTCAGTGTAGCACTACCAAATGGATCAGATGTTGTACCACCCAGGTATTTGCTTACGCTTGGACTCGCCGAACTTTATATAGTTTCTATATTCGGCATGAAACTCTTAGATTTCTATTTTTGAGTTCCTTATTCGGCTCTAAAACAAATGTGGGATGTAATATCCCCTTAATTTAAATAATACTGTAATAAAGTTATTTGCCGGCAAAGGTTGGCCATTTGGTAGAGCCTCTGCTACTAATGGCTCAGTTAAGTAAGTTTGAGTGCGGTTAGTAGTTGGAAGGAGCCAATCGTTAGATGCTGTTGGCACACTCTCCCTCGATGAGTTTTTTGGACCCCCTGGAGGTGTCAAATAATAATAATAATCTGAATGTGAAAGGAATCTAGCAACCTCAGCATGTGTGTAGCTTTCTCCACCTTTCAACGAGTTGCCCCGATGTTGGACTGCCTCTGGGATCAGCCAAATTGTCTATTACTAAAAGAAAGAGACATACAGCTTCATTTTCGCGATGTAAAATTACATCGGAAAAGTGGATATTAGATCCAACATTATTTCAAAGCCGAATGTTTGTAGAAACTATGAAAGTTTCATAAGTTGACCTGGGAGCTAACGAGAATACAATCCTCGGCATTCCGGAGTTGCCTTAGGTCTCGTAAACTCTGCGGTCAACTTACGAAATTTTCATAGTTTGTACAAACATTCGGCTTTGAAATAATGTTGGAACTAATATCCACTTTTCCGGTGTAATTTTACATCGCGAAATTGAAGCTGTATGTCTCTTTCTTTTATTAACAGGCAATTTGGCTGATCCCAGAGGTAGTCCAACACCAGGCCAACTCGTTGCAAAGGTGGAGAAAGTTACACACATGCTGAGGTTGCTAAGATTCCATTCACATTCAGATAACTTTATTACAGTATGTTGTTATAATTGTTTATTTCATTATTAGTTGTTGTTGTTAATCTCTTACTGTGTCTAATTTATAAATTAAACTTTATCACAGGTATGTATGTATAGAAAAAACATAGTATATATAGGGTTCGGCACTACCCGCGGTTTCAGTATATGCGAGGTGTCTCGGAACGTATTCCCCGCGGATAAGTATTGTATGTTTTTTTTTTTTTTTTTTTTGCCCACGGCACAAACGACATAGATAAGATTAAATGCAAAAAAAAAAAAAGTCAGTCATTGGCCAAAATGAATATAATAAATCAAGATGAAAAAAAAAAAAACCTCACGAACTCTTTTGCAGTTACTATGCAATGTTTGGTCCAAATTTTTGAGATTGTTTGCTTTTAATAATAAATGCCGCCAAAATAGAAATGAGAGTGGCACTTAGTCATTTTGCTATCAAAAAGACATTCAAAAATTAACACACACACACAAAAAGGGAAAAAAAACATGAAAGGACGGATAATTTTCTTTTTCCCCTTCCACTACGAGAATCTATTAGAAAAACGTTCGAATCTATCATCACTATCACCACTGCCCTCTATATCTCTTGTCAATAACTTCGAGAAAATTTTAAAGAGGGCATTTTTATAGAAAAGGCAGTTCGTTCATTTTGATGGTTTTAGAATACATATGAAAAACCACATGTAAGCTTATTATCGTTTCCATTTCTTTACTAATTAATAAATTACTTTGAATTTGCGGTTAAATTAACTGATTATATGGAAAGATTTTTGTTTATTCCTCATATTAACATATACTAATCAATTTTGCGCCATTCTATCCCATGTATCTTCCACTGAGACTACTGATCTGTGATTGCCAACTAACCAGTGCTGCGCCGTGGGTAGGAGGCGCCCTTGTGCAAAACTTTTTCAGCGCGCCATAAAATAAGTTTCCATGAAAAATTTTACTTTGTTAAACGTACAAAACAGTTTATACTCATAAAAATAAATTTTATTTAACAATAGTAAAAGATTGTAATTACTAAAATTTATTAATAAGGAATTTTTAATAATAAAAAATTTCAAAAATGTTTCATTTCGTTAATATATAAATAAACAAAAATTACTTTTATTTTAATATAAAAAGAAATATTATTACATAACAAAGATAATTTGGAATGCTTTTAACAATAACAATTAGGATAAATATAGATTTATTTTACATATTTATCCGTCTTGCTTTAGCCGCCACAAAATTTTTAATAATATTTTTAATGTCTAATGAATCCATAATATTATTTTCAGTTGATGTAATTGATAAATCCGTTAGAAGCTCTCCAGACATTGTTGACCACAAATAATTTTTTATTAGTTTCAGTTATGAAAAACTTCTTTCCTCTGATGCTACGGATATTGGTAATGTTAAATAATTACGCATTACAATCGCAGTATTCGGAAACGTGTTGGTTAATTTATTTTCGTATATATAATTTCAAACATCCTGAGGAGCCGACTCTTTTTTTTTTTTTTTGCAAAGTTTTTAATTCTTCAAATAAAGTCATACCATCAATATCGTGATTGTCGGAACCTTGATTGTCGCTCAGTTTTAAGTGCAAATGTTTACAATGTTTTCATTAAATCTTCATCGCTCCAATCTTTTAATTTGCTAATGTCTCTTATAACTTTAAGATTATAAGAGATAATTTCAGTCATCTTTCCCTGATGACTGAAATTATTGTCATGTCTAAAATCGCGAAGAAAAAATTTATTTTAAAATTTTCTTTAGGATCATGCCTTGTCTCATCTGATGCTTCATAACCAAACATTTTTGTTTTTGTTATTTTGCGAATATCTTGAAAAACAGGATCAATATTAAGATCGTTTGCTACTTCTTTTGCAGTTCTAATAATATTTTCAAAATAATATTGGTCTGTTCAGCGAGTATTTAATTCTTGTATAACATAATTAAGATTTTTTGTAATTTTTCCTATATCAAATGTCGGATTCTGCATTATTTTGCTTGCAACATTTACTAGACTTAAGATTTCGTACCAAACATGAACAGAGCAAATAAATTTAAACGAATAAATCTTTGAAATTAAGTTGTCTGCCTGAACTCTAGAATCGATATCTTTAGTTTCATCTTCCTTAATATCAAAAATAGCCTGGTAAATTTCCTTGATATTATTTTTAAATGGCTTTATTGCTTCTACTCTATTTTTCCACCTAGTAGCAGAAAGTGGTTTTAAATTTAAAACACGAATATGTTTTTTTAATATAGCCCAACGCTTCAGAGATATTGAAAAATAATTATATAATTCTTGTATTACCCAAAAAAACTTTATAGTTTCACAGGATATCTTAGCTGCATCATTAACTACCAAATTTAATGAAGGGCAGCACGGGAATAAAAAAAAGCCCTTGAATTTATTTCAAGGATTTTATCTGCAGTCCATTATGTTTGCTTCGCATATTTGAACCATTATAAGCTTGGCCGCGTAAATCCAATATGTTAATATTAAATAATTTTAAATACTTTTTTATAAATTCAAATAGTCCTTGCCCAGTGGTATCTTCTACAGATCGAAAACCCCAAAAATATTCATGAATTTTTGCTATATTTGTATCTTTATTTTGATTAACAAATCTAATAACAATAGATAATTGTTATTAGATTAGTAGATTATTGCATAATCTACTCCACGTTTAGCCAATTTCTGTCTTTCATTTTCAAATCGAAAACCCAACTTCTCAATTACAAGGTGAGGAAGAATAGCAGTATGCAAGTCATTGCTGCATAGGTGAGCCTAGGATATTCCGAGTCTATGTGGAGCTCAAAGGCCGTCATACCTAACGACCTGTCTTAAGGTTTGTGAAATAAAATCTGTGATAATATTGATAACGTTTCACTTCAAACAAATTATAATAAAACTGGTGATGTATTAAGTTAAAATATTGTTAGATTATTAATTCTTAATAATCTAACAATAATAAATATTAAGAATTAATAAAGGAAGAATAGCAGTATGCAAGTCACTGCTGCATAGGTGAGCGAGACTAGGATATTCCGAGTCTTGTGGAGCTCAAAGGCTGTCATACCTAACGACCTGTCTTAAGGTTAACTATCTCTTTCGATGAAAGCTTATCCTTGATATTTTTTATGCATTTTGTCCAAGTAAAACTTTTTTTTTTTTAAGCATTAAATCATCCAGAGGTGTGAAGCTCTCAAAATCTTGAATTGTCAAAACCTTTCTGCCATTATTCCATTTTTTTTTTTTTTTTTTTTGTAACTACTCTTACTTTATCATGACCATTAAAGGTTATGACATTTTTTCCTTGCAAAGCAAAGTTCAAATTACTCAAGATGCTGGAAATAGTGACTAAATATTCCAGTAGGGCAAGCCAGGAGAAATGACATGCAATAGGAGAGGTAAGATAATACTTGACTTCCACTACCATGGAGGCAGATTTTGATCTCGCCTTGCAATTCAAAGAAAAGGCAAGAATGTTTCCACGAGATAGGGCATGGTGAATATTATGCTTCTTAGTACACTGAAACTGTACAAATTATATAAACTTTTTTTTTAAATTAATAGGATGTTGAACATATCATATTTCTAAACTGCACCTGAAAATTTACAAAAACTAAGATTTAAAAATATTTACTAATAAAATTCTCTCGGACCCATACTTTGAGAAAGACTGCTTTAGATGTTACATACTGTGTGTGTGTGTTTATTTATTTATATATCTATATATATATATACTGTATATGATAATAAATGGTTGCTGAGTTAGTCGATCTTAGTCAAAGGCAAGAAGTTTTACTGCTTCGCACAGTGATGGTTTGCCAGTGAACTTAATATCTTACTGCTGAGGAACACTGACCTGTCAAGACTGTTTTGCAGAATGACAAACTTGAGTTTTTGGATAGTGGCGGAGGACACTTTTTTAATCTCCGTAAATGACTATACAAATCACCTATGTCTGAAAAGTTCTTATGAACTTATTTAGTTCTGGATGATAAATAATTCCCACATATCAGAAACAAAAGAAAAACTTGCATAAGTCCTAAAACAAATATTAAAATATATTTAATAAACAAATAAGGATATTATAAATTCCACTGAATAAGAAAAGAAATAATGGGAATTCCGTGTTTATGTTTATGAATAAATAACTGCCAAGTTAGTCGATCTTTGACAAAAGCAAGTTTTATTCCCTCCCCTCCAGAAACTCAGAAAACTAGACTAGAAGCATGGTAGTACTTATGCACAAGTGCATGAGGTTCTTGTGGGGGAGGGCAAAAAATACTATCATCTTAGGCTGCGAGGCACTGGGATAGCAACATGGGATGGGAGGATAACAATAGTGAGGCCTTTCTAAGATGTAGAAGTAAAACCTTAAGAATAGCAACATGGAAGACGTTGATTCTCGTAGACAGGCTTATATGTTGGTTATGCATTTCTAAATCACTTAGGGAATTGAACAACGTAGATCCGAATATAAATTAAATTATACTTTAATAAATATTTCTGATATTTCGGCAATGTTACGTTGCCATTTTCAAAAGGAACTTACAAAAAAGGCACGTGCACGCAGGCACTACAACACAGTAACTGAGAATGAAGATATGAAGCTATCGTTCTCCTAGAAGTCCTGATGGTGCCCTCTAGCGGGCTAAGTAGGTGTTCTTGGCCGTTGGGCTGAAGGTCTGCCTCCCAAATTTGGGGCAGTCGCATACAACCAAATTTGTTGAGGTTTGGAGAGTTTCTTAGGGCTGAGGCTGATTCCATAAATAGTCTTTCGAATTTGTATTTGCTACAGTGTATTACTGTAGCTTTCTTCCACCGTATTCTGTGGCATGTATCCAGAGCATGGTCTGCAAGACCAGAATGGCTGTACTTGTGAAACCGGATGTAGTCCTTGTGTTCAGAAATTCTGATATTCGCTGTCCTGCCTGTTTGGCGAATACTGTGTTGTAGTGCCTGCGTGCACGTGCCATTTTGTAAGTTCCTTTTGAAAATGGCAACGTGACGTTGCCGAAATGTCGGAAAAATTTATTAAAGTATAATTTAATTTATATTCGGATCTACGTTGTTCAATTCCCTAAGTGATTTAGAAAAGCGAATGTCAGAACATTATACCAACCTTACATAAAAAACAAAACAAAACCATACAATCATGTATTCAGGTGGCCATTCACATACACATGGTGTAGCAATAGTGATGAAGATCAACACTGCCAACGGCATGCTGGGCTACTGGCTCATTAATGATAGAATAATAATGGTGAAAATTGCAGCCAAACCTTTATTATAGTTATAATTCAAGTATATGCACCTGCTACAGAACACCAAGAGAATGAAATTAATGAATGTTACTAGCAAATTCAAGAGGCAATTTCAACAACAAAATCAGATGATGTACTACTAACAATGGAAGATATGAATACCAAAGTTGGATCAGAAAAAACTTCAAGATGCATGGGGCATTATGAACTGGGTCACAACTATGGCAGAGGAGACAAACTTATCCAGTTTTGTGAAGAAAATTGCCTTGTGATGACTAATACAATGTTCAAACACCATCCAAGAAAAATTTACACCTGGAAGAGTCCAGGAGACCTGAAGAAATGAAATAGACTATATCGTGATAATTGATAGATTTAAAAATTGCATTAAACAAGCAAAGACATATCCAGGAGCAGATCATAATCCAGTAGTGGTAAAAGAAAGATTAAAATTAAAAAGCATAAAAAGAAGCTAGACAAGTCCAAAATATCACACCAGTATTCTTAAAGAAGCAAGTATAAAAGATAAATTTGCATCTGAAATAAAAATTTGAATAATAAACTTGGTAATATAAATGTAACAGAGAGGGAGGACTCAGCTTCTTGTTATTGTTGTTGTTCTGTAGTTTTCTCTCTTTTTGTTTTGTTGATGTTTTGCCCTCTGCTTTTTCTTTTGCAATTTTATGTGCTTCAAGCTCTATAAAGTCTATCTTAAAACTCATCATCCACAGCCCCACCAACTGCTTTGCATCTTCAATGTCAAACTCCAAGTCTCTAGTAGCTATGTTGCCATCAATCTCTCATAAGATTTCGTTGTCAAATATTTTGAATTCATGAACATATATTTTCAGCAGCAGCTTCTAAAACACCATTAATACACAGTGTTATCATTGATATTTAAATAGTAATGGTATTTTAATATAATTATAAAGAGTACAAAGAGCAGGCCAGGCTGGTGACTCAATTGGTACAGTAGAAATGAGGTGTGAGCAGAAATTAGACAATTGAGCCAAGAAAAATCCTTGTGAGTTCTTTTGATATGTGGCAAGTAGAAGAAAGAATGACTATGGTAGGGTGATGTTAGTTAATGACAATGAACTGATGTAGAGAATATAGTTCAAGTATTCAATAAGCAGTTTATCAGGGTATGATTTATAGTAAAATTTTATAGTAAAAAAAAAATACTATAAAATTGCAAGTATAAAGAACAGTAAGCAGGTTATGTTTTTCATTAAAAAAATATAACATATTATAAGAATAACAAATAAATTCAAAATTTTTAAAGGAAATACTAATTGTAAATCTATCCAATCTTGAAATACTGTTCTCAGATTTGGAGTGGTGCACCTAAAACCTCTAAAAATTCTTGATGTTGTTTAGAAGATAGCAATTATGTTGACTGACAACTCCTCGCTCACAGATTCTCTTTAGCCATTACCTCAAAGACTGCCAATTGTTGCATTGTGTCTTTTCTACTGATATGTCCACAGGTGATGTTCAGCAGAACTGGTATCCATCATATTTCTGCTAAACCTACAGGAACACAAGTTCCTGTAGGCTTAGATATGCTAAAGAGAAGCCGCAAAGTGCTTCCTTTAATTGAAAATTCTCAACTTCATAAGGAAAGAAAAAAATCATATGCTGAGGTTGCTAAGATTCCATTCACATAACTTTTATTACAGTATACTGTTTTAACTGTTCTATTTTATTAGTTATTGTTGTTAATCTTTTACTGTGCCTAATTTATAAATTAAACTTTATCATAGGCATGTATGTATAGGACAAAAACATAGTATACATATAGGGATCGGTACTATCTGCAGTTTTTGGTATCCACTGGGGGTCTTGGAACATATCCCTGCAGATAAGGGGGAACTACTGTACAGTGATTACAAGTAAATCATTCGCACAATAAATCATGTTTTGAGTGGATGGTAAAGGATATAGAACATTATATACAATGATAATTCCAATTACAAATCCTAATGAATATCACCAGTGACGTTTTTCCATTTTCCAAACAGATCACTGGGATTTTTTTTTTAAACTTCTCAAAAAGCATTCATATCTGCTATAGTTCAGAAATTTTAAAGTAGTAAACAATTACTCTGAAATATTTGTATAATAAATTGTTACTATTATAATTCCTATTATTATAGTATGTCCACAGATACGAGACCCTTCGACACTTCTGTGCATGTCAAAAGAAGGACAATCCATTCCGATAATAGAGTAATCAATCTGTATTGTGGGATGAGTGTTTATTATTACACGTCAGAAAATTCACTTCTCTTTTATGATCATTGAAGTTTTTAAAGTGGTAACTATTTTGCTTGTATAACAGTTGGAAAATTTTACGTATAAAGCATGTGATTTTGCATGTTGGTGACCAATTCGTACATTGCCTTATTTCTTTCTCCCCTTCAACACGAACTGACGCTTCTTGGCAGTCTGCCAACGAGAGCTCTCACTTCTGTAGTCGGACTATATTATTATTATTTTATGGCATCTCCATGGAGTCCAATGACTCATTGCAGGAGACCCAAATCAACCATCATACCGCTCTTCGAATCCATTCCCTTCAGGGAACTCAAACAATTCTGGCAATCACAATCCATTCCACTCATTCACCACTCTTCAAGCAAAAAATCTGGTCTAACCTCACTCTTAGACAACTTCCATGGATGGCCCTAGTTCACTGACTATTTGTCATATATTGAAAAATTTCACTTGCATCAATTTTATAAAACCCCTTTAATATCTTAAAAGTTTGTATCATGTCTCTTTTTTTCTGCCTATCAACCAAACTTTGTAACCCATAAACCAATTTTGGAATGATTAGATACCTTGATTAGTAAATTTTTTGTTAAACTGTTATTATATACACAAATAAGAGAATATCACACAGAAGAAATCACAAAATTTTTTCATTATTTATTCACAATTTGTTTTTCAACTAAAATAGCTCATTATAAAACTAGGACTGCCTATTCCAAACATATACATATGAATAATAAACAATATTATCAGTACAGATTAGAATTGTTATAAAAATAGTAAAAAAATATAAATTATGCACTTTATTCACATAAATACCAAAGCAGATACCGCTGACATACTGTATATTGAAGAAATTCAAGAAAAATAGTGCAGGAATTCAAAAACAACCTGTAATAATAAAAATAAAATTAATAAAAAAACATATTCTTCTTATTTAAAGATATACAAAACAAACTGTTTCCTTAACATTTCATAAATATTTTATGAAATAGTTTTTTAATATTGTTAGATCCTGAATGAAGAGTTTTCATTCTAGAAAATTTTCATTCCGAAATAACAAGTGTAATAGATCAACAAGGAGATGCTTGTGCTTAAGTAAAGAAGAAAACTGTAAAAATTGCAATAAATTGGATACCTTAATATGGAATTTATTTAATCTAAGTAAAATGATCTGTTAAACTGTAACAATTAAGAGGTATTCTATATGAAATGTTTGTCATGAGGTAAAACCAAAAGTTCCAAGTCCCCTGGTGAAACGTTCGGGGTGAACGTTTGGCCTAAGGCAGTGGCACTTGCACGGGCAACAGAGTGCGCTCATATTTCTCAGACGACGCAGAGGAGAGGATCATCCAGTGTGCACAAGGAGACGTGCTAGAAGGGACCATCACGCATGCAAAAGCAAGAGGATCGGTACTTAGTGAGAAAAAATGTAGCAGTAAAGAGGGCACCAAAGGTGCAACATAAAAGAAGTCTGCTCCACTTCGAGAGGTTTTTTTTCGTTCTTCGTGGATGTCGTGCCTCTTCATGGATTCCGGACCACCTTCGGTAGTTTGATGTCAACAACCGTCATTCCAGAGTCCAGGCCGGCAATGCAGATGGCAAGAAATGGCAGCAGAGCGAGTCAAGAGCAGGCACAATGACAGCTTTTCGAGATAGCCAGATCGAAGGACCACAATGAATGACCAGGTGAGTCAAAGCCAGACTGAGACGTTCTAGTCACATTAGAGGAAGAAGGACTGAGCAGTGCAGGCTGAATTAAGAACTAAGTAATGGACCGATTGAACTTCATAAGAATTTGGTAATGTACAGATTTTAGTTTTCCTTTTCCTTTTGAAGAGAAGAAATGTTATAAGATAGTGTGTAAGGACATTTAGTGTAGGACTTTGAAGTAATTATTGTAGATAGCAACAGTATGACTCAAGTGAACGTTTCTTTAGAGAATGTTAAATAGATGCAGTGTGTCAAAATATATTATGTGAAGTGATTAACGAGATTAAGTAAAATAATTGTATGGATGCAATTTTAAGTCAGTATATTGTATAGAGGAAATGTTTAACCTTATAGAGAAAGCTCATGATAGAATCCAGTCGAGTTGAGATTTAGTTGTCCTAAATTGCTCTATAACTTAGAATGATATTAATTTAGTAGAGTGTATGTATGTGAACTTGTAATCTTATGATCTCAATAAATGTACTTTGTATTTTACCTAAAATTTGGCCTGAGATTGAATTCAATGCACCACTCATTTAACCTAGAACCAGAGCAGAATAGAATAGTATGTGCAATAACCACAACTGCAAACGACAAATAGTAAAGATTGACCATCGCTGTATATTTATCCTTGCAGAAACCTTCTAACTTAATGATATCGGCTGGTGCAACAAAACAAATATATTTGCCAGTATCTAGTCGGGAAATATCTCCAGACAGTAATAACAAAGGATTTGTCTCCAGTCTGAGGTAAACCCTTTGTCTAAGTAGTTAATACATGAAATCAATCTAGGGACTGGCCAGATTGTATAGATAACTTCTATTACTAGCACTGAAGCTCGTAATACAGTTAGGTCTTAAACACAGATAAGAAAAGAGAGGAGGTTAGAATAAAAATAGGAGAAAAGGTATATATAAAAAAATTAAATAATAAATAACGAACGAAGGGACAACATAACAATATCTACCACACCATATTATTTATTATTTACTTGGGAATCTTCACAGAGTCAAAGACTCCGTGTGGGAGATCTGCACTAACCATTATTCACATGATACTTATATCTCTGCATCAACTCATTCACTAACGAAGCATTCACAACTCTTGGTAACCCATTCGACACCCTCCAAACAAAAAATTTAGTTCTAACATACAGTATGGGTGGTGTCCTTATTGTTCACTCTGCACACCATAATTATTTAACTAGAGAGTCAGCATCTCCTATATTTCAGGCTACAGTAACAAAGCAGTATCTGCAGGCAAGCTGCCAGATAGTACATGGGACTGAACATGTTGTCATCATTTTGGGAGGCTTCTTGATCAACTGAGTAACAATCCTGCTACTTACTCAGCCAAGTTGTACATGGAAAGTCTATCTAGAGCAGCTTGCAGGGGAAACTAGAGGTCATTCTTGGATTCAAGTCTGGGCACTCTCTGTGTGTGAGAGTAATGACCATAAGTCCTTCACTCCTGTTGTATGGCTCTACTCTATAAATTTTTCTAATATTCCACTTGTTAGCATGAAAGAGATGACAAAAAATTCTAACATCACTGCATTTAAAAAACATCTCCTACTAAACAAAAACTAAAAACTTGATTTTACTAACATGTGCACTACCACTTACAGATATCCAAATATCATCTTCTGCAAATATATCTCACCAAAGCATTCCAAATTATATTATGCATGATGCCTTTCACAAGATGACGACTTGTACATTTGTCAGGTCTGATATCCCATGGCAGCGGTTATCAGACCTGGAATTTCCTTTATATGATATACTTTGGCTCAAGGATTCCTTCGTTGCCTTCATTTGCTGATGGTACCACTCTCTTAACTCTGATGACTTTACTAATTATTTCTCTCTGAAAGTTGATTATGTACAGTCTAAATTACCTTAACAGTGAGATAATCTTCCTTGAAAATTTCTAACAGGCAACACTGAAAGAGAAGATGAATTGTTTGTTGTCAGTAATGATTCAACACAAATTGCACTACCTCACCAGAATTCCAGATAATCCTCATCGTTCTTCTAATACCCTGGATCTTTTTTTGACCCTCTCTCTCCTTCCAAATACATAATTGATATTAGCTCTTCTCTTGGAAAGTCTAACTATAACCTTTAATATTTCCTTTACAATAGATTATTCATCTTACATTTATCTCAGCAACACATACCATGCCACTACTGTTTTTCCCAAATGGTCTCATTATTGCCCCTGCTCGTCTAATCCCAGCACTTGCTTTGATCTAATAACCAAAATTATTTTCACTGGGATGAGTGCTTTTATTTCCAACCACTCAGAACTCTCAATCCTTATCCATGCAAAAAATTCAACAAACATCCACTGGCTCAAATCAAAAACTCCACCTGCCACCTAGCTTACATTATTATTATTACTATTACATAACACCTCCAGGGAGTCCAAAGGCTCATTGAGGGAGGCACCTGCTCTACAACTCTCTGTCTCCACCACTCTCCACTAACCACAACTGTTAAATCTTGAATGAAGGAGAATTTATAATGTATTACCTTTCATTCAGATTTAACAAGTATCTAAATTCTGGATGTAATACTTGTATATTAATAAAAAGAAATTGAATATAAATGAAATGATAATAACATCCTTGAATTGAAATTTGCTGAATATTGTATTGTCAAATGTCTTATGAAAAAAAAAAAAAAAAAAGGGAAACAATTTAGGAATGGGTGAAGTATGTGTTAGTATGCGAACATTAGGCTAAAATCCCAGACAAGATAAGAAGATTAAATCATGACCTGAGGCCATCACATATGCAAAGGTCATGATACACGGGGGGGATCTCCCGTGAACGAGATTGAGAAGAGTCGGAAAGGAGTGCAGAGGAATCGAGGTGCAGTGTGAAGGTCATCGAGGGAATATATAGTTTTTGGTGACACAAAAACGAGGCTTTTTGCCTTTTGGTTTTTGCCTCAGATCTGTTCCAGTCATTCCCGGAGAAAGGAAGTTCCAGTGAGGTCGGAGTAAGATGAATGAGAGTGGTTATGCACCCAAGTAGAATGCCAATGTGCATTTAGGTCTCGGCATAGCAGAAGGTCAGCATAGGCCAAGAAGGAAATGCGGAACCTCGTGGACTAACATTGGCAGCAGTGCTTCGTGAACATCGTAGGCAACGAATCATGATCGCATTCGCATATCTACCTTTCAGAAGCAAGAACCTAAGGAACGTATCAGCCAGGTAAACTCGTCGAAAAGGGACCAGCTGAAGAAAATGCGAGCCATATAATTCCAATTGATGATCGCAAGTATAAGCCAGTGAAATCCTGACACCTTGGTAAAGTAAGAATTTTTTCCAAAATTTTGTATACAAAGAAAGTTAGATTGTGACGTAAAAGGGACTAATTAGAATTGTGATATATGAAGTGTCGTAGGACTTTAGGAGTTGAACTATGAATGGAGAATAAAGCAAGTTAGTGTCTATGAAGATAATTGTAACTTGCTTTATTAGTAATGAATAAAATTTTTCTTGTCAACCAAATAACCTGCCTGATCACTAATCTCAATGCACCACTCATAAAGAGAACCTATGTGTAAAATTATTGGGGATAGTCATGACTGCAGTGCAAAATAAGAATATATTAGATTATTGGTAAATTAAATATGGACGTAGACAACAGAATCAACAAAGCCGCTATGGTAGGAAGTCAATTGAATAAATTCATATGGAATAAGAGAGAAATTAGTTGGAACACTAAATTAGCTGTATACAAGACAGTGTTCAAGCTAGTTTTAACTTATGGATCTGAGAGCTGGGTCAGAAGTAAAACACTTGACCAAAGACTAGAGACCACAGATATGAGAGTTCTCAGAAAGATTAGAGGCATGAACAGATGGCATCAATGGCAATATCATATTAAAAACGAGGATATTAGGAAAGAACTTGACATTGTCAGCATCCAGGAATGCGTTAGCAGAGTTAATCTCAGGTGGTATGGTCACTTAAACAGAATGGACGAGGAAAGATTAGCAAAACAGGTGTTCTCTGCCAAGTTGGCAGGAAAATGACCCAGAAGTAGACCAAGGTGGATTGATATGGTACAAAGTGCCTTAGACAATAGAAATATAAGATATGATAATGTTGGAGTCTTGACAAGTAACAGACTGATTTGGAGGAAAATTGTAGATAGGAAGTTAGTAATAATGTAAATTTTTCATGTAGTACTATCATATCCTGTACACCCCTTGAGGGTACATGTCAGGAATTTAATGATGATGATGATGATAGATTATTGTGTCTGGAAATAGAGAAGGAAAGGATACAGGATAGTGTGCCATACTAGGTGTTTGCTCTTAGATAAAGAAATTTCTCTTATCTATAGAATTTTGGTGGCACAGCGTAAGCAAATAAATTTTCCGAAATTTGAAACAGGGTTAACACTAGTGTTCTAACGAAGAAATTGGCTCTAGCCAGAGGCATTTCCTTTGTCTATCGAGTTTTGCACACGTGGGCAATACACTTATAGCAGCCAAAGGTTAGAGGTAATAATAAGGGTAGAGTCTGTAAGAAATGTATAGGACAAAATTTTAGAGTTGAAAGAATAACAATAAAAAAATAAAGATAATACACCATAGGCCAAGATTTAAGGAAAGGATATAAGATCATAGAGGAGTAAACACAATCAACAAACAAATTTATACTCATCATACATCATAAATAATATCATAAAGATATATATATATATATATATATATATATATATATATATATAAATTTTACAAACTACCTTCATCTACACCAGCTCCACCTACTGCTGACCACTACCACTATTTTCACAAATCACAAACATCCATGCCCGTGGCAGGATTTGAACCTGCAGTCTTTTAGCTGGAGAGTGGATACGCTAACCACTCGGCCAACCAGGCCGGTGACTGTGAAACTCATAACAACTGAAAATTGTTATGAGTATTGTTATGAGAAAAAAATCATTAAGAAATCCAAAGCAGATTTTGGAAGGATCAAAATCCACTAAACTTTCTGCCTTGTATGTTTCCACCTTTCTCATTGTGATTGTACAATGTTAACCTCCTACAGACTTCTTGGATTAGTCTTTTCCTCTGATTCAAAAAAAAAAAAAAAAAACTAAGTCAAATCGCTCATCATTCCATGAACAATCCACATATGCTTCTCTGATCTTCTGTCATTAGGACACAGAAAAAAAAATACTAAATAGTCTTGATACTAACAAGTCTCTTAATTCTGATGATATCCTGTCAGTTGTACTAAAAGCTAATTCTTCAGAATGCTTATTCTCTTGTGTCACTTCGACAAGCTGTAGCTCTCATACTCATTTGGCATCTATCCAACAGCTTGAAAACAAGCTTTTATCCAGATTATTTGCAAAAAAGAGACAAAAATTGATTATTAAACTATTGTCCCATTGTTCTCACTTCAATACACTTGAAAATAATAGAAAAGGTCATCAACAGCAAACTTCTTCACTATTTGGAGACTCACTAATGATTACCAAGATGGATTCTGCCATTCTCACTCTTTTAGCCTTTTTTTTTTGACACAAGTCATGTATAAGATTGGAGAAATTCAAGTAGTCAATCGATATTTCCATGGCATCTGATCAAGTCTGACATCATGGCCTTCTTACCAAGCTACCATCTTGAGGTAAGAATTCCTCTTATCCTTTTTGATTGGATCACCAGCTTCCTCTCTGGCTGGTCAATGAGGGTCATAGTGAATGGTTTCCTCTCATCAGATTTTTTAGTCAATGCTGGAGTACTTCAGGGCTCTGTACTTTCACAATAATCATCTGACATTCAATCCTATTCACAACTTTGCCGATAACAGTACTCTCCATTCTTCTTCATTTATAAAACCTTGTAGTACTTGGATGATTCATTCAGGCCTTAACATCTTCTATAACCCCCTGGTAGAGGTTTATACATTGGCTACTCATAACTATTATTTTTCAGAAAATAACAATGTATACTAAAATATTAATTATAATAACTTTAATTAATACTTTCCTATATTTCAGCAATGTTACAATGCCATCATCAGGGATTACAAAAACAATGATGCATGTAAGCAGGTACTAAAACTGAGTAAATAAGGCTAAAGAAAGGCAACCAAAGGCATACCTAGAGTCCTAAATGGCATCCCTAGTGTGCTAGATTTGGGTGATCTTGATGGTTGGGCTGAAGATCTAAGGATGAGTGCTTCTGAAATTTGGGGCAGCCTCATGCATCCAAATTTGTTGAGGTTTGGAAAGTTTCTCAGGGCTAACAGAGTGGCCTTCTTCCAGTGTATCCTGTGGTGGATGTTCAAAACATGATCAGCAAGTGCTGGGTAGCTGTACTGGTAAAACCAGATGTAGTTCTTGTGTTCAGAAATTCTAATATTGGCTATCCTGGCTGTTTGGCAGTAGGTAGGACAGTTTGCAACTGCAAGGGACCTGGTAGATCTAGGGAATGTGGCTGGTTTTTGGTGGAAAAGATAAGAGATGCCAATTTTTTTTTTGGTCTGTAAGTGGTTGTAAGATTGTATTTCCTTAGGATTTTTGTACAGTTTTTTGGATGTGCCAAAGATACATGGAATGGTGATAGATCATGAATAACCTCTGCTCTGAAAGGGGGAGGTGCAGTTACAGAGTTTTAATATTTTTTGGGGGTTGTAGCCATTAGCTAAGAATGTGTTGAGGAGGATATGGTCAAGTTCAGTAGCTAGTGTACTGTTATCAGAACTAATTAATTTTGCTCTGTTATATAGGATTTTTATGATCCATATTATTGGGAGGGGGGGTGACTATTGGTGAAAGTACCTACCTGTATCTGTAAGTTTTCTATAAATGAAGAATGCCAGGAATCCATCAAACTAATGTCTAATCAGAGTGTCCAGGAATGGGAGACTGTTATTGTAGTTGTTTTCCTTTTCTAAGTAAATTGGATCCTGCAATTTTGATGGTTTAGATGTGTTAATGTTGAGCATATTTAGGTTATGTGGCCAAATGTCTTCTATAACCATTACCTAACACCAATTTCCTTGCCATTCTGAAGTGGTATGAAGATAAATGGCAAGTTGTAATGCAACCAAATGTAATCCTGTCTCAGATTCCAAATAAACTTGATAGTATACTTTTTTCCATTCTAAACAATATTTCTCTTCTTCAACTCCTGACACTTTGTCGAAAGTTTTTTTTTTTTCACTTGGTAAATACTATAAGTTGCAGATGCCAAGAAATTTGAGATTTTTCTAAGCAATAAATACAAAATGTTATATTTGGGCAATAACAATCAGGGAAAAGAAGGAGTAGCTATAGTATTCAATGCAAAATATGAGGCTAATCTTCTTGAATGGCAGGTAATATCAAGTAGAGTGATATGGGCAAATATCAGAATGGGGAACTGGACAATGAGACTTATTTGTGCCTATGGTTCCACTGAAAGTTCTACTAAGATAGAAGCAGAGGAATTTTTTGAGGCTTTAGAGAAAGCAACTGACACAATGAAAAAGAAAAAGTTGGTCCTTCTTGGGGATCTAAATAACAGAGTAGGAAATGATTGTCAGAAATACAAAAATATTTCAGACAAATTTGGAGAAAAGAGCAAAGCTAAAAATAATGGCAAATATCTGTTGGATTTCTGCTCAGGACATGGATTGGTTATTACTAACACAATGTTCCAACATAAAAATGTGCACAAATTCACATGGAGAGAAGAGGCAAGGAATAAGAAAAGTCTCATTGACTATGTTATTGCTGATAGTGATGTTTTATCTCTGGTGCAGGACAGTAGAGTGTACAGAGGATTTCAAATTGGAAGTTATCATCATTTAGTCTTGAGCAGGATAATATTGAAAAGAAGAACATGTAAGAAAGTTTTAAAGCTTTAAAGAATAAAAGTTGAGCAGCTCTCAGATGTGAACTGTAGACTAAAATACACAAACATTATTCAAGAAAAAATGAAAGAATTTGAGAACAGAAACCAAACCTTGAAGATTCAGTGGCAACCCCTGAAGAAAACATTGATTGATTCAGCCAGAGAGGCATGTGGTGAGGTTGTCTGCAAGCATAGAAAAATCAAAACTCCATGGTGGACACAGGAAGTTAAAGAGGCAGTGAAGAAAAAGAAGAAGAAAGCATATCTAAAGTTCCTGGCAAATAAGTCAGCTTGTGCTCTTAGAGAATACAGAGACAAATGTAAGAAGGTGAAACACTGTGTAAAACTAGCTAAACAAAAGTCATAGGAAGACTTTGGCAAGAACATAGAAAATAAATATCAGGAAAGTCGCAAAATATTCTAGAGGCGGTTGAAAAAGTTTGGAAATGGAGGAAAAGAGTGCTGTAAAAGGAATTAGGGATGATAAAGGACATGAAAACTGTGAAAAAGATATCCTTGAAGAATGGAATAATTACTTCGAAAAAGTTCTAAATGAAACAAGCAGCGTAGTAGGAGCAAGTAGTAAAGGAACACTCAACAGGCATGCAATCAGGAATACATATTCATACTTGAAGTAGAAAAAGCCATGAAAAGCCTGAAATGTGGAAAGGCAGCTGAAGTAGATGATACTTGACCAGAAATGCTCAAGTATGGAGGTATAAAAGTCTTACAGTGGCTGCACTGCATACTTCAGAAGGCCTGGACAGAGGGATGAATTCCAGATGATTGGAGTAGACTTCTCATAGTACCCATATACAAAAAAAAAAAAGGAAATAAAACTGAATGTGAGAATTACAGAGGTACTTCCCTACTGAGTGTTCCTGGTAAGATTTATGCAAGTATACTTGAGAAATGGTTGAGAAGGATTGTGGAAGAGAAGCTTGGTGAAGAACAAGTTGGATTCAGGTTTTCACTTTACGACAGATAGTTGAGAAATGAAGAGAATATAACAAAGATCTCTATTTAAGTTTTGTAGATCTGGAAAAGGCATATGACAAGGTGCCAGAGAGAGAGAAGCTGTTCGAAAAGCTAGAGTTATATGGTGTCAATGGGGCATTATATCAAGCAATACTTAGTCTTTATTTGAGTTGTAAGTCAGCAGTTAGAATTGAAGGAAGTACAGGAAGGTGGTTTAATGTTAAATCTGGTGTCAGACAAGGATGTACAATATCCCCTCTGTTATTCATTATCTATATGGATCACAATATGAAGGAAAGCAGTATTAAACCTGATATCAAAATTGGAGATGTTAATCTCAGCTCTTTACTTGATGCAGATGATGTTATTATTATTATTCGTGACACCTCCAAGGAGTCCGAAGACTCATCACGGGAGGACATCTATTTTACAACTTTCCGTCTCCACCAGTACACCGACCTTCTACCACCAATCAACAACATCAGCGCCATCTACTTGCCACCACAGTTAGTATTTTTTGTCTGTAAATTGCGTGTGTTCTGAAGAGCTGATTTGTCTGTATGCGGGATGAAAAACCAAAGTTTCTGGGAGTAAAAAACCCTGCTACCTCCATATGAGATCAGCAAACTCACTTTCGATTGAAAAAAGTCCATATAAAGATTCCACCCATTATGACGAGAATGGAATTTAGGCCTTTTCCAATCAAAGGGCGCAACGTACCGTCGCTCTTCCAATGCTACGGAGGCGCTTAAAGTTCGCATTAATATGCTAATTTCTATCAGTCATCCAATTCAAATTTTTGCTATTATGAGCATTGTTAAATGGACTTCTGTTAAATGATGTTATACTTTTAAATAAATCCAGTACAAGTCTGCACGATTCTTTGACTAAATTGAATAACTGTTGTAATAAATTTAGTATGAAAATCAGCAATAACAGGACAAAGACAATGAAAATAGGCAGAAACATTGAAAATATCAACTGCATGGTGAATGGAGAACCTATATAACAAGTAAAACATTTCAGCTACTACTAAGGCACAATTTTTAGTGAAGACAGTAAATTAAATATGGGAGGTCATGTTTTAGCAATTTCGTTATATTTTATAACAATATTATGGCTGAGTTGGATAAAGGGAATGGATACACTATAATACTGTTGGATTTTGCTGAAGCATTTGAGGATACCACATCAAAGGCTATTGCATAAACTGGAGAATATGGGTTTGGAATCTAAACTCTTTACTTGGATAGGTGGATGGTTCACAGATTATGTATCAAAATGTCAGATTTATAATGACTAGCGTTCAGTCCTTGAACCATTGTTGTTCAATCTATAGATTAATCCAATTAGGAAGGATCTAACAGGAGATGTTCAACTGTTTGCTGATGATGCAAAGATAAGTAGGGATGCCATTGATATCCAACATTTAGAGAATGACTTGAACAGACTGGAAATTTGGGCAATTAAAATGCTATCATTTCAATGTTAGTAAGTGTAAAGTTATGCACTTTGGCATGATGAGATTTCCAATGGCATGTTATATTAGCAGGGTCATGCCACAAGAAACTGATAAGGGCTAGGGATCTTGGGGTTATGATGGACAGGAATTTGAAGTTCAAAGGTCACATAGCAAAAATGGCAAATATAATTCAGAGGATAATTGTGATATGCAAACAAACTATGACATAAGAATAAAGAAGTTATCTTGCTCTTTATAAGGCCTTGATAAGATCATCCCTGAACTACTATGTGCAAGTTTGGTTTTCTGAGTTACAAGGGCATAAATAAACTTTGGAAAGGGTGCAAAGAAGAGTTACAAATATTATATCAGGACTATGAAATGTAGATTATGAAGACAGATTGAAATGTGGATTGCAGACTCACTTACAGGAGAAAGTGAGGTGATATGACAGAGGTCTATAAACTTCTGAATGGATGTTATAGAATATCACCTAATGAAATTTTTTATTACATGGAAGATAGGGAGAGAACACAGGGGTAAGATGTAGATTTTTCTCTCACAGAGTAGTGGGTGAGTACATCTACTGTGAATGAATTTAATGGAAGGTATGACAGCTGGTTTGGGTGATATATAGCATCCCTTGATGAGTCCTTGACTCCTGGGAGGTCTCAGATAATAATAATCACCAAAGAACTGAATATCACACTTAAGTCCTTTCCCAGTATCATTAAGATATATGTTAAACAATAATGGCCAAAAATACAAAATCTTTAAGCCTCACTGCAAAATAATGCTCCATTATAAACATACATTCTTTCAATAGGTGCCACTACTAAAGAATTTTTATTTTGTTTTATGAAATATAAAGAAATTTACATTTCATAAATTTAAGCACATTAAGCATATATAGTATATAGTTTCTGGAATGAATATCACATTGTTTGTGTGTGTTTACATATGCCACATTAATGGATCAAAATCCAACTAACCTCAACCATGATAAGAACAATTATCATCACTTCAAGTCTGATGTGGTGGCGATCACTCAAATGATTACTTAGTAATTCCATTAATTCACAACAATCAGTGAGTTTTTCATTCATTACCTGAAAGTTAGAAAAAAAAATTATACAGTTCTAATAACATGAAATCATAGCAATACTGTTAGTGTATGGAGAGACAGAGACAAAATCAATTTTAGTATCCGTAATTCAGGTGGAACTAAGTGGGAAATACTCTGAAATAACTAGTTGTTCAACGAATCCAAATATTTATTCACTTCCAAGTTGAATAATGCAGTTCTCTGTTATTCTAGAATACATGCATAATTTTTTTTCTATTTAATTTAAATGAAATATACATATTCATTTTAAATGTCATACTTTTAAAACAAAGAACACTGTTTTCCCATTATTCAAGAAATGTTTAAAGTTTCATGTATTATGAATTTCAGAAAAGACTGACATAATGCAGAAAATTAATATTAAATTATTATATTATTCCTTTTTAGAAAGGAGTTTCAATTAGCAGTTCTTAGTCCAATAACTTACATGACATCCAATCAATCTTCTGGAAGGTTGATTGGATTGGATTAAATAGGCAGAACTAGGCCCCATTTTCACTGAGACAGTTCTGCCTTTGATCTTGGGCTGCTGTTACTACATCCTTTGTTCAATGACTTATGCCACCTTTGAATGATGCCTCCTTTGTTCTTGGGCATAATAATGCAGTTGTAATATCAGAGGTAAGATAATAATTATCATTATTAACTTTTGTTAATAGATTTCAGAAATCTGATATAAATGCACGCATTTCCTTTTTAAATATGAATTGTTTACTGTGTATTTTTTTTTGTTTGAGAACGAAAATCCTTACATTTGTAGTTTAAAGAAAACAACAGAAAAACATAAATTTTAATATCAAGCAGATGTTGGACAAGGGACATTAAAAATGCATTCAGATAAAATGTTTTATTTAGTACAATAATTAAATTAATTTTTTTTCCCTTATGGAATGCATAATTGCTATTAGTAATCATAAGAATTTATCGTTTAAAAAAAAAAAAACTGCATGTGACTGTATACTTAGTGTCAAGATAAATATTTAAAATTTGCAAATGGCAAAAACTATTGCTTCCTGAATGAATTTATTATTCTGCTGACTATTATTTATGCATATCAATTAATATAAGAATGAAATTAATCTGTTCTAATTTAAAACTAATCTAGAAATAAGTTCATGACTTAATTTTTAATGGTATTAACAACACCAAACAATTTTATCAAAATTATGTTTTATTAATTGCTTATATTTCGCTGAATTTCAACTCAGCATCATCAGAGAACAACACACTTGTCACACAACAGTGAGTAAGTGAAACAATACAATTGCAATGGACAAAAGATCTAAAGTCCTATTTTTTTTTTGGTGCCCTCTAACGTAACGACAACAACAAAAAAAAAAAAAAAACAGCCCAAACAAATTCCTAAATTAGAAATTATGATGAAAGTAGAATGGGGCATCCACGATCTTCTGCTGGCAATGGCCAATAACGTGCGTCTAGATATAGCAAGCATTCTAAACAAGGCTAAACCTCCAAAAAGCAATATGCCATATAATCAAATAACTGCCCTATAAAAGTTATATAAGAATAAAAATATTATTATTACAAAAGCTGATAAAGGAAATGCAACAGTTATCATGAATCAAGAAGAGTATGTGAAAGTTCCACGTATCAAATTATAGCTCAAGACCCCACTATTTCTCAAAGGAAAAAAGTCCGAAAATTACTGAAAAAAGTGACGTCATGGCCCAAAGAAATCATCAGGAAAATAAAACCAATTCATGTTAAACTACCCCGTATTTATGGATTACCAAAAATCCACAAAACTAATATCCCCCTATGCCTCATAGTTGATAGCATAGATAGTCACACATATAAACTGGCCCAGCATTTAGCATAGTTGCTTGCTTCCCTTACTGGCAACTCCTCTACTTTTGTAAGAAATTCAGTCCATTTCAAAAAATCTTGTCCTAAAAAATTCAGACATAATGGTTAGTTTTGATGTCACCTCTTTATTTATTAATGTACCACTTATAGATACTCTTGATTTAATCAAGTCTAAATTTCCCCCTGATATTTTTGAATTATTTAAATTTACTATGAATGCAGGTTACTTTACATGGGGAGGAAAATTCTAAAAACAGATTAATGGTACTGCTATGGGTTCCTCCCCCATTAGCAAATTTTTACATGGAACACGTTGAAAACAAAGTATTTACCACAGCTACATACATGCTACTAATGTGGTTAAGCTATGTAGATGATGTGTTTGGCATCTGGTCCCCATGGTACTGCTATGCCATGGACAAGACACTTTGGATGCGTTTGTCACCTACCTAAACAGCCAACACCCATAAATCCACTTCGCAATAGAAAAAGAATCGAAAAAGGCGGGTGACTAATGTTCTGGACACATTGGTCACTCGCCTTTCAGGTTTTTATAATAATAATAATAATATAATGCACATGTGAGTTCCTATGCCAGCCAAATACAAACAAGTAGCAATAAAATTCGACCAAAGGTTGAAACTTTGTTTGAGTTGAGCCCACCAATAAAGAGAAGTTCCGTCAGAACGATAAATGACACCCCGTCATGAATGTGTTAAAACTAAGAAATATATAGTGAATCTTGTTATGACATTTTCACATGCTATGGAATTAGGTTGAAGAAAATTAGCATTTCAACTCAACAATTGTAGGTTGTCTTTGGGTCGCACGACCTTTTGTTAATACCGCACCAATCATATGCACATCTTCATAGCTGCTCTCTGGTGTAAAACAAAATTTAACTTGTACGTATTGTAACAATTAAAAAAAAGAAGGTTGAATAATTTATGAGCGTATAAAAGGATATCATCTGTAAATCATTGATGCCAGCAAAATTCTCGGACATGCCACCTCTGGCACGCATGCCATAAGTTCGCCATCTATGGTCTAGTGTGTGAGGAATCATTCGCACATGGATTTCAGTTAATCATTTGCTAAACATGAGTTGAATGAGTGACATATTGGAAGCTAAGAAGTTTTGTAAGGTGTCTCTACACAAAGAAGCCCAAACTCAACAGTTTATAGCTAAGGAATCGAAATGTTCACAAACAAGCATGAGTGGAGTAGTGAGACAGTATTCTAATAACTGGAGTTTTCAAAATAATTGCTGCAATAGTGGTCGAAAGGTAATAACTACATCAAGAAATGAGATGAGATTGAACAATATTGTGAAGCAAACCTGCTACCGAAGTGTAAGACAATTTCACAGGAGATGGAAAGAACTAGATGGGAATGTGTCTAAATCTACGACATTGAGACAACTTCACCAATTGGGTTTTAAATCATGTGTGCCTAAGACAAAGTCACTTATGACTTCCAAGCAAAAGGCAGCTAGAGTGTGATGGTGTAAGCAAAGACTGCTGTGGGGTCAAGAGGACTGGAAAAAGGTACTTTTTAGTGATGAAAGCATGTGTCCCATGGTTATCAAAGGATATGTGTTTGGGATCTTAAGCAAGAAGCATTTGATAAAGAATGCATGAAACATTAGGTGAAATTTGACCTCTGTCATGGCATGGACTTGTATGAGCGCAGAGGTGGGCTGTGTATTGTGTATAAAAGAGTCAATTCAAAAGCGTACCAAGAAATTCTTAAGCACTTTATGCTACCGGCATCGGAAGATTTATGCGATAATGATTTCCTTTTTCAATAAGATTCAGCTTTTTGTCACTCTTCCAAGACCACCACTAGATGGCTCAGAGAATGGCAAATAATCAATATAATTCCTTGCTGGCAAACTCACCAAATTTAAACCCCATTGAGAATTTGTGGGGAATTATGAAGAACTATCTACAAGAAGTTGCCCCAAGAGACAAATATGAACTTGTTTCTAGTCTGCAAACCATACGGGCATGTTTTGATTAAAAAAAACTGTGAATCACTAATAAGTAACATGTCCAACCATTTGCAAATGGTCATAAAAGCTAAGGGAGATGGCAACAAAGTATTAATTATCATGTTTTTTCCTTTTGACCTGTAATTTTTGTGCATTTATGAAAATAAATGCACAAAAATTATTCTAATTTTGTGAATGTTTTCAAATAACAGTTTTCTTATAATTTATATTACATTTTATGTGTTTACATGGTTATATAATCTACAAAGTACATTGATATTTAGATGATGCTAATTCATATTTGGTAATAATTATTTTCTATGCAATAAATTAGAATTGCAAATCATTCAACACATTTTCTTTGATTATTCTAATTTTTTGATTTGGAGGTGTATAAGTTGTCAAGAAATATTTATCAAATGGATATTGGAGGGGATTTTCTTTCCACAGGACAGAACAAGAGAAAGAGACAAGGACAAGAGGCTATCCCTGAATGCTACACAAGAGAGTGACAAACAGCTTCTTTTTTGTTCAGAGAGTAGTGGGTAAATGGAACACACTGCCTAAGGGTGCTAATGAGAATAGACTTTGTGATGCTTAGAGTGGATATTTTATAATGAGTCACTTGATTCTTTGGAAGTCCTATAATAATAATAAATAACTAGGAAGTAGTCATTTAACTTTCACAACACAACAGTCAAACACTGTGCATGCATATGTCCAATTAGCACATAGCCTACAATTTATTAAGATGACAGCATCATTTTGATGAGTGTATAAATCCTTCTTTGATTTTATCTATAAACAGAGCTGGGGAAAAACATATGCCATGTACTTTTGAAAGCAGTATCTAGTTTAAGGTATAATTATGGTACTTTGCTGCGATTAAGAAATAAAAAGCATAAATCTGAAGTTCATTTTTAGAAAATTCTGTCCAACTCTGACTATAAATTAATGATACTGGAATAAATAATTTTTATTTCTAATATGTGTGCAATTCCATAATCTATATTCTACAGGCATATAAAAAGTATGAGAAAAGATCACAGTGCATTAGAACATTTTTTTTTTTTTTAAGAGCAGACAAAATTAATTACTTGAATAAAAACTGGACAGCTATATTAGAAAAAATTAAACTAAAATTAGTAAGATGAGAATAAATATATTAACAACTGTCTAATGAAAGTTTGGTAAAAAAGAAGAAAAAGCAAATACCCTAGTTCTTTTAGATATATTAAGATAGTTACAGGTCTTCTGATATAGATTCTCAAGATTTTGCCTATCCCAATAAAAGTCTGGCACATCCAAAAGGTCAGAATTCAGATTAATTAAATGCCTAAAAATAATAATAATTAAACAAATTTAATATGACAGCAATATGAGAATAATTAGTTCCACACTAAGTTCAATTGAAACAGAACCAAACTCCAATAAAATATGAAAAGGCGTTATATCTTTACATATTACGAATAATCTAATATGGCACACTGTTGAAGGATGGAAACCATTTTCTTTTTTAAAAATGGTTTACATCCTTCAACCAATTTTTACAACTTGTTCATGACTCAATTCTTGTAATCTGTTTAACAAAAAGTATTGATAAGTCACACACTGACTTTAGACAAACTTTTTTTTTTTTAATTAGCATCTTATTCACTTTTTTTTTTTTTGGATCCTCTCCGCTACCTTCCTTAATAATTGTTACAGTTAGTTGCAATTCCATCATATGAAAAACATCAATTATAATTTCTTAAATTTTTTTGCAAAACTGGAAATAAATTTTGAAATAGCCTTTAAAGAAAATTACTATATATAAGTAATTTCTACCAAGGTTACACTATTGTGATAACAACATCCCGACAGAATATATACAAAAATTGATAATATGATTACCATTAGTTGTTGAAGTCTTTTGCTTCATTCAGTAGTATAGCACTATTATTAATACAGTATTATTTTAAGTATTCATAGAACTACATGATAATTAGTAGATCTCATGTGATCTCATGATATCGCATGAGATCTACTACATTTATGGGAATGTCTATCATATCTTGCCTTTAACTCATCCATCACTAGTGCACTCGACCACTGTGGCAATGCATTTCACACATTCAACATGCAAAAAATCTACTCATTCTCCTACTCCTTTTATTCACAAAACTTTTATGATTTCCAATGATAAGCTATCATATCCCACAATTCTGTTTCATATCATCTCCTTAACCTACCTGATAAGCTCCTCTTAGCAATTCATTATTATTATTGTGATATACCTCCATGGAGTAAATAAGATTTATCATACAAGATGTCATAATATTACAATAATTGGCATAAATTAGCATCTTAAATTTGTTCATATATCTTGCAGCCCATTTTCCTATAGTATGGATTTTAGATGCTTACACAGCTTTTCCATGTTCATTATTCACAGTCCTAGAACTTCCCTATTGTTAGCTATGAGGACAAATGGAAGAACCAACTATTCTTTCAGATGTCTTATCCTATGTATTCAGAACCAACTTTCCATGTTTTTAATATAGTCATAGTTTCTTGTTAATGTTTTCTAGCACTTCCCGTAATGGCTCTAAAGTTATTTGTGGAAGATTGAAGTAAACATGATACTGTACTGTAAAACCATAAAATATTATACTGTAAATCTGAAATTTTGTAACCAATTCTGTTGATTGCTTCATTTTGTGTAAAAGTGTGTGTGCATGCTGAATATATATCAATATTATGCATGTGCTTGTGTTTCCTGCACACCTAAAAAATCCAACAAATGTTTGAGGTTATGTTCTAGGTCAGATTTGTACCATGAATATCATTTAAATATTTCTGGTTTCATTAATCTACATTGAAAACAATTCTAATTTTTTTTCTCCAAACTGTTAAAACTCATACATTATATTCACTTATCTTTATCTCTCAAATGAGACAAGATAACTGTAATGATCTGAGAAAATACAATACAAGAGAACTATCCAAGGCAACAGAAAATAGAACTTCACTAAAAATAGCCTTTCTGGAAGCAAAAAATGGATTCCCTGCCTTTTAGATAAAAATGGAAACAACAAACAGAAAAGAAATTCAAGGTATTGCCAATGATTTTTACAAAGACCTTTATACAAGCCATATAACTGGATCAAATTCAACTAACAATAGGCATGTGGAAAATGTCAATGCTCCACCCATAATGGAAATATTAATTAAAACTGCTCTCAATGAAATGAAATGTGTCCAGAACCAGATGAAGTGCCAGCAGAGCTTTTCAAATATGGGTTGGACAACTTATTACCGTTATTACTTAAACTGTGCAATAGAATCTTTAAAGAAGACTTTCCTTAATCAATGGCTGAAATCAGAAATAATTCTTCACAAAAAAAGGTGTAAAATCAGATATAAACAACTACAGGTCTATAAGTTTACTATCACACAACTATAAAATTTTTAAAAGAACAATCCTCAAAAGAATTTGTTACCATCTGGACTCCAAACAACCATATGAACAAGCATGTTTCAGGAAAAAAATTTCTACAATAGACCATCTATACACTGTTAATCAAATATAGAAAAATATTTAGAATAGAATAAACCTTTATATATAGCCTTCACTGACTACAACAAAGCATTTGACTCCATAGAACATTACCCTCTTTTCTGTGCTTTGAAAGATATGGGAATCAAGCAAAAATATATCCCACTACTTCAAACCATTTATGAAAATAGTGAGGCATCTATCAGGTTGGAGGGGAACAGTGACTTCTTTAGGATGGATTGAGAAGCAACAAACAAGGTGACTCCTATTGCTTCCAGACTTTTTACAGCAGCCCTTGAAGCCATTTCCAGGGATCTGGATTGGAATGATTATGGTATAAATATTCAGGGGAAAATATTAAACAATCTACGTTTTACAGATGATGTCGTTCTATTTGCTGAAGATGGCTCTCAAACCTAATCTGATGATCAACGAATTAAGCATAAAAAGCAAAGAAATAAGTCTAACAATAAACTATCATAAAACAAAAATATTGACAAACCATGAACATATTCCCATTGATGTTGAAAATACTATAACAGAATATGTAGAGAACTACAAATACTTAGGACAAATGATCTCAATGTCAAATTGCTTTGACCTTGAAATCCAAAGCAGAATCGACAGTCTTGAAAGAGCTACTGGTAATTAAGCATTGGATGAAATGGAGACCTCTCCATTTGTTTAAAAAGAAAATTATTAGATATGATTATCTTGCCAACTTTAACTTATGGTTTCCAGACTTGGGCACTAACCACTACACAGACAAAAAAGCTCCAAGTCTGCCATCTCCAACTCCTCTCCATTGCCAAGGAGCAATGGAGAGGAGTTTACTTGGAGTATCCAGAGTAGATAGAATAAGGAACAAGGACTTAAGAGACCTAACAAAAATAAAAGACATCATTTGGAGAGCTAGGAAATCAAAATGGAATTGGGCAGGCCACTTGGCAAGATATCAGGATGATAGATGTCAAAGAGAGCAACAGAATGGCTGCTGAGAGAAGGAGTCAGAAAACCTTGAAGACAGAAAAAAAGATGGAGAAATGACATTGAAAAACGGCTTGGTATCTCATGGACAAGAGTGGCCCAGGATAGGAGAGAATGGGAAAGTTTGAGGGAGGCCTTCATCCTGAAGTGGGACATCTAGGCTAACAACAACAATTGTAATACAAAATAAACATTGTTTAATAAATATGAAAAATGTACAAATACAATAATTAACATGAAAAATTAAGAGATATACTTTCTCTCTCACACATTTGATTTCAGGAATAAAAAAAATTCTTTTAACAACAAACAAACAAAAGAAACAAATTCCTTTATGAATCCTCTCTAGCTAAAGCAGTGTTTCCCAATGTGGGGCATATGCCCCACAGGGGGGAGATTTGAATATTTTGGGGGGCAATTAAAAATGATGTTGCAATCGTCACCTCATCACCTATAGTCAAAAAATCATCATTGTCAGTGATAAATTATCGATGTTGCAACCCTGACTTTCTGAGAAAAAAAACTGGCAACACTAGTACAGCAGTCAACATACATACTTGGCAGCATAAGTGTGTTAAGATTAGATCACAGTATCTGTCACTTCTGAAAAGTAAACTGTACCAATTTAATTTTGTGCAGTTTTTGTTGTAGAAACAAAGAGGCAAGTTTGTTTAATTTTTTTTTATGTATTGTTAATGTTTTTTTATGCTAGCAGGCATTTTTTTATGTAACATTTTTACATGTTGGTTTTCTGGTTACCCAAAAGTTGCGCTACTATCAATTTAAATAAAATGAACACTTTGCCACAATTGTATTACATTCGTTTGACAGTTGAAAACATAAACATAATCTCTCATATTTCGTTGTTTCTTTTTCTCTGCTTGGGACAGTAGACTTTTAAAATTTTACTTTTTTATTATTTTAACTTTTTATTTATTATATGTGTTTTTGTAGTAGTATAAATACATGTTATATGCCATTAATTTCCTTGTATAATCCACACATGTATACAGTATACTTATAAATCATTTTTTGCCTTTCAGTTGCTAACTCCACGCATAATATGAGTAGGGCAAGCAAGAAAAAAGTTTGTCAGTATTCAGGTGAGTATTTGAAGTTCGGTTTCATACCTGTGCTCAGGATGAACAGTCACCATTCTGTCTATTGTATGAACACTGTGCTTATGTGAACTATGATTTGAACCAATTTAAGTCTCTTAAGGAGAAGTTTGAGAAAAGATCAACAACAGATTACTTGTTCTCTGTATGAACTGCTACCTAAAATCGTACTCTCAAAGCTATTGGATAAACTAAATTTATTATACTCTTGAAGCTAGTTATGAAATTTCTCTGCTCATAGCTAAATCAGGCAAAAATCATACTATAGGGGAGGATTTAATTAAGTCAGCACTATCAACTTTTCTCAAACAGTTCTGGAGAAAGATGACAAAAATATCAAAGGAATGCCACTGAGCAATAACACTGTTACCAAAGAATAGATGAGATGGCTAAAGATGTGGAAACACAACTTATTGAAAAGTTGAGGTTAAGGAAATTCTCAATACAGATGGATGAATCAACTGTAAGAGACAGTGAGACTGTATGGATAGCCTATGTAAGATATATCGACAATGGTAAATTTACTGAAGAGATGTTGTTCTGTGAAGCATTGAAAACCACCACTACTACCATTGATATATACAGTAAACTAAAATTATTTAGATGAGGCTCAAATATCAATGAAAAATATTACATCTTGTGCTACAGATGGTGATCCTGTTATGATGGACAAGAAATGTGGCTGTTTAAAATTCATGAAGGATGACAATCCTGAAATGTTGTTTGTGCATTGTGTTATTCACAGAGAAAATTTAGTTTCCAAAAAACTTTCACCTGTTCTAAAAGAAATATTGCATTCAGTTATAAAAGTTATCAACACTATCAAAACTATTTCCAAATGTGAGAGTCTCTTCAAACAATTTTGTGAGGATAAAACTGATGACCGTGTAAGACTATTGCTTCACACTGAGGTGAGATGGCTGTCACAGGGAAATTGCATGAGAAGATTCATAGAACTATTTGATATTCTTAGTGAGTTTTTGAATGACCAACCTGAAATGAAACTCATACAAACAGTTGATGGTCAAGCATTTATGAATTATTTTACAGATATCTTTGAAAATCTCAATATGTTAAATAAGCAACTGCTAGGAGCAAATAAGACCCTTGTTGATACAAAGGCTAAGATATTTGACTTCATTGCATTTCTGCAATTATGTCAAAAGAATGTTTCAGCAAAAAAATTTGACCAATTTTATTGGCTAAATAAGTGTGAAGTAACTGATGCTGCTGTACTTGTTATTGCAGATCACCCGAGCAAAATGGCCTGTGATTTAAATGACAGATTTCCTGATTTAAAAGAAATTGATTTTCCATCTTGGATAACTCAGCCAATGCTAGTGGACTTAACTGTTGTGGCCATGCAGTATCAAGAACTCTCAGAAATGCAAAATGATGAGTCTATTAAAAGGAACAGTGGTATGGTTTTGTGATGAGACAGAAATGAAATACCCAAATTCAATTAGTTTTGCAAGAAAATTACTGTTGCCTTTCCTGTCGTCATATTTAGTTGAATGTGGCTTTATTGCTGTAAATGACTTGTTACTGACAAAAAAAGAAATCATCTGGATATCACAAACCATGGAGATTTGAGATTAAAATTGACTAAATTAGTACCTCAAATAAAAACTCTTTGCAGTAGACATCGAGCTCAAGAATCACATTAACTTGGATTTTATTTTCCCGAGTTGAGTTCGATTTATATTTTATAATACACAGTGTAATATAAAATTTATATTCATTGAAGAAAGTCAAATTAAAAACAGTTTTACCTATGTTCCTTTTTTTTTATCTGAAATATTTATTTATATTATATGTTTTTAATTTGGTTTTTTAGAACTTGGTTGACTATTATGCTAGAAGGAACATCAAAATCTTTGAGGTGGGGCATGATCCAAAAAAGGTTGGGAACTAGTAAGCTGAAACTTTTTGATACAATCAGTTCCAATAAGGAATCTTTTCACTCTGGCTTGAAGTTAATGCTCTTTACAAATAAAGAATTTCATCTTATCTCTGTAGGTTTAATATAAGTATTTTTCTGGAAAAATACCCTACTCCAGAAGGTTAAGCATGAAGAGAAGATACTTAGATTAAACTGTTTGCTTACAGTTTTTAGCTCCTTTCTTTGTCCGAGTAATAGTTTACTTCTTGACTTCTTCAGTATACAGTAATGCACACACTATCATGAAAAACATTGTTTAGAAGAAAAGCAGAACTTTCTACTTGAAATAAAATGTTCTGTCTTCAGCTTCATTTGTTGACAGGTACAAAGACAGGTTAAATAAACAAACACCAGATTAAAACTAGTACTGGAATTTGCTCTTTCCTAAACTTGAGCTACTGCATATTCCCTCACAACAAAAACAATATTTGAGGCCTTCTAGATTTTTATCTTCTGGTGGTTATACATTATTTGAAAGAAATAAATACTTTCAGATAAATTTATAGGTCTCCAAATACATTCCCATAACACATTCTTCTTTCAAAATTGACACCCGTAACCACATTACCAAACCTTCTTTCTTCACACTCCAAACTACTCTACTTCTGTGCATGTCAGCTTCAAACTGCCAGTAAATATTTCCAACTCCATGCATTGTCTTCATCACCATTACGAAATGTTGATGAAGTTAGCAGTACTTCACAATATAAACTAAAATTACAAACCATTTTAATACAACAACATTTTGCAAATTATGCATTTAGATTGAGTCTTTTTGTGGAGACAAAGACAAGTGAATTGAATTACAACACCAAATTAAATTACATGACAATATTAAAAAAAACTATTACATTATGGTACATGGATTGAGGGGGAGGGGAAGAAACATGCATTTAATTAACTCAATTTCTTTCTAATTTTTAAAATTTTATTATTATTGTTTTTTTTATAACTGCTTAATGTGTATCAAGCAGTCATAAAATACTTCATCAGATACTCCACAATACTCAACAGGATATTTAGGTCTAAGAACAAGAGAACAATGACTGTGAAATGTTTATACAAACTTACTGGAAAAGTAGCAATATAGACTATTGCTACTCATTTGGAATAGCATATGGAAACAATGAATTTCTGAAGTTTCTGAGGGATAACTATTATAGGTAGTATATGAAGTTTTTGTAAGTATAGAAACAATGCGAGGTTTAGAATGTTAGATTTGGTGACAGCTGCACATGACGCAGTTGCATTTGAGGTATCAACAACATTGCCAGTCACTAGCAAGTATGATCACCATACTAACTTTAAAAGTAGCTTAGCAGGAGACGGTTTTAGTCAAATATGTGGAACTATAGGATTATGGAAAAGCTTTACAGTCAGTTGAAATCTATGCTATGGAAGGATGGGCTGCAAGATAAGAGGTTGAACAAGTATGGGAATTGGCTACATCATATATCTAACACAGGCAATTTGCAACTATTTACAAAGAGTCATTTGAATAAATAAGATGGGAGTGAAATAGATAAAAAGCAAAACTAAGTATGGAAAAGGAGTTATGTAGGATCAACACAACAGAAAGTTATTACCAGTTGCATGAAATGCTAGAAAATTAACAAGTATATTAAGAAAGGAGAAAAAAAAATATTAGAAGAGAAAAGTCAAGCCAAAGGAAATCCAAGAGAATTTCTACTACATAGCAACTAAGAATAACAATAATTACAGGATAGTGACACTGGTGACAAAATGACCTCTGCAGATGATGTGATATCATCATTTCATCATTTAACACACATTGACTGCCAACTACTAGATAACTTGTGGTTCACCATCTATATCAGGAAGCTAACTACGAATTATCTCATAAAGAAGAGGATGTCTCATCAGTGCAGTGTCACGACGGTCTGTTTCTCCCCATCCTCCCATATAGCATCATTTCAACTCATTTGTTAACAATATTTCATGTGAATTGACAGGGGATGACCAGTTGTTTGCTGATGATGCAAATGTCAAGCTCTTCAGAAAGATTTAAACGGACTTAGTTGGATGAATGAATAAGACTGCCATATATGAAGGCAAGGAGTTGCATTTTATCATTTATTAGCTCCTACATTCGTGATTTAACTTGGCCAATCTGGATGATATATCATTTATTGCAATGAACACAAAAATTACACAAATACCAGGGGCTGGAATATGAATTTTTTAGAACATCTATCACACCCACAAATATGGTTATGTGCCAACAATGATGACTTATTCCACGGTGGAGATTGTTAATGATGACGATCTCCACTGTGGGAAGTAGGGCTGCTAATAGATTTTTTTTATAACTTTTAATACCCTATGTTAGGACTTCAGATCACAGTCATACAACTCATGTACATACAACTTATTATTTAATATCTGCATTTTGAATTTCTTTGTCGATATATGCCTGAACTGCCATTTTATCTTTTATACTGAAGATATTCACTGGGTGAAAATTCTGTTATCATTTACCAGGCATCTCCATTGAGTCTCCCCCACCACCACCACCACCATATCTGAATGTGAGATAGTCAATCTCATATGGGAATGGGGATTTTACCTCCTGGTCACAGCCATAGTTGTTTCAGCCATAATTCCAAACACCCCTTCCAACCATATACTGAAATATTTCCCCCAAATTTATTCTATAAAACAGCCTTAGCAACTCAATGTTCCTATAATATCCCCTTCTCTTTTGTTTTTCAATAAATTTTTGTAAAATACAAACCTCCATCCTATATTCATAGAAAGCATTTCACAGATCTCTTGTTCGACCGCCTCTGTATCCTTACTTATCATCAAGAAACCAAGATTAAATCCATATAGTAGTCTAGATGCAGTCCTATCAAACCTTATATAGATGGATAATATCATCCCAATTTGTCACTTTATTTTTCAACCTCCAAACAATCCTTTGGGTTACTTAGCCCCACTTCTTTTTTTTTTTGCAAAATGTTTCCAAACTTAAAACCTTAGCAATCATCACATCCAAATTCCTTGAAATATCAATTGTTTGTACATATACACCCCCATTGATATAATATATATTTTTTCAGCCAAAACTATGTAACTTTATGATTTGTAACATTTAATAGTAATAATAATTAAGATTCAGGAACTCATCGAGGGAGGCCATACTATTTGCATTAGCTGTCATACCTTTTCTTGAATTCATTCATACCACTTCCAATGGCAATCCATTCCAATCATGCACCACTTTATGAGAGAAAAATCTAGTCCTCACCTCCTTGATGGCATTCATTCTCAACTTTCAAGGATGGCCTCACATCCTTTCCCAATCCTCCATAAAATGAAAAATACGATCTACTGAAATCTTGTAAGACCCTTTCAGAAGTTTGTAAATCTCAATCATATCACAGCTCTTCTCATGTTAACTAGGGTGTCTGCAGTCTACAAATTCTCAATGTCTTCACAATCAATATTCCACAATCCTGATATCATTTCACCATGGAATCAGGAGACCAGATCTGTGTGCAAGTTTAAATGAGATCTTATCAAGTCTTGTAAAGATGCAAAATGACTTTTTTTATCTTTACATGTCAAGGTTCATTAATGCAATGCAATTATTCTCTGAGTTGTATTTGCAGTCTTTGTTATATGGCCCTTGAACTTCAACTTTATCTATTAAAATTTCAAGACCTCTAGCCTGATCAGTTTCTTCTAGCATATCCCCACCAATATAATATGACACTGGATATCTAATCACACCAAAGTGCATGACTTTACATTTACTAACATTGAACCGACAGCCATTTTCGACAGCCCACAATTCCAGCCTATTCAAATCATTCTGCAGTTCTGATTACCCCACCTGTCTTTGCATCAACAGCAAATAGCTATATGTCACATGTCATATCCTTCCCAATGTCATTAATGTACAGATTGAATAACAATGGACCAAGGACTGATCCTTGTGCACACCACTGATTACCTTAAATCAGTGCTTCCCAAATTGGGGGCCATAAGTTTTGTTGAGGGGGGGGGGGCATGAAATAATGAAAACAAATTTTGAACAAATAATGAAAAAAAAATGTTTTAAGACTAAGTGGTTCTTTTTTTTTTTTTTTTTTTTTTTTAATCTTAAAAGAAACATATTTAATTTTTATTATTTGTTATTTCATTTTTTTTATTTTTTTAAAATATTTTAATGGAAAAAAAATAAACATTGGTGTTGATCCACAAATTTTGCTTCTTGCGTATTTCGGCGCTTAATGAATATTAGTAAATATATGCTTATTCATATAAGTTTCATTTCAAAGGTATTGATAAGAAGCACAAAAAAAAAGCTTACAAATGCAAAATCTTGAATATAAATTGTATTGAATATAAATACAATAAATATTATAATAATATATGTCTGTATTATGATTTTTTTTTTTTTTGATGGGGGCCGTGAAATATTTTATTTTTCCAAAGGGGACATTTGCATCCATAAGTTTGGGAAGCACTGCCTGAAATCATGCAAACTCGCAAACTCACATCTCCTGTATACCACTTTTTGATAGCTGTCGGTCAGTCATCATCTTATCCATGCCAATATTTTATAATCTAGTCTCCAATTTATGCAACAGTTTTTCATGCTGTATTCTGTCAAAAGCATTAGCAAAATCCAAAAGATGATAGTGTATCCATTTCCCTTGTCTAACTCAGTGGTAACAGTATTATAGAACATGAACAAGTTGCTTAAACATGACCTTCCCTTAGTAAACCATGCTGTTCATTGCAAAGTAGAGATTCTCCATCAACCTATGTGAGTCCTAACAACTTTTCCCAAAATCTTCACTGCCACTCCTGAGATACTGATAAGTCGATAGTTGGATGCCTCAGTCTGCCACTCTTGCCATGGGATTACTATACATTCTTTCTCATAACAGGAAAATCTTTCCTGTTATGAGACTCAAATTATATAGCCTGATCAAAGGAATAGCCACTTCAGCTGAATACTCTTTTAGCATCCGAGTTAATATCCCATCAATCCCTATTGCTGAATTCTTATTCAGTTTGTGCAACAGCTCTAGTACCTACTCACACACCTGAGTTTCTTCATCCAGTGAAGAGGTAGAAGTGTGCTGAATGTTGCATACTCCAGGTTGATTGTTTTTAGCAAAATGGCCACTCATTAATTGAATCATTCAATAGAGTTATTCTTTCATATCCATTCTTCCTTTTACTTTCAGCATAATGATAGAATTTTTTTTCGATTGTCTTTAACTTGCAGAACCAGTTTTTTTTTTTTTTTTTCTACTCACACTTAGTTTTCCGTACAACAGTTGTGACCCTTCTGGCCTGTTGTTTATAATTTTCATAGCTGACATCCTTATGTGCATGATATGCCTTCCACAACATCTTTTTCTTGCACAGCTATTGCTTAATTAGATTACACATACATTGCATTGTTACCCTACTCATTCTTTGAACTCTAGGGACATTTTCTGATATTGCATCATTTAAGTATTTTTTAAACACTTCACATGCACTGTCAATATCCTTCCCATCCAAAAGCTGATGCCATGGTGCTGATGTGGTCATAATTTCCTCCTTTGCAGTTCAACATATAACCCTTTCTGAATGGAACACTCATAAACTTAGCCACTTCTCAAGTGAATACTACATGATAACTGTCATCACTAAACAGAGAGAGAATAATTACATCTTTAACTCAAATTCCCCTCTGACACTACAATCAGATCTGACACTCTTTGACCTGCTTGAGGAAGTTGTCATGCAACAGCTGAATAAATTCACTTTCATTCTTCTCATGAGATTTCGTGGGTAACCAATCCATGTTCAGATAATTAAATTCTCCCATTATGATTACTCATTTCACACCCATCATCTCTATTTGGTAATGCATTTCTTCATCACTAGCAACCGATCTAGTAGGTCTATAACAACACCCCACTATGTATTTGATCTTGTTAGGCTTCACCTCATAACAGATGGCTTCAAACTCACTTTTACATGGAAAACTATTACTGGAATACAGTCATAGCTCTTGCTGTAACTGAATTCAAGTAATCTAATATCATTAGCAGCACACATCCCCCCCCCTCTTCTTCTATTTTCTTCTTATACCATGAAAATACTGTACCCATTACACCAGAAACCAGTTAGTATGCTTCTGATAGCCAGGTCTCAGTAATGCCTACAGTATGAGGTCCCAATGTATTAACCAAGGCAACAAACTCTTCTTTCCATATCTATCCCTTGTTTCTGATACTCCTAATATTTGTATACACACATAATTTACCTGCATGATTTTTTGCATACTTTTGTCTATAGTCTGTGTGACACAGTTCAACAACTTACATATCTGTTTTTATCTAGTCTTCCTTGAGCAGACATCTTTGCACATGCTTGATAGCTTCATACCAGACAAACAAAATTGTTCTCTCCTCATAATCATTTCCATAATAATATTCATTTCCAACATTAACACAGTTACCTAGCAATGTCACTTTTACACACAGATTCTCAACATTCCTCCCATCACAATTCAGTTTCTTTTATTCTCTATGTTAGGTCTTATACCAATTAATAATTTTTCAAGTATCCTGATATTAAGTGCATTCAAGTGTAGGCCATCCCTCTTATGCAAATCCATTCTTCCTGAGAACTCACTTTATACATCCATTCCTTCTACAACAGCCTATGCATTGAATTGTTTGCCATCATAACTCTTCTTCTTAATCCATTTCTATCATATCTAGGTAATTAGCAACCATGATCTTTCATCCAAAATGTCAATCTATTCAAGTCATCCTGCAGGATCTGTACATTATTTCTATTTACTATTACCTTCCATTAACTTCCCCAATATAGCATCATAAACAAACAACTCAACTGGATATTACTCTTCAAATTAAAAATGACACAGCAGTGGAGCAAGTACAGATCTCTTTGGAAATACACTGATCATCTGCCTTCTACTTGATCTGCTCCACTAAATATTTCTCCTTTATATCTGTCTGTCAGGAGACCTATTATCTGTATCAATGCTTTATATCCATCTCAATTTGTTCCAATTTACTGAAGAGATTTCGATCTAGCATCCTGTTGAATGTCTTCTGCAACACTATAAGAATATCAGTGCAGACATTCTCTTTATACCAACTCTCCTGTTACTATAATAAATTATAGAAAGTGAATGAATGAATAAAGCAAAAAATCTCTTTCACAAACTGTGCCTCCTTTCATTGAGTATCATATCCATCATCTACCCATTCCTGAATGTTGGCTTTAACCAACTTTTCCAAAGCCTTAACCATCACTGCTCCTGAGATGTTGACAGGTTGGTCTATAATTTGTGACCTTATCTTGAAATTATGTAATGAAACAATCTTGTTCTCTCCCCTCTTTTCCACTACCAACAGATCTAAACTAGTGATGACACTTAAATAAAGGGGCACTGTCAATTCTCTTGCACTTTTGCATAATACCTGTGTTGATAACCCATATAATTCCATTGCATTCACACTGAAATTTTATACCCTAAGTTTCTCCTATTTATCCCCACCTTTCTTCTCACATCAGTCACTACATTATCTTCACTGGATGACACACTATTACAAAATGAAGAGCTAGTAATTCAGCCAAATATCCAATCAGTCCAATCTCACTTTCCTATAGGGTGACCTGTTTCTATAAACAGGACTGAAGCAACTCTGATAAGTCTTGCTGCCAAAAAAGCATATCTTCTCTAGCTGTGGGAAATGCCAACTAGACATCATTAGGCGTTTTGTTGGGCAGTGAATCAGCCAATGATTTCACTGCTTAGTGAAACACCCACTACTTGGATAACTGCCTGAAGTAGCTGTTGCCATGTTTGATCTCTAGAGCATGGATTTTGCTGTACCATCTTATATGTAGTACAAGTGGCAGTCTGACAAGCATGCCAAACCCAGTGCAGGGATCCTAAACCTTTCCCATTCAACACACCTGATGATAATCCATCAAGAGTTCCTCCTACCATTCAATGATTAATCCAGCTACCACCACTTACTTGGTCAGAACATGTTTGGACAGAGTTTAAGTATAGTAGTATGAAGAGGAAACTGTCAAGGCTATGCATTTGATAGGAGACTAGGTGCTTCCTGTGTGAGAGGCAAGACTACAACAATGAATACCACTATTGTGTATTCATTATTTTTTTTAATGCAAATTCTATTCATCAACACTTACAAACTTAGAGTACTTCAGCATCAGTACTGTGAGTGGACTAAGGGTTAAATAATCCCAAAATCTTGATCTAGAAAATAAATGAATCTTTTCCCAGTGACTTCATGTCTTCAATAAGTAGGGTAGTGGTCTCATGCTAAGCAATAAAATTCATCTACTACCACTCAGCCATATAATTTCCTCCACAATAGTCAACCAAGCAAGTCAAATAATTTATATAACACCATGCTTTTATGCACCTTATCTTATATACTTGAACAAAGTTTAAGTATATAGTGGTATGCAGAGACTGGGTGCTCTCTGTGTGGGAGGCATTACTTCACTTAACTCACATTCACTCTTAACCTAAACTACTCCTACCTCAAATTTTCAAACTACACTCTGCATGATTTTTGCTGTCATCAAGAACAGAACCTGTGCATTATGTCAGATCCCATGTCAGTGAATGCCAAACCATGAATTTCCTCTTTTTGATCTTTTCTGGCTCAAAATTTCTTGGTCTTATTCAGGTGCATTCATGTTAGAATGCACCTGAATAAGACCAAGAAATATTAGAATCATTCTAGATTCTAATACTCTTATCTCTTTAATTACTTGTCTTTCAAGACTGACTTTCTGCTGTGCAAATAACCAAGTGAAGGCTGTTCACAAGGAAGACAATCTCACTTATCTTCCTTGTGGAAATCAATGTTCACAACTCAAATGGCTTTCCTTCTCCAATTCTAAAGATAAGAGAGGCAAAGATGCTGAAGTATTTGCTCCAAGCAGTGATCTTTCCCAAATTATCCATCTTCTCACTAGAATAACAGATAATGTTCTTCACATTCCCAACACTCCTGATCTCACAACTCAAAGATCTGATCTCACATTCCCAACAAACCTTCGAAATACACTATAAGTTACAACTCAAACTGGCTTTCCTTCTCCAATTCCAAAGACTGAATAAGCAGAGATGCTGAAGTACTCTTCTTGGTAATATAGATCATAACCTCAGCCAAACTTTATTTTTTGCAGAACATCCTTCACTGCCACTCTCAGTCTCACACCCTTTGGTATTAAATTGGTGACAAACGAGATGATCTTGGTCATTTCTATGCCTCCTTTCCCTGGCTTAAGTACTGTTTTTGATCTGATACAAACACTTGCTCCAAGAACAGCTTATGTGCATGGTGAACAAAAGTTTTAATCACACTATATTTCTTTCTGACAGGGGTGCTGATGAGAAGCAGCATTAATATATTTATCAGTATGGGTTGGTTTCCTGTATATTGAGAACCGTAGACTGTCATTTGGATGATGCAGAATATGAACATCGTCCGCAGATAGCCTAGTGGCTATGCAACCATATGCCTTGGGAAGGAGTGTCCTAGGTTCAATTCTTGTCGACGATGTGAGGAGCGTAAGGATCTTCCTCAGCCATAACCAAGTTAGCTAGTCTTGGGTATGGACAGCAGGATTTTTTCCCTGCCAGTTTATCTGGGGTTTTTTCATCCTGTAAGCAGGCAAACCGGCCCAATGAACGCACATGGATTACAGTCATAAATACATAGAGCTGACCATCTTATCCTTGTATTTCAATTATGAAATCCAAGCATGCTTGGAAGGTTGTGAGCACTTAAAGGCCTGTTAAAGCCACTGGATAAGATAAGATAAGAATATGAACATCCAGAAAGGGGAGACAACTCTTATCTTCTACTTCCAGTATAAATTTAATTTTCTAAGTTTGCTGAATTAATATTCACAAGAAAGAATTCCATACATCAAAAATATCATCAATCTATCTGTACCAAATAGATGACTTCTGAGAAAAAATATTGTGAATATGTTGTTTAAAACTAATTCATACTGGTAATTATGGGGTGCTTAAGGGTCAAAGCTGTATAACTGAGAGGAGACCTCCATAGCCTTTAAAGGAATGCAGAGAACCGACCAGGGCTTCTGACCTAATTTCCAATCCTCACCTTCTCGTGGTGCATCCTGTTGGGTATCTACCTAGATACTGAACAAACGAGGATGGATGGGTTGGCAATTTGGGATTTAGCCAACCAAATTGTATTCTTATTGGTTAAACCAAAATACAAAATGATGGTACAACATGACAAAATTTCATGCCGGCTGGCACGTCGCCCGGTTAAACAAGGTCCCCATTGTTTTCACCAGGGAACCAGGGCGAACAGCAAAAAGTCAGCTACTGGAACAAATCTGAAAAAATACCCCAACTCAACATCACCAGAGTTAAAGATCGGTACTATCAACATAAGAAGCCTGTATGGCAAAGAAATGGAGCTAGCTGAGGAATTAGATAAGTAACAGATCGACATAATAGGGGTGACTAAAACAAAAAAGACAAAAACTGGTGAGATCTTTCTGAGCAATAAATACAAAATGTTATATTCAAGCAATGACAATCAAGGAAAAGAAGGAGTAGCCATAGTATTCAAAACAAAATACGAGGCTAACCTTCTTGAATGGCAGGCAGTCTCAAGTAGAGTAATGTGGGCAAATATGAGAATGGGGAACTGGACAAAGAGACTTATTTGTGCCTATGATCACACAGAAGATTCTACTAAGGCTGAAGTGGAGGAATTTTTTGAGGCTTTAGAAAAAGCAACTGACAATGAAAAAGGAAAAGTTGGTCCTTGTTGGGGATCTAAATAGCAGAGTAGGAAATGACTGTCAGACATACAAAAATATTTTGGGAAAATTTGGAGAAAAGAGCAAAGCTAATAATAATGGCAAATATCTGTTGGATTTCTGCTCAGGACATGGATTGGTTATTACTAACACCATGTTCCAACATAAAAATGTGCACAAATTCACATGGAGAGAAGAGGCAAGGAATAAGAAAAGTCTCATCGACTATGTTATTGTTGATAGTGATGTTTTCTCCCTGGTGCAGGACACCAGAGTGTACAGAGGATTTGAAATTGGAAGTGATCACTATTTAGTATTGAGCAGGATAAAATTGAATTTCATATTGAAAAGAATAACATGTAAGAAAGTTTTAAAGCGAATAAAAGTTGAGCATCTCTCAGATGGGAACTGTACACTAAAATACACACAATTATTGAAGAAAAAATGAGAGTTTGAGAACAGGAACAAAACCTTGGAGATTCAGTGGCAAGCCTTGAAGAAAACCCTGATTGATTCAGCTAGAGAGGCATGTGGTGAGGTAGTCTGCAAGGATAGAAAAATTAGAACTCCATGGTAGACACAGGAAGTTAAAGAGGCAGTGAAGGAAAAGAAGAAAGCATATCAAAAGTTCCTGGCAAATAAGTCAGCTTGTGCTCTTAGAGAATACAGAGACAAATGTAAGAAAGCTAAACACTGTGTAAAACTAGCTAAACAAAAGTCATGGGAGGACTTTGGCAAGAACATAGAAAATAAATATCAAGAAGGTGGCAAAATATTTTGGAGGTTGTTGAAGAAGCTTAGGAATGGAGGAAGGAGTGCTGTAAAAGGAGTTAGAGATGATAAGGGTGACATGAAAACAGGAGAAAAAGATATCCTTGAAGTATGGAGTAATTACTTTGAAAAACTGCTAAATGAAACAAGCAGTGATGACAGCACAGTGATAAAAAACACTGACAAGGCAAGCAGTCAGGAATACATATCCATACTTGAAATAGAAAAAGCCATCAAAGCCTTGAAATGTGGAAAGGCAGCAGGAGTAGATGATATTCGACCAGAAATGCTGAAGTATGGTGCTATAAAAGTCTTACAGTGGCTGCACTGTACTGCATAGTTCAGAATGCCTGGACAGAGGGACGAATTCCCGATGATTGGAGTAGAGCTCTCATAGTACCCATATGTAAAAAGGGAAATAAAACTGAATGTGAGAATTACAGAGGTATATCCCTACTGAGTTTTCCTGGTAAGATATATGCAAGTATACTTGAGAAACGGTTGAGAAGGATTGTGGAAGAGAAGGTTGGTGAAGAACAAGTTGGATTCAGGCCAAATAGAGGCTGTCAGAATCAGAGATTTTCACTTTACGACAGATAGTTGAAAAATGAAGGGAATATAACAAAGATCTCTCTATTTAAGTTTTGTAGATCTGGAAAAGGCATATGACAAGGTGCCAGAGAGAAGCTGTTCAAAACACTAGAGTTATATGGTGTCAATGGGGCAATTATATCAAGCAATACTTAGTCGTTATTTGAGTTGTAAGTCAGCAATTAGAATTGAAGGAAGTACAGGAAGATTGTTTAATGTTAAATCTGGTGTGAGACAAGGATGTACATTATCCCCTCTGTTATTCATTATCAATATGGATCACATTATGAAGGAAAGTTGTATTAAACATGATATCAGAATTGGAGATGTTAAATGTCAGCTCTTTGCTTTATGCGGACGATGTTATACTTCTAAATAAATCCGCTACAAGTTTGCAAGATTCCCTGACTAAATTGAATAACTGTTGTAATAGATATGGTATGAAGGTCAGCAATAAAAAGACAAAGACAATGAAAATAGGTAGAATTGTTGAAAATGTCAACTGCGTTGTGAACGGAGAACCTGTGGAACAAGTAAAACATTTCAGTACTTAGGCACGATTTTTAGTGAAGATGGTAAATTAAATATGGAAATAGACAACAGAATCAACAAAGCTGGTATGGTAGGCAGTCAATTGAATAAATTCATATGGAATAAGAGAGAAATTAGTTGGAACACTAAATTAGCTGTATACAAGACAGTGTTCAAACCAATTTTAACTTATGGATCTGAGAGCCGGGTCAGAAGTAAAACACTTGACCAAAGACTAGAGACCGCAGATATGAGAGTCCTGAGAAAGATTAGAGGCATGAAAAGATGGCATCAATGGCAATATCATATTAAAAACGAGGATATTAGGAAAGAACTTGACATTGTCAGCATTCAGGAATGCGTTAACAGAGCTAATCTCAGGTGGTATGGTCACTTAAACAGAATGGGCGAGGAAAAATTAGCAAAACAAGTGTTCTCTGCCAGGTTGGCAGGAAAACGACTCAGAGGAAGACCACGATATAGGTGGATTGATACGGTACAAAGTGCTTTAGATGAATCTGATAATGTTGGAGTCTTGAGAAGTAACAGACTGATTTGGAGGAAAATTGTAGTAGATAGGAATTTAGTAATGATGTAAATTTTTCATATAGTACTATCATATCCTGTAAATCCTTTGAGGGTACATGGCAGGAAATTGAGGATGATGATGATGACTGGTAAATATATTAATGCTGCTTCTCATCATTACACTTGTCAGAAATATGGTGTGACTAAAACTTTAGTTCACTTTATACATAGTCTATGTTCCCCTGATTCTCTTTTAAATAAATGAACTGTCATTTATCACAAGTACTTTAATCTCTAATAGTTATAAACAAAAAAATAATTGATAATTATTGCCTTCATCCTAATCCTCCTTGAGAAGAAAGTTCTAGAATTTCAATTCCAAATGTTAAAGGACTATCAGAGAAAATTCAAGGCTATTTCACCAGATCAACCTACCATTTTGTTTCTGTCCAGTCCAAAAACTAAATTCCTTCCTAGCCTCTGAAAGACAAACATCCTCCTGTCTCTTATCCTGGAGTTAACAGGATCCCTTGTTCATGTGGTATTTGTTATTATGGGCAGATGGGTCGTTCAACTCAGATCCATCTAGAAGAACATCAAGAGTATATTTTATTTCAAGTCTGATAAGTCTGGTTTAGCTAGCCACACCTTATCCACTATGCACAGAATTCATTAGAACAAAACTAAACCAGAATTGGGCAACTTTCTTTATACACTTGAAAGATAATATAAAGAAAGTTGTATAGCCCATATTCATAGACCAAACTTCAACAAAAATGACTGCTTTAAGCTTTCTCAATTTTGGGAGGTCATCCTAAGTAACACTTCTCATTCCTGTGTTTTTTAAACTGTAATTATTTTTATTTCTCTGAATTCTAATAGTTATAGATGGAGTTATCTTCCTGCAGCTGATAGCATATATTGTCATGTGCTATTATTGTGTTTATCTCTTTTAAAGTGTATTAACAATAGCTAGGAAATATAGCCAAAAATTCTAAATATTAAATAATTTTTTCCTAACATAAGTGTAATTCCATTTACATTTCAATATTTAATCTATGAGAAAAGAAGAAGTTTATTGACATTTTTATTACAGAGTTGCAGGTTTAGTTGTTTAGGAATAGTTTATGAGATATGCTGTTCTTGAGGAGAGAGAGAGAGAGAGAGAGAGAGAGAGAGAGAGAGAGGGGTAGATGGAATAAAACAGGAAGGGGAGAAGCAGATTTGGTGTGTTTGCAATTGCACTTAAAATTGATGCTGGAGGAATAATGGCTGCCAATATAGTGGAGCAATGATCATGGAAGTACCTGCAGAAAGACGCAACACTGAAACATATGCATATGTCAAATACAGTTGAAGCAAGTCTGTAAGGAGGGACCATCTATGAGCTAAATTGCTCTACTCTGGACACCAATGAGAATTTTTTGGGAGGTTTTAGGTGCAGCAGCACCTGAAACATGTGAGTAGTATCCTAATGATGAACTGATTTGGGATTTGTATGGAGTTAGCAGCTGGGTAGGTAATAATAGCATCTTGAACAGAAGAGAATGCCTAGTTTTTTAGATTCTGAGAAAACAATTGATGCAATGTGTTTATGATGCCAGGAGAGGTTGGAGATAAATGTTAGACAAAGCAGAGAGAAAGAGATATGATCCTGTCTGAGAATTTCAGAAGAATTTTACTGCTAAGCATTTCAGCGAATATACTTGAGAAGAGGGTAAAAAAATGATGGAAGACAAACTTGGGGAAGAACAAGCTGAGTTTAGGCCACAATAGGTACTGCAAAAATGAAAATTTTACTTTAAGAAAAAAAGTAAAAAGTGAAAATATAACAAGGATCTGTATTTAAGTTTTGTAGATCTGAAAAAGACAGAATGATAGAATGCCAAAGAAAAGCTGTCAAAAACTTTATAATTATACAATGTAAATGGGGCATTATACAGAGAAACAGATAGCCTATACTTGAGTTGTAATTCAGCTGTTATTAACTAAAGCATGCATAGGAAGATGGTTTGATGTAAAATTAGGTATGGAACAATGGTACATGCATTTTCCACTGTTATTCTTCATCTATATGGATCATATTATTATTATTACACAGGTATATCCATGGAGTCAGTAGACTCATCATAAGAAATCCATTATTCACATGATACCTATCATACCTCTTCATAAACTCATTCGCTGATGAAGCACTTACGACAACCTCTGGCAATGCATTCCACCCATTCACCACTTTCTAAGTAAAAAATTTGGTCCTAACACCCATGCTGACCAGGCTCTTATATAATTTCCATGGGTGACCCCTGATTTTTTTTCCCTTCCTGGCATGTACTGAAAAATGTCTTCAGTGTCAATCCTATAAATTTCCTTAAACAATTTATATGCTTCTATCATGTCTTATCTCTTTTGCCTATTAGCTAGTTTTTGAAGCCCACAGACCATCAATCTAAATAGGCAACAAACAATCTTTGTCACTTGCCTTTGGAATTCATTCCCATGGAATCCAGGTTCCAGAACTGCACAGAGTAGTCGATGTGGCCTCATTAGAGCATTATAAATTAAAGATACCAAGATATATATTTGGTTTAATATCTTTATCCAAATGTAAGCAAACAAAGTTTGTGCCTGAAATATAATCAGGATTAGGGCAACTGGTATATAGAAGCTAATGACTTCACATCACTTGCCTTAGTATCTCATAATGCAAAGCACATGTCTTTAACGGGTATGTAATAATGCTATGCATTATGGGAAGGGTCACTACTCACACTGGTTTCGACCTTTACTGAAGTCTCATCAGTATATGAAAATAAGACTTCAGCATTACTTTCAACCTTCGCATCGCTTCTGGGTCTGGCTCCCACTGACGAGACGACCTCAATAAAGGTTGAAACTGGTCTGGGTAGAGACCCTTCCCATAATGCATAGCATTATACACACCCATAAGGATATGTGCTTTGCATTATGGGATTTGAGACAAGTGATGTGAAGTCATTAGCTTCTATATACGAGTAGCCCTAGTCCTGATTATATTTCAGGCACAAACTTTGTTTGTTTACACTTGGATAAAGGATTAAACCAAGTATATAATTTCTTGGTATCTTTAATTTATAGTATAACCAAGTGGAAAAACTTCTAACAACTAGAGCATTATATAGGGGAACAATAAATAACTTCTTTATCCCTGCTTTTAGGTATGTTCTTCCAAAAATCACATAATCTGATGTGCTGTTTTTTGCTACTTCGCAATATGCCTTCTAACTCCTTATCCACAATCACTCCAAACTCCTTGCCCTCATCAGTTTCCTGCAGTTCAGTTCCAATCAATATAGTACACAGCTTGTGATCTCTTCTTCCTAAAGCACAGCACCTTACACTTGGCCACATTAAAATGACAGCCATTTACCTTTGCTCATACTGCTGGTCAATTTAAGTTTTTCTACAGGATCTCTGCATCAACTTCATTTATCAACGCTTCCCAGTTCAGCATTATCTACAACAGCTGAATATTTCCCATCATATCACTTCCTATATCATTGATGTACAAATTAAATAACAGAGGATCATGTACTGAGTCCTGTGGTACACCACTGGTCGCATGCCTTTTCATGGACTCAATGCTTCCATAAGCCACTCTTTGATATCTGTCCATCAGCAATCCTGTAACCTAAATCTCCATATTCATATCCACCTCATTTGCTTCAATTTATGCAATAGAGTTCTATATGGAATCCTGTAAATGCCTTTGTAAAGCTCCTTATCCAATTCCATTTGCCACTTTATCATAAAAAATAATCAAATTACTGTAGCAAATTAGAATATCATATTCCTATCCACCCTGTCCTGAATTTTGTCTTTCACCAATTTCTCCAATACTTTAACCACCAGAAGAAGCAGGGAACTATTTTGCCTTCTTTCCACTTCATTGGCACATTATAAAGGAAAGTGGCATTAGACTAAATATCAAAGTAATGTTACCCAACATTACTTTGCAACTGGTAGATGATTTTCATTGCCTGGTTATCACCACCATCCTGCTTATTGAAGGCTTGAAGCAACTTGAAAAGTACCTGTTTTACCTCTAAGACATGGTTTCCAGATTATCTAGCACATATCTCAACTACAATTAGAATCTTTTGTGGAAAGATTCACATTTGAAAATAAAATAATAAAAATAAAACCCTGCTACATTGAATTGATAGCCTCGTGTGCCCACATTGTGGATTCTGATCCTGCTGAAGAGTCATCATTACCATTTATTCCTGATATCTACCTTCAAAGAGTGAACAAGATACCATGGCAGCACTGCACTGATAAGTTTACATTATTACTAGCTTTCATCAACATTTTCTTCCAAATTAATTTATTATTCGCCAGGTCTCCACTATTGTCAGATGTTAAATTTCATCCTTATAAGTATTAATTGCATCAATCTACCTAGATCTTATTCTAATCAATCTACCTAGATTTTTGTCTAACCTTTCTCTCCAGTTCTGTTGAAGTAGTCACACTGTGTTAGATTTGCTCTGCTCATTCTTGAATAATACTAAAAATATCAATTTCAGTATCTTTGGTATTATTATGATTTTGACATTGATGCCATTTCTTCACTATAAATTTTTCTCTGGACTCTATATCTGTAGTCTCTAATGTTCAATCAAATGTTTTATATCTAGCCCAATTCTCCGATCCATAATTTAAAACTGGTTTAAACACAATCATGTATAAATGTTAGTTTAGTGTTTTTGGCAAGTTTTCTCTTGTTCCATCTAAATTTATTCAGCTGAGTGTTGAATATAGTGCCCTCTCAATTATCCAACCTTCAATTAACATTGAATTGAAGGTTGGATAATTGAGGTCAGTGAACTAATGAGGAAATTGATTTCCACTACTCAGATAAATGAAGGCTTACTGTTTCTATTATTTAATCTGCTTTGCATATTCTCTTATCTGTTTCAATTTTTAATTTTAAATCTTCCCTAAAAATTGTGTCTAAATAGATAAAATATTTAGTCGTGTTTCTCTATTCAGAATGCAGCTGCTGTTTTCTATGCTCCTCCCTCTATTCTTAGGTTTTATATTTTTATTACTGATGTTTATATATAGCAGTTATTAATTTATACAGCAATTATTAAATTTATTTAAAGAGTCCTGAAGACTTCTATTGGATTTATTTAGGTGTGTAATATCACTGTAAAGTAAAGAGCAGAGTTGAATATTTGTTGACTAAACTGATGTCAGGCCTTGGATTTTTTGGTAATAACAGAATGAGAAATGCTACCTACAGAACCTAGTGGGAGAGGGATCTGTATATATTAGATCAGCGTTTCTCAACCTTTCTAAGGCCAAGGACCAGTAAAATGCTAAAAACAACAATTCTATGGACCATTAAGTTACAGAGGCACAGCTGGGGGGGAGATCCGTCCCTGGCTGCACTTTTTGGGGTTTAAGAAATCTTGCCTTACTGTCTATAAATCAGCAACTGAATGATGAAATAGACTTCGACAATGTCATCGACGATTTTGCGAGCAGAAAAGCAAGAAAAATAACATTTTAGAATGTTGGAATTAAAGTTGACTTCAAAAATAAACATTGTTTATTTTTGAAGTAAATGTCGTTTTGACTTTTTGTAATTTTTTTAAAAATCTAAGTAGGAATTACCAACATTTCAGAAAAACTGTGCCATTTATAACATAATAAATCTAAAAGCATGTTTTGAATACATACGGAAACATAATTAATTAAACTGGAAGTAAACGATTTAAGTGTATCATCATTGAACAAAGTTTTAATTTTTATTAAACAAAGATACAATGTGATCTAATTATGTTACTACTTACTTTTAATGAGATGTTGAACTTCTCGGTCCTTGCAGAGTTGCTGAATATCTGGCTCAATATTGGTCAAATTCAGTCGAAGATTGGCACACACATGAAAACGATTTCTGTATTTTGTTTTTATTTAAAGGAGCGATGAAAATCCTTTCTTTGTGAGAAAGGATTTTCTCACAAAGAAAATTTGTGAGAATTTTCTTCTACAAGGTTGTAGAGAACTGCATGACGATTTTCAATGCCTGTTCAGATAATTTTGGAAATTCACTTCACACTGAAGGCGAGATCCAAAATCAAGCCAAACCAAGATCACGGAATTGCATTTTAAGTCCACTGTCACTTGAAAGCTCAATTAACTGTTCTTTTTTTGATAACAAAAGGTCGTTCTTGTGACTGCAAGCCTGAAATGGATCACGAAACCATTTCCAGAAACTCAGAATCAACAAAAATATCATTTTCCACTAAAAAGGATTCCAATGTTGGAAAATGTGCAATTGTCTGTCTTTTACATAATTAATCCATAAAACCAGTTTTTTCTCGAATGCTTTATTTTGTCGTAGGCATCAAGAACAGTTAAAGAATTTCCCTGAAGGGAGAGATTTAGTTCATTTAATTTTGAAGAAATGTCTGAAAGATAGGATAGTGTTCATAACTATGCTTTGTCAACAAGGAGTGATGCAAAATCAGAATTACATTCATTTACAAATAATAAAACCGTGCCTTAATTGAAATAACCTTGTTAGTACTTTGCCCATGGAAAGCCAGCAAATTTAAGAATGAAGCAAAAGTTGTATATATTCACTGCCCATTTCATCGCAGAGTACTGAAAATAACCTGTTATTTAATGGTCAAGCTTTAATAAAATTAACTAGCTTTACAGTGTTATATAGCACAGTTTTAAATTCTGGTGGCATTCCTTTGGAGGCTAATGCTTCCCTATGTATGAAACAATGTACCCAATTCATATCCAGAGCTACTTCCTTGACCATAGAAACAACCTCACTATGCCTGCCTATAAGGGCGTGAGCTCCATCCATTTTTCCTACTGGATCCCTTTGTGTATTATGTAATTATTGAGAGTGTGAAATATTTCTTCTCCAGTTATTCGGGATGGCAAAGTTCTACAAAACAGAATATCATCATGAATGTTGTTATCATGCACATATCTTATGTAGCATATTAACTGCGCATCATTTGTAACATCAGTAGTCTATTTGTAATGCATAATAAGGGCTCTTCTTAACTCTTTCGATTAACTGAGATTCTATGTCACCTGCCATATCATTAATTCTGCGACCAATAGTGTCATTTGAAAGAGGAATCAAATCAACATCTTTTAGTAACTTGTTGCCAATCATCGTTTTTACCACATCTTTTATGGCTGGAAGTAGCAAATTTTCTCTGATAGAATGAGGTTTCCCTGTTTCCACTATGCGCAAACATAAGAGATAGGATGCTTCCAGTACCATGCTATTAATGGAACCCATAGTCGAAACTAGATCTTTCCCATGATTTAATGTCCCTAAGCATCACTGAAAAAATTCAATTGGCTTATTTTTCACATCACAATGTTTAGTTTCTAAATGTTGTCGGAGTTTCGTAGAGTTCATGCACTCGTTCGACAACACTCACTTCATAACACAAAACACATTGAGGTTTCTGTTCACTTTCATCTCCACACCAAGTAAACCTGAATTCCAAATATGAAGTGTTATATTTCCTACTGTATTTTTTTCTTTGAACTGTTTGTTTCTTCTTCTTTAATAGTAACAGATTTACTCGCCATTACAACACTTGTATCACAATTAGGGTTAGCATCATCATCTGTTTCATTTGCCCTTCTTTTCAAAGTCATAGTTCTAAGCCACTTTTCCATTATTAAAAAACGTTTCCAAAAAATATATAAATATATAATACTGGGGGTTAATTCAGGACATACTTTGTCCAAGTGATTCTTGGACAAAGTATCACTTAGCACTTCTCAAGATATACTGTGCCTTGGTTGATGGAGGGAAACCTTCAATGATAAAAATCAATTAACAACAAGTCATTGGTTGAAATGTGGATAACATGTTCACTTCAAATCTGATAAAACAGCAAGGGAAGGTGGAAGCAATAAAACTATATTGTTGTTCACTTACCCCTTTTTTATTATTGTCATTCTGCTGCTACAAATTTAGCAGCAGAATGACGAATAATAAAAAGGGTGAAGTAAACAACAATATAGTTTTATTGCTTCTGCCTTTGAACATTCTGAGGATATTTGTTGTTTAAAGTCTCCATTTGATTTCAATAATTTTTATTTACTTATTCAATTTTAATTTGTTTAGATAATTAAAAAATATATATTTATTTAATTTAAGTCTGCCTGTGGACCACCAGTCTCATCATTGCGGACCACGGATCACAGGTTGAGAAAAACCGTACTGGATTAATATAGAAGAATGATTTTTCATTGAGTGAGATAGGCGTAGAATTACTTGAGACAGCAGAGTGAAAGGAAATATTTTAACTTAGAGAATGGAATGAATTGCTTGATAGTGCGGTGAGTGCAGAAGTGGTATATGAATTTAAGGCATGGTTTTTGATGTGCGTTGTGTTTGATAGTGAAGATCTACCATGGTAAGTCTTGAATGCACAGAAGTTGGTGATCGCAGTCATAAATACAATATAATTACTTTATAACAAAAAATTACTCTTACTTCAAAGCAAAGAGTTCACATGTTTTCTTGAAGACTTGTTCTCTTTCTAGTGGTATTTTCTCCATATTCTTCATTTTCTTGAGTGAGTGAGAGAGAGAGACTTAATATGAATATATAACAATTTCATAACATGAAATATTACAAAACATTTATATAATTTTTTTCTTTTAAATCTTCAGTATTTAGGCTAAGGGTGAAAAATAAATAGATAATGAACTAAAACAAAAACAGTTCATTACACACATGCAGAAACTCTGGATAGAGATGTGAATGTCTATATCCACTTGCTCTTGTAAAATATTAAATCTTTACTTAACTTTCTAGGAATCAAACGGTGCAATCATAATCCCCTGAGAAAAATCAAGGGAGTGAACAGATGGTATCAATGGCAGAATCATATTAAAAATGAAGATAGTAGAAAGGAACTTGTTAGCATTCAAAAATGTGTAAGCAGAGATAATCTAAGGTGGTACAGCCACTTGAATAGAATGGATAAGGAAAAGTTAGCAAAACAGGTGTTTGATTACCAAGATGGCAGGATGGAAATCCAGAGAAACACCAGGGTCAAAGTGGATTGATTCAGTCAGAAGCGCCTTAGAAGCACGAAATGTTAGATATGACATTGGAGTGCTGACAAGTAAAAGACTAATTTGGAGGAAAATTGTGGATAGGAGATTAATAATAAGGTACTCTTAATCATGTAGTGCTGTTCATAGTAGCCTGAACATCCCTTAGGAAACTGATGATGATGAGTAAATAGGTTCACTTACATAACAGGCTGACTTACAATAATGGTACTGACAGTCACAGAGTACAATGGAGTAGCACCCAAGTCTACACAGAAGACTGTTTCTTTTATGAAAGATTAATCAAAACAAAGTCTGAAGTTCTTCTGCATATGCCAAAGAGAAATGATGGTTTAAAGACCACCATTATTCCTCTTTTGCTTGCCAAAACTATTATAGCTTAAAAACTATAACAGTTTGGAAAGCAATTCTTACACCTCTAACAATTTTCTTTCTTTCTTTTTTTTTCCACATCTCTCTCTCTCCAGGCCAATGCCAATTCTTACTATAATGGTAGTGAGGGTATTGGATTTGATTCCATCATTAGATGATGTCATTACAAATAATGATTTTTGATTTGTTTTGTCCTATTGCCACAGTCATTAAAGGTATGAGGCCAGTGTATTTTGTCTGATAATGTATGTGTTCTACCTGTTTGCCTATTTTGCAAGATGAAATAATGGACTTTCTGGGAGGGAACATGCCACTTCCATGTGAATTGTGTACAAAGTGTCAAATCTACTTTCAGTCAGTCAATGAAAGTACCTATGAGGTATCTGGATAGGGGTCATCACCAACCATATGAGACTACTATGAGGAAAGGATATATATGCAGAGCTATATTACACAGTAATTGTTCAAATATGAAATAGAATGAAACAGAATACAAAAATAGAATCTCAGGCCAACAAGAAGTAAGCCAGCCATATGAGCAAGCAGGATTTAGGGAAAACTTTTCTACAACAGATAACTGGAATACAATAAATCAAATTAGAGATCAACAGGACAAAATATATAATTGGGTGCTGCTATAATCCAGGGGGTATAAGGAGGAATGTAGATGGCATGCATTGGCAAACTTGCGTGATGAGTGCACGAGTAATTATTATGGCAATTTTAACTATGGGGATGAAGGGACTATTGCAGTTTATGTATGTGCAGAGAACTTATCAGTAACCAATTGTAACCAAGAACTGTCTCCACTTGGGGAAAGTGATCATGTAGTCAAGAAGAATGACCTGTATGGCAAGGAAGGCCAAAGCTAATTATGAGAGGAAGCCAGCTAATGAGTTGAACAGAAATCCTCAGGAGTTCTCTTGCTATGTAGCAAGTAAAAGGAGGAATAATTATGGAAGAATGAATTTTAAAAAGTGCTAATGGTAGGGAAGTAATAGAAGAAAATCAAATAGTTGAGTTACTAAGTGATAAAATTGCAAAGAGTATCATTTTGGTTGTCATTCTGCAATGCTGGATGTGACACTGACTGATTGGAGAATAGAGATGGAAGAAACAGAGGTGCAGAACCTAAATGCAAACATGGCCAGGGAGTTAGATGGCACATCAGCCCATGTGTTATGAGAATGTGCAAGAGAATTAGCATTTCCACTGACCAAGCTGTTTAATTTAAGTCTCAGTTCTGGTGAGGTTCTAATACAGTGGAAAGGGAACAAAATAGTCCCACTGCATAAAGGAGGCTCCAAGACAGAAGTAGCAAATATGTCACTCAGTATCTAAGAAGTGGTGGTCAAGATATTGGAGAAGTTGGTAAAAGTTAAAATTCAGGACTGGGTAGGAAATATGATACTTTATAAGGGGACACATGGCTTTGTGAGGGGTTAGGTCCTGCCTTAGTAAATTACTTATTTACTTTCTATAATAAAGTAACAGTGGAACTGGATAAAGGAAATGCTTACTCAGTGATACTGGCAAAGGCATAACTTTTTTTTTTTTGGTAGAGTGCAGGTAGGGAGAGAACAAGGTATCACTCATGAAAATCATGTAAGAATGTGGTTAACCAGGGTGTTAACCACATTCTTACACGATTTTGTGCTTGAAGGATGGTGAATGGGTGGAATGTGGAATGCATGCCAGAGATAGTCATGAGTGCTTCATTTGTGAATGAGTTTAAGGAGAAGTATGATAGCTATTGTATGAATAATGGCTGGTGTGTTAAAATATGGTCTCCTGTGATGAGTCTTCTGACTCCATGGAGATACACATATAATAATGATATTACCATTGAAAATTGACATCATAAGACCAAGAACTTAATGTACATTCTGAAATTAAAAGGCAAAGCTTAAGAATTAAAGATAAACAATAAATTACACGACAACCGCAGTAATTAACTTTAATGAAATGAAAGTACAGATATTTTGTACTGAAAATAACAGTACATCATCAGTGCGTAAAAACAAGCAAATCAAAGAAACAGGAATACAAGGTACATACAGCAGTTGGTGGTTTACCAAATAAAAACTGTTGCCACCTGCTAGAAATTAATATTGATAAATAATATTATTAAGAACTATTTTTGATGGTTACATAAAATAAGAATCTCGCAAACTTTAGGGGGAGGGAGAGAGAGAGACAATCATTCCGAATCAGATTTGGCCAATATAAAAGAGCTTTGCAACTCTCTTTGAAAGGGCATTCATATTTAAACCTGCTTCTATGGAGAAGATGAGCTTCATCCCACTGGATACTGTGTTTAGTGTCAATACTATATTATGCCAGACCAGACTTTTGAGGTTTCATGTATTAGATATAATACTGATGTTCATTAATTTTTTTTTTTCACAGAACGGCCTGTCTGTCCAACGTATGTTAGAATTTCACAAGATATCTGGTAAATGCAGCTAATGATAGAGGTGACAGTTTGTCTTTTGTGGATGGCAACAGATGAGAAATTTTGTTGATAGGGAAATATGTGGGAATGGGATGATACTTCTTCAAATTCTACCAATCAGTTCAGAGATGCCAGAAATATAAGAGATTGGAACCCTGTGGTCTGTTCAAGAATCCTGAGAATTGTGTATGTCTGGTAATCATTTCTTACTATGCTGTGTATAGTTTGTGCATATGTCAACCCTTTGATTTGCTTGCTCCTATGCACTGATGATTTCATACTATTTTCAGTATGAAATATCTGTAATTTCATTTCATTAAAGTTAATTACTGTGGTTTATTGTGTAATTTATTGTTTATAGTCATGCCACAGGTACCTTTAAAGATTAGAATTTGAATTAAATATATCAATTTTAATTATAAATTTTAATCATTAATAAAGGAGAATGGATATGAAAATCAAAGCAATTTGACAGGGAGAGAGTGTCAGTAAAAAATTTCAAAAACCTCAGGATCAAATTATTATTTTATTTACCATGGAATTGGATAATCCACAAACACCATGCATGGAACATGACAATCCACAAATTGCTACATATGGTAATTTCTTGATACATGTGGTTTCTGTTTAATATGATTGAAGACTATACACAGCAGAGTAAGAAATGATTACAGACATAAATTTGGAGAAAAGTACAAAGCTAATTAATAATGGTAAATACCAGATGGATTTCTGTTCGGGACATGGTCTAGTCATTACTAACACCATGCTCCAAAATATATGTACAAATTCACATGAAGAGAAAACACAAGAAATAAGAAGTCTCATTGACTGTTATTGTTGACAACAATATTTTCATGCTAGTTTGAAGCACAAGCGTATACGAAGGATTTGAAATAGGAAGTGATCACCATTTAGTTTTGAGCAGAATAAAATTGAATATTATATTGAAATGAAAAGTGTGAACAAAAATTTTAAAAGAATCAAAGTTGAAAAGCTTTCAAAGGTAATGTGCACATTCCAATATACTAAATATTATTCACTAAACAGCAAAAGAGTTCGAAAACAGGACCAAAAATCCTGGGGATTCAGACGGAGACAATGAAAAAAAAAAATTCATTAGAACAGAAAAATCAAACTCCATAGTGGACTCAGGACTCAGAAGAAGAAAGCATATTGAAAGTTCCTGGCAAGTAAGTCAACTTGCACTCTACACAAGTTGAAGAAATGCAAGAAAGCAAAGCACTGTATAAAAGTAGCTAGAGAAAAGTCATGGGAAGACTTTAGTAAGAACATAAAAAATAAATATCAGGAAGATAGTAAAATATTCTGGAGGTTATTGAAAAAGTTTAGAAATAGAGGAAAGAGTACTGTAAAAAATCAGAGATAATAAAGGTGACATGAAAACAGAAGATATTCTAGATGTCTGGAGTGATTACTTTGAAAGATTGCTAAATGAAACAAGCAATGGCAGTGTTAGAAAACATTCAAGAGGAATATATGTCAATACTTGAGGTAGAAAAAGCAATCAAAAACTTGAAATGTAGAAAGGAAGCTTGAGTAGATGATATTCAACCAGAAATGGTCAAATGTGGAGGTATGAAATCTGAAGGATTTCCTAACTAAACTGAATACCAGCTGTAAAAATTTGGTATGAAAATCAGCAATAAAAAGACAGACTATGAAAATAGGCAGGAACATTGAAAACATCAACTGCATTGCATATAGAGAACCTATAGAAGTAGTAAATATTTCAAATATTTAGGCACAATTTTAGTGAAGATAGCAAATGAAATATGGAAATAGACAACAGAATTAGCAAAGCTGGTATGGTAGAAAGTCAAGTGATAAATAAATTTATATGGAATAAGAGAGAAATCAGTCAAAACATAAACTAACTATATCTCACACAGTGTTCAATCCTTTTATTTCTAGTGGTTTCGGTGAATAACCACCTTTTTGAAGTTGGTTTCCTAGCAATCCAGTGGTTTCTCAGCATAACCGAAGCTTTTTCTTCTTGGTAATCAAAGGGTTAAACCAATTTAACTTATTGATCTGAGAGTGAACTGATTGCACCAATGGCAGAAGCGTGTTAAAAATCAAAATATTAGGAAAGAACTTGACATTGTTAGCATTCAGGAATACATTAATAGATATAATCTCAGGTGGCAGTCACTTAAACAGGGTGGCAGAGGAAAGGTTAACAAAACAATTATTTATTTATTTTTTTCTCCCAATATGGCAGGAAAAAGATCAAGATCTAGATGGAGTGATATAATGAGAAGTGCCTTGGAACTCAGTCTGAAATATAAGATTTAAAAAATATTGGAGTCTTGACAGATTAATCTGGAAGAAAACTGTCAATAGAAGTTAGTAAAGACATAGTAGTATCAAGATATCCTGCCCCCCCCCACTCAATGGTACATAATGGGAATTTGATGACAATGATACACAATGTGTCCGCTAAGTAACGAGATTGATTTTTTACAGGAGAGCCCTTCGAATAAAAGTAACAAATGTGTTTATAGTTTTGACTGATAGAGTGTGTTGTAACTGCAGGTACAACTTTTGAGTTGGGATATGAGTTCTGACACAGCAATTTTCGTGTAGCACTCATTGAAATAAGAGCGTATGAGTGGAATGTATCAGAAGTTGCATCATGGAGCAAAGAGCTGTGATAAAATTTTACTGTAAATTTGGAAAAACTCCTACAGAAATGTATACCAAGTGTCCTAAAACACATTTATAGCAATGACTGTATGAGCTGTGCACAGGTGTTCTGCTGGCTTTCAACTTTTAAAAAGGGGAGGGAGTCCCTGGAGGATGAACCATGCTAATGGACAGCCAGTTTCTACATAAACAAATGAAAATGTGTGAAAGTTAGGGAAATTGTTACCTAACTTTCTCCCCATGACAGATGAATAACCACTAGACTACTTGTTGTATAGCTTGGCATCAGTAAGGAAGTGGCCAGATTAATCTCAGAAAGAGATATGCACAAGAGAAAGATTTGTTTGAGGCCTGTGTCACACACTGACACATGAACAGAGAGAGAGAGAGAGAGAGAGAGAGAGAGAGAGAGAGAGAGAGAGAGAGAGAGAGAGAGAGAGAGAGAGAGCGTGAGCGAGCACTGGGTTGCATGATGTCAAAATTTCACCCATGCAGTTGATTAAGATCATGATGTGTTGCAAAGTACTGTCACCAATGAAAGTTGGTGTTTTCAGTTTGATCCGGAAATGAAATGCCATGGAACGTCTTCTCCCCAGCAGAAGAAAATCAGGTTGCAAAAACCATGTGTCAAGACAATGGTTATTGTTTTTTTCAATGCTACAGGAATTATCCACCAAGAATTTGTGCTTGAGGGCACCACAGTGAATGGTCAGTATTATTTAGGAGTAATGCAATGTCTGAATGCCCGCATGCAACATGTTAGGAAAGAATTATTCCACAACAGTTGGTTTCTGTTGCACGACAAAGTGCCGTGCCTGTGCACTGCTTGTGAAGCAGTTTCTACCTTCAAAGTCAATCTGTGTGATCAAACATCCCCCTATTTGCCAGATTTGGCTCCTGCAGACTTTTTCCTCTTCCCAAAGATGAAGGGGGGGGGGTGCCTTGAAAGGGGATCACTTCAGCAACATTGCGGACATCCAACACAGTGTGATCCAGACACTGAAGTAGGTTCCTGTTTAGGACTTCCACCATGCCTTCAAACACCTGCGTGACAGATGCAAATGTTGTATGGAGTTAAAGGGAGATTATTTCGAATCTGTGTAATTGACAATTCCAATATAATAATTGTTATCTCATTACTTAATGGACACACTATACACCAGTGTATATACCAGGTTTTTAATTTATACAATTATGTTAAAATAATAAAGTGAAAGTGTTGTCTTAAGCACCACACAGTCATAAATGTGTGGTGCTGAATTTATATAGCTGCATGAAGCAACAACGGAGAGATGAGATAGGCACATGTCTTGTTTGAGATCCTGTTTATATTGACCAATAAGGTACATTAATCGTCATACTTTCTGACAGAATACATTCTTCATGCCACTCATATTTATTATATGAACCAAATTAAAAAAATAAAATTTTTCAAACTAGAGGAAACATCACTTCTTTAAAGATAACTGAAAATTCAGGATAATCAAAGTCTCTTTCTTCTTCAGATTAGGGGTATCCCAAGTCATCATATGATGAAGGAGAGGAATAAGAACATATAGAAAAACTGTTACTTTGAATAAAATAAATCTATAAAATGCCATTATTTAGTTAATTTTATGTTTATTTAACAAATGAAATGGTAGTGGACAGAACTATAGCAACAGCAAATGAAGGATATGAGGGGCTTCTTCTGCTTTAGCCTCTTTCCATCGACTGTTGGATATAGGCCCTTCCCTTAACTTTCTAGTTCTGTCTTCAGCCAATGTCCACCGTCTCTTGTCAAACCTTTGTAAATCATCCCTCCATTTTTGTTCTTTGGTGAATGTTTCCATCTTTTGGTATCCACTCAGTGATTAATTTTGTCATCTTTCGTCTGGCAATTTACTAATATGGCCAACCCATCTCCATGCTTTACAACACTTTACAATATCTTTTACAACAGTCATGTCTCTAATTCTAGTACTTCTTACTCCCCTTTTTGTTATGTGGAGCATTCTTCTCTCCAAGGCTCTTGGGGCAACATGCAACCTGTCTTCCTGTTTTTTAGTTTGTTGTCCATGTCTCATTTCCATAGGTAGATAATAATGCATATATTAAATAGCTTTCTTTTTAGGCATACAGTAAATCACCTAACAGATAATCTTTATACAGCCAAAATGCTTTGTTTCTTTGTATGATTCTTCTAATTGTTTCTTTATCTTGTTTTTCCTTAAAATTAACAAACTGACCAAGTTAAATATAGTCCTCCACAATTTCAATGATTATCATATCAATATTGATTTCAGTTATATTAATCTTCAAAGCTTTTTTTTTCTTCTGCTTTCTCTGTAAGCAGAAAAAAAAGTGTCTTCTTTATTTTTTGTTAAAAGAACAGTGTCATCTGCAAAATGTAAGTAATTGATATTTTTTCCATTGATGTTAATTCCATCGTTTTCCCATGAGATATTCTTCTAATGTAACAAAATACAATCTGGGTGATATAGGATCTCCTTGCCTTAGTCCTTTCCGAGATCTTCTAGCTTTATACTGGCTGTTGAGTTTTGATATGCAGTTTTTAATAATCTGATATACTTTGCTGGGATGGCTTATTGTTTTAAGCTGTTTATTATTTCTGACTGATGTAGAGAATCAAAGGCTTTCTCAAAATTTAAAAATACTAAATATGCTGGAAGATATTCATTTGCTTTTTCTATTACTTGGTTAATTGTGTGGATATGATTCATTGTAGAGAATTTGCTCCAAATCCTGCTTGTTTGTATGGCTGTGCATCATCAAAAAAACTTTGTGATCCTATTTAATATAATGGATATTATTTTAATTGAGGGCTATATAGGTGTTGCGATTAATTAATACATCAATTAATGTGCAATAAGCAAAATCGCATTAAGTGAATACAATAAACAATAGGAATAATTATAATTCATCCATCAGTTAGTGTAAATTTGAAAAAAAAAATTGTAAGCTATATTAGAAGAAAAGATCATCAGAGTTAATAAAAACCAATTGCTTAAATTTTTATTTAATGTCTAAACATTTGATTGAGCTACTTTTTTTACAAAAAAATTAAATAAAGATGTTTGAATAGTGCTTGACTTTTTCATCTTGTCATTCAATTTGCGATAGCTGGTGATAACTCTATCAAGATTTTGGCGGACTTCGAAGCTTTGTTCCATATCAGGATTGGAATCAAACAAAATTTCCTTAGCATGCTCAATGTGATTGAAAACTAGCTCAAGTTCTTTTGCAGTTAAGTTTTTAGTCATAACATTCTCTTCTTGTTTGTCCTCTTTATCTTCTTCTTCATATGCAAGGTGTTCTTCTAGTTGAAAAAGATCATTCTCGCTTAACTGTCTGAATGAGAATCGAACAAGTTTCTTACATTTTATTATTCAGTTCATTACATGCAAGTTCTTTTCCATTGTGCTGATTTCTTCAATAACGTTAGATCTTGGATTTTGCGTATGATAAACTAAACATAGGCTTGAATTTAAATTCACCTTCTGCATTGCCTCCTAATAAAAGCATAAGATGATCTTTAGATACTTTATATCCTGGTAGAGATGCTTCAGTTTTAGCTATTAAAGTTTTTGTTGGCATACACTTCCAAACGTTTCATCAACATTGAATATTTGATGATCATCATAATCACCAACCTGAATTATCCTTTGCAATTCTTCAGGAAACTTGGCTGTAGAATTTTTATCAGCACTAGCAGATTCCCAAGTTATTCTAACGTTATGCAGTCCAGTTCGATTTTTAAAATGGTCAAATCATCCTAAACTCACAGTAAAGCTTTCACATTTCTCTTGAAATTTGGTCTCTTTCAATGATGTAAAAACATTAAGAGCTTTTGCCTGAATATTCCTTGTACTAAGAGGTATTCTTTTTTGGTTACAATCCTCAATCCAGAGTGATAGAAGACATTCCATCTCGATCATTAAATGGCTTCTATTTTGGGATCTGCATGCTTAAAGAAGTAGTAGCAACATTTCCTTGTTCTTAGTATTCTTTGCTCTTATTTAATATAGTCCGAACTGTAGACTCACTGTATCCCAGGTCTCGCACAATCATTGTATTACTAGCACCACTTTCATGTCTCTTAATGACTTCCAGCTTTTCCTCTAACGTAATTACTTTTCTTCTGTTTTTATTGCTGCTGCTTTCTTTATCAGTCTTTCTCTTTTCCATATCAGGAGTTGAATACAATAAAGCCTTATAGGTATCTACTAAATGAAAGCAAAATGAAGGAAAAGTGACTGAGCAAGAGAACAGAGTTTGCATGTGTACTTACAATGATAGCTTTGAGTCAACTGCCGAATGTTGCCGACCACCACCCGCAGTATTGCCACTGCCTGCTACATTGACAAGTGATGTCACTTGCTGCAGATTGCCGACAAAAAATTTCGCGTAATATAAAAAAATCACAGTAACTGATTAATCACTCGCTTAAAGCGGGAAATAGTATAATTTCCCTCAATCACACTAACTGATTATTGCGCATATCGAATTTGCATTAAGCGAGGGTTTTCTGTATTATTTATGTTTTAACTCACGCATTCTGTGTCTTGGAACTGAGGTTCAGAGTTGCTTCCTTATACCATCATTTCTTATGGATGTTAGTTGCTGAGTTATGGATTTTTAATTTATATGTGGTTCAGGAACACACCTGTTGCATAAATTATAAATTAAGCCAAATTTTTTAACACTCTTCATAAATTTTGTGGAAATAATCCCACAGAAGTCAGAAACCTTTTTTTTTTTATAAGCTTACCTCTGTTATAAATTCAATACTGTCCACATAGCCATCTAGAGATGCTTCCCACATTGCTAGCTTCACTGCATGAGAGAGAGGGGGAAAAAATAATATATATATATATTTTACACATACATACATACATACATACATATATGTTAAAAAATTAACAAAGTCGAAGATATTTGTTATATAATAGTAGCAACTTGTAACAGTGGGAAAATCAGTTATATTTTCATTAAGTTTTAAAAAGTTCTTTAGATTATACTTTAAATTAATTGTCATTAAAAGTTAATTCTTCCTTGTGTTATTATAATCAAGTGCATTTTATGATATATCTTCAACTACCATTAGAGAATAAAGGGAAGAAATGAAAGAATGCCAATTTTTCATTCAAAGATGAACAGTAAATCCATAACAAAGAAATATGTTGTAAACTGTAACAAACTTTAAGTTGATATACTTAATACAGCAAGTGAAAACGATTTTCAAGCATTAAGTAAATGTGGGGAAAGGAAAGAGTTAACCTATTATTTGACGCTGAATCAATTAATTAAAACACCACATGTGTGTGTGTGTGTGCATGCACACACACACACACATGGAAATCAATGAGAACAATCATAACAACAATGAAAAATCATTTATACCATCACATGATATTACTTTGTTAGAATGATTATATATTTTTTATAGATATTTCTCTTATTCTTCTTTCTTGTCTATCATCTGACAAGTAAGAAAGAAGAAGCAGAGAAATATCTATAAACAATATGTAATAATATCATGTGATGGTATAAGTGATTTTTCATTGTTGGCATGATTGATCTCATTGACTTGTACATGTGCGTGCACACATACAGTATTTTAATTAATTGATTCAAAGTCAAATAATAGGTTAAGGCTTTCTTTCCCAACATTTCCTTAATTCTTGAAAATATGTTTTCACTTATTGTATTAAGTATACTAATTTAAAGTTTGTTACAGTTTACAACATATTTCTTTGTGATTTTTCATTGTTGGCATGATTATTCTCATTGACTTGTATACACACGCGTGCACACAGATTTTACATACATATATATTTTTTAGAGCTATTTCTCTTCTTCTTTCTTTTATTATAGATATTTTAAATAGATATTATTTTTATATTTATTCCTTTTCTTCTTTCTCATCCAACAGATGATGGATCGAGTCCACTATGAACAAATCTTTGGCATCAGGCTCTATTTCTGGCCATTTCTGTCATGACTCTCTCTCTCTCTCTCTCTGAACTTCAATAACTGTGACCTTTCCTTCAAAGACTGCAACCAAGTTCTTTTTGATCTCCCTCTTGATTGTCTTCCTCCAGTGATTCCATTCAAGACTGTGTTTGTTAATTTCACAGAGGACATTCTCTGGAGATGTCCAAACCATCTCAAGTGTTGTTTAATTGTGGTTCATTTGTTTTGTGTTCTGACCAGTGAATGTTATTTATTTTTCTTAAGCATTTCATTTAAAATGCTCTATTTTCTGCATTGCTTTCTGATTGAGTCTCCATATGTTGCTGTAGGTATAACAATGTTTTTACAGCGTTTTAGTTTCAGATTTTTGAAATGCTGTTATTTTTCCATATTTTGTTTCATTTATTCATATCCTATGTTAGGTTTGTATTTTACTATTTCTGTATTGTCAAGGTTATGAATAAGACTGCCAACATATGCAAATTGTGAATTGCTTTACCTGTTCAATTGAAATTTTTCTTCATCCCTTTCTGTTTTCATTGTTTTTGTTTTGCTTAGATTGATTTTCCTTCCAAAAGTTTTGCATTCTGCATATACAGCATATAAATTCTTCTTTTCAGTATTCTGCATTCTTCTTTATAGTATAAAATTTTTATTGTTTTTCCCAATTGTGTTCTATATTCTTCAAGAATAATAATATTGTCTACATATTTAATATGGTTAATATTCATGCAATTTATTTGTAGATTTTAGATGAGAGTCTTCAAGGTAGTGTAGTAGTTGATGGTTCTTTCCATTACTTTAGAAAGAATTGAGGTGAGAGAAATTAGATGGTAGTTTGAAAATAAAGATTTGTCATCCTTCTTAGGAATAGGTTGTATATGGGCTAATTTCCAGACTGCAGGATAGATACCAGTGGAATAAGAAAATGTAAATAGATAACATGGAGTGGGAGACAACTTTGGAGCACAGACCTTTAGAACAATTGGAGGAATGTCACCAGGGCCAGGAGACTTTTCTGGCATCCAATTTGGGCAAAATTTTTCTGATCTCTTTCTGGTAAAAGGTCAAATGTAGTGTAGATTGTTTGGAATGGCTAGGGTGCATTTACCATGATCAGCTATGCAAGAATTGGATGAGAAGTTGGAAGCCAAGGGGTTGGCTTTTTCTGTGAATAATGATGCAATAGTACCATCTAAATGTAATAGTGGTGGGAATAGTGTTGCTTCACTTTTATATTTTTCAGTCATCTAAGTCACAAAGCTGAATAATTGGAATAAGGCCTTCATATAGCTACAGGAGAACAGACCAGAGCTTCTGACCTTAATGTCCAATCCTCTGCATCCCATGGTGCACCCCATAAGATATCTACATGAAAATGAATGAACAAGGATGAGCTGGCAGTTTAGGATTTAGCTGACCAAACTGTATTCTGCACTGGCTTCACCAAACACAATGTGATGATACAACAAAATAAAATGCCATGCTGGATGAGTGTTGCCTAGTTAAACAAGGACTCTGCTGTTTAATAGTCACAATTAGTAGTAGTCATTAGTAGTCACAATAGAAACAAAACAGAAGAAATTAACAAAAAGCAGTAATAAAAATTCACAAACTAAACTATAATGACAGGCTTCAAATAAGTTCAAAAGAAAAACAGACGATTCTTTTAGATGATTATTTCATGGTGAAAATGGGTAATTAGAAAATGAGGCCAGCGAAGCAAGGGTCTATCTTTGACCATAAATTTTGAAAAATATTTGATGCAAACTTACAAGAATCTTAGAAAACACTGGACTGGAATAAAAAACATATACTGGAATCATCAATCTGCAATAAAAATAGAACACACTTCCACAATAGAGATATAAAAAGAGGGGTCTGAGAGGGACATGTATTAACACCATTGCTGTTCGGAATTTTCTTGGATAGGGTGAAAGGGTCATGTAAGAAAGTGAAACAAAAAAAAGGCATCCTAATTGGTGGAAGAAAAATAAATAACCAGACAATACAGTACTAAATGCTGAGAAAGAACAGGAGCTGCAAAATATAATTAATAAACTAAAACAATCGCAATTATCTTTGTTTATTAAATTTGGACTAAAAATAAGATAAAGATGAACAAAAACCTAAACATAACCATAAAATGTCATCCTCCATAGAACAAGTAGACAGATTTACATATCTAGGAAGTCTAAACACTTATGATGGAAAATGTGAACAAGAAATAAAAATACAAAGAGCCAAATCGTTCTTAACATGAAACAAATGCTAAAAAAAAAAAGTTAATATAAATACAATAATATGACTGATGACTTTCTATGTGTTTCTACATTAATGTATACCTCAGAAACAGAGAATTGGAAAAGATATGAAAAAAAAAAGATAGATCAGGATATGTAGTTACTAATGAATTATGCAGATTAAGCTAGATAGAAAAGTAACAAACAAATAAGTACATGAAAGAACAAACTAAAAAAGAAGCTTAATGAATAAGATAAGGGAGAAGAAAATCTCCAGATCTTTAGAGTTGCACAAGGCAGGAATAAGTGGAAGACCTTGCTGCTAACTTCCAGATTGGAGATAGCACCTGTATGAATAATGAATTCCTTTGTATTAAAAGAATTTATAATGAAATTTGGTACTTAGAATCATTACTAAAATTTGTCATTCTATTTCATATGAATCATTTTAATAGCAAAGTCAGGCAAAACAAAATCATGTGTATAGCATATAAGCCAGTTTCTCAACCTTCTTTCATGTGTACCCCATTTTTTAATATTAGTTTTTGTGGTGTATCCCACCTTCTCCCCTTGCAATTCTTGTGTTGAGACACTGACAAAACCCATAAAATTTAGCAAAACAACAACAACTAGGAATTAATTAAAATTTTTAAATATTCATACAAATTTAAATACTTGATTATATAGAGAAACCTGTGGAGAATTCACGACTAAATTTAACACACGTGAACCACAGTAGCAGGTTTTTTGTTACATAAATATTTTGTTCTAGGTATCTTAGGACATCATCAGTACAGTAGAACAATACTAGGAATGACACAAAGGATAGGGCGCGTACATACAATGGAATCCAAATTGCGTGCAGTGGCACGTTGCAGCCTGAACTTAAATTAAATTAAATTGAATTAAATTAAGTTATTTTTACACAATTTTATATGACAATTTCCCATACTTTAGGGATGGCAAGAACATCACAGTTTAGATTTGGTCTGTGAAGTAGGGCTTCAGCACTTTCTTTATATAAGCGTTCATATTTATATGAAGATCTGTGTAAGAGTTTTGTCTTTTCCCACTAGATCTTGTGGGAAAAGACAAAACTCCTACACAGATCTTCATCTAAAGGACAAGCTCCCACATCTCAGCTATCCAGGTTCTACCAGATTCCCTGCTCGTGTGGATTATCATATTTTGGACAAACAGGAAGATCTGCTCAGGTCCGGTTAGAAGAACACCAGTCGTACATCTAGTACCTTGAACCCGAACGGTCTGGAATTGCAGAACATGCCATCAACACCAGACATAGAGTTAAGTGGAACAAGACAAAAGTAATTCACAAAAGTCAGTTCCTAATGAAACGGCTATACAAAGAAACATGTGAAACATTACTTCACTCCACTAACCTAAACAGATCCGATGGTTTACATTTTTTCTCCCCCTGTGGGAGATAGTACTTTATAAAGCAGCAAATCTTTACTAGCATATAATTGTATTAAAAAAAAAATTAGTTTTTTTAATTATGTTAATTGAATAATTAAATAATTATTATTTAATAATTAAATAACTAAATAATTAAATTTAAATAATTAAAAAAAAAATAATTTAAATAAATTTAGGAAATTTAACCTTAGCTACTTAGGTGGCGCTTTGTGAATATAACAGTTATTGTTTAATTAGCTTTGTACCTATACTGATGATGCCTGTGATACTCAGGTGAAAATTCTACGAATAAAGAATAATTGACGTGAGTTAATTCCGTTATTATAATAGTTAGTAATAAAAAACCTACTACTGTGGTTCACGTATGTTAAATTTAGTCAAATTTAAATAGGTCATCAAATATTTCAAAAATTGTATAGATTTGGCATCACTGCACAGACAGTTGAATCGTATTGCCTTTTGGAAACATTTGCGATTTTCATCACAGGAAGTCTTGAATGTTCTGGAAATGTTTCTGCGAGTAAAAATAAGACTTGAAATGGCAAGACGGCAGTAACACTGCGACAGTGACCAACTGTGAGAAGTCGATGGTCACCGTTATTTTACTCCTGTTCACAACTACTACGATACACGGTATAAAAACAATCTTTTCTAGAGTAGAAGATAGATATATTTTTAATTGGATGTAAGTGGGCATCTGACAACTGTGGAGCATTGACGTCAACAAATTCAGGTTCAGAGAATATCACTCTGAAAGTAAAATCAAGAAAGTATGCAGCAGGATATTTAGATTTCGGTTTTACAAAGACTGAACTAAATGATGAAAAAAGATCACTGTGTGTTATTTATTCGAAAGTTTTGGCAACTGATAGCATGAAATTGAATAAACTTAAAAGACATTTGGAAATACTTCGTAAGGAGTATGTTAACAAACCTCAAGAGGTCTTTTGCTGCCAAACTGAAATGTTTTGAAAAGCAAAAATTTAGCATTGAAAAAGCTTTGTCTGTAAACAAAAAAAAAAAAAAAGCTTTACTAGCTTCTTACAAAGTTGCATATAAAATAGCTAGGTGCAAAAAGCCCCCACACTATCGGAGAAGACCTAATTCTGCCAGCTGCGATTGATATCGTGGACACTATGCTTGGAGAAAGTTTTACTAAACAACTACAGTGCATACCTCTATCAAATGATACTGTTGCTCAACAAATTGATATATATGTGAAGATATGACAACATTTGTCAAAGCTTTGTGACCAATTATTCTCAATTCAGCTTGACGAGGCAACAGATAGCAACAAGGATTGTTATTAATTTGCTTATGTTGTTCAATTTTGCGAGGGATTATCGGTATTTGAAGAGTTATTGTTTTGTAAACTAATAGAAAGAAGAGCCACAACACCAGAATTGTTCAAAATATTGGACAATTTTATATGCAAGACAAACATACAGTGGAAAAATTATGTTGGAATTTGCACTGATGGTGCTTGAGTTATGTCTAGAAGATTTAAAAGTTTACAAGCCCTTATGAGAGGAAAAATCCCCACAATGGATTTGGACATATTGCATGATTCATAGAGAAGTTCTTGCTGCAAAGGAAATGAGTCCTGGTCTAAACATTGTGTTAATAACAGTTATAACCATGGTGAATTATATAAAAATGAGACCCTTAAAATCAAGACTGTGTTTCTGAACTTTGCAAAGACATGGCTGGAGCAGAACATTCAGCGTTACTATTTTACTGCGAGACAAAATGGTTTTCATAGGGAAAATGTTTACAACGTGTTTATGAATTAAGAGATGAAATAGCAATCTTCTTGAAAGAGGAAAATCACTGAAGAAGCAGAGAAGTTTAGAGAACACTTATTTGTGATGAAATTGAGCTACTTAGTGGACATATTCGAGAAATTAAATATATTAAACCTGCAACTCCAAGGAAAAATACACATATCTTAGAGATGAATGACAAAGTTAATGCTTTTTGTAAAAAAACCAGAGTTATGAAACAAAAAGGTAAAGCAACAAAAATTAGAAATGTTTGCAAATGTAGATGAATTTATCAAAACCTACAAAGCAGAAGAGCAACACATCAAAGTTTTAGTAATTTAATAAGCCGAAAGGCTATTTTACCAGCGAATATGTTAATAGAAAGGGGGATGGTAAATCCCTTTATGTTTTTATAGCCAGGTACGAAACTCGGATCGAAATCCATCGAAATCCATAGAGTTTCATGCCAGAAAAACTATCGGCGAGCCCAAGTGTAAATGATCACTTGGGTAGTACACACCAGGGCAACTCCATGCAAAGGTATATACATCTCTTAGGAGCTGGGTTTTACATTATGAGAGAATATTAAAGTTAGTGACGGATCTTGCTCCACCTTTGCATGGAGTTGCTCTGTTGTTGTACTACCCAAGTGATCATTTACACTTGGGCTCGCCGATAGTTTTTTCGGCATGAAACTCTATGGATTTCGATCCGAGTTTCATACCTGGCTATAAAAACATAAAGGGATTTACCATCCCCCTTTCCATTAACATATTTGGCGGTAAAATAGCCTTTCGGCTTATTAAATTAGTAATTAACAATAAATATAGGAGTACACCACTTTGGCAATTCGATAGTAGAGGTATGTAAGTCCGTGTTCACTTAAAACCTTGATATTCCAGGTCTACCTACTCACTGATGAGACCTCAAAAAAGGTTGAAACCGGTCTGGGTAGTGACCTCTTCTCATAATGTACAGGGTGTTCGGGATAAATTTGACAGTTTCGTAAGGAAAAAGAAAATCTTCTTTGTATCTATTAAATTTAATGAATTGACAAAAAAACATTACAGGCAGAGTTAATTACAATACTATCAACAAGATTTACTCAAAATAACCACCATTAGCATCGATCACAGCTTCAATTCTGCTTCGGAACCTCGAACAAGCTGATGCTACAGTCTCCCTGGGAAGGGCCGCAAAAACTGTTTTAATTTTATCCATTAACTGGGCTTTTGTATTGCTGGAAGTGCGATTGGTGTCTTTTTCAACTGCGCCCCATACAAAATAATCCATGGGGTTAAGGTCTGGGGAGTTTGGAGACCAAACATTTGGACTGGTGAAGTCGTAGAAATTTTCAGACAACCATTTTTGACTTTTCCCAGAGGTGTGGCAAGGGGCCGAATCCTGCTGCCATACATACGGCCTACCATTGTTATCCAGGGCTTGACTACAGTTAGCAACTCCACGAACAAAGCCCGAATTCCAATGCCAGGGTTCTTCAACACCTGTTCCTGCAGATTTGCGAGGAATTCTGCTGTACGAACGCAATCAGATCGTCTGCTAGGGATCTTTCTTCTTGCTACATCCTCGTAGTCACCATTGCAAGTCTCTAGTTCATGCCTGATTGTTTTTACTGTATTCAGGGAGCATTGGGCAGCAGTCGTAATATCCTTATTTTGATGGCAGGCACGAATCATCATGATACAAGTTATTCTCTTCCATGATTCAGGTGGGTTCCAGCTATCCATCCTTTCTGACATCTTGTATATGAATGAAGAAGGGTCCAAACTTTTAAATGAAGAGAAGTGTGTGTTAATACATGTAACTTACGGAAAAATATAATTAATTATAAATACAGGGTGTTCGGGATAAATTTGACATATTTATAATTAATTATATTTTTCCGTAAGTTACATGTATTAACACACACTTCTCTTCATTTAAAAGTTTGGACCCTTCTTCATTCATATACAAGATGTCAGAAAGGATGGATAGCTGGAACCCACCTGAATCATGGAAGAGAATAACTTGTATCATGATGATTCGTGCCCGCCATCAAAATAAGGATATTACGACTGCTGCCCAATGCTCCCTGAATACAGTAAAAACAATCAGGCATGAACTAGAGACTTGCAATGGTGACTACGAGGATGTAGCAAGAAGAAAGATCCCTAGCAGACGATCTGATTGCGTTCGTACAGCAGAATTCCTCGCAAATCTGCAGGAACAGGTGTTGAAGAACCCTGGCATTGGAATTCGGGCTTTGTTCGTGGAGTTGCTAACTGTAGTCAAGCCCTGGATAACAAGGGTAGCCAATGGTAGGCCGTATGTATGGCAGCAGGATTCGGCCCCTTGCCACACCTCTGGGAAAAGTCAAAAATGGTTGTCTGAAAATTTCTACGACTTCACCAGTCCAAATGTTTGGCCTCCAAACTCCCCAGACCTTAACCCCATGGATTATTTTGTATGGGGCGCAGTTGAAAAAGACACCAATCGCACTTCCAGTAATACAAAAGCCCAGTTAATGGATAAAATTAAAACAGTTTTTGCGGCCCTTCCCAGGGAGACTGTAGCATCAGCTTGTTCGAGGTTCCGAAGCAGAATTGAAGCTGTGATCGATGCTAATGGTGGTTATTTTGAGTAAATCTTGTTGATAGTATTGTAATTAACTCTGCCTGTAATGTTTTTTTGTCAATTCATTAAATTTAATAGATACAAAGAAGATTTTCTTTTTCCTTACGAAACTGTCAAATTTATCCCGAACACCCTGTATGTCAAATTTATCCCGAACACCCTGTAAAACAATATTTATATACATCTCTTAGGAGCTGGGTTTTACATTAAAGTTAGTGACGGAGCTTACTCCACCTTTGCATGGAGTTGCCCTGGTGTTGTACTTCTCAAGTGATCATTTACACTTGGGCTTGCCGACAGTTTTTTCGGCATGAAACTCTATGGATTTCGATCCGAGTTTCGTACCCGGCTATAAAAACAAAAAGAGATTTACATTCCCCTTTCTATTAACATCAAAGTTTTATTTGCAACTATTAAAAATCATTTAACAATGTTGACGAAGAATTGTAGAAACTATTTTAAAACTGACGACAACATAATGACAATGTACGAGCGGGTCAGAAACCCATTTCAAATTATCCCTGAAGGTTTCTTAATTGAAGAAGAGGAACAATTTATAGACTTCATGTCAAGTGCTGAAATCAAAAGACAATTTGCATTTAAATCGCTGTTTGAATTTTGGGGCAGGTGTTGATGATGAATTTTCTGCACTAAAGTCAAGAGCTTTTTGTGCACTTTTGCCATTTCCAACATTTTCTTTCTTCTTCTTTTCAGTCCACTGCTGGATGAAGGCCTCCTCCAGTTCTTTCCACCTTTCTCTGTTCTTGGCAATGGTTGACCAATTTTCCCAACAAAAATTGACACTTCATCACTCCACCTTCTTTTAGGATGTCCTCGGCCTCGGCTTTTAGGTGAAGAATGATGTCAGTGATGTGAGTCTGGCTTCTTATCCAGGTGTTTAGCTTCTTATCTTTTAATGTGATACCTAGCATCAACCTCTCCATTTTTCTTTGATTTGTTGTTAGTTTATTTGCCAGTACATTTGTTAGTGACCAAGTTTCACAACCATATAAGATGACTGGAAGTATACACTGGTTAAATGGGAGATAATTTTTCTTCCTTTTTAAACAGAGTGGGAGATCATTATTTTGAAAAATGCTTTTCAATTTTCTGAATGCACTCCAAGCAAATTGAACTCTCCTATTTATTTCCTTTTGGAGTCCACAGTTTAGATCAATGAGATGACCTAAGTATGTATATGAAGAGACTCTTTCCAAGAAATTGTGTTCAATTACAGTAAAACCCTGAAGTTACATGGTAGGTGGGACCAACAAAAAGCGCGTAAGTCGAATTCGCGTAACTCGGGGTATAATTTTGCATGTAATTTATATATACAAACATACAATTGAGACCAAAGGTTACAAAAACACCAATATTTTTTAAGAAATATAATCATAATTGTAGTTTTTCATACATAAAAAAAAGAAAGTTATTTCGATGTCGATGGTTTCATAAAATCTAATAGATTCGTCTGATGGCATAATGTCTTTTTTTTGTCACGCACAATTTCTTCATAGCAGCTAATGATTTTTTTATTCCTTGCCTTATGGCTACAATTCGTTCCTCGTTAGAATCTATGTCCTCCAAAATCTGTAAACCTTTCTTTTATGATTGTTCATACTGTGGATTCCTGTAGTTCAAACTTCTTTGCTAGCTCACAAATTTTCATTCTGCCTACAAAATCCTTAATAATGTTGAGTTTTGTTTCCAAAGTCAATGTTTTTCTTTTCTTGATAGCTGTAGAAGAATCGGACTTGCTTTTTTTGGATGACATTATTATTTTTTATGTGATAAAATTTTTATCAAGAACATAACATTAAACAATCACAAGGTTTGTAGACTATAAAAATCACGTATGAATGGAGACCGTGCGAAACATATCAGTGCTTGTTCTCAGCATATGTGACACTGGCGAATGCGGCTGGCACCTGAAAGATATGACTAGTGGTGAGGTGTGAAGCAGGATGGGAATACGTACATATAAGAAACCACGTAACTCTGGATTCGCGTAAGTTGGGGTATGACTGTATTATGTTTTTTGGTGTTACAAACGATTAAACATGATTTTAGTTTTTTTCCTGTTTATTTTTAGACCGACTTTTCTGCTTTCATGATATAGGTCTTATGTGATTATATTAAGGTCTTCTGGAGTGTTTGCAAAAATTATGATATCATCTGCATATCTTAGGTGTGTTAAGTTTCTGTTATTAATTCATTTTAAAAATTTTATGGAATTTACAACCGTGTTACAAAAACTTTTTTATTATCCCGATGTTTCGATCTTCAGATCAAGATCATCATCTGGAGCGTACATAAGTATACAGAACAAGCCGAGTTACATCATTAACTGTAAGCCAGAGAAACAATGATTTGATCACATGTTATTCTACTGGCCTCTGGTGAATAAATAAAAAAAAAAAAATTTAAAAAAAAATTAAAAATTAAAAATAAATATAAAATTAAATAATTTATTTTTTTTTTTTTAATACATCAAGCTAAATTCTATTTTTACAATGACAGGAATAAACATTCTTTTAGATGGTTTTCTTTCAGAAACAATTGGTGTCCTATTTTTAGTATTACAATTCCTATTTTTGATTTACAATACTGGGTTTTCTACAGTCCTGTTAATAGTTGTTCTTGGTAAGGAAGGTCAAATATATGCCTTCCATATGTTTGGAATTTTTAAACCATCATTGTTGTTCAGATTGGGGTGGTTGCTGATAATCTCGCAGGCTTCCTTGAATTTCTGTTCATACCATGTTCTAGTGTGATGTAGACAGCTGGTGGTTTTCCAGTCAATTCTGTGTAAAGTATTCAGGGCATGATCTGAAAGGCCAGCTTCACCATAATTATTATATTTCAGTGGCGCACCCAGAGGGGGGGACCAAGGGGCCCGGCACCCTCCAAAGAAAAGGAAAAAACACTAGAAAAATTCCCAAAAATCTTTTCCTAATTAAAATTCATTTTTTGTATTTATGTTGTGTGCTACTTATGAATTAGAGATCACTGCAGATGCTCAGTTATAGATCGTATGCGATGTGTAGTGTGTATTCGCAAAACGTCTACTCAACTCGCCCCCCCCCCCAAAAGGTTAAATCCTGAGCGCTCGGCCCCCTCCAAGATTAAATCATGAGTGCGCCACTGTTATATTTAATGTGTCGTTTATGTTCTTTTTGTCTAATAGGAATAGTGCGTCCTGTTTCTCCTATATATGGTATGTTGCAAGTACAGTAAATCCGGTATACTCTAGAGTGAGCTAGTGGAGGGAGTGGGTCTTTGGATGAGTTGAGTAAGTTTTTTAATTTTGCAGGAGGTTTAAAGGTGGCTTTGAGGTTGTACTTTTGTAGTACTCTGTTTATTTTGTCTGATATTCCTTTAATGTAGGGAATGGTTATAGTTTTACTGTAGTATGGTTTGTCTTTGTTTTTTATTGTGGTTTTGTAGAGAATTTTGTTTATAGTATTTTGGCTGTATCCGTTTTTTTGTAGATTATTACTGATAATTTTAAACTCGTCTTTCAATGCCTGTTCACTGGAACAAATCGTCTGAGCTCTGTTTTATTTCATCTGAAGTGAATGGGGGGGGTGAATTCTATATTCGACGGAGAAGAGTTATTTATATTGATTTATCTATTGAAAGATCACTACAGAGTTCTTTATAAAATTCTTCTAGCCTGATTAGGATTTATTCTTGGTTCCTTATTGTAGTTCCATTCTTATCTTTTATTGCAGTTATCTGACTTTTGTCAACTGATAAATATTTTTCTTGTTTACAATTGTTTCTTTTATTTTTTTTAGTGTTATAAGATCTTATTTCATTTCTCATCTTTTTCCACTGTTTTGCATAGTTCTGCATATTCTATTTTAGAAATTAGGTTTTTGTCTTGTTTTATATTTCATCTCTTGTTTGTTGCTTTTGAATTAACTGGCTGCTGAGATTATTATTTCCATTAGGTTTTTGCTTATTTTATTTGTCTTCTTCTTCATATATATTTATTAAGTCTAGTTTTTGATTAAGTTTTTCTTTGTAATCCATCTTCTTGTTTTCAATAGGTTTTAAGTAAAAATTCTTGATTTTTTGTTCTTTAGCCATTTTATTCTTTCCAATTTAGGGTTTATTTTAATTTTGGCTCTCACTAGTCGGTTCCTGTTTTTACTTGATTTATTAATACTGAGGTATCTTGAACTATTTCTTTATTATCATCATCAAATTCCTGACATGTACCCACAAGGGGTGTACAGGATATAATAGAACTACATGAAAAATTTACATCATTACAAACTTCCTATCTACAATTTTCCTCCAAATCAGTCTGTTACGTGTCAAGACTCCAACATTATCAGATCTTATATTTCAATTGTCTATGGCACTTTTACCGTATCCATCCACCTATATCTTGGTCTTCCTCTGGGTCGTTTTCCTGCCAACCTCGCAGAGAACACTTGTTTTGCTAATCTTTCCTCACTCATTCTGTTTAAGTGACCATACCACCTGAGATTAGCTCTGCTAACGCATTCCTGGATACTGACAATGTCAAGTTCTTTCCTAATATCCTCATTTTTAACATGATATTGCCATTGATGCCATCTGTTCATGCCGGTAATCTTTCTCAGGACTCTCATATCTGCGGTCTCTAGTCTTTGGTCAAGTGTTTTACTTCTGACCCAGCTCTCAGATCCATAAGTTAAAACTGGTTTGAACACAGTCTTGTATACAGCTAATTTAGTGTTCCAACTAATTTCTCTCTTATTCCATATGAATTTATTCAATTGACTGCCTACCATACCAGCTTTGTTGATTCTGTTGTCTATTTCCATATTTAATTTACCATCTTTAGAAAAAATCGTGCATAAGAAGCTAAAATGTTTTGCTTATTCCACAGGTTCCACATTCACAACACAGTTGACATTTTCAATAATTCCACCTATTTTCATTGTCTTTGTCTTTTTAATGCTGACCTTCATACCATATCTACTACAACAGTTATTCAATTTAGTCAGGGAATCTTGCAAACTTGTAGCAGATTTATTTAGAAGTATAACATCGTCTGCATAAAGCAAAGAGCTGACATTAACATATCCAATTCTGATATCATATTTAATATACAACTTTCCTTCATAATGTGATCCATATAGATAATGAATAACAGAGGGGATAATGAACATAGATGGATGGAACATGTTCAAAGAATGAAAACAGAAAGATTACCAAAACAAGCCTTAAAGTACAAGCCATTAGGAAAAAGAAAACCAGGAATTCCTCTTAAACGATTCAACGATGACTTCTAAGGCCGGAACAGGCCTAAATCCTTGATACGTATGATGACGATGATGATGATGATAATGAACATCCTTGTCTCACACCAGATTCAACATTAAACCATCTTCCTGTACTTCCTTCAATTCTAACTGCTGACTTACAACTCAAATAAAGACTAAGTATTGCTTGATATAATGCTCTATTGACACCATATAACTGTAGCGTATTGAATAGCTTCTCTCTTGGCATCTTGTCATATGCCTTTTCCAGATCGACAAAACTTAAATACAGATCTTTGTTATATTCCCATGCTTTCTCAACTATTTGTTCGTAAAGCAAAGATCTAATCCTGATAGTCTCTATTTGGCCTGAATCCAGCTTGTTCTTCACCAAGTGTTTCTTCCACAATTCTTCTCAACTGTTTCTCAAGTATAGTTGCATAGATCTTGCCAGGAACACTCAGTAGGGAAATACCTCTGTAATTCTCACATTAAGTTTTATTTCCCTTTTTATATATGGGTACTATCAGAGCTCTACTCCAATCATCAGAAATTCGTCCCTCTGTCCAGGCTTTCTGAACTATGTAGTGCAGCCACTATAAGACTTTTATAGCACCATACTTCAGCATTTCTGGTCGAATATCATCTACTCCTGCTGCCTTTCCACATTTCAAGCCTTTGATGGCTTTTTCTACTTCAAGTATGGATATGTATTCCTGATTGTATGCCTATTGAGGGTTTTTTTACCACTGTGCTCTCACTGCTTGTTTCATTTAGCAATTTTTCGAAGTAATTACTCCATACTTCAAGGATATCTTTTTCTCCTGTTTTCATGTCACCTTTATTATCTCTAACTCCTTTTACAGCACTCTTTCCTTCATTTCTAAGCTTCTTCAACAACCTACAGAATATCTTACCACCTTCTTGATATTTATTTTCTATGTTCTTGCCAAAGTCCTCCCATGATGTTTAGCTAGTTTTACACACTATTTCACTTTCTTACATTTGTCTCTGTATTCTCTAAGAGCAAAAACTGACTTATTTGCCAGAAACTTTTCATATGCTTTCTTCTTTTCCTTCGCTGCCTCTTTAACTTACTGTGTCCACCATGGAGTTCTGATTTTTCTATCCTTGCAGACAACCTCACCACATGCCCCTCGCAGAATCAGTCAATGTTTTCTTCAGAGTTTGCCACTGAATCTCCAAGGTTTGATTCTTGTTCTCAAACTCTTTCATTTTTTTTTCAATAATCTTTGTGTATTTTAGTCTGTAGTTCACATCTGAGAGCTGCTCAACTTTTATTTGCTTTAAAACTTTCTTACATGTTATTCTTTTCAATATGAAATTCAATTTTATCCTGCTCAATACTAAATAGTGATCACTTCCAATTTCAAATTCTCTGTACACTCTGGTGTCCTGCACCAGGGAGAAAACATCACTATCAACAATAACATAGTCAATGAGACTTTTCTTATTCCTTGCCTCTTCTCTTCTGTGAATTTGTGCACCTTTTTATGTTGGAACATGGTGTTAGTAATAGCCAGTCCATGTCCTGAGCAGAAATCCAACAGGTATTTGCCATTATTTTTAGCTTTGCTCTTTTCTCCAAATTTTCCCAAAATATTTTTGTATGTCTGACAATCATTTCCTACTCTGCTATTTAGTTCCCGAACAAGGACCAACTTTTCCTTTTTCATTGTGTCAGTTGCTTTTTCTAAAGCATCAAAAAATTCCTCCACTTCTACCTTAGTAGAACCTTCTGTGGGACCATAGGCACAAATAAGTCTCATTGTGCAGTTCCCCATTCTGATATTTGCCCACATCACTCTACTTGAGACTGCCTGCCATTCAAGAAGATTATCCTCATAATTTGTGTTGAATACTATGGTTACTCCTTCTTTTCCTTGATTGTCATTGCCTGAATATAACATTCTGTATTTATTGCTCAGAAAGATCTCACCAGTTTTTGTCTTTTTTGTTTCAGTCACCCCTATTATGTCGATCTGGTACTTATCTAATTCCTCAGCTAGCTCAATTTCTTTGCCATTCAGGCTTCTTATGTTGATAGTACCCGATCTTTAACTCTGGGGATGTTGAGTTGGGGTGTGTTTTAGGATTTGTTCCAGTAGCTGACTTTTCGCTGTTCCCTGACGAAAACAACGGGAGCCTTGTTTAACTGGGCGACGCCCCAGTCGGCATGAAATTTTGTCATGCTATACCATCATTTTCTGTATTGGTTTAAATAATTAAGAAAACAATATGGTTGGCTAAATCCCAAATTGCCAGCCCATCCTCATTTGTTCAGTATCCAGGTAGATACCCAACAGGGTGCACCACGAGAAGGTGAGGACTGGACATTAGGTCAGAAGCCCTGGTCGGTTCTCCGCATTCCTTTATAGGCTATGTGGAGGTCTCCTCTCGGTTATACAGCTTTGACCCTTAAGCACCCCTATTTCTTATTACACAGTATATAATCTATTTAATTTTTTATTTCTCTGTTTGGATTTCTCCATGCCCATTTTCTTTTGAAGGCTTTCTGAAAAAATGTATTCATAATATAAAGCTTGTTACTGATAGAGAATTCTGTAAGAGCCATTCCTGAGTTGCTGCTTGTACCATATATGTATGGTCCTATTGTGTCTATTTGGTAAATGGGATGACCTACTTTTGCATTAAAATCACCCATTACTATAGTAAAGTTTTGATTGCTATTTCTTTTTTTGTGTAGAGTGTGCTGCAGTGAGTCATAAAATGCTTCTATCTCATCATCAGTGTGGAATGAGGTGGGAGATATTTAGATGATCCTGATTTTAAGTGTAATTTCTATTATTCTTTCATCTGTATAATTAAATTCCAACATCTTATCTTTGTGAAATCGGGTTTTCTGCAGTGGTTGCCTTAAAAACAAAATATAGATCACAGTTAAATATAGAAAGAGAACTAAGAGTGTCAATTTCCAATGTATCACCATCATATGAAAAGTTTTGCTCTGCAATACAGGTCCAAGGAAGCCATTTATTTTTAGATTCATTGTTATTGTTTAGTTTTAATTAGTTTTGCAGTATATTTTGCAATATTGATATGTTCCCATAAGCATAACTAGTTTATTCAATACAGTGGATTTTATATATTTTATTTTCAGAAGGTATTTTATGTTTTTGTGTCAATAAATAGTTTCATTAAATGCTTTTATTTGAGTAAAGTAGTTTTTCAGTTTTTTCCTTTGATTTCCACTTTCTTTGCATGCCCCATAGGTTGAGAATCACTGATATAAGCAAAAAAAAAAAAAAAATCCACATTGAAGAACAGTGTTACTACATAAAAATGCTAAAGTAAAATTGCACCTTTGATTATAATATTTCCAGCAAGTAGCAATAATAAACTTGTTGGTATGACATTACAAACATGGTGTGTGTGTGCGTGTGTGTGTGTGTGTGTCCTTGCATGCCAGCGAAAAATGAAGTTCATTTTTTGTGGTTTCCAGAAATATAATATCAACTGACATTTATCAGCAAATGGCCTTTGTATATGATGAAATGTTTGTCCTATCAGATGATAAATTAGTGGTCTGAACACTTCAAGCTGGGATGTTAAAAATGATGTAATTGCTTTAAGACATCAAAGAAAGAACCACACTGTCAATGCCAAATCATGTCATTAGCACAATGCAAAATTTCTATGCTATCAAATGAAACAAAAGTCCATATTTGCTACAGCCTGATTACTTCATAACATGCTCGGCCACCCAGGCTGATTTAGTTCAACAACACCTTGATTACCATGGGCAGAAGGTCAGTCAACTTTTCAAAACCAACATTTTTTGCCAATGGCTTTGCCTTCAGCAAAGGCATTAAAAAAAACTCATGGAACAACATAACAAATGTCTTAGCAAGTTTTGAGGTTATGTTAAAAACAGTTGAAAAATTAATCTTTCAATCACCATACACTGAATGAAGAGTAAGCTGTTGACAGATACTCATCTTGTCCTTAATATTTTAGGCTTAAAGACCTAAAGCTTTAGGTTTGATGTGAAGTTTAATGGTTAATCCTAATCTACATAAAATCTACTATGACTGTCAGGTGTGTGTGTATTCTTTTGACATTTTACCTGCAAAACTGCAAGACTGATTGTCCTTGGAAATACTAGTGATGGTGGGCGGCGGTAGATGCTGTTGGTGTAGTTGCAGTCAGTTGGTGAATTGAGTGGCAGAGACAGAGTTGTAGAGCAGGTGCCCTCCCTTGATGAGTCTTTGGACTCCCTGGAGGTGTCTAATAATAATAATAATAATAATAAAAACAGCCAAAATATCAAAATGCCACTTCATATGATTCTCAGATTCACCTTCAGTTGAATAGCACTCATATTTTAAGTTAGAGCGATTTCCTGTATCCAGATGGGATACAAAAAATCTTTCCAACTAAAGGATATATGTCATGCTGCTTATACTACAAAGGCATATGCATTGCAAAATGCATATTTTAACAGATGCAGGCAAATAGCCAAAAATATAATAGAAAACTGAACCTATTTTGGAAGATATCCCTTACTTCCTCTTCTGCCTTAATTATTTCATAATTTTCTAGTGATTCATGCTATGAAAACAGAAATTTCTCCAGCACTACACTTGGACTACTTTGTGCACAATCTGGTCCACTGAATATCTAGTGGATAAGAATATGCTGGAGATCAGAAGTAAGTAACTAAGATTATATCAAGAGTGCAGAAAGTTGGACATAAGAAGACAGGTTGAAAAGGTGCAGTTTTCAAAGTTTGACAGACAGAAGAAAGGAAGGAGATATGACTGAGACTTAAGCCTGGTTAGAGGCGCTTATCAAATAGCTATAAAGAGCTACTATCAATGGTAGTGGGTGATGGGAGAACAAGGGGGTCATCCATTGAAGAGGTACAAGAAAGTTATGAGCAAAGTTCTGAAAAGTGGATTCTATGCATGGAAGAGAATGGTGGGCACATAGTGAAAGCAGTGACATTGAGAGAATTCAAGGCAAGGTATGATAGATATTGCTGTGTGGAATGGAAAAGACTTGATGTGATGAATCTATGAAGTTACTAGATTCATCACAAAAATTATTATTTATTATTATTTTTTGTCATATGTGTTATTTTTTCTAGGCCTTTTCAAGATCTCGAAAAATCTTTTCCTGATCATGGGTTTAGGCCAAGCAGTATATTCTGGTTTCATGTCTAGAAAAAACAATAACAATAAACAACACTTGATATATAACATACAAGTACATACCAGAAAGAGCCATTCCATTAGAAAATGCATATTTCTCAAGATCAGTTGAACCTTCTGAGTTCAGGAGAATTCTACCACTGACTAGTCTGGTCCTGTTACTGAAGAATATGAAAATAACCATTATTATTTATTATTATTTGTAACTACTGATAGGTCAATCAAATATCTAACATATTTAAACTATACTGTTAGTTATTTACTTTGTTTAAAGTTAATTCTGAAAGGCTGATTCTATTTACTGTTGTGATGAGCATATTTTGGTTTTATGTGCACATACATAATCCAGAGGTTCATTATGAATAATTACAGAGACACACTACTGTGTTATATAACTGACTTCGATTAGATTAAAATAAATTCAACATGTTGACCTTTATATCAAGGTCATCCTCAGGAATACATATATACACAAGCTACATGAAGTACACACTACAGGTGGTTAAGAACCGATGTAGCTTGTGATCTATTGTGTGTGTGTGTCTGCGTTTCTGAGGATGACCTTCATATAAGACTTAAATGTCAAATTCCATTTTGATATAATCAAAGCAAGTTCTGTAATGAAATGTAAAATCCAGAGATAACAATCATTATTTCCATTGTAAATGAAAATAATAAACAAGATTATAATTTGAAGAAACTGATATTTCAATGAGCACTTGATTACCATCAGAAAACCATCCAGCACCTAAAGAACCTTGATTAGAGATTTTCAACTGAATGTGAATTAGTGGGTCTCATACAAAGGTGGCAACATTTTTCCTTCTGAGAATGACAATTTTTCATCTCTACAAATAGACAAACATCTAGAAAAATATATACAATTTACAGACAAAATGTTCCATGGGGCCATGACTAACCACATTATCCTACTGAATTATGGCTACAGAAACCAAGGATACTTGTTAAATCATGGATCATAAAATGCCCAGAAGGAGGAGTACCCATCTATAAAATAAGAAATAAAACTGAATTTAAGAATATTACATAATAATGTCCATACTGTATAGTGTTCCAGGTATGGGAAAGTCTTATATGCAAGCATCCTTGGAAAGATGCTAAGAAAATTTGTTGAAGAGAAACTGGAAAGAACAATCTGTGTTGTACATTCAAAATTATGTGTGTGTGACATCAGGTTTTAAGACATATAGTCAAAAATCATTAGTATATAATTTGTTAATTTGGATGTTTTTTTCTGTTCATTTCTATGTTAAATCTATATGCAATCTAATTAAAAATTTCATCTACTTAAGGGAAAAAGCTAAGTAAAAGAGAGGATATCTTCACTTGGCCTGTAAGGAATGTGGAAAACTCATCATGATATCTGATCCAATGCCAAATCTTCACATTTCTGTGGTTTAACCTGTTGTGTATCTACCAAGAGAGTAAACAAATGAAGACTGAAAGACAATTTGGGAATTGGCTTAAAGCATTTCCTTTCATAATGCATTTGACTTTAAGTGATTTTATGTGAAGCCAACTTCCTATACATTTCTGAATTCTAACTGCTGACTTGCAATTTAAGTAAAGACACTATATTGCACTATAAAAATGCATCATTTTACCACACAATAACGTTTTGAATAGCTCTTGGCACCTTACATATGTCATTTCCAGATCTACCAAACTTAAATATAAACCCTTGTTATATACTAATAATCTTTGATTATATGTCTTAAAACCTAGATGTCACACCCATAATTTTGAATGTACAACACAGATTGTTCTTTCCAGTTTCTCTTCAACAAATTTTCTTAGAATCTTTCCAAGGATGCTTGCATATTTTACCTGGAACACTATACAGTATGGACATTATTATGTAATATTCTTAAATTTAGTTTTATTTCTTATTTTATAGATGGGTACTCCTCCTTCTGGGCATTTTACGATCCATGATTTAACAAGTATCCTTGGTTTCTGTAGCCATAATTCAGTAGGATAATGTGGTTAGTCATGGCCCTATGGAATATTTTGTCTGTAAATTGTATATATTTTTCTAGATGATTTGCCTATTTGTAGAGATGAAAAATTGTCATTCTCAGAAGGAAAAACGTTGCCACCTCTGTATGAGACCCACTAATTCACATTCAGTTGAAAATCTCTAATCAAGGTTCTTTAGGTGCTGGATGGTTTTCTGACCAAAGGGCATCATTACTGAATTAGCTACAAAAACTCAAGATGAGTACCTATAAAACGATAAGATGAATACCTATTCAGTTATGTGAATTTAACAAAGTAGTTGGAATGCAACCATCATCCATCAAATGTGACTACAGCAATGTAATCACAGTGAAACTCTGTTACACCTTCATATTTGAGCATTTCTAGTTAAATATCATCTACTCTAGCTGTCTTTTCACACTGGAGATAGAAAAAGTCACCAAAAACCTGAAATGCAGAAAGGCAGCTGAAATAGATATTTAATCAGAAATGCTCTAATATTGAGAATATAAAATTTCTACAGTGGCTGTACTGTAAATTCTGGAGGAGATTAAAAAATTCAGGTGAAATCGTGGATGATGGGAGCTCTCATAAAAAGAACTCAAATTGAATGCCAGAATTACAGAGAAATTTTCCTAGTAATTTCCATTAAAATTCATGTAAATACTTGCAGAAAGTGTGGAAGGGAAGGAGCAAAGAAGCTGGGTTTGGGCCAAATAGAAGTTGTCAGGAACAGATTTTCACCTTAAGATAAACAGCTAAGAAATCACTTGGTTTTATACATGGATCTGTAGGCAAGTTTCATACATCTGAAAAGGCACATGACCAGTCTAAGGGAAAAATTGTTTGAAATGCTACAATTATTATGGTGTAAATGGGACATTATGTTGAGCAATACATAGTCAATGTTTGAGTCATAAGTTAGCAGTTAAAACTGAAGGAGGTAAGGAAGATGATTTGATGTTAAATTGGATGTGAGACAAGGGTGCACATTATATCCATCATGTATATGGATCACAATATGAAGGAAAATTAGATATGTTAATCTCAATTCTTTACTTTATGGTCTTAAATAAATCTAATACAACCAGCTGGATTCCTTAATTAAACTGAATAACTATTGTGACCAATTTGGTATGAAAATGCCAAAACCTATGAAAACAAACAGGAATATATAGAAATATATCAGCTGAATTCTGAACAAGAAATCTATAGAGCAAGTAAAACATTTCAGTTATTTAGGCAGAATTTGACAAATAAACTAGTAACATCTCAAAGAAAAATGGAGAGACTGATGGTAGGCATCACATTAAAAGATAAGAAATGGAACATCTAGATAAGAAGTCAGACTCATATCACAGACATCATTCTTTACCACAAGCGACTAAAATGGAAATGGGCCAGACATCTATCCAGAAGAGAAGACGAACGATGGACCACCATACTAACGAAGTGGATCCCAAAGGGAGGAAAATTAGGTCATCCTAAAAGAAGATGGAGTGACGAACTGTTGAAATTTGTGGGAAATGAGTGGTCATCCATAGCCAGGAACAGAGAGAGAGAGAGAGAGAGAGGCAGAATTTTTAGTTAAGATGGCAAATTAAATATGAAAATTGAATGATGCAGTCAGAGATGTCCTAGAAGGCAGAAATATAAGATCTGACAAGAATAATTTGGAAGAAAACTGTTGACAAGAAGTTAGTAATAACATTAATCTTTCATGTAGTCACAGTATTTTGTACACCCCTTGAGAGTACTGATCAGGAATTAGATTGTCATGATGAATATCAATTTACAATAACAATATTATTATAATTATTGGTCAGCAGAAATCATCACCATATTTAGCCATTATCGATCTACTCTGGAGACAAAGGCCTATCCAAGATGACTCCAAGACTGTCTGTCAATGGGTTTTTTCCTCCATATCACACTTACAGATCTGATGAGAGCATCGATCCATTGGAATTTGGTCAGCGCTGTGATTATTTTCTCTCCCATGGTCCAATTCAGTACTTCTTTTATCCATCATTGGTCTTGTCTTAGAGTAATGTTCTTAGCCCATTGCTATTTCAGATGTTTTATTCTTGCTATTATGTCAGAAAGTTTGGTTTCTTATCCAAGTATTTCTTTTCCTATACAGGCTTGTGATAACAAGCATACTTCTTGCCATACTAAATTGTGTTGTGTTTAATTGTGGAGTTTCCTTTACAATTTAACATTCATATTTCACAACAATATGTCAATGGTGAATGAACAGGTTAAAATCCTTCCTTATAAGGAATAGTGGTAACTGGATTTTGAAGACTAATTGTCTTCCGCTATGGTATTTTGATCTGCTGACATCAGTTGTCCTAAGTAGATATAGCAATCACTTATTCAATTTGATCACCACTGAATTTTATATTCTGATCATCCATAGCTACTGAACATAACCCAGGTTTTTGTTCAAGCCGGTTGTTTTTTAAGCAATGTGGAGTTCACAGATAACACGTCTGTCATCTGCAAAGCATGCATGGTTTAAATGTCTCCCATTTATCTCCAGACTCTCTCCAAGAGTCTGGAGATAAACATTTATGCCTTTCTGTATTTCCTTTATTCTTTTATTTTCTTATGCCTTTCTGTATTTCCATTACAATGAATTGTTTTGATTGTTGTATGTTGACTTGATAGTGTATGCTGATTTGACATGGCTCCTCCACTTGATGATTATGTAGTACTTCAAGTACTGCAAAAGTTTGTACTGAATCAAAGGCTTTTTCCTAATCAATAAACCCGAGACATAATCAGAGTTGGTATTCATTGCATCATTAAATAATTTGTTGTACAACTTGAATACGGTCTGCTCTGCTGAATCCACTTCTAAAGTCTGCCTATTCTTCTGGCTTATGCAAAGTTGAAGGATGCATTGAGCCAATACGTTTGTAAACATGTTCTGGATACATCATATTTCCTCATACACAGGATAAAAAGTTTGACCAATATTTTGTAGATTACTTCCCTACCTACTTATAAGTTCAGTTACGATTCGATTCTCCTGTAACTTTTCCATTTTGAATGTTTCACATCATTTCTTCTAGTAGAATTTCTGGTACTTCAGTTTTTTTATAGTTGTCTTTTTTTTCATTTGTTTTTGTCATTCTGACTGATATAATATTGAGTAAAATTCTTCAATTATTATTTTGCTATATTATTTTACCTCAAGGGCTCACTTTAGTGAGTACGGGCATGGCAAACCCGAGGTACCTGATGCTGGACCATGCCTTACTTCATGTAATATATATCTGTTATATTATTCTGTAGACTGGTCCCTCCTCTTCTTTCTTTGCTTCTTTCTCCTCTCCTTGCTCCTTCCCCCTGATGCTATTAGAGTATTCGAGGGCTAGGGGCGAGTCTTTCCTATCTTGTCATTTTGTCTTATGCAGCCACCAAAGGAGGCAAGCTAGCCTCAATAGGTGCCGGTCCCAAGCCCGGATAAATGCGAGGGTTGATGTCAGGAAGGGCATCTGGTCGTAAAACTTCAGTGCCAACTCAAACTATGATTATGAGTCGAAGAGAAAATGATATAAGGGCTAGGGCGTACCCCTTAAGCGACGCACAGCCACATCGCCCTACAGCTGTGAGAAGTGGACGAGGGCTACCGCATCAAGGGCGGGTGCGGTTAAAGAAGCGAGCCCAGCAGGTGCAGAGGATGTTGCGAGTGGGAACACTGAATGTTGGAAGCATGACTGGAAGGGGAAGAGAGGTGGCAGACATGATGAGGAAGAGGAAGTTGGACATTTTATGTGTGCAGGAGACAAGGTGGAAAGGGGGAAAGGCAAAGGAACTGGGAGATGGATATAAATTGTTCTACTCTGGAGCGAATAATGAGAGAAGAAATGGTGTAGGAATTGTGGTGTGTGGCAGAATGAAGGGTGAAGTACTGGACGTGGGTAGAAGGAACGACAGGATCATGCAAATGAAATTGGGTCTTGGAGAAGAGCGGGTGGTCGTATTATGTGTATATGCCCCGCAAGTTGGTTGTACAGCAGAGGAAAAAGATGAGTTCTGGAACGTGTTAGATGAAGAAATGGGGGAATTGGAAGAAAATGAGATGGTGATTGTCGGAGGAGACTTGAACGGGCACATAGGAAGACAGAATAGAGACTGTGAAAGGGTGCATGGTGGCCACGGAGTGGGAATGATGAACCAGGAAGGAGAGAGGGTTGTGGACTTTGCAGTAGCGTTTGATCTGGCAATTGTGAACTCGTTTTTCTTCAAGAGGGAAGAACATTTGATAACATTTAGAAGTGGTAACAACAGCTCACAAATTGACTACATTTTGACTAGAAGAAAACATCTTAAGGTTGTGACAAATTGTAAGGTAATTCCAACAGATCAAGTAGCACAACAACACCGACTGCTGTGCGCAGACTTTAAATTAAGATCGAAGATAAGAACTTCTGGTTGCCATGGGATGAAGACAATTAAGTGGTTTAGCTTAAAAGAAGAGAGTGTGAGGAATCGTTTTAGGGAGAGAGTGTTAGAGAGGATTTCGGATGGACTGGAAAGTGTACAAGATTGGTGGAAACATAATTCAAAAGTAATCCTGAGCTGTGCAATCGAGGTGCTTGGTGAGACATCTGGAAAGATTAGAGAGCAGAAGGAGGGTTAGTGGTGGAATAATGATGTACAAGTGGCAGTGACAGCTAAGAGGAAGGCAAAGCAGAAGTGGGATGAGTCAAGAGTGGAAGAGGACAGAGAGGTGTACAAAGAGAGAAAGCAAGAAGCCAAGAGAGTTGTGGCACAGGCGAAGGCCATGGCATATCAAGATCTGTATGATCAATTAGAAACAAAGGAAGGACAGAGAAAAATTTACCAACTAGCGAAATGTAGAAATAAAGCAGCTAAGGACATCTTACATGTGAGGCAGATCAAAGATGCTGAAGGAAGAGTATTATGGAGGGATGTGGACATAAGAAACAGATGGAAAACATACTTTGAGGGACTTCTGAATGAGGAAAATGCAAGGACTCACAGAGGAGATGGGCAGCCTTCTGAGGGGATGGTGCAGAACATCAGTAGAATGGAAGTGAAGGAGACCATGAAGAGGATGAGGAATGGAAAAGCGGTGGGCCCCGACAGAATTCCAGTGGAGGCATGGAAGGCACTGGGGGAAGGAGGAATTGACCTGCTGTGGGACCTGTTCATGAAAGTTTGCAAACAGGAAAATATACCTGAGGAATGGAGGGAGAGTACTCTTGTTCCCATCTACAAGGGTAAAGGGGATGCACAAGACTGTAAAAATTACAGAGGAATAAAGTTGATGTCCCACACAATGAAGATCCTAGAAAGGGTTCTTGATGGTAGATTGAGGGAGGAGGTGGAGATTGCAAAGGAACAATTTGGCTTCATGCCTGGTAGATCAACAACAGATGCTATCTTTGGGTTACGACAGATGATGGAAAAATATCGAGAGAAACAAAGGGAGCTACATCTGGTATTTATTGATCTGGAGAAAGCATACGATAGAGTGCCAAGGCAAGAAGTCTCTGGAGGTGTCTGAGGGAGAAGAAGGTGCCGAAGAAATATGTCAGGTTGGTGCAGGAAATGTACAGAAATGTGAAGACAAGTGTTCGGACCTGTTTAGGACAGACAGAAAGTTTTCAAGTAACAGTTGGCTTGCATCAAGGGTCAGCATTAAGTCCGTTTCTGTTTAATATTGTGATGGAGGTGGTAACAGAGGAGGTGAGAGAAGATGCACCTTGGGCAATGTTGTATGCAGATGACATCTTGCTGTGTGTAGATTCAAGAGAAGAAGCGGAAACTAAACTGGAAAGATGGAGAAAAGTACTGGAAGAGAGAGGTATGAGACTGAGCAGAAGTAAGACAGAGTATATGTGTTGCACAGTGGGCGGTGGCCAGGAGACAGACCTGGAGCTGGAAGGAAATGTCATCAGGAAGGTGAGAGACTTTAGATACTTAGGTTCAACAGTGGAAGAAGATGGAGGAGGTGAGAAGGAAGTGGGATGCAGGATACAAGCAGGTTGGAGGAACTGGAGGGAGATGGCTGGAGTGTTATGTGATAAGAGGGTGCCGATCAATCTGAAAGGCAAAATTTATAGGACAGTAGTGAGGCCAGCTATGACATATGCTATAGAAACTGTGGCCCTGAGGAAAAATAACATTAGCAGGATGGAAGTAGCAGAGATGAGAATGCTTAGGTGGATGTGCGGCGTGACCAGAAAGGATCATCTGAGAAATAACTATGTCAGGGGAACAGTGAAAGTTACGAACTTAGGAGCGAAAATACAGGAGGCAAGGTTGAGATGGTTTGGTCATGTGATGAGGAGGGAGGACGAATATGTGGGAAGAAGGGTCATGCAGATGGATGTGCAAGGAAGGCGGAAGCGTGGGCGGCCAAAGAAGAGATGGAGGGAGCTGGTAGAAGAGGACTTGGATGTGGTGACAGCCCAAGACAGGAAGGTGTGGAGGAGACTCATAACAAACAGTGGCCCCACTTAAGTGGGAGAAGCTGCAGAAGAAGAAGAAGAAGATTATTTTGCTATAACATACCTATTTTTGTTATGCTCTGTTTCACTATTTGGTGCATAAAATCAAAGTTCACAGAGAAATATTTGTATTTTTTCTTACAAGTTTTCTGCTCTGGGTCTTTGGAAAAGGGAAGCTAGTTTTCAGTTGTAAACAATGAAACCTCCAAGAAAGATTATTTCACTATTTGGGTATTTGGTGCATAAAATCAAACTTCACAGAGAAATATTTGTATTTTTATTTACAAGTTTTCTGCTCTGGGTCTTTTCAAAATCAGATGTGGTTTGTTAATGGGTTTTCTGACATTATTACAAGATTCAGTATAGCTTTAAGAGGGAAAGTGGAGTTTAAATTTCAAAGTGATGTGCTGCATTTTCTTGTTTGGAATGAAGACTTTCATCCTGACAGAAATTATTTTGGTGACTGGATAGGAGGAAATGAGTGAAACCAGATAATGGAATTGAAATCATCATTCTAAGAATTTTTCTTTCATGAAAAGATGAAAAGACACCACCAAGATCATCCCATTTGATAAGTATAACAGTACAGAATGATATGAGACTAGGATTAACAGCAGAAAGTGTGTTTCAAAGGAAAGACAATTTTAAGATAGGAAGGACCTTGTTAGGATAGCAGCAAAGGTATATTTCTAGTGGGTGAATCTATCATCTGGGTTTAATCACTGCTAACAGCCAATAATACTACAGCTTGGCTATAGTACTGTCATCTTGACAAGCACAGTCTGTAGAAGTAAAAAAGGGGAGCTAACTAGAGTCCAGAGTCATCTCTAGATGCAATTCTCCAGTTATCATGACACAGAAAGAAGTCATCTAGATGGTTAGCTATACTGAGGAAACATAAGTGAATTATTATTATTTTAAATCCCGCTAATTTTCCTTCAATCTTCACAGAAATGGAGAAGACGACATTAATCAAAATATAATGATGAAGGCTAGTACCATTAGGAGGTTTACTGTATTTTTATTTTTTAATGTGAATCCTATCATGGAAGGATGCTAGCCTTAACCAAACACAAACCTTTTTTCAAGCCATTTCAGATCTTCAGTGGACTGATGAACTTCATTTATCACCTAAAGGCATTCACAAAACATGAAGCCCATGAGACTCAAATGCATGCATGTCCTGTTTGGTTGGAGAATGGAGATGCTGACAACTTGCCCAATAAGGCTATGAAATCTGTTAAAGTAGTAATATAATCCCTAAAAGTTGAGTTTATCAGCCACTAATTTTATTTGCTTTAAACAGCTTTTCATAACAGTTTATTTATGAAATAAACACACACTCACTCATTCACGAACGCGTGCGCACACACACAAAAAAGACATTACAGTATTTAATATTCCACTACCTGTATATCTCATTTGCATTTATTTATTATTTGAATAATATTTTTATTGTTTAATATTACAACCGTAAGTATTTCTATATTATCAGAAAAATTATATACGATTGTTTATTGCCTACCATATGAATTTAAGAGGCAAGATCTTAAAAGATCTTACCTTTTCAAAAGCATCCAGATTGGATGTATGTTCAGTGATTAAAAGTATAGAGATATTATAATTTAAGAGAGACCTCCAGGAGTCAGGGACTCATCGAGGGAGGTCACATACTGCACACATCAATATCATACTTGTTCTAGAATTTATTCACACTACTTGCACACCCAGTATCCAATGGCAATCCATTCCAATCACGTACCACTCTACGAAAGGAAAATCTAACTCTCATCCACAAGCTAAAAGCTAAAATGGTCTGGTGATGCTCACAGCAGATGAAGAGACAGGATTGTAAAACTCAACAGGGGTGCAATTTATGAGCATCTATAAATTATAAATGCTCATAAATTATATCGAATCTGCTTTTATGAAAAAATGGCTTTAATGAATCTTTTATTAAGAAAGCCTTTAACAGCTTTAGACAGCCAGTCTATAGACTTCTTGAAGCCTATTACTTGGATTCCACTCCTTTATATTAAAGGGATTTCTGAATATACTAAAGTTCTAAAACCTCTTAATATTGTAGTGTCCTGATGAACTCTGAAGAAAGGAAGATTTCTACCTTTCTTTCTTCACCTAACTTTCAAGTTTTCTCCACTCAATTTTCCAGGCATCCTGTGGTTTGTCTTACTTTGGACTCTCAGATCTGCAGCTATCTGTTGTGAGGAATATAAATCTTACATCTTTTACCATCAGCCAGAACAGTCTGGCCTAGCAGAACATGCCATCTCAACCAGAGTTTTTTGGAAGAAAACTAGAGTAGATTTCTCATACAATGCTTACATAAAGAGAGTTGTGTGAGACCTTTCTACACCGACCAAACGTTAAACAGATCTGACGGCCTTCAGTTATCCTCATTTTGGAAAATATCATTACATCATTTTATACAAGTTCATGATTATTATATTATTGTAATTTTTTATATATTTTTTCTAATTGGGAATTTTACTGTCTGTCTGTTGTCCTATTAATGCTATAGCGATGCTTTTTGAAAATGATTCTTTAACTGTAATTTTATATTGTGTTTCAGTTTCAATGTACTGAAGATGCCTATGATACACAGGCAAAAATTTTACATCTAATAAATTTACGTAAATTTTAGTTTCTATGTTTAAGTTTTCGAAGTATGTCAACTTACATACTGATATTAAAGCAGCTATCTCTAATAAACTGGCCACTCAATGTATAGTAAATGAGAATTTTCTTCTAACATCTGCTAATATCACATTACTATAATTAATACTATGGTGAAAAAAAATCCCATTTTATTAAAACAAACAAACAAACAAAAATAAATAAATAAATAAAAGCAATGACATGCACAGACAATACAGCAACAGAGACAAATAAACAGAGGACAAATAATACCGCACAATTAATTGACAATTTAGATGGACAAGGATTAGCACCACATAACTTAAGGCAAAAAAGACAGACACTCCTGACATTATGATTATACAAACTGGACTAGAATACTTGCCTTCCATGCCCAGACTTCCTATCAAAATAAAAGAAACACATTAGATATTCCATACACTAATGAAAGTTATTTTTTAGTGTTTAAAACTGCAGAAATTATCCAGATTTTCATGTGAATCCACAAAATTATTGCAATTTTTGAGTAGTCTGATATGACAATAAACAAACAGAAAACAAGAAACTTTTCTACTTCAAACATTATTGCTTTAAAAGGAAAATATTACTCATTATAAACTGAAAGCAACTAATCATAATAATGATATAAGTCAAACTCTTAGTTCGATTAAATATTAAGTCCCTGTTTTCATATTAAAAAACACCATAGCATAAACAAATTCCTGCTAAGTATCTTGAAGAGGTATACAGGATACTATGATGGTGTCCCAAGAAAAGTTTACATTATTATTATTAATTTTCTATTGATAATTTTCCTCCAAATTATTCTGTTATTTGTGAGAACTCCAATATTATCAAATATTATAATTCAGTCTTCTAGATGTATCAACCTACCCAAACCTTTGACTTACTCTGGGGCTTTGTTCTGCCAACAAACACCTCTTCTGCTAACCTTACATCATTTGTCATTATGTTTAAGTAATCATACCACCTGATTAGTTCTGCTCACCTTCCTGAATGCTAATAATGTTGTTTCCTAATATCCTCATTTTTAATATGATACTGCCACTGATGCCATCTAATCTTTCTCATAATCTCATATCTGCAGTTTCCAGTCTTTGATCAAGTGTTTCATTTCTAATCCAGCTCTCAGATCCTTGGACAAGAAATTGTTCAAACCAATGTTACATATATAGTTGTTTTAATATTTTGATTAATTTCTCTCTTATTCCATATAAATTTATTCAGTTGACTCTGCATGATACCAGATTTGCTAATTCTGTTGTCCATTACAATATTTAAGTTCCCATATTCATTAAAAACTTGCTTTTAAATGTTTCAGCCTATTTGCCTAGTCTGTCTTTTATTCTGATTTTATTCAAACTTTGTGTTACAGTAGTTATTCAATTCAGTTAACGAATCTTGCACACTTGTACTGGATTTATTTAAGGGTATACACAAGAGTGATAGTAGATGAGTTCAGTTTAGGACACAACAGAAATCATGAAGGTCACTCAAAGGAGTGCAACCATATTGAGAATGATATGAGAAGTTATGATTATTATATTATTATTTTTTTTTTATTCAGTTTGAACCACCACTTAGATATTTAAATCCAACCAGCTGTTTCTTATAGAACTTCAACTGGCATCAATAACAACCACAGCCCACCTGAACTACTCTAAGATGGATTAATTACAAATATTTGTAATTAATCCATCTTAATTAAATATTTTAATTATTACTATTAACTATTTTAACTATTAATAAACATATCTGAATCTACATGCGCATGATTCCATTTTTAACAAGGACAGTACCTGTGCATTTGTAAGATCTGACATTCAAACCTACAAATGCTAACCACATCATTTCTCTTTGAATTTCTCTATCTCAAAGAGATCAAAGATTTTTTCTTCAAACCTCAGAAGATTTGGATTATTTCTGAATCTTGATTTTCTAGAGTACAAATACTCAATCAGATAAAGATGACTTTCTTGAGGACTTCAATGTTCACAAATCCCATTGTTAGCAGTGACTTGAAATATCCGGATATCGGATAGTCTTCTTCTTCATCTTCCCAATACTCCTCACATTTTCTAAACCAGAATTCCTTCCAAACAAACTGGATGCCAGTTCTGTTGTTAACCAAAACCATTACCTCACTCAAGTTTCTTTTTTTTTTCTATTGAATACTCTTCTCACAGCCATTCTCTGCTTTGTACACTTTGGCACTATACTAGTGCCAAATGGAATGATCTCTGTGATTTTTACTCTTCTTTTTCCATGGTCTGATTATTGTTTTTACTCTTCTGATCCAAACACTTCTCTGATTTAATTGAAATGCTTCTTGCCAAAATGAAAACCTTTTCACTCAAAACCTCCAATCACCATCCAAGCTGTAGTTCTTTCATACATATGTCAAAGCACACCAAGCAAAAAAAATTCAACACATCAGAAGTGCTTGACACAAAAACTCCAGCTTTGCACTTGGCTCAGATTGTAAAAAATCCAAATCTGACTTTGAAAGGGCAGTCAGTTTATATTCTTGAATAATTACTTCAACTTTCAAAGATAAGCACTGAAGTGGACAGGCAACAACTTATACTGGAGTTCAATCATTCACAGTACTCTCATTAAATGTATTTTTTTTTCAAATTTTTCAAATATTAATTAAAAGAGCTTAAAAGTTTCATAAATTAAGCAGGACATCTTTATATTTATAATTTTATATACATTAAAAAAAAACCAACCCACCATATATCACTCTTAAAAACCTTGCCTAAAGCTGGTAGTAGATAGCAGTGGTCCAAATCATTAATGTTTACAAAGCATTATTTCAATATTATACTCACTCTGTGTACATGTATTCCATATGTTCGTTTTCTTTTAGAATCAGATTAATGTCATATGAATTATTTTCACAATCCTTCAAAAATTTTAAAACACTTTGTCTCTAAAAGAGAAAAGAAATTAGAAGAGCATTAATAGCATATGAATAAAACATAAGAATCAACATTTATCTCTGTACACTACACTACTGAAAAACATTTGATTGCTTAGTACACATAACGGTGACAGTGAATGTCAATCAATTACAGTTTAGCAAGCAGTCAAAATCAAGAAGCCTAATTTTAGGCTACTTCAAACAGACATAAAATGTGGATAATGATAATAATAACAGTAAGGTTAGCAGAATTTTTTTTTTTTTTTTTTTTTTTTTTGTATAAGCTTCCCTAATTTACCAGTTTCAGTTCATTTAATCACAAAACTCTGTGTCTCTATTCTTCAATAGTAAGAGCAGCGGTCATTGTTACATAAATAAATCTGTTTTCCAAAAATTCTGATCTACCGGTGGACTAGTTGATTAGGCCAGTGCATGTTCCACATGATCTTCCATAATGGTAACAAGTTTCTGAGAGGCAAAGACAGTAAAGGAGTTGTTACCAATGTGATCTAAGCAGCAGTTATAGCACTATGAACAGCACTAGAATGAAGAAAATTGTTTCACTTCTCTTCCATTTCTCCAAAATTACCATTTTCAAAAAATGTAATATATGTTGATTAATTTTAATAGTATATAGATGAGGACACAGACTGATAAGAAAATAACTATTTATTAACTTATTGCTGATATTTCGCTGGTATTCTATCCAGCATCTTCAGAACACAAAAACAGTTTGTTACAGTACGCAAAACAACAATAGTCCGGTATAACAATGGGACTAGTTTGAACAATTGTAACGTACAACAGGAAAACTAAAGTCCTAATTAGGCACCATCTATGTTGAAAAAAAAAAAAAACACAGAGAAAGAAAGCAGGTATTAATTAGCTCTTAAGATGACTGTCTGACAAATCTTTGGCAAATTTATACAGCCATACTTGTTGAGGTTTGGAATATATTACAAGGCTTCTGTTGATTCCAAGAAAAATCTCTCTGACTTATAACAACTTCTGTGCATTACTTTTGTTTTCTTCCAATCGATCCTGTGTGCACGGGTATCCAAGGCATGGTCTGCTAGACCTGACTTGCCATAATAATAGTGACAATTCTTCCTGTCTGTCCATAGTAAGCTTCATCACACGAACAGCACAGCAGCACCATTATGTGCAGTCTTTACAACACTTGAAATATGCCCTCTAAACTTCAGTCTACCAACCATCTATCAACTTCTGTCAACCATCACTCCCAAATCTCGAATCTCATCCACTTTCTGCAGTAGAACACTGTCAATATGGTATGCAGCATTACATTTCTGCACTCCAAAATTTGAAACCTTGTACTTACTAATATTAAAACTACAACCCCACTCCCTTGTCCAAGTCAAAAGTTATTGAAATCTTCCTGAAGGGAATTAACATCAGCAGTACTACTTATAATTCTTCTCAACTTTGAATCATCAGCAAACAAATAAAGATTACCAGTCAGTCCACCTGATGTAGCATTTAAAAACAAGTTAAACAGCAATAGCCAAAGACAGAACCCTGGGGAATGCCACTTATCATCCTTTTTGAGATACTACTCCATCAAACACAACTTGATGGTATCGTTCAGAGAGCCAATCTCTGATCCATCTAACCAATATACTCTCTATTTCCATCCTCTGCAGCTTGTACACCAATTGTACATCATATAGTAATCTATCAAACACATTTGCAAAGTAAAAGAATATCACTGTATACGATTCTCCCTTATCTAACACATTTGTCACCTTATCATAAAATGCAAGTAAATTACTAAAACAAGACCTTCCTTTCACAAATCCATGCAGGCCATCATAAAGAATACCATGCCCATTGACCCAATTTTGTATTCTATTCCTAATCAATCTTTCCAACAACTTGACTACAACAGTTATACAGACTGGTCTGTAATTGTAAGCTTCTGTCCTAGAACCATACTTGTGGAGTGGTACTATTTTGCCTTCTTTCCACACCTTAGAAACCTTACCCACCACAAGACTTTCATTAAATGATCTATTCTTGACATCACATCATCCTCAGACAACCAAGTTTCACTTATACCAATTATCTTTAGGCATACTGACTCAATCAATGCAACAAACTCAGCTCTCTTATTTCGAATACTCCTTACATTTGTATCCAAACATAACTTTGGTATGATGAGATCTCCAATGGCACATCACACTGGTGAAGATCATGTCAGAAGAAATTGATCATAGATAGCTTCCTTCTGTTTATCAGTCTATCTTTTTGCATTCTTTTTATTTGTCTATCTGTTTGCATTCTTTGCTATGTGACCCTGAGGGTCACATAGCAAAGACTGCAAATACAAATTTTAAGGATCTGATCTCTTGGTTTTTGAGGTGATGCAGATAAAGTGCGTAGAGTGCAAGAGAGTTAAAGATAATACTGGGATTGTGGAATATATGAGGATAGACAGAACGTGTAAACTACAACTACAGGCACAGGAGAAAGGATCATACAGCATATGAAATTTTTAATTTTATAGAAAGGGGGAGAGGACAAGATGGCATCCTTGGACATTGAAAATGAATATAGTCAAGAAAGGGATGAGAGCTAGGTTTTTCTCTCATAGAGTGGTGCATGATTGGAATAGCTCACCAAGATGGTAGGACAAGTAGTATCATACCCTTCCACGAAGGAATTCAAAAAAATGCACGACAGTGAAGTGTAGGCTTCTTCAATGAGTCTCTGATTTTATGGAGATTTCTAAAAATGATAATTATATATGTACGAGTGCACATACGCATGTGCGCATGCACACACGCACAGAGAGAGAGAGAGTGCATATAACAGTTTGTGACAGTGGCATATGCAGGATTTTTCTCAGAGATCCAATTTGCTTTAACTTTTCATACTACTACCTATCAATATGTTATCAATTAATGGCAAAAATACACAATGAAATGACAGTGATAAATTGCCATTCTTAATGTAGTGATCTTTCACTAGTCAGGTACACACTTTTAAAGATGTATGGAAAGGGTCTGGACTGCTTTGCTATTTTCTATCCATACATATGCTGCTGTCTGTAATAAATAAAATGTAAAAAACAATGATTAATAAAAAAGAAACTTCTAAATACCTCAGTTTCTGGAACATTCCAAAACACAACTGAACCTTCACTACAGAAAGAAAGCAAAAAAAGTGGAGTAAATCTTGACTTTTATAATGCTAATACAGAAAACAACATCTTATATTAAAACTCTATAAATGAAAACATCTAATGCATGAAAACAGAAATTTGCTCTTTCTAATGGAAAACATTGCTCATCTGGAGTGTATTTTTAAATATGATCACAGTTCATGCTGTGTGTGGTCATCAATGCATGACAGACCATTTGATTGTTGTTCCTAAATTAGATTTTCTCCAGACCACAATGAAAAAAACTTAAGCTAGCTAAGAACTTCAATACATTAGAGTAAATCTTCTGTTCATAAAGAGTGTAAATACTTCAGAAATTAAACATAAAAAATGCTGATTAGTTAAGTGAGAAATATGACAAAGTGGATATTAGATCCACTTTGCTTATATAATTTTGTATCGCTGAATTGAAGTCTTCTGGCTCTTTATTTTAATAATTACTTTTAAGCATCAACTGAGAGTTCGTTTACGAAAAATACATTTCCCTAACATTTCAAGTTCCTTAGCACTTAATGAAAGTTTTTGCTTTCTTAAGGTTTCTGCCTGGTCTCTGAAGAGAACCAACCAGTTCGAAACAGCTGTCAGGCCAGTGAAACCTTATCAAAATGGACTAATAAAAGGTGAATATATAGACACTTGGGTGGCATCTACATCTTTTAAGTAGTCCATACTAAGGCAACTCATGAATGTCGAGGAGTGTATTTCCGTAAGCTCTCTGGTCAACTTACCTGATGAAACTTTCATAGTTTGAAATAATGCTGGATCCAATATCCACTTTATTTATATAATGACGATCAATTAAGATAAAAGAAATGTAACAAACAAACAAATAAATTTACTATTAAGAACCTTAATACAAAATTTAAGGTTCTTAAATTTTGTATTAATGTACTGTGTAAAAAAAAAAATTAGTAATATGAAAGGTTTCTTCATTTATATAGTACCTAACTGTCATTTCATGGATCAAGGAATGCAAAATGTAAACATCTCAGCATGTAATAATGAAATATGCAAATTGCAAAATGTATGCTGGTCAGTTTAAGAATTATAGATGCTATGTTATATTTGATACAGTATGACTATCTGTTATACTTATCACCTTCAGTGCTGAAGGTGTTATGACATGACGTTTGTCATGCCACCGGGTAGCAAGTGTATAATGATGATAATCAGATGGGCTACAGCAAGATAATTAATTTTTAGACTGAGTGTTGCTGCATGATATTTATGATTGGAACACTATGTTTGGTTAAATTTTTAGTCAGTATTATTTTAAATTCTTTGTTTCTTGTTTAGTGATCTGGAACAAAATGGCAGGAGAAGTGGGTAGCATGAGGGTACAGAGAATGAGAGAACAAGTGTGTGTAACACAGATAGAGAAGGGGGAGTCAGGATAGATAGAGGAACACAGTATGAGAAAGATCAATGCCCAAAGAGGAAGCTGATGTGCAAGAAGTCAAGAAATGGGATGGCCTGGGATGTAAGGGGACAGTCAGGTTTTTGAAAAGGGAGAGTCTGGGATAGGTAATGAGGGGGGGGGGGATGGCTTGAGGAAGGCATGAAGAAGTCAATCTAATGAATGGTATCAGTAACATGTTATAGATCTAGAAATGAAATGTTTTGTTTGTATACAAATGCTAGAAGTATCAGAAACAAGGGAAATGAAATTGCTGCATTGATTGAGTTTGTTCATCCAAATATTGTTGGAATAACTGAAATGTAGTTGGATGAGGATGACAGGAATAGAGATGTGTGGACTAGGTTCTTTACTTGGAGAGTGGTGAATGAGTAGAATGAATTGCCAGCGGTGGTTATGAGTGCTCCAACAATGAATAAGTTTAAGGAGATGTATGATAGGTATTATGTTAATGGATAGTATGGGTCACCTATAATGAGTCCTTTGACTCCACGGAGTACCCATATAAATAATAATAATAAATTTGAGCACAACAGTCCATGTATAGTCAGACTAATTCCTTATATAGAGGCACTACCACCTCCTTATCCCTACATGCCAATGTACTTTTTATCATAGCAGCAATACAATGTGCAGACTTTGCATCACTTGCAATGTGCCCTCAGAAATTTAGTCCACTATCTACCATCACCTCAAGATTCCAAATCTCATCCACTTCCTGTACTTCAGGAAATTTTAATATTAAAACTACAACCCCACTCTAAGCTAAAAGTCCATTCAAATCTTCAATTAATATCAGCAATACTCCTGATAATTCTATCTACATTTGCATCATTAGCAAAGATCGTCAATCCACATGAAATATCATTAACAAATAAGTTACACAGTGTATTATAAATGAGGCATTAAATCTCCCTCCAGTTGATGATAGTGACCATGAAGTGAAGTGATCACCAAGGTGGTTGCCACCCATGTGAAGACTTTTGTGAGGAAAAGATATATGTAGAACTAAAAGACAGGTGTTTATGAAAAACTTAGGAGACAGCATGGAATGAGGCGGTGGGCAGAAAGGATATCAATGCTGCTTGGATGATATTCAAGAACTATCTAGTAGAAGCTAAATGTATTTCAAGGGTCAGAAAGTTAAATAAAGTAGGTATGAAATGGATAAATTCAGAGATTAAGCTTGTAATACAGAGGAAGAAGGTATTATGGAAGCAAGATGAGTGGTAATAATCAGTTTCATGAAGAGTACAAAGAACAGACAAGGACTGCACTTTGCTACTCTTACCAACTCAGTTGGTAAGAGTAGCAAAGTGCAGTATGAGCACAAGTAAGCAAATGAAGCCAAAAAAAAAAAAACTAGGGAGTTCTTTTAACATACAACCAGCAGAAAAAAGAATGATTCTGGAAGGATGACACTGATTGGAGAGAGTGACACAAGGATAACTGCTACAGAGGATATAGTTAAGATATTAAAGGAGTAGTTCATAAAAGTAATTTTATCCTTGTGAATGTGACATCATATGGAGTTTGAGGGCAGAGGAAGGGGAGGAGGAGACACTGCCTGTAAGCGAACAAGAAGTATATGGGGAATTGAGTAAACTTGATGTTAATAAGACTGTGAGACTTGATGATATATAACTACATGTTTTGAGGAAATGTGCCAGGGAGTTGACATTTGCCTTGGCATACTTGTTTAATATGAGTCTTACACTGGGTCAAGCTCCAAAGGAGTGGAAGGAAAGCAAGATTGTATCCACTTCATAAGGAAGGTGACAGAACTGATTTCAGTTCCATGGGTTGATTGGTCTATAATTTGTCAATCCAAATTATAGACCAATCTCTGTTAGGTGTTGTGGTTAAAGTGTTGGAGAGGTTAGTGGAGAGAACCAGGATCCAGATTTGGATTGACAACAGTGGTATTTTGGTGATGGACAGCAGATTTGCTAAGGAAGGTCATGTTTTAGTAATCTGCTTGCTTACTTAGTACAATAGTTTATTTTTCACTTGGTTAGACTATAATAAATTTAGTTTAATCCTTTAATCAAGTGTGAGCAAACAAAGTTTGCATCTGAAATGAGAACTGGGGTAAGGTAGTACAACACCGGGAAACTCGTAGCAAAGGTGGACCAAGTTAACATCACTCCTATAGGAGTGATATTAGCTTGATGTTAGCTTGGTCCGCCTTTGCTACGAGTTAGTACAATAAGGTGACAAATGCATTGGACAAGGGAGATAGATACGCAGTAATATACTTAGATTTTACAAATGCTTTTGATAGATTGTCACATGATAAGTTGATAGTTAATTAGAATGGATGGGGGTTGGATATTATTAGTACACTGTAATAGGTATTGGCTGTTTGATAGGTATCAGCAAATTATGTATGATGGACCAATATCTCAGAAGAGGAAAATCAGTAGTAGTGTGCCTGAAGGGTCTGTTTTAGGGCCATTGCTGTTTAATCTGTATTGTCAATGATACTGCGGAAGGTATGAGGAGGAGAAGAACTATGAGGAGTATAGCAGATGTTATGGCTTTACAAGAGGACATGAACAGAGTAAGTGAATGAGCATAGGAGGGTTGCCAGTTCAATGTTGCAAAATGTAAGATTTTGAAATTCTCAAAATAAAGATGGGATGTAGAGTACACACTTGGTGGGAATGTATTGGAAATGAATGAAATAAGAGATCTGGGAGTGATGGTGGATACACATCTAAAATTTACAGGACACATTTTTAATTGTGAGGCACAAAAAATTCTGGCAATGATGTGGATGACAGTGACTTGGAGAAGTAAGGAGATTCTGATTTCACTGTACAAGGCCCTGATTACCACATATAGACTACTGTGCAAAGATTTGATTATTTAATTTTCAAAAAAATGAAGAGATAATCTAAGGTGATTGACTAAGACAGTTTGTCTCTGGAATGTTGAGGAAGAAAGGTTGAGAAGATGTAATTTACAGTCTAGTGGAAACAAGGATGGGGTGATGTTATAGAGACATATAAACTTGATAAGAGGTTCTTAACAAATTAATGTTGTAGAGATATTTCATAGGATGGTGGACGATACAGGGAGAACAAGGTGTCATTCCTGGAAGCTGTAAGGAGTAAGAAGCAGGTTTTTTACATGAAGATTGGTGAATGATTGGAATACACTGCCTGAGAGTGTGGTGTCTGCAGAGAATATGAATGTATTTAAGGCATGGTATGATGATCTATGAGAGAGACCTCCCATGATGAGTGTTTGACTCCATGGAAGTCTGAGGGTAATAATAATAATCACATTTGAACTTTAACTATGCTGATAGGAAAGAAGTCAACGGACACAACAGTGCGAGGAACAAAGAGATATAGCACTCACCTTAATAAGATGTGCAACCTCCTTTTACTGTAATGAATGCAGCAATTCTATGAGGCATACTGTCTACAAGCATATGACAGTGATCAGTGGGAATTTTAGTGATGTAATTGAGATCAGGACTCTGTGGAGGCCAGTCAAGTGTGGCGATGCTCATGTCCACAAACCACACAGTTACAGCAGCAGCCTTATGACACGGTGCATTGTCTTGCTCAAAGAGACAATGGTTAGTTCTGCAGAAACATCACAGAGCAGGAAGCACAGCATTGTCCAGAATGTTCATGGCACCACAAACAGAGGTCCAAGGCCAAACTAGGAAAAACAGGATCATACCATCACACTGCCACCTTTGAATTTCATAGTTGGGATTGTGCACTGTTATCAGAGTGCATTTACTCAGTAGAGAGTGTAGTGTGATTTGTTGCTCCATAACAAGGCTTTTCAAGCTTCCATGTTCCACTGTACATGCTCTTTGCACCACTGAAGAAAATGCTGCATTAGTTTGGGTAATGTGGGGCTTGCATACCATAGCCCTACCATGGAAACCCATGTTGTGAGTTCTGAATTTTTTTGTGCGGATTCATGTTCCAGTCAATGCCCGAAACTCCATATTCGATGTGTTGGCCAATGAATGACAGTTTATTATGGTGTATTATTCTTTGTAGCACCCTACAATCACATTCAGTGAGTCATCCACTGTTGGTAGCAATTGATTCCCTGTGCTTCCATTTCACACTGATTGTTGACCTGAGATGGCCCATCTTGTCAACAATTTGTCGAACAGATGGTCTGTTGTGATAGGATGCCCTGTCTACAACATGGCATCCTATCACAATGCCTCTTTCAAACTCCATCAGTTCCCTTCTTGCAGCCATTTCACTCAGACACAGTTGAACTGACTTGGGGGCATCATATTCCTTCAATTTATACTGAAGAGGATAATGCTACATCCACCAATGACAAGTGTGGGATGGGGGGAAGAAAGGCAAGGGAGAGAAACATGTTTTGACATTGCTGAACTCTGAAACATCATCAGATTAATGATGCTCCAAATCTCAATGAAGATAATATCAAGTAGCATAACGAATGTATATAACTCTACATCACATTTTGACAAGCTTTGAGATCACTGATATATTTAAAACATTGGGGCTGTCAAAGTTGAGAGATGATAAGAGACCACAATTTGGAAACAGAGAAGCAAGCAATATAAATTTACTGCTGTTCTCTGAATGAGAATGTATGTTTTGAATGAAATCGAATGCACAGAGTTCTAAAATTAGCCAAAAAAAATTGCACCACCTATCAGTTTTCACAAAAAGAAACCAAGTCTTTGTCATAGCATTTCAATGATCCTTTCTGAATACGAATGTATGTTAAAAAGTAAAAATAAATGTTTACAGAATATTTTATTTTCTGTTTGATGTTTTGTTTGGTATTTGAAGTTTCTGGAGTATCTCAAATTAGAGAACAGAAATAATCTGCAATCATAGCTAGCTCTCATTTCCTTAGAGCACTTCTTTCAATGCACTCATAACTGACTTTTTTCCCTCCTGAAAACGATAAGATCAGAAGACTGGAAATAAGATACCACCAAAGGAAACGAATCAAAACAATTTGTGAAGATATCCAACTTGGCATTCTTATATGCTAGTGACAACACAAGACCACACAATGAGCACTCCTAAATCCATAGTCTCATCAATTTCTTGCAGCCCAGTTCCATCAATGTATAAGGGGGAACAGAAAGTAATCAATTATTTTTAATAGGTAATTTTTAGCCGATTGTTTTTTTTTCTTAAATAACACATAAATTATTAAATTTGATTTTTATTTAAATATTAGCATTACTTTTCTATTTAAAAATTCTGTTTTTTTTTTTTTATTTTAGATTATTTCTTTTAATATGGTGGACTTTAAAGTTGAAGAGCACCATTTACGTCATTGTATGCTGTTTTTGTTTCACCAAGGAAAGAATGCTACCGAGGCTACCAAAACCATTTGCTTAACTTATGGAGACGTATTGAAGGTTAACAAATGTCAGCAATGGTTTAGGAGATTTGCAGAAATAAATTTTGATCTCTCTGATCGTCCTGATTTTTGGAAGACCTCTTACTCTAGATGACGATACTCTTAAAACTCTCGTTGAATCAGATCCAACTCAAACCATACAAGAATTAGCAGAGAAACTTAATTCATCATGGTCAACTGTCCAAGAACACTTACATAAGAGTGGCAAGGTTCTTAAACAGAATGTATGGGTACTGCATGAACTGTCAGAAAACAATAAAGCACAGAGACAGGCGATTTGCAATTCATTGTTGACCAGACAACAAAATGACCTTTTTTTGGAATGAGTCGTAACTGATGACGAAAAATGGGTGCTGTATAAGAATAATAAACGCAAAAAGCAGTGGCTTTCTCCAAATCAAACTCCAATTCCAACACCTAAAGATGGACTTCATCCACAAAAGGCTCTGTTGTGCGTTTGGTGGGATATTAATGGAATTATTCATTATGAACTCATGGAACAAGGTAAGACTATCATAGCAGCCATCTACTGTGAACAATTAGAGCGACTACATCAAGCATTGTTAATCAAACTTCCTGCACTTGTCAATCGAAAAGGGGTAATTTTGCAGCAAGATAATGCAAAACCACATTCTGCAAGAATGACTCAAGAAAAAATTAGGGTTAGGATGGGAACTTCTACCACATCCCCCATATTCGCTGGATATTGCCCCTAGTGACTATCACTTATTCAGGTCCTTAGAACACAGCATAAGAAATAAAACCTTCCGTTCGTAAGATGATGTCCAAAGGAGTTTGATATCATTTTTTGCCTCCAAAGAAAAAACTTTTTTCAAAAAAGGAATTCTAAACTTAGTAGATCATTGGAATAACCTTATAATTAACGATGGTGATTATAGAATTGAATAATGTTAATTTGTTTTTTAATAAAATTTATATTAAAAATGTAGTTCAAAAAATTTATTACTTTCCAGTCCCCCTTATAGTACACAGCTTGCAATTTTATCCACTCTAAAATGCATAAAGTTACACCTCGCTTCATTTTAAATGGCAACCATCCTACTGTAAGTCTATTTAAATCATACAGCAAGATCTTTATATCACCTTTACTGACTACTGATCCACTCAGTTTTTCAGTAAACAACTGAATATTGGTCTTCAAATCATTTCCTATATCATTGATATACAAATCGAATAGCAGCACTTCTGCCCCCACTTTGAGTACAGAGGTCAACAGGCACACTGATAGCCAGTTGCCCATCTCCTTCTTCAGGATTAAATCCTTCATAAACTACTCTTTGAGGTCTGTTCATCAGCATTTTATACATCCCCATTTAATCTAATTTATATAACAGAGTTTCCTACAATATCCTGTCAAATGATTTTGCAGAGTCCAGCAATATCACCGAGTACCCATTTCTTTTATCCATCTCAGGTGACACTTAATTACAAAAACGTGAGCAAATTATTGAGACATGGCCTACCTTTTACAAACCATACTGTCTCCATGTTTTGACTGCATCAATGCTGATGGGTCTATAATTTGCTACTTCTTTTTTGGAGTTCTTTATGCAAAAGAATTATTTTCTTCTTGTTTCACTCCCTTGGGATCCTGCTAGAGTTGAGACAAATTAAATAGCATGGCCAAAGACACCAAGAATTTCCTAGCACATTCTTGTGATATGGAAGCTGATATTATCTAATCCTGCAGCTGTATTCACAGGAAGATTCTCAAATATCCTATGCACCTCTAATTCACCTATCCCTATTTTCACAGATGAAGATATTGCAGGAACAGATATGCTAGTCCTTGTCACACCTGTTACTGCTAAGCACCTCTAATTTGTCCATCTCTATTTTCATATCAGTCCCTGTCACATCTGTTATTGCAATATCTCCATCTGGATGATATGTCAATGCAAAGTGGTCATTCAGTAATTCAACTGCTTTGTCTGCATCTGTCACTTCTACCATAAACATTCATAAGTGTTATCCTATCATACTCATTCATCCTTTTACTTGCAACAGTGAAATAACTGAGATTTCCTCTTGCATTTTCTGCTAATTTTCTCTCATATTCTGATTTTGCCTTCCTTGCTATGCTAATCACCTTCTTGCCTGTGTTTTGTACTGTTCAAGAGTTTGCTGATCATATATCTATTTAAATTCTCTCTACAACTTTTTTTTTTCTGGTACTTCCTTAATGATGCTATTCATCCATTTCATTCTCATCTGATTTATCTTCCACACTCTAGGTAAGCAGTCTGATACCAATTGCTTCAAATATCCCTTGATTCCCCATGTACACTACAGAGAAAATGGTCAAATTTGGAGTAATTACTAACCCTTTAATTCCATACATATCCTTTCTTCATTGAAAATTCCACATGTTTAGCTACCTCCCAAGTCAAATCTGCATGATCACTTTCTCCAATTTGCTAGATAGAGTACTCTCAAACCTTTGGTATCTTCCATCACATGCTGCCTGGAGTAATTATTCTTTGTACTTCCATAAATTCCAAGCTGCCATCTTATGGTCTCCCTTCTATGAAGCTTGAGTCATCTGAGCATCACAAGGTTTTGTAAATGATGAGGAGGAATGGAGTATACTGTCATCAGCAAGACTATAAATAGGATTAAACAGTGAAGAGGAGCAGTGTAGGTGAAAGCACACAGTCTTAGATTACTCAGTTATTGCAAGCCAAATCAGATGAGAGGGAACCATTCACACTTTTATGAAGTGAACAATCAGTTAGGAAGTCCATATACACACAAAGGATAGAGAAGAGACCATAAGATAGCAGCTTGGTAAGTAGACTGAAATGAAAGAGTCAATCATATAATTTGGAAATATAATGAGCAACCAGATGAGTTTCTCCAAATCTTTTCATGGCTGTGTCCAAAGGTGAGTGAGATTAGTGAAGAAGTCTGCTGTAGAATGAGAATGATATAATCAATATTGACAAGCACTGATTAAGTGATGTACCTCTACTGATATATCTGCTTCAATCTCACACATACAGAGGAAACTCCATATGAATAAATAAGTATGGGATTGATACAAAAAAAATAATATTTTGAAGAAAATACTAAACTGAAATTAATTACCTTTAGCAATTTTGTATAAATTTATTTGAATGCCAAATCTACCCAGCCTTAGAATACTGTTCTCACATTTAGGGAAAGTGCATTAAAAACTCATTTAGAATGCTTGATTTTACTATCCGAAAGAGAGCTTTGGTTTTGTAGATGGCTTTGTGTTGATGATAGTAGTGTTATATATTTGGAAACTTAAGCAATGGAGATGGTGAGTTGTGTGCCCTCCCACGATGATTCCTTGGAGGTGATACGTAATAATAATAATAATATTTTTTTATCAATTTCACAATACAGTGTGGATTGTTCTTTCATATACCTCTCTCCTGTGGAAGAACAATCTTCCATACCATTTTCATTGGAGAAAATGGTATGGGAAGATTGCTCTCACACTGTATATACGTGGGTTTGATACAAAAAACATTTTGGAAAAAACACTAAACTGAAATTAATTACCTCTAGCAATTTTGCGTAAGTTTATTTGAATGCTAAGTATCTAGCTTAACAATAAGTTAAGCTAGATACTTATTGTTTTCATAAATAATTCATAACATTCATAAAACTAGATACTTCTAGTTTTATGAATGTTATTTGGCTGAAATAAAATACTCTTTTTTATTGTCAACCCTACCTAAAAAAGGTTAAACTACAGGTGTGACTGAATGACTGATTCGTGTTTCTGCTCTCCAATCTACAGGATATGAGTTCAAATCCTACTGTGGTATGGATATTGATGAATGTTTTTTGCACCCTGCATGAGAAAACTACCCTGCTTATTAGAGGAGATTATTTGAAAAATATCTTGTTTAATCTTGAGAGCAGAGTTTCTGGATTTCCTGTCTTGGGATAATTATTGTTTAACTTGTATGTTAATGATATTAGGACAGGCTTAACTGAAGATATGAGGGTGGTTCCATAAGTTTCTGGTCTGACTAACTTTTAGAGGTAATAGAAGGAAAACAACTGTGTCACTTATAATCTCCCTTTATTTCAACACACTTTGCACATCTTAGAATTAACATTTCTATGCCCTTGAAAAAACAGTCTGTACTTTTGTCTGTAAAAATAGCTTAAAACTGCATCTTTCACCTCATTATCATCAAGAAATTTTCTTCCTTGAAGGTCTTTCTTCAGTTTCGAGAAGAGGTAGTAGTCACCGGGTGCTAGATCTGGGCAGTAGGGCGGGAGTTCAATCACCTGGAAGCCACAGTCCTTCACTGCAGCCTTTGCAACATAGCCATATGGACTGGAGCATTGTCGTGAAGAAGGTGAACACCATGACTCAGCATTCCTCATCTCTTCTCCTTTATAGCATTGCACAGTTTGTGCAAAGCATAATATTCTGCATTCATGGTGGTATTCCTTTCCTTGAAGTCAATCAAGAGAATTCCCCGGTAATCCCAAAAGATTGCTGCCATGATCTTCTCAGTCCCCCAAGAAGATCATTGCTGCCATGATCTTCTTGGGGGATTGAGTGTCCTTGGCAGTGCTTTGTCTGGTTTGCACCACTCCATGGATTCCCTTTTGGAAAGAGGATCATAATAAAGGCTCATGGTTTCACCCTTAGTAACAATGGATTCCAGCATTTCTCTCTGATTCCTTTGGCAAAGCTCTAAAAACTTGCAGGCACAGGTCACACAATACCCCTTCTAAAATGAAGAGAGAAGTGAGGGGCACCCACCTTGCACTGACTTTTGTCATGTGAAGCTTCTCGTGAATGATGCGAAAGACAGTTGTTATAGAAAGCCCCAACTTTGCTGAGATTTCTCTGAGCTTCAGCCTTTTGTGATTGAGCAGTTCCTTTGCAACAAGAGCCATTTTCCTCAGTCATCACTTTCACAGGCTGACCATCACAAGGATCATCTCTGATGCTCTCTTCCTAGGTGAAACTGTTTAGCCCATTCCTTCATGATCGAATATGAAGGAGAAACTTCCCCCATAAATGCCATCTGATTGTTGTATGATAACATCTGGAGAAAGCAATATTGTATAGCAGCGCAGTGACAGAATGATTTCTTTAGATTCTACTATTCTTCTCTCTAATTCATTGGAACAACAGAAAATATAAGTAGACTTGTCCCGTAGTACTGGATGGGTGTGGTTCTCTTCATTAGAATTTGCAGAAAACAGAACACGGCCAGACAGAGCACTAGCTCATGTTCTCCTGTAACTTATGTCTCTCTGATGTTCCTTGATGCATACATTAATGGATTTCTCTGTCTGGCCAAAGTATGGCTTATCACAACAGCACCAAATCTGGTAGACACTGGGATGCTTGAGATTGTTATGCCCAGGTATAGGTCTGCTCAGTAAGAAGCGGAGTTTCTGTAGAGGTATGAATAAAATCCTTATGTTGTACTTTCAAAGAACCTTGGCCAATTTGGGAAAGACGGAGCTGATGTAAGGTAGAGAAACTTTACCTTTAACACTTGTTGTATTCTCATTATGGTGAAGAGTGGATTAAATAGGAATATGTTAATAGTTTTTTGTGAATAGTCATTCAGTTGAAATGTAATCCTGAGGAAATTAAGTTCATTGTTTAGTTCTTCCTCGTCATAACTAATAACAAATTCCTATTTAATCCACTCCCTTGCCATAATGAGGATACAACAAGTGTTAAAGGTAACGTTTCTCTACCTTACATCAGCTCCGTCTCTCCCAAACTGGTCAAGGTTCTTCAAAAGTACAATATACAGACTTTATTCATATCCTTACAGAAACTCCACTCCTTACTGAGCAGACCTAAACCTGGGCATAACAATCTCAATTTGGTGCAGTTGTGATAAGCCGTACTTTGGAAAGACAGAGAAATAAATTGAGCTAAGCACCGAGGAGACATAAGTTACAGGAGAATGCGAGCAAGTGCTCTGTCTAGCCATGTTCTGTTTTGCACAAATTCTAATGAAGAGAACCACACCCATCCAGTACTACAGGACAAGTCTACTAATATTTTCTGTTGTTCCGAAGAATTAGAGAGAAGAATAGAATCTGTCTGACTGGCACTGCCACGCTATACAACACTGGTGTACATGAGATTGTGAGCACATGCGTACGCCCAACAATGAAGTCAGAGCAAGAATGTTTTTAAATACACAAATGTAAAGCATTAACACTGAAATGCATACGCTAACTTTTTTTGTACTGTAGAGTTATTTCCTTTAAGGTTCTTAATAGCTGTTTCTTCTATTTTTTTTTGCATTTGAAGAAGTCTGTTAAAGGCGAAACTAGTCGTGCCATTAAACTTTGTTTTATTTCTTATCTTGGTTTCCCAGTCATTTAATCCTAAAAAACATGTACCTCAACCAAGTAAATCAGTCTTCTAACACACACACACACACACAGTAGGATATATATATATATCCTACTAGCACTATTAGACTAAAGGATTGGATAAGTCAGAAAGGAACTATCCTCCAAGAACTAAAAAGAGTATCATGCTACTTTAATCATAAAATAAACACTGATACTGGCATAACATTCAGTGGAACCCATTTGGTATATTAGGCAGCTAAAAATCTGCATTAAGGAGAAAATGTATACACCAGAATAAAAACAAATTCTAAGAATGGCGTGAAACACAAAATCTTTCAAGTACTGACATAGTACTGTTCAACCTCTCATTCATTCTTGTTTTGAAATTCTGATATGCAGTTAGATTTACCTAAAGAAATATACTTCTCCTGGCACGTTTCCAATTTGATATTTTGATGTTACATGGAGAACATTATGAGCATCTTCAGGCATGGCTGACTGTTGATACAAACCTTGTTCTTCTAGCTTGGTACTTAGTAACTCCAGATTATATTCTTCTGCAGTGCTATATGCAACAACTTCCCACATTTCCTAAGGATATTTTAAAACAGAAATTCTAATTACTTGAAATGAAATAAGTAGGAATTTGATTAAGTAATAAACAATGAAATATACAGGAAATTTCCAACTTACATTGTGAATATAATCCTGCATACCCAATTACTTTTTTTTTTTTAGAGAGAGACAGAGAACACACACATCCAAAAGAAACACATAGTAGGAAAATAAAATTTAAATTAAATATAAATTATAGGCTCATTTTTGAATTTAGCACATTAGTGCCATGTGTGAGCAAGAGGAATAGAAAAAAAGGAGGAATCTATTCACATTTTGCTTGAACAGCTGAGGGTTGCAATCTTTGGGGAAGACTGTTCCAAAGGAAAGAAGTAGATGGGATGAAGGAGGAGGTAGTGAAGTTGGTTCAGTGAGTTTTAAGATGGACTGTAAAAGGGTGTTGGTTAGCAGTGGCTCCTGTTTTAATGATTTTGGAGGATAGCGAAGGAATAATAGTGACCAATTCAGTAGAGCACTCTTAATGAAAGTATCTGTAGAAGAGGAACAAGGCAGAAACTGAATATCTGTGAGAGAGGAATTGAAGTGGGTATGTGAGAGAAGGATGATTAATTAGACAGACTGCCCTCTTCTAGATAGAATCGAACAATCTTAGAGAGGATTTTGGTGCACCACCTCAAATATGGGAACGTTATTCCACGTCTGGGCAGATTTGAGCTTTATATAGAGTTAGTAGCTGTGAAATAGTGTCTTGTGCAAAAAAAGTACACCAAGTTTAGGTAGCTGCAGAAGCTAGTTGAGATGTGGTTGTACCAGTAAAGATCGGGGGATACAGGTCAGTCTGGGTATAGTAATCTGATCATGTTTAGATATCTCAGTATTATTGATAGTAAGGGGGAAGGGATGCAAGTTCTTTCTTGCAAGAGATCAGACAGGACTGTGTTTTGGTGGCACTGACGTTTACAAGATTGTCCCTGTCCCATTGGGATATAGCTAGGAGATCTGAGTGGTAGATCTTGAGAATTCTAATATTTGAGCACTGAAAGGTTTGCTGAATGAAAAGGAGGAATGGAGTGTACTGTCATTGGCAAAGCTATGGATAGGATTGGAAGTCTGAGAGAGCAGGTCATTTATATATATGAGGAAGACAGTTGTGAAAGAACAGAGCCCTGGGGTATTCTTGTACTGGTGGGGAAATCTGAGGAGAGTAAATCACCCACCATGACATGTAGTGAGTGACCAGTGAGAAAGTTGGCGATCCAGTTGCAGAGTGAGGATGGTAAACCATAGGATGGCAGTTTGTTAAGTAGGTCCCTGTGTCAAACACGATCAGATGCCTTTGAATTGTTGAGGGCAACCACATGAGTTTCTCCAAATGTCTCTATGGCTTGAGTCCAGAGGTGGGTCATGAAAGCAAGAAGATCAGCTGTAGATTGCGAGTGGTGGAATCCATACTGCTAGTCACTGATTAGTTGTTTTGACTCTAGGTGGTTTAAGAGTTGTTGTTGATGACCTCCATAATTTTAGAGAGAACAGAAGTGAGAGCAATTGGATGGTAGTTTATTGGTTGACTTTTATCACCTTTCTTTGGGACGGGTTGAATGCGGACCCATTTTCATGTTGTAGAGTAGATGTCAGTAGATTAAAGATGTAATACTGGATAGGTTAGTTCTAGAGCACAGTTTTTTTAACACAATAGGTGGGATACCATCAGGACCAGATGCCTTGTTTGCATTCAGGTTTTTGAGGATTCTTTAGATTTCTTTTTGTCAGTAGACTATGGGTGACATGAAGTTGGCCTTGTCTTTAGGTGAGGTAACGACAGTACCATCCAGATGCAAGAGTGGTGGAAACCTGATGGGCAGAAGTTGCACCTAATGGGCTTGGCAAGGAACTAGAAGCAACTGCCATTTGTGCAGGAGGTGAGTTTGCAGCATTTAACCCTTTCAAAGTCTGACTTGGACTTGTCCGCACGGTTAGCCTAGTGGCCTTGAGCTTCATAACCACATGCCTGGGGAAGGAGTGTTCCAGGTTCAATTCCCGTTGAAGACGTGAGGAACTTGAGGATCTTCTTCAGGCATAGCCAAGTTAACCGGTCTTGGGTGCGGGCAGTAGGGTTTTTTCTGCCAGTTTATTTGGCGTTTTTCATCCTGCAAGCAGGCAAACCAGTCCTATAAACATATGCCTCTACAGTCAAAAATATCTCCCCCCCCCCAGTGGCAGACTAGGCGACAGGTCAGTTGGGAGTGGTACTAACAAGAAGTCACATCTAAGTTACACGCAGACCCTGCATAGGAAGCGGGAATAACACGTAGTGAAAGAAGAAAGTCCGACTTGGACTTGGTGATGATGATTCTTTTGTAATGGTTGCAAACTGCAGTGTAGGCAAAGTGGGCAGCTAGAGTTTTGGCCTTGAGCCATTTGTGGCATGTAGAGGTTTTTTCTTTTGCAGCAATGGCACACTTTTTTGAAAACCAAGGTCTGGATGGTGGCTGAGAATTTGGAGTGGAATAAGGTATGAAAGCTTCCATTTCTGTGAGGATGATTTCTGTTATTTGGTCTGCACAGGTGTTTGGATCAGAAGAACTGAAATAGTAGTTGAACCATGGGAAGCAGGAATAGAAGTCACAGAGGTGTTCAGTTGGCACCCTTGTAGTGCCAAAGGACACAAGACTGTGAACTGGTTGGCGAAATATGATTCTTTTTGGTTGGCAAAAGAGATGTATGTTGTTTGGGCATTGAAGTCCTCAAGAAGGATGACCTCACTATTGGGGTATTTCGACTGCAGAAAGTCGAGCTTTAGTGAGAGATAGTTGAAGAGGTCAGAGTGGATGATGGAGTTTGGTGAGTGATATAACATATGAAAAGGACAGGTTGGTTTGGTAGAGAAATTTTGAGCCAAAGCAGATCAAACAGTGGTGATTCAAGGATTTGCAGTCTCTGGCATGTTGTGGCAGAAAGAGCTGTGTAATGTGTAGTTTGGGCAGTTGAGGTTGCCAGTTTAGGTTTTGATCGGGATAGTACTTCTGGTTTAGATTACTGTAGGTGGTGGTGCACATCATTTATATTGCTGTTTAGGCCACAGATGTTGGTGAAGTGGATGTGGAAACTTTTTTTTTTTTTTGGTAAGAATTAATGTTGGTGGGTTGTTTGGTTGGATTTCTGTTGTTTTCTTATGATTTTTTTGGATGGATTTTTTTTTTTTTTTTTTTTTTTTTAGTTTTTTGAACTATTTTGTGTGGGAGAATTTTTGAGATCTGCAGTTACTTCACATTTCTTTGGGTTGTGACCCATTGTATTTGATGAGGAAGTGGGGCATGCAGTGAGGGATAACAGACTTGCAAACATACCACTCATACAAAAGGAACTCAGTCTCCTGTCCATATATTGCCTCAACAGCTCCCCTGCAGCCACAGTATTTGGTTTCCCTGCAGTCATAAACTGGAAAAATACATGGCTGCATGATTTGATGCTGGCTGATCAGGAAGCCTCCAGATTTGTTACTAACTGGTTTGGTCTCATGTACTATACCAGGCCCCCTACAGTGAGACTGGTATACTGAGGGTATCACTCTCACTGCATGTGGGAAGAGTGGGGGGGGGGGGGGGGGAGCAGAAACCAGAGTCCTTGCTCTAGTTACTAAATATGGCTACAGCCACTTCAGGTCTCTAATAAGCAAAGTAGTGGTATTTCACTGGGTGATGAAAGACATCTACCACCTAGTGCTCATTCTGTCTTTTTTCTTTTTTTTTTTTGTATATTAACAATATTGGGCATAATTGAGGATAATGTTCAACTGTTTGCTGATGATGCAAAGTTAAGAGTGGGACCAGAAATTTCTGATTATAAATCCCTTCAGGATGAGCTGAACAGATTCGTGAAAAAGAAAAATGATAAAGTTCAATGCTATCAATAAGAGTTTATGCATTTCAGACTGAGAAGACTGCAGAACTAGTATTATACTAATGATAATTCACTGTAAGTAGCTAATGTGGCTAGAAATCCAGGAGTGGACACATTATTAAAATCATCAAAAAAGGAATGTGATATGTTGATAAGAACACTACAGGAAATCATTCTCTTCTTTACAAGGCTATGATAAGTGTGTCTGGACACCGCAGCAATATGGTTGCCAGTATTGTGGTGATAAGTAGAAAGTACAGAAGTTTCAGCTTGAGTTAACCAAGATAATCGTGGAAAGTTGCATATGAGGTCAAATTGAGGGAATGTGGATTTATAAGCTTTCATAAGGAGATGGAGAAGAGGAGACAGGATAAGAACATGAGTGATGAAAGGTTTGCAAAGAAAAAAAGAATTTTTTAATTCATGGCAACTGGGGATAGAATCAACAAGTATCTAGAGGGAGATATGAGTGTTTCTTCAGTGAATATATTGGGGAGGGGGACGACTATTCAGTGTTGTGTGAGTTATGATTATCCCTTGATGAGTCAGTGAAATCCCTGGAAATGCTAATGTAATATATTTTATTTACTTTTTTGTTTCATAAGTCTCACTACCATAAAGAAGTGCAGGCAACTATAACTGTATAAATTTTCATTTTAACTTCTACTGAGGTCTTGAAATTCTATGGATTATTCAATATACTGTTCAAAACCATTTGATTTCTTTATGTCATCATCATCATCATTTCTTCTTCTTTCAGGACGTAGGCTATAAGCCAATTTTAGGCATCTAAAGGATTATACTTTCATTCATTAGTAAGCGGTGTAATAGATGAGAGTTTGACAAAATCATACTTACCAGGTGCGAAAATTAAGGATGTAAGTGAGTCTATTACAGCGCAAAAGCAGAGGGTGAAAGAAATGATAGTAGTGGCAGGAATGAATGATTTAAAGGAGAAAAAATTGCTATGAGAGAGGACTTGAAGGAATTACTAGAGGTAGCAAAAGAAAAGAGTGAGAGTTAAGATAGTGAGTCTGTTGCCACGGTATGATAGAGAAGAGTTGAGAAGGAGGCCATAACTGCAAATGACTCTATGTGCAGGTTATGCAGGACATAGATGGTTTGCATCTGAATGGATTTGGTGTGCAGTGCAAGGAAGTGGATGTGCAGAATCAGGGAAACTAGAGTTATTAAGGGGGAGGAAGTGGATATGCAGACATCATAGAGGCAGTTGAGTGTAAGAATGTGTATAATATGCCCAAGCTAGTATGAAGGACAAAAAATCAGAATAGGATAGTTAGTATAAGGCATCAAGATAGGGGGTGGGATTAATGAGCTTCTGCATTTCATGTATACTAATGCCACGAGTACTAGAAACAAGAAGGAAGAATTTTTAGCTTTGGTTGACTCTTCCTGGCCACAGGTTATTGGCATTAGTGAAACATGGCTGACAGAAGATGATATAGCTAGTGGGATAGAATGTGAAGGGTATAGTGTGTTCAGGAGGAATAGAGAGAATAAAATGGGGGAAGGAGTGTTATTGATGATAGCTGATGAACTGCAGCCAAGGAGAATAGAAGTTGAACTGCAGGATAAAGAAAAGAGCACATTTGAGGCTATTTGGTGCGAGATTGAGACTAGCAGAACAAAATGTACAGTTGGGTGCTGCTATATACCAGGTGATGGAATAGATGGTGGAGATAGTATGCATAAGCAAATAGACACAATGAGTGGAAGGAGGGTAATTATTATGGGGGGATTTCAACTATGATAACATTGATTGGAAGGAGGAGAGGCCACATGGGAGGAAGGAATTGGATTTTATGCAGTTATTAAGGGATAACTATCCAAGACAGCATGTAATGGAAAACACTAGGGGTTTGAGAGTGCTTGACCTAGTAATTGCATCTGAGAATTTGACTGTAATGAATATGACCACGTCCACCAATTGGTGAGAGTGATCATAAGGTCTTGGCCTGGGAGGTGGCTAAATGTGCAGAATTACCAGGCTGGTAAGTATGACAAATTTAGGAGACTGCTTGGTTCAGTGCCATGGCATGTAAAACTGCAAGGGCTGGATGTTGATAGTGCATGGGAGGTGGTTAAGGAGCATTTGCAGGAGGTAATGGCTGAATGTATACCTAGAGTCCGAATAGTAAATCAACTAGGGGTTAAATGGATGAATAACACCATTAAGCTTGAGCTGCAAAAAAAAGAAACAACTGTGGAGGGAATTTAAGGAGAAAGGTGACCTGCAGGCACACGAATGGTATAAAACGCAGGCCAGAAGGGTAACGAGTATGGTAAGAAAAGCAAAAGCGGATTATGAAAGAGAATTAGCCATGCAAGCTAAAGAGAATCCCAAACAGTTTTTCGATATGGTGCAAGTAAAAGAAAAAATGTATACGGCAGAATGATTTTAAGGAATACTAATGGTAGGGAGGTAACTGAATCAATTGATATAGTGGAATTACTGAGCAAGCACTTTGCAAGAGTATATCATCCAGGTGGTGATATTGCAGGAATGAAGGAACCAATAGCTTATATGGGAATTATGGTGAATGAAGTAGAGGTGAATAGTTTATTACAAAACCTTAATGTGAATACATTTTTGGGATTGGATGGTATACCAGCTCAGGTCGTACGTGAAGCGGCTAAAGAATTGGCAGTGCCCTTGACCATTTTGTTTAATTTGAGTCTTGGGTCTGGGTTAGTCTCGAGGGGTTGGAAAGAGGGGAAAATAGTTCCACTGCATAAAAGAGGTTCCAAGACTGCTGTTGCAAATTACTGACTGATCAGCATATCAGGAGCCATTTTCAAGGTCTTGGAGAAAGTAGTCAAGATAAAAATACAGGAATGGATAGATGAAAATGGGATACTGTATGGGGGGGACAGCATGATTTTGTGAAGGGTAGATCATGCCTCAATAACTTGCTCACGTTTTATAACACAGTGACGGCTGAACTGGATAAGGGTAACGGGTTTACAGTGATACTGCTGCACCTTGCTAAGGCCTTTGATAGGATACCACATGGAATTCTAATCAGTAAACTGCAGCATATGGGGATGGATATATAGGGTTGGTGAGATGGACAGGAGGGTGATTGATGAAGAGATATCAGAGAGTAGTTTATTCAGAAGTAGAGTCCAAAAGACGGCCTGTGACTAGTGGTGTGCTGCAGGGTTCTGTTCTTGGACCACTACTATTTAATTTGTTCATTAACAATATAGGAAAGGATCTGAGAGGAACTGTTCATTTGTTTGCAGATGATGCAAAGTTGGGTAGAGCAATAGTGAATGCACATGATGTCAGAATTTTGCAGGATGATCTGGATAGATTGGAGGACTGGGCTAAGGAGAATGGATGTCAATTTAATGTGTCAAAATGTAGGGTCATGCATTTTGGGGTGAAAAGATTAGCAGAAGTATACTACATTGGTGGAACTTTACTCCGGGAGATTGACGTGTCCATGGATTTGGGGATTGTTGGTGGACAGGGAGTTGAAGTTTAGGGGGCACATAATCGCAAAAAGTGGCTAAATCACCTCATCAAATCACTTGGTTACTGAAGACTACTTTTACGAGCAAAGACAAGCAAGTTATTGTTCTTCTGTATCAAGCCTTGATAAGACCCCATCTTGACTACTGTGCCCAGATTTGGGCACCAGGGTTTCTTCTTGATGGGGAGGAAGTGGAGAGGATCCAGAGGCGAGTGACCAAGATGATAGCAGGTCTATGGAATGAACCTTATGAGAACAGGTTGAAGATTTGTGGGTTGAAGAAATTGGTTGATAGGCGGAAAAGAGGTTATATGATTGAGACATTCAAATTACTGAAGGGTTTCCATAAGATTAATTCGGAGGATATTTTTGAGAACAGGACTGGTGGTGGGAGGACTAGGGGCCATCCATGGAAACTGGGCAAGAGTGTGGTTAGCAAGGGTGTTAGAGCTAGGTTTTTTACTTGGAGAGTGGTAAATGAGTGGAATTAGCTGCCAGAGTCTGTTGTGGGTGCCATGACTGTAAATGAGTTCAAGGCAAAGTATGATAGATACTGTGTGAATGTTGAATAGTTGTTCTTGACATGATGTTAGGGCTTCCCTCGATGAGTCTAAGGACTCCTTGGAGTTGCCCGTAATAATAATAATACTTTCAATCTCTTCCTACATCTCTTTTCCCTTGAGCAATTTTAAACCTGGTTTTACTCCATTTTTTCCAAGTAAGCAAACAGACAAAATGTCAAGTGTGCGCCTGCAATTTATGCAAGACTAGCTGATCCCACAAGTAGTGCAAGACCAAGGCAACTCGTGGTAAAGGTGGAGCAAGCTCTGATCACTAATCTTAATATTTACCCTTAATGCCAAAACACATCTCCAAGAAGGGGATGTATGATGTTTTGTATTAAAGGCAAGGGGCCACTACCCATATGGGTAGTGGCCCCTTTACCACGGGTAGTGGCCCCAGCTGCTCCACCTTTACCACGAGTTGCCTTGGTCTTGCACTACCTGTGGGATCAGCTAGTCTTGCTAAATTGCAGGCGCAAACTTGACATTTTGTCTGTTTGCTTACTTGGAAAAAATGGAGTAAAACCAGGTTTAAAATTGCGTGGTATCTTTAACATAACTATACCCAAGTTAAAAATACTTTCTACTTTTCCCTTGAGGTTTACACCTATATTACTTCCTTTGGTAGTCTTCTCTTTTAAATTTGTTATACATGTACTCTCCAATGTTGGGTGTTCTTTTATCATTTTCACTGTACATGCCGTAATTCCTTCCTTATTTCATCATGTCCTGTTCTATCCATTTTTACCCCCCTTTAAGTGAGTTAAGAAATTTCATTTCAACATCTTGTATTCTTATTTTTGTCTTTTTTTCTCTGTATCCAATTTTTTTGGTAGGGTTTAAAATTTTAACTGTTTCCTTTCATCTTATAGTACCAGACTGCTTGAAAACAGTGTAGTTTATTATCTACATCATTATCTATATCAAATATTATATCATATCCTAAATATTAAAAATGTATTACTTGTTCTAGAGTTTGGTTTTTAATTACTTCAGTTCTTATAGGTTATTTTCCCAGAATATTCCAGGTTTAGTTTTATATAATGACATTTGTAAATTGTATTCACTGTTTAGTTGCTGTAAATGATAAATAGAGCCTCCGTAGCTCAGTCGGTATAGATGAAACCATTTGGTCAAAAAGACCTGGGTTCAATTCCCGTCAGTGATGCAAGGAACCTTTATCTGGTCTCTTTCGACTAAAGGTGAGTTAGCCAGCCTAATACAGAGATAGAGGGTTTTTTCACCCAGAAACTCGAGTTTTTCATCCCCCAGAACAGGCAAACTATGAGTACATGCTTCTAACATAGGACACCTCCAGGAATAAGTAGTAACCAACCCATTCCTTAGGGTATCGAATACCTACACGGTAAAATGTGTAAAATGTGTTGGTCTACATGTGAGCGTAAATTAGGATAGGATAGGAAATGATAAACAGATCTATGAAGGGCCTTTTCTAATTTTTATATGATTGCTTGATTATCTGCAAAAAAAAAGTAGTATCAGGAGAAAGCCTACATCCCTGTTGGACTCCATAATTACTTTTTATTTCTGCTGAAACAGAAGACCAAAGCTATCCAAAACAGTTATTAAATGCAATTAAAAGCTTATATTGCAATCATTATTATTATTATTATTATTATGGACAACTCCTAGGAGTCCTTAGACTCATCAAGGGAGGCCCTAAACATAATGTCAAGAACTATCCAACATTTGGACAGTATCTATCATACTTTGCTTGAACTCATTCACAGTCATGGCACCAACAACAGACTCTGGCAACCTATTCCACTCATTCACTACACTCCAAGCAAAAAACCTAGTTCTAACACCCTTGCTAACCATACTCTTACTGAGTTTCCATAGGTGGCCCATAGTTCTCCCACCACTAGATCCATTCTGAAAATTTTTTTTCTGAATTAATCTTGCAAAAGTCTCTCAGTAATTTATATGTCTCAATCATATCACCCTTCATCTACCTATCAACCAGTTTCTATAACCACAAATCTTCAACCTATTCTTGTAAGGTTCATTCCATAGACCTGCTAACATCCTGGTAACAAGTCTATGGAGGCTTCTGGATCCCTTTCACCTCTTCCGCATTGCCAAGAAAACCTGGTGACCAGAACTGCATGCAGTAGTAAAGATGAGGTGTTATCAAGGCTCGATAAAGAGGAGTGATAACCTCTCAAGTCTCTGGCTTCGTCAATTTCCTGGAGTACAGTTTCACCAATGTGGTATACAGCTGGTAATCTTTTCACCCTAAAACCTTACACTTTGCCATATTAAACTGATATCCATTCTCCTTTGCCCAGTCTGCCAATCTATCCAAATCATCCTGGAAAATTTTGACATCACCTGTATTAACTAATGTTCTACTCAACTTTGCATCAACAGCAAATAACTGAAGAGTTCCTCTCAGATCCTTTCCTATATCATTAATAAAAAAATTAAACAGTAGTGTTATTGTTATTAAACTAAACTATATATATATATATATATATATTAGGGTTACCAAGTAATTTTATAAACTTGGTTATTTTGCTCCTAATCCCAAGTAAGCAAACAGTTAAGTTTGCACCTGAATGTAGTTGAAGTCTAAAGGTGGTGCAACACCAGGACAACTCATTGTAAAGGTGGATAAAGTTCTGATCACCATTCTTAGTATTTTCCATAATGTAAAGCACATCTCACTAAGAGATGTATATTGCAATACATTATGGGTGGGGTCACTACCCAGACCGGTTTCAACCTTTTTTGAGGTCTCCTCAGTGAGTAGCTAGACCCTAAATAGCAAGGTTTTAGTAAAACAGAGCCTAATCAACTTTACCTATACAAGTTGCTACCTTTAGACTTGAACTACATTCAGGCGCAAATTTAACTGTTTGCTTACTTGGGATTAGGAGTAAAATAGCTTATTTACATCTATATCTCCTCCAGAGATTCTTATTCAAAATAAAAACACCTTGTAGCAACTTGTATAGGTAAAGTTGATAAGGCTCTGTATTACTAAAACCTTCGTATTTAGGGTCTAGCTACTCACTGAGGAGACCTCAAAAAAAGGTTGAAACAGGTCTGGGTAGTGACTCCCCCCCCATCCATAATGTATTGCAGTATATATACATCTCTTAGTGAGATGTGCTTTAAATTATGGAAAATACTAAGAATAGTGATCAGAGCTTTATCCACCTTTACAATGAGTTGCCTTGGTGTTGCACCACCTCTAGACTTGAACTACGTTCAGGTGCAAACTTAACTGTTTGTTTACTTGGGATTAGGAGTAAAATAACCATCAAAATCAGCTAACGCCTTTTTATTCCCGTATACGGGAGTAGGTGAGGCCATTTAGCCCTATCTAACTTTTGGAGACTGGGTGGGCAGTTCAATCTCCACTGGTAGCAATCAGAGATAGATGGCCCAAGGCTATCACTAATTAAGCGGTACACAGTGAAGAGAGACAGCTCAAATGTGCCGCCATCTCGTGGTCTCTAACCCTAACACAATATATTTAATGTCTGAAATAATGTGGGTTCTACGGTCGATTTTCTTGAGTTTACGGGACGAAAAACCCGAGTTTCCGGGAGGAAAAACCCGCTTGCCTGTGCCAGAGATCGACTAACTCGGGAACCGGTCGAAAAAAGGCTTAGAAAAATTTCCTCTAGTCGCCGACTAGACTCGAAACCAAGCCTTCCTTCGTGCGGCCAAGCGCCGTGGTGTGCAAACGCCACATCCACTGAGCTACACAGGCTCAAGAGTAAAATAACCAAGTTTATAAAATTACTTGGTAACCCTAATATACATTATTCCCAAGGTAAAAAAACTTATTTACATATATTTATAAAATTACTTGGTAACCCTAATATACATTATTCCCAAGGTAAAAAAACTTATTTACATATATATGTAAATAATTTTTTTATATATAAAACTATTAAAACTATATTGTTATATAAGCTTTTAACTGCATTTAATAATTCTGGAGAGCCTTGGTCTTCTATATTATATTCCATCAGTTTTGTCTATTAACTTGATCAAAAGCTTTTCATATTCTATAAATGCCAAGTGAGTACATAAAGTAAATTCTCATCTTTTTTTCTATAATTTGTTTTTGTGTAAATACATCCATTCTAAATATTGCATTCTAAGATGAAATCTAAGATTCTAAGATCAAAATTGCATTCTACATAAGAATGTAACTTTAATCTTTGCTGAATACAGACTGTTCCTTTAATAACAAACTACCAACACTAGAGGAAAGTCTTTTATTTAAAATGTTACTATATAATTTATATGCTGTATTCAATAAGCTGATACCTCTGTAATTTTCACATAAACTTCTATTTCTCCTTATTAAAAACTGATGTTATTTTAGCCTTTTTTTGTTCTTCAGATATAATGTGGTAATCCAATACATATTTAACAAATTCCAGAAGCTTACTTTAAAAGAAGAATCACTACATTTAGTTAACTCTGAGGTAATTCCATCTGTAACTGGTACTTTTCTATTTTTAGTTATAGATAAAGATTCTTCCAATTCCATTATCTCTCCAATAAATCTATTCTTAAATGATTTACATTTTCATTTTCTATTTCTTCTTTAATAAGGGATGGACTGTACCATAGTTGTCTATAATTACATATTAATTCTTTTGCGACTGCTGAAATTTCAGCTACATCTTTTTCTGATTTAAAAATTATGTATTTCTCATTTCATTAATGAACATACTTCATTGATGAAATTTTAGCAGAGAAAATTTTTTTTTTGGTAAAGTGGTGAAGTACTTGGATCTTCCCCCACCTTTGCCTTCTGTTGCCCAGTATTTTAATTGCTGTTGCCCAGTATTTTAATTGCTGGAAGTTTATTTTGCACTTGGTTAGACTATAATAAATTTAGTTTAATCCTTTATCCAAGTGTAATCCTGAAAATATCTTCAGGACTGAGGTAAGGTGGTACATCCCTTGGCAACTTGTAGCAAAGGTGGACCAAGCTCTCATCACTCCTTGTCTCAGTAAGATATTGAGTAAGATGAGACAAGGAGTGATGAGATCTTGGTCCACCTTTGCTACGAGTTGCCAAGGGATGTACCACCTTACCTCAGTCCTGAAGATATTTTCAGGGCAAACTGTTTGTTTACACTTGGATAAAGGATTAAACTAAATTTATTATAGTATTTTAATTGCCTTTTGGGATATTTGTGGTTAACTGCAATCAGAAAAGTTGGAAACACTGATTTAAAGAAAATGAACTCTGCAAAGAAGCATATATTCACCCTTCATTAGTGCATTGATTAGGTTTCACTGGCCTGATATGCATTATAAACTGTTCATTATGATCATAGACCTTAAAACAGCAACAACCCTCTGTAATGTCATATTAATTATTTTGCGATTGCTGAAATTTCAGCTACATCTTTTTCTGATTTAAAAATTATTTATCATTTCATTAATGAACATTTTTCATTGATGAAATTTTAGCAGAGGGTTGTTGCTGTTTTAAGGTCTATGATTATAATAAACAGTTCATAATGTATATCAAGCCAGCAAAACCAGCAATGCACTAATGAAGGATGAATATATGTTCCTTTGCAGAGTTTATTTTCTTTAAATCAGTGTTTCCAACTTTTCTGATTGCAGTGAACCACAAATATCCCAAAAGGCAATTAAAATACTGGGCAACAGAAGGCAAAGGTGAAGGAAGATCCAAGTACTTCACCACTTTACCAAAAAAAAAATCTGAGTCTCAGTGGGACCCATATCAGATATTAAACTTGATGAGAACAGATACTACAATTTGATTTAAGCTAAAAGGCTTGAGATATGAAAAGTGCAGTTGTGCCCTTACTACATATAATAAACTTACTATATATAATAAAGTAAAATTAAAAAGGTAACAAAGCTAATATCAAACATGATTTTAACATTTAAATATAACATATAAGAAATAAAAATTGTCCACCAAAATAAACAATAAAAAACATAAATTAGGAAATATTTTATTTAATACTGAAGGTGTGCTTGCCATAAAACACAGGATTCATTTTTATTCATAGGAATAAAGAGAATTTTGCTCACTACAACTATTCTTTCCAAAGCTGAAAGAAATGTCCCTGCATTAGTGATAAATATCCCCTCCTCAACAGATACTACAACTGGAAATGCAAGAAAAACATGACCCTTTATTGTATCATTAAATACAGTACAGAGACAGAGTATATACTAGATGCAGCAATAATGTGTAAATTAGAGAGAACTGGAATGAAAATGACCAACCCCCCCCCCCTTCACAGACACTATATACTGCATACAGGCCAGCAAAACAAAGCTTTATTGTAGGGCCAAACATAATAACTAAATACATTGTCCTAACAACCTATTTCAAAATTTCAATTACACAAAATACATGGTCACATCTGTTCATATGTAGTCAATAGGTTCAGAGATCAATTGATTTATGAAATCAAAACATATATATGATATATAGTTATGTATGTATATAGTATTTTATAGTATAATATATATAACCTCCCTACCAGCCAAGGTGGATGAAACAGTGAGACCAAATTGAACTTCTTATCCATGTTATTCAATAAGTGTTACAGAATCCTATCCAGATTTAGCTGGATATCTATAGATGTCCTGGCCGGTTTGGGGGGGGGGGGGGGTAAAGTATTCTACTCCTCCATATACTACTTTTTTTATGTCTATTTATCTGCAACCCTTTTATCCACATCACTAGATTCAGATACATCCCCATTTGCTCCAGTATGCATAAGAGTTCTTTACAAATATCTTTGCAAAAGTCTAGTGGTATCACTGTGTAGCAATTAATCTATCCAACTGAACTGTCACTTTATTATACAAAGTGAGTAAATTAGTATGGCAAGACCTACCCTTCATAAAGCAATGTTGTTTTCCCATAGAATATCATATTCCTATCCAGTTCTTCTTGAATTCTGGTTTTAATCAACTTTTTGATATCTTAATTGCCATTTTGGAGATACTGTTTCAGCCTATGATTAGTTATTTCTGTATTGGCACCACCTTTATATAACAGAACTATCTTACCTTTATTCCACTCCCTTGAGACTTTGCTAAAGCTCAGACTTTTTTTTTTTTTTTTTTGGAACATTCCTGTAATATACGGGCCAATATTCCATCTAATCTAACGGCTGTATTTCCATAAATTCTGCAATATCCAGTTTATCTAACTGGATATTGCAATATCACTGTATAGCCATTTATTTATCACTCTGGATACACTTTAGCAAAGTGATCACTCAGTAATTCAATTATTTCTTCGGCTGCTGTCATCATCATCATGAAGTTATCTTTCCACAGTCGTTCTTCCTTGTATCCACATGGCTAAAGACCTGTTTGGGATTTCCTTTAGCCTACCCAATTAATTTTGTCTTTTTTATTTTTATGGCTATTTAGCCCATTTTTGTTTAGGAGTACCCCTTTTTTATAATGTCATTGGCTTTTAATTCTATTTTTAGGACATTACTGATGTTTTAAAGACAGATATATGAAAAATATATAGGAATAACAATTTGGACATACCTTTGTAGGATGTTGCTGGTTGGTTGTCTTTTTATTCAGTGGCATCCAGCGTATGGCAATATACATTAATCTGCTGTTAAATTATGACTGAAACGAAGTGGGGTGGAAATGTGGGGATAGAGAGATGTGGGAGAATTATCAGTGAGGCAAGGGGTGTGTGAATTTTAAACCTGGATTTTTTTAAAGGTGGGCAGAGAATTCTTTGAGAGGGAAGTGAAAGATAAAAATTTTTGGAGAAGAAGGATATGATGGAATAAGATCAGGGTGAGAGTAACAGGGTGTGAGCTGTTTCAACAGTGCATCATTTTCGGAGCTTATGGGAAAAGTGAATAATTTTGTCTTGTAATCTAATTCTGATCATGCCAGTCACCCTTCTTGTCTGTGCTTTGTATTGCTAATGAGTTTGCAGATCACCTTCTTATAATTTCTCCACAACATGTTTTTTTTTTTTTTAATTTTTTAATTTTTGCTTAATGATGCTATTTAATCTATTTAACTCTCGCCTGATTATTCTCCTGACCCGAAGTATGCAATCTAATACTGCTTCCCTGAAACACTACTCCCTTGACTATGATTATATAGAGAAACCTGTGGAGAATTCATGACTAAATTTAACACACGTGAACCACAATAGTAGGTTTTATTACGTAAATATTTCGTCCTAGGTATCTTAGTTATTTTTTGTTATCACTTCTGGTTACTTCACATGGAAAGGAAAAATCTACAAGCAAGAGGAGAGAACAACAATGGGATCTCCCTTGTCACCCAACTTAGTAGATCTGTTTATAGAACATCTAGAAGAAAAACCCTCGCATTCAAACCCAAACCAAAACTCTGGCTTCGATACGTCGATGATATCTTCGCAGTCTGGAGTCAATCCGAACAAGAGCTACATCAGTTTTTAGAAAAAATCAACCTTCTCATTTCCTCACATCAGATTTACATTAGAAAGAGAATCCCCACAAGGCATCCCCTTTATGGATTTACACATCCAAAGAAAAGAAGACAGTTCCATCTCCACCTTTGTCTATTGCAAACAGACATTTTCAGGCCGCTACATTCACAATACTTCAGCTCATCATTCCTCTTAAAAATTTGGCATCATTAAATCATTGGTAACCAGAGCACACAGATTATGCTCCTCAGAGGATTCTCTAAAACAAGAATTGGAAATAATCGAAAACACAGCCACTCTAAATGGTTACAATCTCAAAACAACTCAAAAAATCATCAGCAATTTCTCCGCACTTCAACCTAGACAAGAACAACCCCATAGGATTCCCATACCTTATATCAAAGGCAAGAAATACAATCTTGCTGCTACCTACAAACCCATCAACCAGATCCAAAATGTTACCCTCGCCTAAAGACAAATTTTCACCTATGCTACTACCTGGTGTATACGAGGTTCCATGCTCCTGTAAACTCTCTTATTTTGGACAGACAGGCAGATCAGTTTTTAAATGCATTTCAGAGCATCAAGATCATATCCGACTCATCAAACCGCATAAATGAGGCCTCACTCAACACGGATTTGAAAACCCAAACCACAAGATCCATTGGAAAAAGACAAAACTTCTACACAGATCTTCATATAAATATGAACGTTTATATAAAGAAAGTGCTGAAGCCCTACTCCACAGACCAAATCTAAACCGCAGTGATGTTCTTGCTATCCCTAAAGTATGGGAAATTGTCATACAAAATTGTGTAAAATAATAACTTAACTGTAATTAATTTTAATTTAATTTAAGTAATTTAATTCAATTTAAGTTCGAGCCACTGCACACAATTTGGATTCCTTTGTACGTACGCGCCCTTTCTTTTGTCATTCCTAGTATTGCCAAACTGTACTGACGATGTCCTAAGATACCTAGGATGAAATATTTATGTAATAAAAAACCTACTACTGGGGTTCACGTGTGTTAAATTTAGTCCCTTGACTATTTCTTATGCACTACTAACATCCTTCTCTTACACTTTATGATGGCATGACATCACTGAACCTAGCTGCCTACTGAGCCTCTCATAATTACTTTTCACATATATATCTCTCTTCTTAATTAAAATTCCACATACTTAGCTATCTCTCAGGTTAACATTGGGAGAACAGCTGTGTTACCAAATGAAGATTATGATACAAAGTGAATATTTCTCAGACCATTGCCAGATCCTAAACTCGAACCTCTTCACTATTCTTCCACATGCTGTTTTAGGTAAATCTTTCTCATTAGCTGCATAAATTTTGTTTCCTTTCCAGATTAAACACTGTTTGTCACTCTTGCCAATTAAAAGTAATGAACAAATTCCAGCATCACCACCAGATCCAGCACTCAAACTGCTGGTTCCTTCTATCACATGCTGTTTTAGATAAATCTTTCTCATTAGCCACATAAATTTCACTTTCCTCCATTTTTGAACCCTGAGTCTCCTACATTCCATGCTACCTCAGATAATTATACCTTAGTAGCTGCATAAAATCAATTTCCTTCCCATCACACGAATTCTCATCCCATTATCTTCCCATCATGTGAAGCCCTCCATAATGATTACTTGCATTGCACTTGTGCTAATTTGCTGATGTGTGCTATCCACATTCTCTCTCTCTCTTGTACCTCCTGGTCTATAGCAGGAGCTAACTATATATTTTGTCCTGTTAGCCTCTATCTCACAGATAGCTTCAAATGTACTGCCTAAAACATCACTGTTCTCCCATTGAACTTCTACTCTTTTTATTGGACAGGCATCTTCACAAAATCTAAACACTCATTGCAGGAGGTCAACATTAACTCTATCCATCCACAAAAATACCTATCATACATCTTCTTGGATCACCAACAAAGCACAACAGACTCTGGTAACCAATTCCACCAACAATGCCACTCTCCAAGTCAAAAATAGTTCCACCACCCTTGTTAACAGTAATATTACTCAATTTCCAACTCAATGGAGATACCCACATAATAACAGTAATAATTTCTTGAGGTGATTTCTTGTTCTTCCCCTTCTAATCAAGTACTTACTAAAGGATAATTATTACCTGAAATAGCATGTGATGAGGGGATCAGGGGTTTGTGAGTGCTGGATCAGAAAATACCATCAGATGTACCCATAACTATGGTAGTAGCCACTCTGCTCCAAGAAAAGTGACCATACAGTCTTGGTCTGGAATATTACTAAATGTGGAAATCTCAGTCAAGAAAGAGTTTATATGGAACTACAAAAGTGGTCAAACTTTGGAGGCAGCTTGGAGTAATGCCGTGGCATAAGAAGTTATAAGGAGAGAATGTCAGTAGTGCATGGGAAATGGTCAGGGATTGTTCGAGAGAAGCAGTATCAGACTTCAGATTGCATACAGAGGGTCAGGAGGATAAACAATCAAATGGAGTCAAATGATGAGTAGCAATATAAAACAGGAGCAGTGAAAAAAAAACAAGAAACATTGTGGACAGAATATAAAGAAAAAGGTGACCAACATGATTATAAGCAATACAAAGTGCAGGAAAGAATAATGGGAAGGATTAGTGCATGAGAAGCTTGAAAAGATGCTTAAATGATAATCTGAATATGTCCTGAGAGTTTGAAGAACAAATAGCAAGGAAGGGAAATGGATGTGAAATCTCATTAAACAAAAGATACATAAGAAGGTGACAAGGAAGGAAGAGAATGCAAATAAGAGTGAGAGGAGTTATGAAATAAAACTCAGACCAGAAAAGTTACACGTATCATATTGAAAGCTAAGTAGGAGTATAAAAATAAATTGGCTGCACAGGCTAAAAGGAAACCCAAAAGAATTTTATTGATATGCTGCAAATAAAATGGAATGAATGTGAAAGAATAACATTACTGAATGCTGACAGTGCTTTAGTATCAGAAGCAGATAATGTAGTTCAAATAATGAATGCTCACTTCACCAGGCTGTATCAAATCTGGTGTACAGTAGAGAATAAATTAATCTGAACACTCCCATTTTAAAGAAAAATTTTAATTTCACAAGAAAACAAGTAAAAAAATTTAAACTCCAACTTTTCTCATAATTTATATGTGCTCCTCTCTTCCTACTAAGCTCATTAATTTGCTTAGGCATGGACTCTACCAACATAGTACACATTTTTCTTAATTTTGCTTCTGAAAACCATACTTTTATAATAGATTGCATTAAGTTATCCTTTGTATTGCAATTTAATTTTCCACATCTCTTTTTCACCATGGGTCACAAATTTTCTATTGGGTTAATGTCAGGAGAGTTATCTGGCCACTGAAGCAATGGATGTTGGGATTTTTGAGGAACTCTTTCTCTTTTTTTAAAGTGGGGCATGGAGCAAAATCCAGTTGGAAGATGAGTTCTTTGTCTTTCTGAATCTGTGGGACCACTCTTTTCTCCAATATTTCTATGTACTGGTCACTTTTCATCATACCATCAACAGTCACAAATGATGCTGGATCATCATCATCAAATTCCTGCCATATACCCTCAAGGGGTGTACAGGATATGATAGTACTACATGAAATATTTACATCATTACTAACTTCCTATCTACAATTTTCCTCCAAATCAGTCTGTTACTTGTCAAGACTCCAACATTACCAGATCTTATATCGTCTAAGGCACTTTGTACCGTATCAATCCACCTATATCTTGGTCTTCCACTGGGTCGTTTTCCTGCCAACTTGGCAGAGAACACTTGTTTTGCTAATCTTTCCACGCCCATTCTGTTTAAGTGACCATACCACCTGAGATTAGCTCTGATATCGCATTCCTGGATGCCGACAATGTCAAGTTCTTTCCTAATATTCTCGTTTTTAATATGATATTGCCATTGATGCCATCTGTTCACGCCTGTAATCTTTCTCAGGACTCTCATATCTGCAGCCTCTAGTCTTTGGTCAAGTGTTTTACTTATGACCTAGCTCTCAGATCCATAAGTTAAAACTGGTTTGAACACTGTCTTGTATACAGCTAATTTAGTGTTCCGACTAATTTCTCTCTTATTCCATATGAATTTATTCAGTTGACCTCCTACCATACCAGCTTTGTTGATTCTGTTGTCTATTTCCATATTTAATTTACCATCTTCACTAAAAATCGTGCCTAAGTAGCTGAAATGTTTTACTTGTTCCACAGGTTCTCCGTTCACAATACAGTTGACATTTTCAACTGTTGTGAACTTCATAATCACTCTACTTGACACTGCCTGCCATTCAAGAAGATTAGCCTCATATTTTGTGTTGAATACTATGGCTACTCCTTCTTTTCCTTGATTGTCATTGCCTGAATATAACATTTTGTATTTATTGCTCAGAAAGATCTCACCAGTTTTTGTCTTTTTTGTTTCAGCCACCGCTATTATGTCGATCTGGTACTTATCTAATTCCTCCGCTAGCTCCATTTCTTTGCCATTCATGCTTCTTATGTTGATAGTACTGATCTTTAACTCTGGTGATGTTGTGTTGGGGTGTGTTTTCAGATTTGTTCCAGTAGCTGAAACTTTTTTGCTGTTCGCCCTGATTTCCTGGCAAAAACAATGGGGACCTTGTTTAATCGGGCAACGCCCCAGCCGGCATGAAATTTTGTCATGTTGTACCATCATTTTTATTTTGGTTTAACCAATAGGAATATACAATTTGGTCCCAAATTGTCAGCCCATCCTCGTTCGTTCAGTATCCAGGTAGATACCCAACAGGGTGCACCATGAGAAGGTGAGGAATGGACATTAGATCAGAAAGCCTGGTCAGTTCTCCGCATTCCTTTAAAGACTATGTGGAGGTCTCCTCTCAGTTTTACAGCTTTGACCCTTAAGCACCCCAATCCTGGACCATCACACGTAAAACAACCCCAGAAGTAGTGAGTGCAGGTAGTGTGAATGAGTTTAAGAGAAGGTATGGTGGCTGGTGTGGATATGTATGGCCTCCCTCAATAAATCATTGATTTCCTAAAGATATAATAATAATAAGCTAATTAGTATGGTAAAAAAAGGCAAAATCAGATTATTACAGAAAATTAGCTAAGAGGCCAAAAAGTAAATCCCCAAAAGTTTTTTCATTATATAGCACAAGTTTTTCTTTTTTTTTTTGCTATAGAATCAGTAAGAGGATGAATGATTATGGAAGGATAACTTTAATCAATGTGAATGGTAGGAAAGTGAAAGAAGTAGATGAAATAGTTGAGCTACTAAGTGGACTTGCAGTTGCTAATGTGAAAATTGATAAATTATACATGCTCAACATACTGAAAAATATCAATGTGAATACAGCAATGGGATTGGATGGCATGTTTGCCTGTGAGCTATGAGAATGTACAAGAGAACTGGCAGTGCCTCCGACAAAATTTTTTAATTTAAGTTCATCTCCAGCAAGATTCCAAGTGAGTGGAAGGAGGGTAAGACATAGGGTAAGAGTAGCAGTTAAAGTTAAATTCAGGAAAGGGTAGATAGATAAGAATATGATAATCTAAGGTGGGAAACAAGGGTTTGTAAAGGCAGGTCCTGAAGGAGTCAATAATTAGTAAATTATTAACTTTGCAAAAGCATTTGACAGAATACTGCATATAAAATTTTTGCATAAGTTGGAGCAAAGGGTAATGAATGAAGGTTGGTGGCATGGATTGAAGAGAGGTTTGTCAACAGACAGACACCAGAGAGTAGTATTATGGTAGAGTGGAATCTAGGGAAATGAGAGTGAATGGTGGTCCTAGTACAGAGTCCTGAGGCGCTCTGTACTAGGGCCTTCTCTTTAATTTGTAGATTGATGATAAACGTGATATAGAAGGATGATTTAAATAAACTGGCAATGTGGGCAAAGAATAATAGCTTTCAAGCTGGGATGAAAAGATTACATAGCTTGTATCATATTGATGGTACTTGATTGCAGGAAATTGTTGAGGCTAGGAATTTGAAACTGATGATTGTTCAGATGGCTTTTCTGAACGTGGTGGAAAGGATCCAGAGACAAGTGAGCAAGCTGGTGAAAAGTCTGTGGAATACTCCCTCTGAGGATACAATGAAGGTGTGTGGGCTGCAAAGTTTAGCTAACAGGGAAGAAGAGAAAAGACGTGAAATAAATAAATTTATAGAATCCCCCCCCTTTAGTGACTTATAAGATTGACATTAGAGAAATTTTTTATTACATGACAAGTAGTGAGAGAGAACAAGAAGTTGTGTAAGACTGTAGTTAGTAAGGGCATGCAGATTAGATGTTTTGCTTAGAGAGTGGCTAATGAGTGGAATGGACTTATTATATATTGTGCTTAATGGTCAGCATGGTTCTTCCATGATATCTTCGACTCCACTGAGAAAACAAATATATCAAAGCTGTACAAAAATGACAACTTCCTGATTTCTGCTTATCAGCTGTTGTTCAATAACCATGTAAATTTGAACTATTTGGTTACTTCTGAAATATGTCCTATGAATTTCAATTCCCTGTCTACTAATATCTGGAGTTCAGTTCTGTCAATATAATACAACTTGTAATCTTTTCATAATAAAATGCAGGAAACCAGCACATAAGCCTATGGCACAAGCCAGCCTCTACCCTCTCCTGAATTCCATTCTTTCATACTGTTCTCAGATGTATGTTCTATTTTTTGTTTTGATCATCAACCAGTTTCCTATCCACATCATCAGCTGAATATTCATCACATTTGCTCCAAAGTATGTAACAAAGTTCCATGTGGTATCTTGTTAAATGCCTTCAGCAGTATTATCTTGAAGACAACTCAGCTGTCACTATATTATAAAAAATGACACATGACCTATCATTACAAAACAATACTGTCCTCCATTATGAGTCACATTCTTATCCACCCTTTCATGTATGACTAACTTCTGCAATAACTATACCACCTCTGAGATTATAATTGATCTATAATTCACTACCTCTCTCCTAAAGCCTCCTTTGGGTGACAGAACTATTTTTCTCTCCTTTCACCCTTTGAATCCACCATAACTGACTAAAATTAAGCAGCCTATGAAGGAGTAGTGCCAGTTCCTTTGCACATTCTCATTCTTCGAAACTTATAGATCTCCAGTGTAATGGATAATTTAAAAAGGTAGAATAACAATAATGGCAATGAATTTCATGAACAAGATGTCTGTCTCATGACAAAGTAAAGTAGTACTGATAACTAATTTAAAGTTGACATATACGAGAGAGAGTTATGAAAAGTTCTCGGCCTGGACCATAGATGGCAACACTATCGGCAAGATTTTTTTTTTCTAAGTTGGTACATCTATCATAAGCATCCATGTGAAACTGCAAGTCATTCTATCAAGTAGTTTGTTTTATACAGCTGTTTGAAGCAAAACTGTTGTCTGTATCCATTGAAATGGATAAAATTGAGAATCATGAGGGTATAAAATTTTTTGTAAAAGAAGGTTTAACGCCAAAAGAAATTCATTTGAAGTTCATGGGCAGTCTTCTCCTTTGTTTTCGACAATTAAGAGCTGGTACGGCCACATTTAAACTCGACAGTCCATTTCTGAAGATGATCCACATGAAGGATGTCCAAAAAGTGTAACACCACCAGAAATCATTGATCAAGTTCACGATATGGTATTGGATGACCGACGAGCCAAATTGCATGAAATTGCTGAGACTATGAGCATTTCAAAAGTACGTGTAGGATATATTATGCATGAAGAATTGCCAATGAAAAAGCAAAAGAAGACAAAATCAGTTCCATCAGCAGGAAAGGTCACGGCATCGTGTTTTTGGATGCTAAAGGCATTTTATTTATTAATTATCTTGAAAAGGGTAAAACGATAACTGGGGAATATTATTCCAATATTTTAACCAGACTAGATGAAAAAATTCATGAGAAAAGATCTGTTTTGTAGAAGAAAAAATCATCTTTCATCAGGACAATGCACCTGCCCACAAAGGTGTTTTGGCAATGGGAAAATTAAGGGATCTGCACTATGAATTGTTGGAACATCCACCCTATTCCCTAGATTTGGCTCCCTTTGACTTCTATCTCTTCCCAAAACTAAAATCTTCCTCGCTGGTCAGCGTTTTTCTTCAAATCAAGAGGTGATTGCAGCTGTAGAGGAGTATTTTGCAGATCTTACTGAGAACCACTACAGAGATAGGATAATGCGCTGGAGCACCACTGGAATAAATGTATTAGTCTTAAGGGAGATTATGTTGAAAAATAAAAATAATTTTGAAATTATAAATTCATTTTTTCATTGTTAGGCTGAGAACTTTTTAGACCACCCTCATATATTAATTGAAAACAATATTTTTTATTTATTTAAGGATAAGACGTTCCCAAATTTTCAATAAGGAAACACTGTCATTCCAGTTACATATCATAGCAAGTTGGATCGATATAGTAGCATTATGACACTCTATTTGAGTACTCAAATTTATAATGACATCTGTGACACCTGCATGAAATGCAGATCCATTTAATGCTAATTTCTTTCATAATGTGATTCATACAAATGATAACAATAAAGATAGTGTGCACCCAAGTCTTACATCTGATTTTACATCAAACAATCTAGATGTTTCTCCTTCAATTCTAACTAATAACTTTCATAGGAAAGTAAAAATGAAGTAATAATTAATTGGATTAGCATAATATCTTGCTTCCTCCATTAAGTATCTTCTTTCTTCTTCTTTTCCAGATTTCATCAGGAACATCGGGAGTCTGTAAATGCTTTCGATCAATTCCTTATTCTTGATATTTGTCTTAGTTCAGCAAAACTCTTCTCACATTTTATAAAAGTTGATCTCCTCCATGTATTTTTAGGATGGTCACACGTTCTTTCCTTGTGGATTCCATTCTAAGGCTGAGTGACAGATTTCTTCATGTTCTTTCCTAGGTGTATGTCCAATCCATCTAATTTTTGTTTTCTGATTTTTTCAAGGTTGACTTTTTTTGCTGATTTGTTCTTTTCCAGAGGTCTTTGTTAGTAATAATTTGTGGCCACCAAATTCAAAGTATGCTCTGCAGACATCAATTTATGAATGATTGTAGCTACGTTTCGCATCTATATAAAAGAACGGATTTAATACATGCATTAAATATTTTTAATTTTGTATCTGTGTAAATATTTTCCAACTTCCATACTCTACTAAATTTAGCTTATGCACTTCTTGCCTTTTAAATCCTTATGCCAATATCTCTAGTTGCTCCTCCACATGCAGATAAAACACTGCCGAGATATGTCAAATGTAAAGCAGTTTTGATTTTTCCATTTGTACTTGGTGCATTGTTGTTCACATTGATTCTCATTTCTTTTGTTTTGTTTGTATTTATTTTCAAATCAACTTTCAGTGATTCTTCTTGTAATGTAGTTTGTTTTGGACTGCATGTCTGTGAGCAATTAGACATACATCATCTGCATAGGCTAGATCAGTGGTTCTCAACCTTTGTGAGACCGTGGCCCCACAAATTTACTCGTAAATACTTTTCCAATTTTTTTTTAAAGTTCATACATTAAACTAACATAAGTATTAATAATTAATTATGGCACAATCATAAAGAGTATTAGTACACTTATGTATATGGTGTAGCATATACATAAGTGTATATGCTTATGTTATCAATCACTGGACTAATGAAATCTTGTAGCATATTGTAGTTTCTCAGGCCAACATCATTAATTTGTGCTGATTTTCATTGACATATCCCATTTTCTGACCACCAAAAAGTTATAACATTATTCAGTGTAAAAATTGATTATGGTATTATTAAATTGATTTTAATAATTTTGGTTTTAAAAATAAATGGTAGTGAGAAAAATATTTATGCATTGTAACTCACCATAGAAGTCAGCTGAGAAGGGGAAGTAGTGGAAGGATGTCAACTTGTTGGTGAAAGACTTATTATCACATACACATGCCAAGTATTTATATATGCAAAGTATGTAATTTAATAAATAAAAACATATGAGTCTCTCAATTCTAAACACTAGTTCAAACACTAATTAATATTTTGAATTTAAAAACAGCACTTTAACACAGCATTTATAAGTTATTGAAAAAGCTATTACAACTGAGTTTTTGAAGGTTTTAGTTATGCTAGTGACACTTTTGTTGCTGTTTTCTATCTGTTAGCTTATTAATTCTGGGATGAATTGAAGTGATAGCCAAATAGAGACAGTTAGAAAGTTGCAGACGGTTCCTCTGTTTCATTTTAAGCATAGCAGAAAATGCAGTTTCACAAAGATATGTGGTGGAAAAACAAAAAAGAAATCTCATTGCTATTTCATGTAAATTTGGATATTAAATTTTCATTCTTATTCAGAATTTTGAATTATTCATAGAATTAAAAGTACTTTCCAGTTCTCTGTCCAATGGTTCTAGTAGCAAGGCTTATACGTTGGTCATACATAACTGGTAATTAGTTTATGGAATTAACAACACATATAAAGTATATTAATTAAAGGCAACTTTAATAAATAACTTCTATATTTCGGCAACGTCACGTTGTCATCTTCAGGAACATAAAGATATGGTATGTGCACACAGGAACTAACAAAAGCAAATGAGGAAGAAAGCAAGGAACTAATATTGTTCCTAAAGTCCTAATGGTGCCCTCTGGTAATTTGGTTGTCTGGTAATTTGGCTAATTTGGTTGTCTTGGCCGTTGGGCTGAAGTTCTCATAATGTAAGTCTCCCAAATTTGGGGTAGTTTCATGCATCCAAATTTGTTGAGGTTTGGAACATTTTTTAGAGCTGCTGCTGATTCCTTGAATAATCTTTCGTATTTAAACTTGCTGCGGTGTATTATTTTAGTTTTCTTCCAACAAATTCTATGGTGGATATCTAAGGCATGGTCCACCAGCCCAGAGCGGCTGGTGAAACCAGATGTAGTCTTTGTGTTCTGAAATCCTGATATTTGCTATCCTGCCTGTTTGGCCAAAGTAGGACAATTTGCAGCTGCAAGGGACCAGGTAGGTCTAGGGGAAGTGGTTGGTCTTTGGTAGAGCGGATAAGGGATGCCAACTTTTTATATGGTCTGTAACAAGAAGTAAGGTCATATTTTTTGAGGATATTGGTTATTTTCTCAGAGGTGCCCTGGATGTAGGGGATGGTGATAAATTTGGTGTAATCTTTATTGTGGAGAGGGGGGGGTTGTGGTTTACTGGTTTTAGTATTTTTTGGATTTTTTGGGGGTTATAGCCATTGGCTAAGAAAGTGTTGAGGATGTGGTTTAGTTCAGTAGTTAGGGCCTTGTCATCTGAGCAGATTAATTTTGCCCTGTTATATAGTGTTTTTATAACCCCATCTTGTTGTGAGGGTGTGGGGGGGGAATTGCTGGTGAATGTATCTGCCAGTATGGGTGGGTTTTCTGTAAACAGAGAAAACCAAAGATCCATCAAGCTGGCGAGTGATTAAAGTGTCTAGGAAGGGGAGGGTGTTGTTTTCCTCTTTTTCTAAGGTGAACTGGACTCTGGGGTGTTGGTTGTTTAAGTGTGTTAGGAAGGAGTGGAGTGTGTCTGAGCCATGTGGCCTAATAGCGAACACATCATCCACGTAACGAAGCCAAATAGTGGGTTTTTGTGGGGCGGAGTTTAAGGCTTTCTCTTCAAAGGTCTCCATAAAGAAATTGGCCAAGGGTGGGGAAAGTGGTGAACCCATGGCTGTCCCCTCTATCTGTTTGTAGAATTTTCCTTGCCAAATGAAATAGCCTGAGTTCATTGTGAACTGAAATAGGGCTGAGATATCGGGAGGAAACTTGGCTTAGATGAGCTCTAGGGTTTCTTTGAGTGGGACATTAGTGAATAGGGAGGAGACGTCAAAACTGACCATTATGTCAGTGTGTTGGAGTGAGAGGTTTTCTATACTGGCTTTAAAGTGGGCTGAGTTTTTTATGTGTGATGGTGTGTTGCCAATATAGTGTGTGAGCGTTTTGGCTAAATGTTTGGCTAATTTATATGTGGGGGAATCAATGCCATCCACTATGGGATGTAATGGCACATTTTGTTTATGTATTTTTGGGAGTCCATATAATCGGGGGGGGGGGGTCTAGAGTTATAAGGTTTTAGTTTGTTAGTGTTAGTTTGTTTGTTAGACTTACATTATGAGAACTTCAGCCCAACGGCCAAGACAACCAAATTAGCCTGCCAGAGGGCATCATTAGGACTTTAGGAACAATATTAGTTCCTTGCTTTCTTCCTCATTTGCTTTTGTTAGTGCCTGCGTGCACATACCATATCTTTATGTTCCTGAAGATGGCAACGTGACATTGCCGAAATATAGAAGTTATTCATTAAAGTTACCTTTAATTAATATACTTTATATGCGTTGTTAATTCCATGAACTAATTACTAGTTTTGTCCAATGGGCTGTTTCTTTGTGTTCGACAATGGAGTTCACAATCTGCATATTTTGCCTCCGGGCAATCCTTTTGTTCAGGATAATACTTTTCAAGTGACAACAATAACATCTTTAAGTAGGTTGCAATAATATCTGAAACTGAATTCTGTGAAAAGAAATCATCTGCTCCATAATATAATCTGAGTACGACTGAAACATTTCATTATTTCTTTCTGCAATCATATTAAGGAGTTTGAGTTTCTTTTTGAATGATATGACTTGTTCCAAGCTGGACCTTGAAGTTTTAAATTCAACTGGTTTATGTAAGAAAATATGTCGATGAGATATGCCAGCCTGGCTACCCATTTCTTATCAGTTAGAAACAGCTCAACTTTCTTTTGGAATTCATATAACCTCTTCAGAACTTTACTGTGGGAACTTCCGAATGGAAAAGAAGATTTTGATGATCAGAGCCCATTTCATCTCACAATGCTTTTAACAGTCTTGAATTTAAAGCACTATTTTTTATATATTAAGCTCAGGTGCCTTTTTTTTTCTTTTTTCTTTTTTTTCTTTCTTTTTTTTTTTTTTGAGGCCAGGCTTTGTCTATAGGAATGTAACAATGAGTTGGCAATGTTATTGCCCACCACATCCTTAATTTCTACCTGTAAGACAGGCAGCCATCAGTACAAACTCCAATGCAATTTTTCCATTTGAGACCTTTTAATTCAATGAAACAATTTAAAACTTTGAAAATTCCACTGCTGGTAGTGTGTAGGTAATTCAGAAACATTAAAATGTCTTCCTTCATGTCACTTTCATCATGATCAATATATCATACATACATAAGTAAAATGCTGTTGTTCTGAATATCTGTAGATTCATTCAGTTGTAATGCAAACAATTTTGATTTTTTTAATTTTTTTCAATGAGTTGCATTTCTGTATCTTCTGCCATATCAGATATCTGCCTTTCAACTGTATCATTCGACAATGGGATGTTTTTCATTTTACTTGCTGCAGAGTGGCCTAATACTTCATCACAAGCAGCAATCAAAGAAGGCTTAATGATTTCTTTGCCAATTGAATATGGTTTTTTACATTTAGCTATCTGTAATGATATTAAATAGGATGCTGTCAAAAGTAAAGTGTCAGGGTTGAAGTTTGGAAAATAATTTTCTTTTCTGTTTCAAGTGCATCTCTTTTATGCATTAAGAACTCAATGAGTTTGTTTGGCTAGATTGGAATGTTTTGTGTTGAGATTTTGGGTAAGTCATGATGGCTTCATAGTTTCATTTCCCAAAACAGTAGCACAAATGACACATTGAGGTCGTGGCAATTGGTCGGTGTCAGAGCACTGTATGAAACCAAATTTTAAATAGCTGTCCATGTACTTATGAGTGAATGCAGACTTTTTCTTCTGTGTGTGATAGTTTTCCCTTCCTTTTGTACATCCTGGAGATCACTCTGTAGGCTTGTGGTCGGTGAATCACTATTTGTTGCATCACAAACACCTTCAATATGAGATTTCTTAATACCAAAATTAAACAAAGTCCCTTGTCTCTTATTCATATTAAAATCTGTAGACTTTTAAAAAATCATGGCACTCCGGTTTCGAAACAAGCACTTACACACTGCAATACGAACTTGCGAAGAAACAGTATTCAGTATTACTAGATTTGAGAACCGGATACAGACTACCTTGATCTTCAATTTCAGTGGAAAAATTTTCATTATACTTCCTTGCTGATTAGTCACTGACATTTGCAACACAGATGTTATTTCATGTAGTTTTGAGAACAGAGGATACACCACCCATTGTTGTAATCGGCTTGCAGGCAATTTTTATGACCTGTCATAAACAGCAGTATTCCTTTTCCTGAATGTTGAAAGATCTCAATGTATGAAAATTAACAATAATTCATGAATACTTCCATGTTTAAAAATACGTCACTGACATTTGCTACACAGATGTATTTAGGCGTTCTGGGTCTGAGCTTTTCAACACACTCATGAATATTTTTCTCCTCAGAATATTTCTGCTATAAAATATTTATTCATGAAATATTCTTAGAAAACTAAAATGACAAATTCCAGGAGAATTTCTCGTGGCCCAGTATAATTGATGCCAGGGCTTGATACCATGAAATGGCCCAGTGGTTGAGAAACACTGGTCTAGATCACCCAAAGTTTCCATTAAGTATATACGACATAAAATAATGTGATGAGATTAGGAAAAATAAGGATTAATTACACAAATAATAATTCTTCAAAGAATATTCAAATTAAATTTCTGAGTGAACAAACTATCATTAACCATCTGGATGAAATATAACAACAATCTTATACTTCGTATCCATATTATTTCAATGGTATATCAGTGATACACTTTGCATCCATGTTTGATTGACACCTAAGCACATCATGGTCAGTAAGGTTTTTAAAGAATAAAAATGAACTATAGTTCATATTGTAGTTCAGTATTTTGGCCTAGTAAAAAGACACAGATACAATGACACTAAGTCAGTAATGCCATGAACTTGACAATTTTTTTTTGTAAGTATAGAATACTATATAAGAAGGAAACTTCTTTGGAAAAAACATAGGGACAAGTTAATGGAAGAAAAAAGATTCTTGATATTTTGATACTTTTTTTTTTTTGACAGCAAAATAAAACTATGTATAACCTAAGGGCAACAATCTAGGAAGATTGTGAGAGAAAAGGGTGGCAACTGAAAATAAAAGAAAAATAGGGGATAAAAAGCATAGCACGAAAAGACACTTGGAAAGTGTAAAGACAAGAAAACAAACAAAAAAGTGAGAATTCATTATTACATTATTAATGAAAGAAAGAAATAAAGCTAAATGAAGACTGCAATAATATTGTAATGAAAATGAAACAGACTGCATTAGCAAATGGGGAAAAAAAGAGAGAAGGATATCAGAAGAGAGGAAACACAAGTAGTTGTTATCAGTGGTGGATGAACAGAATAAAAGTTTTAAGTGGGGTAGAATTGTTGATAACAAAATATTATGATGTACACAGTGCATCTTAATATTTTGGTGGGGATAACATTACATTGAAATCATAAAATATATAAAATGATGATTTGGGATATTTAAGAAAAGGATCACTGAACTAAACCAGCAAAAAAGTAATTTTCTTAGAAGGAAAGGAAAGGATTTTCTTAAAGAAGAAATATGAAAAAATAGAATGTATATGGGGGGGGGGTCTGAAAACAGCTGACTATGACAGTCAAAAAAAAAAAAAGAAAAGAAAAAGAAGAAGCATACTGAGAGTCAGCCAACCACAATTGTAAATATTTTCCCACACACCAACCAAACATATGTGGTTAGATATGGACAACAATTTTTGAATAAGTAGAGGTGAGGACTGAACATATGACTCAACTTTCCGGTCAGTGAGTAAAGTGCATACAGTGCTAGTAATACCTACAGACCATAAGAGAATGCAACATATACACTTTTATTTCTAAGAAAAATTATCAATTACACTGATAAAGAGTCTCCTCTTTTCTCGAGATACTAGCTTTATGCTGTAATGAAAACTAATGCTACTGTAATTAGCATTATCCCTTATCTACCAAAATCAGATATGACCTTATAAAGTGAAATAAATTAAATATGATCTTAATATATAGGTAGTAAATCCATCTTGCAGAGCAATCTATCTAATGAATAACACAAATGTTGAGACCCATTAAACTATATGCAAAAGTAAAACTTTATTTTATGTTTTTAATTTTTTCTTGAAGAGTAAAAATGCTATATTTAGAATACATTTTTAATACTTTGCTTACTCTATCTGGTTCTTCTAGCGAAGTAGCTTTTTTACGGATTGGCCTCTTCTTCGCTTGCAGGGCTGAGATGTTCTGCTGTATGCCGGCTACCTTAGTGGAATCATTTGACCACCTTCGGAAAAATATGAAATATGACATTTCAGAAGATATAAGCCTGCGTTTCAGACTTCCATTATGTAAGATCTTGCAGTATTGTGTATATAGTGGAAGTGGATTCAAAGTAAATTGAGGAAGAGCTGAATAACAGTGCACTATAAAAAAAAGGTTATATTGTATAAATAAATTTAAATCATATTAAACAGCTAAACATGCATATAAATTCATCATTAAGACAAATAATTTTTTTCATCCATTTGATTATCAAATACAAATTAAATGTGTCTGCATTCAGTGAATGAATATTGTTTGCCAGTCAATGCAACTAGCTAGAGAATTTTTGAACCTCACTGTTTATAATGTCAAACTAAAAACACCACTAGTAACACTACAAATTAACCATATTACAGCAGTAATACTATTTGTTTGACGGATTTTAAATATTGTACCATAAACCAACTTTGGTTTATACTAAATGACAACTACCATCACAAATACATGTGAATGACATTGACAGAACAGTATATACAAATTACATAAAACCTTTTGTCTAATTTGGATATATGATAAAATTAAAATGAAAAACAGTTTAACAATCTAGCATATCACTCTGTGAAGGTGCTGCAATATTGCATTTAATTTCAAAAGCTAGTCCTTCATAGCATACTTGGAAGAATGACAGTACACACATATACATGGAATGACCTGGATTCAGATCATGTTAAGGAGGTGAGGAATATTTATACTGGCTTTGTCAATGAAGTAGAGTTTGATGCTTTCATATTAAGGTAGCCATAATAGAAACTCTGCTTGCCTCTGAAAAACAAACAAACTTGCTAGAGATCCTACAAAATGACAGATGTAGCAGACTCCAAGAATATAATTAACTGTCCTATCTTAACAAAAATTAAAACTCTAGAGAAAAAAAATCTAGAAATGTCTTTAGACATGTCATTTTTGTATTTATATATGTCAACAGTTTTCATTTCAAAAATTAACTAAATGAACCTTTTAGAAAGGATGAATAAATATTGATATTCCTTAGCCAAGTAATGGACAATGAATGTTTTGCATAAGAAGGAGATAGAGGGTAATCTACTTTTCTATGCATTAATTAACTGGTGATCACAAAAACTAACTACTGCTACAAATTTAGGTTAACTGTTGACTATTATATCTGCAACTGGCCCATTACATTATTATTATGTGACACCTCCAGGGAGTCCAAAGACTCATAAAGGGAGGGCATCCGCTGCACAACTCTCCATCTCCAACACCCCATCCACCAACGAACTGCAACTACACCAATGCCATCTACCGCCCACTGCCACCACTAGTACTTTCACAGATAATCACAAACGTGGATTGCCCATGGCAGGATTCGAACCCACAGCCTTTTGGCTGGAGAGCAGATACACTAACCACTCAGCCAACCAGGCCATTTGTGGCCTAGAAGAGGAGTTTCTTTTCAGATGTCATGTAAATTAAACGTATGTTTGTAAATAAAGATAATGATTTCTTCTTTAATGTTATGTATATTTACTAATTTTTTTGTCCTATTATGAGGGACATGATTATGTTGCATGGATCTGCAAAATTTATGTGACCAGTAGTGTACTCTAAGGATCAGTCCTTGATCGACTGCTATTCAGTCTTTACATTAATGACCTTGGGAAGGATTTGACAGGATACACATAGCTATTTAATGAAGATGATGCAAAGATAGGCAAGGTAATCAGGAATGTGAATGACATGCAGCATTTGAGGGATGAAATAGGCTGGAACTGAGCATGTAAACTTGGCTATCAGATCAATGTCCGTAAATGTATCTGAGCTACATCACAGTTCAAGGTGGACATATTCCATACTGAAATATCGCTCCACATAGTTTTCTCTAAGTACTGTACATTAATTCCTTAACTACATCCTTAGGAAATTCGTAACCTTTGGCAAAAATGTATTGCAATGTAATTTGTATGAAATTTATAACACGTTTTGTGTAATATAATTTATTAGTATGCCAGCAATAAATTTATGTCCACATTTGGCTGTAGTCATGAAAGTTTTTCCATATACAGGTAAAAATGTAGTTTGTCGTTAGCTTTTGGACACCAGTGTACATACGAGAGTGGTCTGAAAAGTTCTCGGCCTCGACCATAGATGGTAACACTATCGGCAAGATTTTTTTTCTAAGTTGGTACATCTGTCCATGTGAAACTGCAAGTCATTCTTGTCTGTATCCCTTGAAATGGATAAAATTGAGTATCATGAGGGTATAAAATTCTTTGTAAAAGAAGGTTTAACGCCAAAAGAAATTCATTCAAAGTTCATAAAAGTTTATGGGCACTCTTCTTCTTCGTTTTTGACAATTAAGAAATGGGCTGCCGAGTTTAAACATAGCCATACCAGCCTTGAAGATGATCCATATGAAGGACATCCAAAAAGTATAACACCACCAGAAATCATTGATCAAGTGCACAATATGGTACTGGATGACCGGCGAGTCAAAGTGCATGAAATTGTTGAAACTATAGGCATTTCAAAAGAACGTGTAGGATATATTTTGCATGAAGAATTGTAAATGAAAAAGCTTTGTGCAATATGGGTGCTGAGCTTGCTCACAGCAGATCAAAAACGCACTAGATGAGAATCTCTGAATAGTGCTTGGAACATTTTAACAAGAATAAAACTGATTTTGTGCATCAATTTATTACTATGGATGAGACTTAGATTCACCATTACACATCAGAATCCAAACAGCAGTCGAAACAGGACAGGAACTGGTTGTTCAGCACCAAAGAAGACAATGTCAGTTCCATCAGCAGGAAAGGTCATGACATCGGTGTTTTGGGATACTAAAGGCATTTTGTTCATTAATTATCTTGAAAAGGGTAAACCGATAACCTGGGAATATTATTCTGATCTTTTTACCAGACCAAACGAAAAAATTCTTGAGAAAAGGCCGGTTTGCAGAAGAAAAAATCATCTTTCATCAGGACAATGTACCTCCCCACAAAGGTGTTTCGGCAATGGGAAAATTAAGGGATCTGCACTATGAATTGGACATCCACCCTATTCCCCAGATTTGGCTCCATCTGACTTCTGTCTCTTCTCAAAACTAAAACTCTTCCTCGCTGGTCAGTGTTTTTCTTTGAATCAAGAGGTGATTGCAGCTGTAGAGAGCTATTTTGCAGATTTTACTGAGGACCACTACAGGGACGGGATAATGGAGCTGGAGCATCGCTGGAATAAATGTATTAGTCTGTAGGAAGATTATATTGAAAAATAAAAATAATTTTGAAATTAGAAATTCATTTTTTTATTGTCAGGCCGAAAAAGTTTCAGACCACTCTCGTACACTATGTTAAAAGAGAGTTGTTATGATGAGATTTCATAAGTATCCTATCCAAAACTACATCACCCAAAATCAAATATAGGCAACATTTCAGCTGAAGGAAATATGAGGACAGTACCTTACTCGAGAAAAACACGCAAGAAGACACAAGTAAGTAACACCAATGTAATAAATTGTGTACATACACGTGTGTGTGTGTGTGTGTGTGTGTGTGTGTGTGTGTGTGTACATGGTAGCATAAAAATCTTAGCAATGTGATGTGAAATTGATCAACCAGAAGTCAATATCTATAGAGGATAGTTGGTATCAGTACACTATATAAAGGGCTGCACAATCTGAATTTCTATGGAAGGACAGCTAATGTCATGGCAATTAACAAAGCAATACAACAGCAGTGTTGAGAATATCATGACTTCTCTGTAGAGCACTTCAAGTCCATGATGTGGAGTGATAAAATTATACTATATTTTTCTTTCTGATCAGATGAAAAGCATAACTATGGCAGATGCTTAGAAATGATCATTATACCCAAGAATATCAACCAAAACTGCAAAATTTGGTGATAAATATGTAAGAGCCTGAAGTTGTTTCTTAGACTCATTGTGTGCTTAGAAAGATAAATGCAGATGGTTATGCAACATTCCTGGATAATGAAATACTTTCCAGAATATTGCAGTTTTATGAAACAGGTTATTAATGTCATCCAGAAGAGAGCAATCAAGTTGATTGTTGAGCACCCATATCTCAGATTCAGTACATTCATTTTCACATAGATATTTTGTTTATGACTTATGCCTCTTTTATAAATATTCTAATAAGCATTTCTCTGCTGAGTTGGCCACCATTATTTCTCCATTTTTTTTAAACATGTAAGAAAATGAACTGTTAGCCAGCATCTATATAGAGTTCAGTTTCAAACACACCAAGTCAACTCCTCATATATTTCTTGGAACAGCCTTCCTCATGTGATTTTTCCCCAAAGACTACAATCTCCAGCTATTCACGAAACATCAAAAGATTCTTACTTTCCCCTTAATCTCTTTTCCACAAACCGAGCATTAATGTGCCAAGGGTTTTGTAAGGGGAATATATATCAATCATCTCATCTTCCTCAACATGCTCAATAATGGTTCCTCAACATGGTCAAGTAACTTGGCTTCATAGAAACCTGATTAATACTATAATAGTGCAGCTATCGTATATGTTGGCATATAAGACAATTCTCAAATACTACAGAAAACCTCTTGAAATCATGGGTCGTCTTATATGGCGAGTATAAAAAGCGAAGCTTAATTTCTTGGATGAACATTTAGATAGTTACAATACATCGTTATATAAGAAAATAGGCAGTATTTATAAACAAATCAGATTAATTTAATTTTTTGTTACATAAATTTATTTAAAATATTACAATAAATGTAAGTCTTAAAAAACAAATAATAATTATTAACCTCAATTTTCATGTTAATTTTCTTCATCATCTGTTGAAAATAGTTCTTCAGATTCATTGTTTAAATGATTGTCATATGGATCCCAGTTTGAATCCAGTGAATTGATTTTGTTTTCATCGTCATCAGTGTCCCACAACAGATCATCTTCCGTACCATCCATAAGATTAGAGATACCACACCTTTTTAAATGATTTTATTACAGTTTCTACTTTTACTTTGTTCCATGCTTTGATCACAAAATTGCAACATATCAAGTGATGCAGCGTGCATAGATCCAATGTTTGTAAATAATTTTTCATCAGTCAACATCTGATTATTCCACTCTTCTCACATGTGATCTTTAAATGGTTTGTTCAAGCAAACGTCTAGTGATTGCAATATAGAAGTTAAACCACCTGGTATAACAGCAATTTTTGAGTTATTTTTTTTCTAGAAGACTTTTGGTATTCTCAGTTAAATGACTACGAAACATATCCCATACTAATACACTGCATTTCTTCATTATACTGCCTGGTTGCATGTTCCACACATTATTTATCCATAATTTCACACCATTTTCGTCCATCCATCCTTTTTTGTGAAAATGTACAAAAACACCTGAAGGAAATTTTATCTTAGGTTTAGTTTTACATTTGGAGATGATCACTGGTTTTAACTTGGCTCCATTAGCCAAACATGACTGTAAACCTTGTTTTTTCATGACTCCACTGTTTTATTGCTTATCTTATCAAAGATCATAGGAGTTTCATCCATATTTCCAATATTTGACAATAGAAATTTATGTTCTTGTCTCAACTGAATACTAAATTTATGGAAACTGGTAAGTTTTCTCAGTTAAATGACTATGAAACATATCCATACTGATAAACTGCATTTCTTCATTATACTGCCTGGTTGCATGTTCCACACATTTATCCATAATTTCATGCCATTTTCTGTTTTCACACCAATTTTCTTTTTTGTCGGTTCATAAAACGATTACACCATCCTGAAGTAGTTTGAAATTCTATACTTTTATCCAGATTCAATCTTGACCATTTTAGTGCATATACTCTAATCATATTTCTTGTAACAAGATAACCATTCTGACATTGTTCGAATACCCATTCTGTAACGTGATTTTACAGTTGCTGCCATTGGGTGATTCCCATTCTCATCGCACATTTTTTCTTTGGCAATTTTTTAAAAATATCTTCTTTCTTCCTCCATTCTCTTATTATCTTCTCGGTTATGTCAAACTTTCTTGCAGCAGCACAGTTATTAGTTTGCTTTGCCATCTCAATTACCCTTATTTTAAATCGAGCTTCATACTTTCTTCGTTTTGTTGCTGGTTCCATGATTTTAATTATAACAATTTTAATAATCCTAAAATTAAAAAAAAATGCAAAATTTATAATTAATTAAAATTGGGGCTAATCACTTTTTTAATTAGGGCAATTCGCATAAATACTAAATCTATGCTATACAAAAAAAAAACAGGCATGACAACATACCTAACGTTGCATTAATAGGTTTGTTAACAGATAGTAGGAAACAGTATTTCATCGTAGCAGTTGAATACGAGTGGTATGGCAACATGACGTGAACTCAGTGACTTCGAGAGAGGTGTCATCGTGGGCTGTCATTGGTGGCATGTCCATACGTGCCATTGCTGCTCAACTGGAGCATCCAAAATCAATGGTTGGCAATGTGATTAACAAATGGAGACGTTCTGGCATCACTAGCTCAGGAAAACACCCAGGCAGCCCACTGAAAATAATTGACATGGATGGGAGAGTGTTGAAATGGGTGGCATGCAAAAATCTTCTTGCAGCCATTGCACCTGGACACAGGTGCACTGACTTGGGAGCATCATATTCCTCCAATTTATACTAGCTGCAAATACGTGACCCATTACACGGCACGATGCACCTTGCTCATGGGGGGGTCTGTGAACTTCTTTTCAAGCAGTGTATATATATATATATATATATAGTCGATTCCGCTTAAATGGGACACATTAGGACTAATCCATTTTGGCCCAATTAAGCGGCTGCTCCAATTAAACGAACTAATAATAAATTCTAAAATAAAATATGTAATACACAGGTAAATGAATAAGTAGGTAAAAAAAATAATAATTAGGTACCTATTTTAATGGTTTATTAAACCAAAATACAATAAATTTAGTTTAATCCTTTATCCAAGTATGAGCAAACAAAGTTTGCGCCAACACTGAGATAGGAGTGTTGGTAGCTTGCTCCACCTTTGCAAGGAGTTGCCCTGGTGTTGTACCACCTTATCCCAGTCCTGAAGATACTTTCAGGTGCAAACTTTGTTTGCTCACACTTGGATAAAGGATTAAACTAAGTTTATTATACTCTAACCAAGTGAAAAATAAACTTTCAACATCTTCCTCTAAATCCAGAGTAATTTATTAAAAAGGTGGCACACCAATTGGCAATCCCTATAGGTAGAGATGACCTTGCTAATGCTTCTGACTGGTATCTTCACTTGGGCCTGGCTCCCACTGAAGAGACCTCAATAAAGGTAGTGGCCCTTCCCTTAATGCATAACATTAGACATATCCGCAAGGAGATGTGTTTTGCATTATGGGAGATACTGAGATAGAAGTGTTGGTAGCTTGCTCCACCTTTGCAAGGAGTCGTCCTGGTGTTGTACCACCTTATCCCAGTCCTGAAGATACTTTCAGGCGCAAACTTTGTTTGCTCATGCTTGGATAAAGGATTATTAAACTAAATTTATTATATTCTAACAAAGTGAAAAATAAACTTTCAACAAACCAAAATACAGAAAATATTTGTACTATAAATTGTGCAGAAAAAATAATGCATACATGATAACTTTTACAATTTCAAATTTTAATTCTGCAAAAATGCATCAAGTGTGGTCTGTCTTTTGCTTTTGAAATTTTGCAGTTCTACAAAATCAGCACAGTGCGGATGTAGGGCTTCCTTCATTACCTTCCTGCATAAAATAACGCTGTAACCCGACAATAAATTTTTTGGCCTCATGATTAGTACAAGCACAGGTGGGGTCATCATCCTCATCATCGCATTCTTCGTCAAATTTTTGACGTTTGGATTTAATGACTTCAAAAATTGTATCTTCAAAGTTTTCATTTTCATCGTAACATGGTAAATTGTCATCTATTGTTGAAAATTCTTCATTATTCATGATAGGAGCTTGCAGTATGTCTTCATTTTCATCACCACTCAAAATTTCAAGAATCTCCAAAGGTTTTAAACTGCAAACAGCAAAGCAGTTTTGTATTGTGCTACTTTTTATAGCTTGCCAACTGTCAGAGACAAACTGTATTGCTTGCAAAATGGAAATTGTTGCAATGATCTCTCTGGCTGTTGATGAACTTGTTAATAGGTTTTCATCAATGGATTCCAGTATGTAATTAACCAATTTTCCTCGATACAACGTCTTTATATTTTTTATTATCCCCATGTCCATTGGTTGCACTAAGGATGTTGTATTAAGAGGAAGAAATTCCAGCCTTATAATTTTTAGATTATCTAAATGAGGGTATGCAGCACAATTATCGAGAAGCAACAAAATTTTCCTCTGCTTACATTGTAATTCTATGTCCCAACTCGTAAGCCAATTACGAAAAATTTCAGAAGTCATCCATGCATTACTATTGGCATGGTACTCTACTGGTAAACCTCACTATTCTTAACCCCTTAAAGCATCGAGGCTATGCATTTTTTCCTATGATTAGTAGTTTTCGTTTATCCGTACCCAACATATTTGCATAACACAGTAATGCGGTCCATTGCCCTTTTATACCCTGACAGTGCAATGTGCTTATAACACAGGGAGCCGTCTGGCATAGCACGATAACAGAGGCCGGTTTCATCAGCGTTGTAAATATCATCTGAACAGAAATTCTCTAAAAAAGTAAGGATTTTAGTATTTTGCCATTGTTGAGCGCTTTACGTTGTCGGCACTGCCCTTGTCGGTGTGCATTTTTTTAAATTTGATATTGTGTCTCGCTTTACATCGAGACAACCAGCAGTTGCTTTAAAATCGTTGTGGTCCAGCTTTTTAGTGATCTCCTCAGACTTTGCCTTCAACACTGGGCTGCTGATATTCACGCCTCACCTGCTAACTATAGAAAACCATTGATCCAATGCTTCTTCGACTTCTGGATCCTTTCCATCACGCTTTCTTTTGGATGTTCCTGGAATTTCTTTCTGTAATGTCCACTCCTCACGCAGTTGATTTTCTTGTTGCAGGAGACGTGCTATGGTAGATTTTGGTACATCAGTTATATCAGCAAATCTATGATGGCTTGTATTTAATGGCTGGCTTTTAATTTTATCCAGCAAAGCAAAGAAATGATTTTACTTGAAAGTGTAAAATCATTTCTTGGCATCTTGGCAAAGATTTCAAAATTTTAAATAAAATTGACACAATAAATCAATATTGCTAGGTACAGTATATAGTAAGGGTAGATTCTTAAGCAGTTGCATACTTGCCAGACGCACGACGAAAGATAACTGATTCACATCACACTAGTGTTGCCATATTTTCGAAAAATCCATAAAATATATCAAAAATTGCTAAATTCCTTTTCAGCTAATGTCCCAATTAAGCGAAAAGTTGTCCCAATTAAGCGTTTAAATTATGTATTAATATGTTGGTTTGGTTTCTGTTCTTTGAGATTTGGCCCAAAAAAGCGGCTGCCCCAATTAAACGGAATCGACTGTGTGTATATATATGAGATAGCCTAACTCACTTCCAGTTGAAAAGATCTTATAAAGATATCTTCTAGTCCTAGACAAGATTTAAATCTCCATCTTTTCAACCAAAAGGGCATTAATGACCAAGTTATAGAGGCTCATATTTATATATGCACACACATACATTATGTTCAAAAAAATATTTGGACACCTTACATGCCATGCAAATTTTGGGGATCCTACCTCATAATTCATAAGCAGTATATTACATAAATGTAATGTACTGCTCATGTACAGCTTCCTCTAGCATTACATTATATAAATGTAATGTACTGCTTGAGGAAGGCATCCTGGTGAGTTTGTAACTACATGGTGTATCAAAACAATAATAAATTAGTATTACACATGACAGGCCACTGAGCCTAACACCAAAAATGAAGAGTAGAGTTGGGATGCATTATTAATTAAAATTATTCTTAAGTAATAACCAACAGATAGTTGACAGCTACATTACCTCTGTGTGGGTAGTTGCCTACTGAACTCGATCACCTATAAATATTTCTACAAACTGTCAGCAGAGATGACCTCAACTACTCATAAATATTGGAAATTGACTGCCAGCTAATTTCCAAAACATTTAGGACAAAAAGAGTTTGGCTTACTTCCCTTGAGGAAATAGCATTATTTCCCCAATTTAATGAAAAAGCAATTTTATATTTTAAATAATAAAGCTTTTTAGAATATAAATTTTTGAATAAATTATTATTCTTTATTTGCTTACCTTGATTAATATTTGTTACAGGATGCCTAATAGAAGGACATAAAGAAAATCTTCTTAAAGAAGGCAAAGGGAAGGTTTCGAATGATGTATAAATTAATCTGTGAACAACATAAGTTACAATATTTCTTCTTGCCATCATTAGCTGCATTTACCAAATATGAATCTGTATCCTGAAAGGTAATTATTTATTATACTTCTGTTATTTAATGAATATGAAATTTATTATATTCATTATTACACAGAGAAATTAAAGTTGTCTATTGTCACAATTCTTAGTGACTGCATTATATAAAAATTGTCAGCATTTTACTATTGTAAATAATAAAATGATGGGGAGGAGAGACTGACTGTAAGTGAGCAAGAGGTGTTTGGGGAGTTGAGTAAACTAGATGTAAATAAGGCTGTGGGAATTGATAATATATCACCGCGTATTCTGAAGGAATGTGCCAGGGAGTTGACACCTGCCATGACATATTTTTTTAATATGAGTCTTGCACTTGGTGAAGTTCCTAAGGAGTGGAAGGAGGGCAAGATTGTGCCACTTCATAAAGGAGGTGATCGAACTCAAGCATCAAACTATAGGCCAATCTGTGTGTCAGGTGTTGTGGTTAATTTGTTGGAGAAGCTTGTGAGAACTAGGATCCAGAGTTGGGTTGACAACAATGGTATTATCTTTGATGGACAGCATGGATTTGCTAAAGGGAGGTCATGTTTTAGTAATCTACTTACTTATTACAATAAAGTGACTGCTTCCTTGGACAGAGGAGAAGAATACACAGTAATATACTTGGATTTCACAAAGGCTTTCCTCATGATAAGTTGACAGTCAAACTAGAGCAAATGGGGTTGGATATTAGATTAGTGCATTGGATTGGAGACTGGCTATCTGATAGGTATCAACAAGTTGTGTCTGGGGGTGCGATATCCAGGAAAAAGAAAGTCACTAGTGGAGTGCCTCAGGGGTCTGTTTTAGGGCCATTTACTGTTTAACTTGTATATTAATGATATTGGTGAAGATTTGGATGGTGATATTCAGTTGTTTGCAGATGATGCAAAGTTGGGACAAACCATAAAGAGTAGTGAAGATGTTCTGGCCTTGCAAGAAGACTTGAATAAATTGAATGATTGGGCACGGAAAATGGGGATGTGAGGTCAATGTTACAAAATGTAAGGTTTTAAAATTTGGAAAACAAAGATGGGATGCAGAAATGTATGATAAAAAGGACCTCCCAGATGAGTCTTTGACTCCATGAGGTCTTGGGATAATAATAATAATAATAAATTATCATCATCATTATTATAACAAACTTCCATGGAGTCAATTGCCTGATTATGGAAGGTGTCACAAAGCCAGCAATCAAGTTATCAGACTAAACCTCCAATTCATTTACATTTACAACATTCATAAACACATTCTGGTAGTGTTCTCAGTGTGAAACCACACCCTACTTATTAAAAAGCTTGAAACAGTTCCATATGTGATCTCTAGAGCAAGGTTTCAGGATTGTCTAATCCTTAATCCACCAATAATACCAATGTACAACAGGTTTACAACATTTTATGGTGGATTCCATATTTAAAAAAAGGCACTTAATTTCTACTTATACTAAACCAGGGGTTCCCACCCCTATGCCGGCAGGCACCATGGCGCCCATCGAACAACTTGTGTGTGCTCGCCGCTGTTCAACCATGTGCCATATAGTTTGAAATAATCACTCAACAATTCTTGGCATGCTATATGACACATGCGTTAATGACACATGACGAGTATTAAATGCATACAATGTAAAGTAGATGCGCATTCGAAGTTGTTCATTCCAGTTTAAGAACTGGAATATCATCATATTCTCCTAATTATGAAGCACTGGCCAATGAAATGCAATGCCAAAGATCACACTAACTTACATATATATATTTAAATTTTTATATAATGTAAATTTTTAAGTAATAAAACATTTGATTATAATGTAAACTTTGTATGTATTCATTTAACAAAAGAATTCAAAAAATTTGCTTGAAAAAATAGATGGTGCCCGTCGCCCTACCGGTATTTTAGAATGTGCTCTAGGAAACAAAAAGGTTGGGAAACCCTGTACTAAACTCTGCAATTTATATTTCTTAATCTCTCCCTGTAGTCAAGTTCCAAACTCAAACACTCAAGATATTACCTCAGTCACACAGCTCTAGATTCTATTCAGAGGTCCCACATCATAATGTAAACTAGATAAATGAACTTGTGCACAGCTACTTGATCTCTATTTGTTATTGTGTTCCCTATCACAACAGCAACAAGATGTAGTATTTACAAATCTTACAGTGTGCTATCTATACTCAGGCAACTGTCACCCATCACCCTAGATATCATTCACCTGCAGCAAGATTACTCAATCAATACAATACACAGTCCATACCACTGCACCTGACACTTATTAACATTAAAAACTCCAACCCCAATCATTCATCTATATTATGTATTTTAAATTTTCCTGAAGGAACTTAACACCAGCATCACTCATAACTCTTCCCAACTTTGCATCATCAGGAAACAACTGAACATTCCTTGTCATTATGCAGGAGATACAAGTAATATAAAAATCATAAACAAATAAGTTGAATAGTAAGGATCCAAGAAGAGAACCCTGTGGCACACCACTGGTTGTCTTCCTTTTCTGGAACGCTGTTCCCTCATACAATTTGGCAATGTTATCCATCTGATCAGTCTATTATGCATCCCCCCCCCCCCCAGCTGAGAGAATAACTATCAAATGTTTATGCAAATTCTAAGAATATCACTATCTGCCTTTCACAAAAACTTATACTGACCATAATAGAAAAACCTATGTCTATCAACACATTCCTTTATTATTATTATTTTTTATGTGATCCCATCTACAAAAAGTTGCAAACCTATCAGTACTCAGTACTGTCCTGTCAGGCATCTTCTCCCTCCAGGAGATTGACTACCATGTGTCTCCACCAGTCCTATTCTGCACCTCTCTGCTGCATTCCTCATATGAGAGATGGGTCCAGTCTTCTATATTTTTCATCCACTCCAGTCTTTGTTTTCCTTTCCTTCTCTTTCCCTCAACATTTCCTTCAAGAAGTGTCCTTTGTAGGCAGTTATGTCTCAGAATGTCCGAAATAGCTGACTTTTCTTTTTTTAATTTCTTTCATCAGGCTCCTGTTTATGTCGCCCATCTCTAGTGCCTCTACATTTGTCTTTTTGTATTTCCATGATGTCCTCATAATTCTTTGTAGCATCCACATTTCAAAGGCCTCCAGTTTTTTCACACTCAGATTGGAGAGTGTCCATGTCTCTACTCCGTATAATAATGTGGACCATATGTAGCATTTGAAGATTCTTAGTGTTGTTTTCAGATTTAATTCTCTAGATGTCAGTAGATTTTTCATACTGTTGAAAGTTGACTTTGCAATTTCGATCCTTTTTCTAATCTCATCTTCTGTCCTGCCATTCTCTGTGATCAAGTGTCTGGGTATATGTATGTTTGCAACTGTTCTAATTGATTTCCTTTTATATTGATGCATATTTTTGGTATTTCCTTTTCTCTTGAAATTATCATTATCATTATTTTTGTCTTTTTAAAGTTGAAACTGAGGCCATACTGTTTGCTGTACTTAAGGGTTTCATCTATAAGAGTCTTGAGGTCATATTTGTTTTCAGTGTCATCTGCATATCTCAGGTTATTAATATTTCTGCCCCCCCCCCCACACACAGTGATTCCTTTGAGGTTACTAACTTTATTAAATATTTCTTCTGTGTACAGGTTAAAGAGCGGAGACAAGACACAGCCTCCTCTCACACCTTTCTGAACTGGGAATTGCAAATGAACAGTAAAGATTAGTTATTAGCTTAATGTCTTTTCCATCCATGCCTATTTTTGAAAGGATTTCAATTAATTGCTCATGTTGAACATTGTTGAATGCCTTTTTGTAATCTATGAAGCAGAGGTACACATCTTTTTGTTTTCTAGATATCTTTCTATAATTGTTCTGACGTTGAAAATACCTTCTCTTGTACCTACATTTTCCTTGAAGCCATTTTGTGTATCAGTTATTTCTATGTTTATTTTTCTTTTATTTCTTTCAAGAATAACGTATAGGAGGACTTTTGATACTTGACTGATGAGGTTAATTGTCCTGAACTCTTCACATCTTGTAGCTTTTTTTTTTTTTTTTTTGGGGAATTGGAACGAAAATTGAGTGATTAATATCTTTGGGTAGAAATCCACTCTCGTATAACTTTTTGCATAATTTAATTTTGTTAGAAATTTCAGCCCCCCCTTCATCGAGAGCCCTCAACCATTCACAAAGTAAAATGGGTGGTCCTTCTAAATCAGTCTGTTCAGGAATATTATTTCTTTGTTGCTCGTATAATTTCCTTGTGTATTCAATCCATCTTTCCATGATTTCTTTATTATCCATTAGAATATGGTCTCTTGAGTCTCTGATGACACTTTATGACTATGTGAGGCATATATGACTATGTGAGGGGAACAGTGAAAGTTACAAACTACAAACTTAGGAGCGAAGATACAGGAGGCAAGGTTGAGATGGTTTGGTCATGTGATGAGGAGGGAGGACAAATATGTGGGAAGAAGGGTCATGCAGATGGATGTGCAAGGAAGGAGGAAGTGTGGGTAACCAAAGAAGAGATGGAGGAAGCTGGTAGAAGAGGACTTGAGGATGAAGAGCTTGGATGTGGTGACAGCCCAAGACAGGAGGATGTGGAGGAGACTCATCATCAACAGTGACCACACTTAAGTGGGAGAAGCTGCAGAAGAAGAAGTCTTGCTTGCCATTTCTCTGATTTTTTTATACATTTCTCTGCTTCTATCAAGGTTTTCTATATCTGTACATTTATTCTTAATCCATTCCTCTTTGGCTTTCCTGCATTATTTTTTATTTCTTCATTCATGCTTTTATATTCAGGTTTGTTCTTTAACTTTTTTCTTTGTTCCATCAACTTTAATATTTTTTCATTTATCCAAGGTTTATTCCTTTTCCTTTTTAATTGTGGGAGTATATTTTTGGCTGTTTCGCTGATGCTATTCTTGAATGTTTGCCAGTTTATGTTAATTTCATCAAGTGGTGTTCTATTTTATGTACGAGTTGTGGTGTCAGACTTGTTAAGGGATTTTTACTATAGGTGGGTTAAGGATTTTTTTTTCTATTTTTATTAATCCTATAATTTTTTGTATTTTTTATTTACTTTTTACATAATCCAGAAACCTTGTTGCTCTGGAGATCAAACATGGAAAACTTTTTTCAAGTTACTTCAGGCCTCTAATAAGCAGGATAGTGGTAATGTGGTCCCAATGAATTAAATGCTCTGAATGAGAGATAATTGTGGATTTTTTTTTTTTCCTTTCTTGGTTACTATGTATATTATACTTAAATTGGAAATTATATTCTTGTTTTAATCCTATATATGCATGTATAAGCATGAAGTAACTTCACAACCAGTCTACTTATATACTGAGACTGTTGATGTCACATTGACTACCTTATTATTTAATAATAAGGTGACACATCTTTTTTCTACTGGTATATGGAAAATACATACTTTGTGCATTGATCTAACCTTGATATATTCTTGGGTCTTTCTTCTCCTGATCAGACTTCAATAAAGGTGGAAACCAGTCTGGTTTAGGCCTCTGCCAGTGTTTTTGCATTATGGAATATTAAGGCAACTGATGTGAAGTCAACAACCTCTATACAAGCAGATTTGCCATGAAATTACTTAATGCTTATGCTGGGGTATAGGATTAAAACAAAAATATAATTTCTTATCAAGTATAATATACATCATAACCAAGCCAGCCTGGTTGGCTGAGTGGTTAGTGTGTCTGCACTCCAACTAACAGGCTGCAGGATTGAAATCCAATGTTTGTGACCGTCTTTAAGGTGGGAGATGAATTTCATCATCCAGTGTGAGACCATCTCCCTGCTTGTTGGAGGCCTGAAGTGGCTTGAAAAAGTTCCACGTTTGGTCTCCAGAACAGATAAAAAATACAAAAAAAAAAATAAAAAAATAGGGAAAAAAATTCTTCTTCCAACCATGGTACTGAGTAGGAACAACATTACATTTTTTTTTTTTTTTTTTTTTTTTTTTTTTTTTTTTTTTTTTTTAATAAAGCAGAAAAATTTTCCACAAGGTGATGAATGCATTAGATAAGGGAGACTCACTCATATATACAGCAATGGTTGTATATATGAAAATTTGGATGCTGTCAAAGCATCTGGCAGACTGCTACATGACAAGTTGGTATACAAGCTAGAGATGGATAACTTATTGGCTTTTGCAATGTTACCAGCACGTTGTGCATGATGGAGAAGTATCTCAGAAAAGAAACATAATCAGTGGTATACCACAGAGCTCTGTTCTTGAGAACCCCTACTATTTATTTGTTAATGATATTTCATGTGTATTAACAAGGGATCTTCAGATGCTTACTGAAGATGCGAAGTTGGGGAAAGTAACAGAGAATAATTCTGATGTTAACTCCCTTCAGGAAGATTTAAATACTTTTTAGCTTGGATGAATGAATGGGATTACAGTTTTATTGGTAATAAGTACATGGTATTACACTTTAGTGCGTAGAAGTATAAGGCTGTATATACTGTATTGATGGAACTGTGCTTCAGGAGGTAAGTGAGATTCGAGATCTGGAGGTGATGGTCCACAGTGGCCTGAACTTTGGAAGATACATTGCAAGTGTTGCAAAGATGACTACATAGCATATTGTAGCCATGATAAGGAACACATGGCAAGCAGGGATAAGGAGGTGATTGTGCCACTATACAAAGCATTTGCAGGCCACACATGGGCCAATGTGCTCAGATTTGGTCACCTAGTTTCCATTGTAATAGGGAAAATGGAGAAGATCCAGATAATCAGTAACTAAGGCAATATGACTCTGGAATGTTAGTTGTTTTGATGAGGATGAGAGAATGTAAATTATAGAATTTAGTGGTGATATAACAGAGGCATTTAAGTTAGTAAGGGGGATTTCAACAGATTAATCCAGAAGAGAATATACATTGAAATGAAAATGAAAAGAGGTGAACAATGTCTCACTTAAATCCAAACATCTAATTTCCTCTTCATCATAACATCCACTATTTCAAGTCCAGATTATTTCTTCTTCTTTGGTGCATCGATCTGAAGATTGGTTAGTTATAGCAGCACATCATAACATCCTGTCTTGTGACCTCCTTTTTATCTCTTCATAACTCTTAGTGCCATTTAGCATCATTATGTTATTTATATATGAAATTCTTGATCTGCCTCGTGGTCTCTTTCTTTCTACAACAATCTTCTCCATTATTTCTGTAATCAGTCCCCCATGCCTCAGATGGTGTCCAATTATGCTTTTTCTTCTTTTATTGATGTGGTTCATTAGTGACTGCTTTTCATGAACTATATTTAGACTTCTTCATTACTTTTTTTCTTTCTGTCCAACTAATTTTCATCATCTTTCTCCAGCACCAAAGTTCAAATGCCTCTAACTTTTTGATGTCTTGTTTTGTTAGCATCCAGGCCTCACAACCATATAATGCAATGCTCCATATGTATGTTTTCACTAGCTTTTTTTTTTTTTTTTTTAACTGGGAAGTCCTTTACTGGTAAAAATGTTTCTTCTGTTGTAGAATGTCTTTTTGGACAAGATTATTCGTGCTTTAATATCTGATTGGTTTCTTCTATCTTCTGTGATAAGACTTCCAAGACATTTAAAAGAGGATACCTGTTGTATTAGGTTATTATTTATTTCCAAGCATCGGATTTGCTTTACTGTAATTAATAGTTTTGTTTTCTTATAATTAATTTTTAGGGCTGTACTGTGTGAAAATTTCTTCCATCTTTGTCAGGGTGGATTTCAGTTTGTCTTCGTTATCAGCTTTAACTGCTATGTTATTATCCGCAAACCATTAGTTCTTTCAATTTATTTATTGCATCTTCAATGTTGAGATTAAACAGTTGGGTGAAAGAGAGCAAGCCTGTCTCTTACACCTCTATGTATTCTTGCTATTGCGTTTTTTTTTATTTTTTTTTTTTTTATTTTATTGCTGGCAGTTTCTATTAGGGTTTCTTGGTGCTTGTAAAGATTAAATATGAGCCTTCTATCTCTCCAATCTCCAAACTACCTTTATTGTTTTTAGGAGGTGAAACATTTGGTTCCAGTCAATGCTATCGAAAGCTTTCTCTAAGTCAAGAAAGACTATCAGAGTATTTTGATTCTTCTCAAATCTTCTTTTGATAACTGTTCTTAGAGCTAGGATTGCTTCTCTTGTCCCTGCTGTTTCCTGAAACCAAACTGGTCATTGCCAATATACTCTTCAGCCTTCTTTGTTAGTCTTTTTTGTATAATTTTAGTAGTATTTTCGAAGCATGTGCTATCGAGCTTATTGTTCGATGATTTTCACACTTGTTTGCATTATTTACTTTAGGAATGGATATTATCATTATTGTTATTATTATTATTATTATGTAACACCTCCAGAGAGTCCAAAGACTCATCGAGGGAGGGAACCCGCTCTACAACTCTCAGTCTCCACCCTGCCACCGACCACAACTACCTTCATCATCTACACCAATGCCTTCTACTGCCGACCACCACCACTAGTATTTTCACAGACAATCACAAACATCCATGCCCACAGCGGGATTCGAACCTGCAGCCTTTTGGCTAAAGAGCGGATACGTTAACCACTCAGCCAACCAGGCTGGCATATGATAGAGCATATGATAGATATGATAGAGCATTGTGTAAAGACTTTGAGAATGATCCCTATTTCATATATATCCTTTATGATCTTGAAAAGGTATGACTTAGTTATGTTTCCTGAATATTCTATTAATTCTGAGGGGATGTTATCAATGCCTGGTGCCTTGTTGGCCAACAATTCATTTAGTGCCCATTCAAATTCATCTTTTAATATAGTTGGACCTTGGCATCTAGATCTTTTCCACTATATAGATCTTCTAAGTACTCCTTCCATCTTGCTGAAATTTCTTCCTTATCTAAAAGTGTTTCTATTTATTTTTGATAATTGTGCTTCTTGTCTTGTTTTGCTGGCTTATTCTTTTTATAATAATATTATAAGCTTTATCGATTCCGCAGTCTTTGTTAAATCTTCTATTTCTTCACATTTCTCTATATACCATTGTTCTTTTGCTTCTTTACACTTTCTATTTATCATATTTTTTATATGTTTATACAGTGGTGCTTCACAATTCAACAGTTGAATTTCGCAGGCTGGCACATGAGTGTGCATGGAATTGTGCAATGTCATTTGTTATTTGCCATTTTTCTTGTTGGGCTGCATTGGTGTTTGTGCTAATTTTCAATTCTGCATTTTTCAGAAAGTAAAAATTTTGTGCATCTGCAGTTATTATTTTTTTGAGTGAAATTTAAGAATGGGTCCAAAGAGAAGTGAACAGAGGAATAATTCAAGAAAAAAGCACACTTGGTTGAGCATAGAGAAGAGGAAAGAAACTGTAGATAAAGTGCAGAAAGGTAGAACAATTACAGATATAGCTCAAGAGTATGGCATTCCTAGGTCAACTTTTTTTGGCAACAGAGTGAGAAGATTATGGGTGCTGGGGTGTCTGCTGGTGCAATAAAGATTTCTGAAAAGAATAGATCTTCAATCAATGAAGGGATGGAAAAGCTGCTTATCACCTGGATTAGAGATAGACAGATGAAGGGAGATCCAGTAACTCAGGTAATGATCTGTGAGAAGGCTATGTTAATTTTTGAAGAACTGCAGGAAAAAACTCCAGGATGTACCTCATATCAAACCGAGGAATTCAAAGCAAGTCGAGGCTGGTTTCACAGATTCCAAGGAAGAACAGGCATCCATAGTGTTTTCTCAGATAGGGGGAAGCTGCTAGTGCAGATAAAGAGACTGCAGAAAAAGTTTGTGAAAAAATTTGAAGATTTAATCAAGAAGGAAGGCTACCTGCTACAGCAAATTTTTAATGGGGATGAAACTGGGTTATTTTGGAAGCACTTGCAAATTGAACTTACATCACACAAGAAGAAGTGAAGTTCCCAGGACATAAGCCTATGAAAGATAGGCTTACCTTGTTATTGGCAGCAAATGCAAGCAGAGACTTTAAACTAAAGTCACTTCTGGTCTACCATTCAGAAAATCCTCGGTGCTTTGGGAAGAAAATCATTAAGACCAAACTGCCAGTGATGTGGAAATCCAATGCAAAAGCCTGGATAGACCAGCAAGTTTTCAAAGATTGGATTTTTGAGGTGTTTGCCCTGAGCATGAAGAAGTTCCTCACTGACAACAATTTGCCTTTGAAAGCACTGCTGATCCTTGGCAATGCTAGTGCCCACCCTCAAGACTTAGAGAACATTCTTGAAATTGACCTTGACTTCATCAAAGTCCGGTTCTTGCTTCCAAACATGATGTCACTGATTCAACCCATGGGTCAAGAAGTGATTGCGTATTTTAAAAACCTTTACACCATTTATTTAACAAAGCTTTGTTCTCACGGCTTTTCGATGTGACTCACTCTTCTGACAAGACAATGAAGGACTTCTGGAAGACCGAGTTCAACATTCTCCATGCCATTTCCTTTATGAAAACTTCCTGGGATGGAGTGACACAAAGAACCCTTCGTGCATCGTGGAAGAAACTTGTTCCTAATTTTTCTCAGGATGACAACAGTGCAGACCAAGCAGCTGGAGAATCAGAAGCAGCTGCAGCCATGCGAGAGATCATTTCGACGGTGGAGAATCTCAACGTTGAAGAGGTTGATGAGGCTGATGTAGAAGAGCTTGTGGACGATCATGATGACGAACTGACCGTGGAAGAACTCGGAGCACTCAGCAAACAGCAAACAAAGGAGAGAGAGAGAGAGGAATTTCACCTGAAGAAGAGGATGGCAGGGAAAAAGGGTCAATGCCAACAGCTGCCATTAAAGAAGTTTTATATCACTGGGAGAAGGTGCAGTTTGTTTGGAATGGCACCCCAACACTGCTGATGGGAGTACAATGACAGACTTGTTCAACAAAACCATCATGCATCACTTCAAAACCATCTTGAAGAAGAGGGAGAGACAGTCCACCCTTGATCAGTTCCTCATCCCTGTTCAAACAAAGAGATGAGAAGAGGTAGAACAGGATAAAGAAGACTCCCTTCCAACATCTAAGGCTCAACAGATTGTATGTATTGTGTATACATACAATCTATGTATACACAATACATACAATTCTCACTAGATGGTGAGACAACGAATTAATCTATTTTCCATAGACTTATATGGGAAATACTGTCCTGCAATTCGACAACAGTTCGGCGACGGATTAGTGTCGAATTGTGAGGCACCACTGTATTTGTCTTTGCTTTCTTCATTTAGGGAAGTTTTGTATTTTCTTATTTCATTTATTAGGTCTAGAATGTCCTGGGTAATCCATGGCTTTTTTATTTGCTTGTTCCTTACTCCTGTGCAGTCATTGGCAGCCTTGATGATTGCATCCTTTAAGTGAGTACATTTTTTTCTCTGTTTTTCTTTTCCCTCTCTCTAGTTTTAATGCTTTCATCAGTTCGCTGTTTATAGTTTTCCTCTGTTTTCAGGTTATTTATGTGTTCCATTCGGGCCTTTTCCTTGGTTGTGACAGCTTTATAAATTTCAGATTGCATTTCAAAAAAAACAAATTGTGGTCACTGTCAGCTCCCAGGTAACTTTTGTATGATTTTACTTATTGATTTTTAAATCTATTTTTTGTCATAATATAATCTATTTGGTACCTTCCTATATCCCCTGGCATTTTCCAAGTATACCTTCTTCTTCTTTTTGGTACCTCATACTAGGTATTAGTAATGATCAGATTGAATTGGTGGCAGAACTCCAAAAGTTGATCTCCTCTTTCATTTTGGCATCCAAGTTCATACTTTCCCAGCTCTCTTAGTTATTTAATAACCATGACCATAAGATTGTCTTCCTTTTTGCTGAGTTTGATTAAATTCTCAAAATCTACATATACTCTTTCAACTTCATCATCACTGTGGTCACCAGTAGGCATGTAAGCTTATATTATTATAATATTTGTTGGTTTTGCTTGTAGTTTTACCATTATCAATCTGCTACTATATTTTACTGAGTTGATTCTTCTTCCCCATTCCTTATTGAGAACCAACACGACTCTATTTTTTGCTGTCTCGTAACGTGAATAAATGATTCTGTAATCACCACTCCAAAAGTCTCCAGTTCCATTCCATCTCGTCTTGCTAATTCCCAATATGGACTATTTTTAATCTATCCATTTCTCTCTTCAAATTTTCCAATTTGTAGGAGGGTTCTAATATTCCATGTCTCGGTAGTGACGTGGAATGTTAGAATTGCATCAATATCCCATAATGCACAACACATGAAGACATTTCAATCACAAAAGTTTGTTCCCTCATACTGGGATAAAGGATAAAAACAAGAGTTTCTTATGAAGTGTAATTTGTACATTAGAAATGTGGGTGACTAAGGATTAGATAGTCTGGAAACTCTTCCTCTAGATTACATGCTGTTTTTTTCAAACCACTTCTGGTTTCCAATAATCAGGATGGAGCAGCACACAAAGTAATGAAATGGAAGTCCATTTAGGTGTGAGATACCATTTAGGTATCTCACACCTAAATGGACAGTATAGGTGCAACTAAAGTATACTTCAGTTGCAAGTCAGCAGAACTGAAAGATTTAAAAAAAAGATGGTTTAATATAATAAATTTTTGATACTCAATCTGGTTTTGCATAATATTTTGCAAAATCCTTTCATTTTCTGTCAAGTAAATTGTGACTACTGTCATAATTTACCTGAGCCTCCAACAAATGGTGCAATTGTTTAAGAGTAAGAGCAACAAATTTTCTTTCTGTTTATCAAAAATATTTTAGTTAATAAAAAATTAAAAAAAAAGACATTAGTACTAGGAAAATGTTTATTAGTCATTAATAGTGCATAAGAAAAATAATCGTACTGACTAGTTTTGCAAACATCTGTAATCTGGTGGCTTCAGCAGGGCGTTTTAATGGGAGAAATGAAGTCAGTAGTTATCCATTCATAGTGAAGAATTTATGGAGACACAATGCACATGTCAGAATAATTACTTTACTTATCATTAAGAAAGTAACATCTGACATTTCGACCTCTGTATTGAGGCCATCATTAGGAAAACATACATATGTACAGGATACAAGGCTACATGACAATCCACTAGACCATTGGTTCCCAACTGGTGGTACGTGTGCCCCCGGGGGGTAAGTGCTGAGCCGTTCAGGGGTACATGAAAAATAATCAGTAATGGTAGAAAAACAAGTAAACATTTGTGTTCATCTTTTCTAATTGGGATGGTGCTTTACCTTATGTAAGGTGGGTTACAGGTACATTGAATTTTGTAAACCCTTGGGTGAGCAAGGTATGGAAGAGGATCTTTGGAGGAGCTAAGTAAATTTCTTAATTTTGCAAAGGGGTTGAAGGTTGTCTTGATATTGTATTTAAGTTGTGTTCTATCTATTTTTTTCCAAAATGCCCCCAATGTATGTATGTCTACTGCATCCTTGTAATCTTTTTTGCTTTTAATGGCATTTTTATGGAGGGTCTTGTGAACTTTTTTTTTTATTGTAGCCATTTTTACAAATGTTTGGCTAATAATTTCAAATTCTTGGTTCAGAGCCTGTTCATTGGAGCAAATAGTCAGGGCTCTGTGTTTGAGGGTGCTGATGACCCTTATTTCTTGTGCTGGGTGGTATGAATTTTTATGTATGTATTGGCCTGTGTGTGTGTGTGTAGGTTTGTGGTAGACTGTGAAGGAGAGGCAGTCTGAGGGAAGACGTGTGTGTTTAGAAAAGGCAGGGAGTTGTTGTTTTCAATCTCGATGGTGAATTGGATACATTTGAATGTATTTAATGTTTCACAGCTGTGGGGCCAAATGGCAAAAATATCATCAACATATCTGAGCCAGACATTGGGCTTTAGGCTGGCAGAATCTAGAGCTCTTTGCTCGAAGTCTTCCATGTAAATGCTAGCTATTGGGGAAGAAAGTGGTGAGCCCATAGCCGTACCTTCTTTTTGTAGGCAAAAATTATTTTGCCAAGTGAAATACCCAGAGCAGAGTACATGGGCAAAGAGGGCCATGATATCAGGTGGAAATATGTTCTGGAAGAGAACAATATCATTGATCGGGACATTAGTGAAAAGGGCAGTTACGTTAAAGCTGACTAATAAATCTTTATCGTTGAGTGTGATGTTTTTAATTTTGTTTATGAACTGTTGTGTATTTTTTTATGTAGGAGGGAGAATGACCTACCAACTCCTTGAGTGTGGCTGCTAGCTTCTTGGCTAAGTGATAATTATGGCTGTCGATTCCTTCAACTATTCATTGTAGTGGTGTGTTTGTTTTGAGTATTTTTGGCAGGCCATAAATTCTGGGAGCGCAGGCATAATACAGTATTAGTTTTTTTGGTTGTTTCTTCAGGCTGTGTGATCACCAATTTGATTAGATCTGATATTTTCTTTTCGATACGGTTTGTAGAGTTGTAGTTCACCATTTGGTAAGTGTTGTGATTGGATCTCAATTGGTTCATTTTTTCCAGGTATGCTGTCTGATCAAGGACGACAGTAGCACTGCCTTTATCTGCTCGAATGTTACTTTCTTAATGATAAGTAAAGTAATTATTCTAACACGTGTGCTGTGTCTCCATAAATTCTTCACTATGGGTGCTGACCACCATGTAACCTTAAAAGAAAGAAGTAGTTGACACACAAATAAATCATTAGAAGAGAAACAATCCAACACAAATTAAATGAATATGGTGATACTTGGCATGTCAGCTGCCTCTTTGTGGAGTCTGTACATTATTGTTGAAGAAGTTAAAATCTGATATGTCAAGAAACTGATGAATAATTTCCAGAAATCATTTAAGATTAAGGAACCTATACCAATAATTTGTTGTCATCCTGTGGTCCTTCAGTCCATCCATGGACTGGTTGGCTGTAGTACACTATTCCAGCCATTTGTTTCTAACTCAGCAATTCTCTTCATTTCTCCATATCTTCTTGTTCCTGAATCTTCTCATAGTCGTTTGATGAAGTTCATTCTTGGTCTTCCCCTTGTTCTTTTACCCAGAATTTTCCCTTCTATTACTGTTTTGTGGAAATTGTTATGACTTAGTAGGTGTCCTATCCATTTGAGCTGCCTCTTCTTTATGGTCTCCAATATAGTTGATTCTTTGCACTCCTTTGAGAACTTTGTCGTTGCTTTTCTTTCCTTTCGAACTCACTTTCATTAATCGTCTCCTGATTAATGTCTGGCCAGACAAAGGTCCTTACTAGTCTTTTTCTTAGTTCAATGTCTATTTGCTTTAATGTGAGTATGCAATATTTATTGTAAAATGCTTTTTTTTTTTTTTTTTTGCCTGTGTGATTCTTGATTTCACTTCTTTTTAGCAATGTGCATCTTCTGTGATCAACTGTCCCAAGTATTTGAAAATCATTAATTGTTTAAGGTTTTATCTTCTATTCTGATGTTCACAGTATAAGGTTTTTTCATTGCCTTTGCTTTTATGAAGTTTATTCTTATGTCATATTTGGATGTCTTGTTATTTATTCTTTTCAGCATTTTCTCTAGTCCATTAGAGCAACCTGCTATTATTGCTTGGTCATCTGAACTCTTTATTTAAAACTTCCCTCATCATTTTGTCTGCAACAATGTTAAAAAAGATTGGGAGAGTAGGCATCCTTGTCTTACACCTTTCTCAATTTTAGCTGGTTCTGACCAACCCACTTGCAGAGACACTACTGCAGTTTGATGTTTATACAGTTGCCAGATCAACTTTATTATTTGTTCTTCTACTGCTATTTCTCTCTCTCTGTGTGTCTCTCTCTTTCTCTCTCAACAGCAGGAAGCATTTATGCCATGGGACCATGTCAAATGCCTTTTCATAGTCTAAAAAGCATGGGCAAGTAAGTGGAACTGTCAGTGCAATGTTGCAAAGTGTAAGGGTTGAGATTTGGTAAGCAATAATGGGATGCAAAGAATACACTCAGTGGGGAAACTTTAAAGGAAATAGAGATGAGAGATCTAGGAGTGATGGTGGACAAGGACCTGAAATTCAGGGGCCACATTCCACAAGTGAAGACATCATATTGGATAATGGCAATGATGCAGAGGATGCTAATGTGCAGAAGTATAGAGGTTATAATGCCACTGCATAAAGCCTTGATCAGCATCATATGGATTATTGTGCACAGATTTGGTCGCTGGTTTTTCATGGTGATGAGGATATGCTGGAAAGGGTGAAGAGAAGATTCACAAAGATGGTCAGTGGTCTTTGGAATGCAAAGTACAAGGACAGATTGAGAGAATGTAAGTTCCAGTCTCGTGAGTAGGAGGAATAGAGGAGAAATATGATTGAGACATATAAGCTAATCAAGGGTTATTATCAGGTTGACATGGAAGAGATTTTTCATAGAATGGGAGAACAAGTGGTCATCACTGGAAACTGCGTAAGGATGGTGTGAGCAGAGGAGTGAGGAGCAGGTTCTTTGCAAGGAGAGGGGTTAGTGAGTGGAATGCATTGCCTGAATGTTGACACATTAATCAGTGTAAGGCATGGTTGGATGAGCATTTTGTGCAATAGTGTGCACCTCCCACGATGAGTCTCTGACTCCATAGAGGTCAGATATTGATCATCATCAAATTCCTGACATGTACCCTCAAGGGATGTACAGAATATTATGACAGTACTACATGAAAAACTTATATCATTACTAACTTCCTATCAACAATTTTCCTCCAAATCAATCTGTTATCTGTCAAGACTCCAACATTATCAGGTTTTATGTTTTTGTCCTCTAAGGCACTTTTTACTGTATCAATCCACCTATATCATGATCTTCCTCTGGGTCTTTTTTCCTGCCAACCTGGCAGAGAACACTTGTTTTGCTAATCTTCCTTCTCCCATTCTGTTTAAGTGATCACCTGGGATTAGCTCTGCTAATGCATTCCTGGATGCTGACAATGTCAAGTTCTTTCCTAATATCCTCGTTTTTAATATGATATTTCCATTGATGCTATCTGTTCATGCCCCTAATCTTTCTCAGGACTCTCATATCTGTGGTCTCTAGTCTTTGGTCAAGTATTTTATTTCTAATCCAGCTCTCAGATCCATAAGTTAAAATTGGTTCGAACAGATTGTATACAGTTGTATACAATTAGCTTGTATACAGCTAGTTTAGTGTTTGACTAATTTCTATCTTAATTCATATAAATTTATTCAGTCGACTTCCAAACATACTGGCTATGTTGATTCTGTGGTCTATTTCCATATTTAATTTACCATCTTCACAAAAATTTGTGCCTAAGTAATTGAAATGTTTTACTTGTTCTATAGGTTCTCCATTCACAATGCAGTTAATATTTTCAATGTTTCTGTCTTGTTATTACTGATTTCCATACCAAATTTATTACAGCAGTTATTCAATTTAGTCAGGGAATCTTGCAGACCTGCACTGGATTGATTTATTTAAAAATATAATATCATCTGCATAAAGTAAAGAGATGAGATTAACATCTCTAATATTGATATCAAGTTTAATATCATTTTCCTTCATAATGTGATCCATATAGATAATGAATAACAGAGGGATGCTTGAGAGCCAAAGCTGTATAACTTAGAGGAGACTTCCACATAGCCTTTAAAGGAATGCAGAGAAGGGACCAGGGCTTCTGACCTAATGTGCAATCCTCATCTTTTCATGGTGTACCCTGGCTATGTCCCTAATTAAGTATCCAGGTATCTACCTGGATACTTAATTAGGGACATAGCCAGGGTACACGAAGCCCATCCTAATTAAGTATCCAGGTATCTACCTGGATACTTAATTAGGATGGGCTAACAATTTGGGATTTAGCTGGCCAAATTGTATTCTTACTGGCTTAAACCACAAGTAAAATGATGGTACAACATGGCAGTCAGATGTTAATAATAATATATACAGGTGTTGTCCTTGTTCTATGATATGGCTTAAGGCCAGAATTGCATTCCAGGTTCCTCATTCTTTTCTGAACCCATATTGGTTTTCTTCAAGATAGGTTTCAGATTTTGATGCCAGTTGATCTTTTATTATTTTTAGGAGAATTTTTGAAGTATGACTTACTAAGTTTATTGTCCTATATCAGAGAGTGTAAAAAGTCTTCCGGCCATATTCTTGTTTCCAGAATATCGGCAATCAACTATACCATGTTCATCTGCTTCCTTAATTAGTTAGATTGGTATTCTATATCTATGGCTGGTGCCTTTTGTCATTGCAATAGTTGTGAGTGCATTGTCAAATTCATTACAAGTAATTTGTATTGTAAATTATATATTTAGTTTAATCCTTTATCCAAGTGTAAGCAAACAAAGTTTGCGCCTGAAGTATCTTCAGGACTGGAGCAACTCATGAAAAAGGTGGACTAACTTCTCATCACTTGCCTTAGTATCTCATAATGAAAAGCACGTTTTGCAGACATGTATAATACTATGCATTATAGGAAGGGTCACTACCCAGACCGGTTTCAACCTTTATTGAGGTCTCTTCAGTGGCAGCCAGACCCAGAAGTGATACTAAGGTTGAAGCAATGCAAAAATTCATATTTCCATGTACGAGTAGCAAAAGGTGTCACACTTTATTATTAAATTACCCTGGATTAGAGAAAGCTGTTGGAAGTTTTTTCACTTGGTTAGACTATAAATTATATATTTAGTTTAATCCTTTATCCAAGTGTAAGCAAACAAAGTTTGTGCCTGAAGTATCTTCAGGACTGGAGCAACTCATGAAAAAGGTGGACTAACTTCTCATCACTTGCCTTAGTATCTCATAATGAAAAGCACGTTTTGCAGACATGTATAATACTATGCATTATGGGAAGGGTCACTACCCAGACCGGTTTCAACCTTTATTGAGGTCTCTTCAGTAGCAGCCAGACCCAGAAGTGATACCAAGGTTGAAGCAATGCAAAAATTCATATTTCCATGTACGAGTAGCAAAAGGTGTCACACCTTATTATTAAATTACCCTGGATTAGAGAAAGCTGTTGGAAGTTTTTTCACTTGGTTAGACTATAAATTATATATTTAGTTTAATCCTTTATCCAAGTGTAAGCAAACAAAGTTTGTGCCTGAAGTATCTTCAGGACTCGGACAACTCATGGCAAAGGTGAACTAATTTCTCATCACTTGCCTTAGTATCTCATAATGCAAAGCACATCTTGTGAACATGAATGTTATGCATTATGGAAAGGGTCACTACCCAGACTGGTTTCGACCTTTATTGAGGTCTCTTCAGTGGGAGCCAGACCCAGAGGTGATACCAAGGTTGAAGCAATGCAGAAGTCATATTTCCATGTACGAGTTGCACCTTATTATTAAATTACTCTGGATGTATTGTATTATTTTTGGGTTTATCTTTCCTTTCTGGCAATTGCAGAAGTGGTTTTTATTCTTTATATGGTTCTTGTACATATTCTTGCCATCTTTTCTTTTTTTATCTCAGGGTTCTGTTATTGGGTTTCCCTGTTTGTCATTTATCACAATAGAGATTATACTTCTGTGTTCATATGTAGGTTAGATCACTTCTTCCTAGTTTCTCTATTTCCTTGCATTGCTGATTCCACCAGTTTTCTTTAGCTTTTCTTCATTTTCTGTCTTCAATCTTGTTTTTTATACATCATTTGTCCTTCCATTTTGTTAATATTTTTCCATTTTCACATTTCTTCCATTTTATTAATATTTCAGTAGTGATCCTTGGCTTTTTCAGTTCTTGTGGTTTTATTCCTATGCATTCTTCTGCTGCTCCATTTTTTATTGTTTTGATGTCTTTCCAGAGTGTGTCAGTATCTGTAGTTCCCTTCTTTTTCTTGTTTAGACTTATCTGTTTATTTTCTTGTTTATATGTTTGTCAAAAAAGTTTTTAAAATTTCTACATTCCATTTCTTTCTAGCTTTGGGCTTTCTTGGAATTTTCCATTTTTAGTTAGCTTTTCATCATTATTAGGTTGTGGTCAGATCCTACATCTGTTCCTGGGGGAAAGCCATAGCTTTCTTGGTTCAGGTATCACTGTTTTACAATGATATTCACTCATGTGAATTACTACTGTATATCCCTTCCTTAATCTGTCAAGAAAAAAGTTATCCTCTAGCTGTACATCATAACAATCAACAGTGTAACCCATAGTTGAAGTATAGTGAGACAGCGTAGATCTTTTCTTCTCTTTTGTTATCTATGTCACTGATGTTCATTTCTCAATTCAAAACTGCAGCTTGTATGGCCTATGTAAGCTAGAATACAGGACCACGTTCCTGTAGCCTACGTAGCAGTAATTCACTCGTGTGAATTACTGCTACAGATTCCTTAATCTTAAATGATTTCTGGAAATCGTTCATCAGATCTCTTGACATATCAAACTTCTAAAATAATAAATTACAGATGCTACAAAAAGACAGATGACAAGTGCCACCATAGTCACGATTTGTTTCTGCGTCAACTCTTTTCCTCGTTTCTCCCATTAAAAAGCTGAAGTATAATCTGCTGAAGCCAGCAGATTATAGTTTTTTTGCAGAACTAGTCACATTGATTATTTTTCTAGTGACTATTAACGTCTAACATACAATTTGTTTGAGGTTTATCTATTGGTACGCTAGATAATCTGGAATGAATACATTTCACATTATTACAGTTAATATACTATGCGGTCACTATATAACGTTATATTTGCTTAATGGATTTAACCAGAAATAACCAGCATTTAATCTGTTTGCCCTGATTGTAGGTTTATGACCTACTCTTATTTGGCTTTCAATGCCTGTTGTTTGTGTGCGTCTGTTCATGCTATACTATAAAATTAATATATATGTGTTTATATCTCTAGGTATATACCGTTATAATTTCAAAAATGTTAACCAACAAGTTTAGAATCGCGCTACCTTTAGGAATATAGCATACTGCTTTCAATTATAACACTAATTCAAATAAAAACTATCACATTATACGATCGCTCTACTTACTGCTTTCAGCTGTTATTTCTTTAACCACGTGGATATTCCTTCAGCAGTCAACACGGCAGAAGCACTTTCAGTCCCGCATTTAAGATAACTTTTGTCTTTTAAAATTATCAACGCTTATAAGTTTAAATGATAAAAAATGCTTCTGTATTTTAAGTGCTACATTACATAATGTGTTGTTTTGAAATTTTAATTATAATTATCATTGTCCTGTCACATGATTATTGTGGAGAAGCACACTCGCTGATTAAGTGCTTCAAATCTTTTACATATTTTGGAAAATCAATAAAAATAAAAATAGCAATGCTATAATTTTGATCTTCGTCTTGATGCAATTGTGTTCATTGTTAAAAAAAGAAGTAATCAGCTACCTCAAAGAGTAAGACTGTGTGTCATAAATCAGCCAGTACGTCACTTTTTTGGTGCCTACAGATCTGTGACATCAGCTCAGATAGTTCCGTTTAGCAGGTAAAAGAGCTGGGATTTGCGTTCGTGTATAGCAGTACTGTAAGTTTTCACTTTTAGGACGTGAAAAATGACCAAATATTTATTTTCATGCTTAGTTATCAAATATAACAGCAAAATAACGAATATTCAGCAATATGATTTCACGACTGCACATGAATGTTAATACCTCCAGAAAATTTTTATTGGATATTTTACAAATAAACTAAATTACATGTGATTGCTGTTTTATACAGAATGTAATATGAGATAATGTATGAGCATTTCACATATTTTGATCGCTCAGCATAATTTTATTATTATTTAATTTTATATTTTTAATGAGAAGCTTGTTTAATAATGTTAAGAAGTCAGGAAAGACAATCTCTGGTTGGTTCGACTGGTGGGTCTTATGGATCTACAGCACAGCCAAACCTCCCCTCTTCAAATGCATCTCAGGAGCTGGCTATACATTCTAGGTGTCGAATTTGGAGTGCTAGTGCAATTATTTTAATGAACGTTATGTTAGAGAGAATCGCATTCTATTCCCTAGCAGGAAACCTATATTTGTTTCTGAATCGAATACCCCTTAAGTGGATGTCCTATAATGCAATGAGTGCTTCCTTGAGTCTCACAGGTGTAACCTATGTTTCCTCGTTGTTTGGTGGATGGATAGCAGACTCCATTTTAGGACGATTTTGGACAATTTTTTTGGCACTTGTACTTTATACTACTGCATATTCCATTCTCCCTTCAATTGCTCGCTCAGAAGATCATACAAAAGTTCCTCTCATGTGCATGTGGCAAACACAAGCAAAAAATAGTGTAGATCTTAGTCACGTTACTGATCTTCAGGTACCTACAGCTGATGTCCCATTATTTGAAGAACCATGCAGTTGGTTAGTTTATCTCATTATTGTAATTATTGGAATTGCAACCGGAACAGTTAAAGTAAATATTGCACCATTTGGAGCAGACCAGGTAAGCAATATTAAATGATAGATTCAAGACTAAATATATTAATATTTTCTTTCACTTACACTAATCATCATATGTTTAAGTTATATCAGTGAAACCATTATAACTAGAAACCATAAATAAATGAATTGCTTCTCTTTCACCATACTCTGGTGTCCAGTGAAGGATGCCTTGTATATGTTGGTTGGAAAAGACCTATGTTTGAATTGTCCCATCCTCATTGTTTGGCAGATGAAATGAGGAGTCTTTAGAGGCTCTTTAACTGAAGGGTGAGTTATTTTCATATGGAGGCAGCAGAGTTAAGTCTCCCAGAAATCTAGGTTTGAAATTAGCAGATCGAATGCATTTGATGAAATCTGGAGGTGGTCTCCTTTGATAAGACATGAGACTCCATTGGTGCCAGATAATAATAATAATGATAGCAAATCAGTAATGTATTTCACACATGTCCATAGGTAATACATTAAAAGCTATTTCGTTTATATCTAGTTGTTTCAGACATGATGGCCACTGACAAGACAGGCCATAGATTTAGCTTCCAATGTGACATTAGTATTTTTAAAGTCTTTTAGATGATAGGTGAATTTTCATTTCATTGGGTGATGAGCATTTCATTAAAAAATAAGTCTTTCTTGTTTTTACCTAACTCTTAATTCACATATGCATAGTATTAATGTATTATTAGTGTTTAACCTTTAAGTGAGAGTAGGTAAAAGGCTTATGTGTTGGCAGTACATGATAGTTCATTTAACAGTATTAATTCATAATACAGAATATAAGAAACTAATTATTATTTATTTCACTTATTTGGTAATATTTCACTGGTATTATTTCTGGCATCTTCAGGGCACAAAACACAGTTGGTCAGAGTACAAGAAACGATTTGGTATAACAGTCTGTATGTCTCTTAATTATGCCCTAAAAATAAAGTCCCCTCCAAATAACCCTAAATGGACTAGCATCTTTTCTCTACATTAGGAGATCACACACGCCAGACTGCCTTCCATCCTTTTGGCATGCATGTTTAAAGATGCTATGGAAGCTATTGGCATGAGTGGCTAACAACATTACCCACACTAAACAAAACAGCTTCTTCAATGGCAGGCTTTCATTCCATCCTGCAACCTCTCACTTTGTCAACTACATGAGTCTTATATACACCCTCATCTGTCTACCTTCAATTGTTTGATGCACACAGAGCAGCCCACTCTGATTTCTTGTCCTTCAGTACTGATGGTTCAAGATCAGAGATCTCTGTTGGCTGTGATGCTGTGTTCCCTAACATTACAATCTGTAATCAGATCCCACCCAACTGCAGTAACTATACAGCAGAATTGCATGCCATTCAGCACACACTGGTGTATATCAAAGAAAACTCCTACCAAAAGTGTATAATTTATACTTTATTTAATCAAAATAAAGACTCTTAATTTCAATGTTTGGTTATGTTGGATTTCCAGCCATATTGGAATTAAAGAAATTGACATTGCAGATGCCTGCTAGATCAGCTCATACTTCCTCAATCTACTGTTCTACATTTTCTTATACTGATTACACACAGGTTATAAAATCGAAACTAATTGCACAATGGCAGTACTTGTAGCAGGAAGTACTGATGAACAAATTACATGAAATTAAGGCTGACATTAAGTGCAGGCACTCTAGTCAAGATAGGAATAGAAGAGGGGAAGTTATTCTTGCTAAGTTCCACATAGGTCAGTCAGTCTCGCACATTTTTATTTTCTCAGGACTGATGACCCACCTATGTATGGAAAAAGCAATACCCATATTACCATTAGGCATATTCTGGTGGAGTGTGAATGCTTCACACAAGAGCAAAATTGCATTTCACTCAGGCAGATGTTATCAGACTCAAATTGCACAAAAGTTTTAGAAAACATTAACTTATTCAAAGACATTTGATTATGGATTTGTATATATGTAGATCTTGCATTGTAAATACAAACTTAGAACATAAATTTTATTTAATCATTTACATTCTAATAACTTTGACATATATTTTATACTATTTTATCTCCTTGTAACTATTTCCTTATTTACCTACCAACACCCCATGTACTGCTATAACCCATGTCCTGGTGCAGTATGACTTTTGTTGCCCTTGTGCCATAAAACTCCAAATTAATCAAATATAACAGTAAGACTAATTTAAAAATTTGTAACAGACAATGCAAGGAACTAAGTCCTAATTGGCTCCATCTATTATTTGATAAAGAGAGAGAAAAAATTGGATTAATTGGATCTTAAAATGACTCTCTCCCAGATTTTTGGTAATTTGATACAGCTATACTTGCCAAGGTTGGAGAATGTCTTAAAGCTGCTGCTGATTCCAAAAAATCTCTCTGACTTGTGACCTCTGTGTAGCACTTTTGTTTTCTTCCATCTGATCCTGTGTGAAGGGGTATTCAAGGCATTGTCTGCTAGTCCCAACTTGCCATAATAATAGTGACAAATGTATTTTTTATGTTCTCCAAGGTGGATGTCAACAGTTCTTCCTGTCTGTTCATAGTAAGCCAAGCCACAAGTATAGGGCATTTCATATACTCTGCTTGGAAAGAAGTCACTGGATATCATAGTCTGAGGAACAAACAGCCATGGCACCAACCTTAATAAGATGGACCTCCTTTTGCTGTGATGACTGCAGCAATCCTATGAGGCATACTTTCCACAAGCATATGATAGTGATCTGTGGGAATTTTGGATTATTCTTCGTGTAGGCATGTAATGAGATCCTGAACTGTTATAGGGTGGACTTCCCTTGATCTCACCTGATGCTCCAGATGTTCAGATGTCGGCTTTGAAGAGGCCAGGCAAGTATGATGTTCATTTCCACAAACTACACAGTTACAGCAGCAATCTTATGACATGGTGCATTGTTTTCTCAAAGACACAATGGTCAGTTTGGTAGAAATGCCACAAAGTAGGAAGCATTGTCCAGAATGTTCAGGAAGCTCTCAGAGTTCAATGTTCATGGCACCGCAAACAGAGGTGCAAGACCAGACTAGACCAGACCATACCCTCCGACTGCCACCTCCAAATGTCATAGTTGAAGTTACATACTCTGACATTCACCGGGCATCTGCCATACCCACACTTGTCCATCTGCTTGGTAGAGGATGTGGCATGATTCGTTGCTCCATACCACAGCTTTCCAAGCTTTCACATCCCATTGTATATGCTCTTTGCACTACTGAAAATGATGCTGCATGTTGGTTCTGGTAATGTAAGGCTTGCATATTGTGGTCCTCCCATGAAACCCATGTTGTGTTTCAATTCTAAATGATTTTGTGCAGTTTATGTGTTTTTGTGGTGGGTTGGCCCCTGTGGGTAGCATTTGCAGTTGACTCCCTGCACTTCGATCTCAGTATAGCATTGCTGATTGTTGACTTTGGATTTTCCCAATTTGTCAGCAATTTGTTGAACAGGCCTGCAGCATGGCATACTATCACAATGCCTGTTTCAGGCACCATCATTTCCCCTTCTCGCAGCCAATTTCACCCAGACACAGTTGCACTGACTTGAGACCATCATATTCCACTAATTTATACTGGCTACAAACACATAACTTGTAACATGGCACGATGCACCTTGTGCATGGTGTGCATCCATTAACTTCTTTCCAAGCAGTGTTCTCATGGATGTGATAAAGCAGACAGTTTTTCTGTGTGTTGAGGCTTTAGTACTGGGAGAAACTCATACTTAAAAAACTCATGAAGTGAAATAGCACTGAGAAGGGATTAAAATATTATTTAATTCTTCCAATATTTAATATGTAATGTTCAAGATCGAATGAAATATCAGTAATTTAGCACCTGAAATAGCTAACAGCATTAGGTTTGATGTTGCCAGCATTCTTTCTCGATCTTTGCCTCCTAAAAGAATATCATCTTGTCAACTCAGTGCTCTTAAAAAACTATGCAATGATAGTAATATAGTCATCACTAGAGCTTATAGGAGAGTGCTACTGTTATTCTCCATACCAGTGAATACAATTGAAAAATGGACATCATTCTTCTTAGAGATTGCTATAGACCTTTAGATTACAATCCCACCAGATTTCAGATCAAAAAATTACATTATTCATCCATAAAAAAAAAGTTTTCTCGTGGTCTCCTGAAATCGCAAAAAAGTGTAAACCCTTTGGTTCTTGTTCCCTACTACTTCCTATATAAAAAAAACTCTATCCATTTTGAAACTTCGGTTGGGAATTTTACATTAGATAATATGCATATTTTGGTTAGCTTTGATATCACCTCACTTTCCACTAGCTTATCAGTTATAAAATTTTTCCTCCTGATATTACTGATCTGTTTTCTTTTGCTATTCCATTATGGATATTTCTCTTGTAAACACAAAATTTATAAACAGAGGGTACCTCTGTGGGCTGTTCTTTCTCATCCCCATTGCCAATTTTTATGGAACATTTTGAAAAATAAGCTCTTGACTCCTCCCCTCTTAAACCTTCTATCTGTTAAGATATGTGGATGATGTACTCCAATTGGCCTCATGGCCCAGACACATTACTCTTTTTTCTCTCACCTCAAATAGTCTCCACCCTAGAATCCAGTTTACCATGGGAAAAAACTAATAATAATTTAGCCTTTCTTAGACACCTTGGTAACATGTCTATCCAATGGTAACTTATCCTTTTCAGTATAGAGGAAGCCAACCCATACAAGCGGATACATTCACAAACTTTCGTATCACTCCCCTCTCCCACATACAACAATATGGTATCATTAAAATTAAAACACTAACCAACATAGCCTATAACCTTTGTTTCAATGAGTCCTCTCTTACAGCAGAACTTAATCATATACACCATACCTTCTTATCTAATGGCTGCAGTTCTCACAGTATCAAAAAAATAATCACCCCTCCCCAATCCTCAACCTTCTCTTCAGAAAGATTTTAGTAATGCTGCTATCATCCTATGTCCAAGGCACTTGAGATAAAATATCCAGTCTTAAAAAAATACAATCTTTGCATGGCTTTCAATCCCACCAAAAACTTGCTACCCTTATGTTCTACTAAAGATCAGTTCTCTCTTCTTTCTGTGCCTAGAGTATATAAAGTTTCATGTTCCTACAAGTTGGCCTACTATGGACAGACAGAAAGATCAGTTAACATCTTCATGGAAGAACACAAAAAATACATCTGCAGTCATTACTATGGTCAGTCGGGCCTTGCAAACTATGCTTAGATTCAGCTCACAGAATCGATGGAAAAAGAACACCATGCTCCATTGCAGTAAATTTAGAAGAGAAAGATTACTTTTGGAATCTACAATGGCTCTCAGAAATCAGCCTAATTTAAATAAATATGATTGCATTGAACTTCCCAAAATATGGAAAATACTAATACTCTGTGATACCAGTTTGCATCCTAAGCCACCAATAGGTGCCCACAGAGGGCACCTATTGGTGGCTTAGGATGAAAGACTTAGAGTCCCATCTAGTTGGGACTCTAAGTCTTTCATTCACGTGTTTCACTTAGTTTTGTGTCGTGGGTGTGTGGTACATTTCATATTATACTCCTGACGATGTTTCACTGACCAAGATGAAATGTTGGAAGAATTAAATAATATTTTAATCCCTAATCTTATCCCATAATATCCTTCTCCTTCCCCAAAAATTTCTATGTTCACCCCATCCCAAAGTATTCTCTGCCCACCTTTAATAATTTAAAAAATATATAAAAAAAACAGGTTTTTCAAAAAAGTTTGATACCTCTTGCCTCACCAATAATTCTCCCACATCTCTTAAACCCCACTTTTCCGACTCCCCCTTCCGTTCAGTCATCCTTCCTTTCTTTAATAATGAATGTATATCATCATATGCTGGGATGCCACCGAAAAAAAAAAGACAGCCAGCAACATCCCACAAAGGTATGTCTGTTTTTTTTTCTTCCTATATTCCCCCCCCCCTTACATATTTTACATATCTGTCCATATAAAACACCAGTAATGCCCTAGAATTTGAGTAAAAAGCCAATGATATTAAAAAAAAAAGGGGTACTCCTAAACAAAAGTAGGCTAAATAGACATAAAAATAATATTTTAATCCTTTCTCGGTGCTCTTTCACTCCATTAAGCTTACAAGATGAGAGAGTTTGTACTTAGCTAAATGGATGAAAATTACCTATTTGACATATGGTTTAAATGAGTTGCAGAGCCAAGATTTATTAAGCACATTAGATATTTTCTAAATATCTAAAGTGTATGGATGTATGGGATGGTAACAGATGGTAATCTTGTGCATTAGGTAATGGAGTAAAAAGTAAAAATGGAGTAATGGGGTTTCTGGGGAGATTTGCATTTTTTCTATTCTTTGAGGATTATAGCCATTGACTTAAAAAAAAAGTGTGATACAAGTAAGTGAATTCAGTAGTAAGAGTATTATCATTGGAACAGATAGCTCTGGCTCTGTGAGTTAGTGTTTTGAGGATACCATTTTTTGAGCTGGATGTTGGTGTGATTGTTTGTGCCAATATTTCCATGTATGTGCAGGTTTTCTATAAACAGTAGAACCATCAGGATGGGCACGTGACTAGTGTATCTAGAATTGGCAGACAGTCATTAGTTTCCTGTTCCATTGAAGTGGATTTTAGGGTGTTGCTATTTAAATACAGTAAAAATGTGTGTGTAATGTGTCTTGACCATGTGGCAAATAGCAAACATGTCATCAACATAGCACAGCCAAACCACTGGTTTGAAATTAGCTATATTCATAACTAGAATTTCTAAGGGTTCTATGTAGAAATTGACTAAAGGGGGACATTGCTGTCCCATCTAGTTGTTTGTATATATATTCCTTTTCCATGCAAAATAACCGGCATGTACTGTAAATGTCAATAATTCAGATATATCTGGGGGGGGGGGTGAGACTTGAGCAAATCCAGGATTTCGATTAATGGTACATTGGTAAATAGTGTAGTAATATCTTCTAGTGTTAGTAGATAGGAAGCTGAATTTCATGTGCCATGTAGCAAAGATTGCAAATAAACTCAAAAGATAATTGCAATGCTTTAACAAACTTTCACATGTAAAGATAAGAATGTCATTTTGCCTCTTTACAAGACCTTGATGAGACCTCACTAGGACTATCGTGCACAGGTCTCCTGGTTTCTATTCTGATTCTGAATACAGTGGGGAGAGAGAGAGTGCAACTCAGTGTACTAAAAGATTGTTTAAAAATGATATCAGGATTGTGAAATACTAATTATGAAGACAGATTGAGAATTTGTAGGCTGCAGATACTAGCAAACAGTAGAAAGAGGGATGATATGATTGAAACTTACAAAATTTTGAAAGGGTTATACAGAATTTCAGCAAATGGAATTTTTATTTTATGGAGGGATGTGGAAAGGACAAGAAGGCATCCTCGGATGCTGAGAATGAATGCCTCCAAGGAGGGAACAAGATCTAGATTTTACTCTCATAGTGCTGTGTGATTAGAATGGATTGGATGTTTTCTGTGCAAGCAGCATGAATGAATTCAGGAACAAGTATGATAGCTGGGGTGTGGAGTATGTAGCCTTCCTCCATGAGTTCCTGACACCGAAACTAATCATTATGTCTGAATTTTTTTTAAGATATTGTTTTTTAATATACCTTTTAGATGAACATTAACAAAGGAGGAAAAATTACATGTGAGGGGGGGGGACTAGTAATTTAGCTAAATGTTTAGCAAATTTGTATGAAGGACTATTTGTAGAATAACAGTTCAGGACCTCATTACATGCTTACAGGAAGAATTGGACAAAATTGCCATTGATTACTATCGTATGCTTGTGGAAAGTGTGCCTCGTAGGATTGCTGCAATCATTGCAGCAAAAGAAGGTCCTTCTTCCTATTAAGGTGGGTGCCATGGCTGTTTGTTCCTCGCATCATGGTGTCTGTTGACTTCTTTCCAAGCAGTATATATGAAGTACCATGTACTTGGCTTACTGTGGATACACTGGAAGGACTGTTGACATCTGCCTTGGAGAACATAAAAAAAATACATTTTATAGTGTTCCCACTCTAGATATTTTCTGTTCACATATTAATTCTAATTGTGTCCGTAATGCCAATGAATCAGATCTCCAGTAATCCTAATTGTAGTTCTGAAACAAAATGGCTGATGAGTGATTGTGGTTCTTGAAATATGAAATGACATTCCTTATGAAAAATAGAAAATTTCATGGGAAATGATGCAGTAGAACCATTTAAGTACAAAAGAGGTAGAAACAAAATTGGACAAAAGTTATAGCCATAGTTTTTTTGGCAAGAGAACAGAAAGCATGACTGAAATTTGAGCATGTGAATTTTCTGCTTTTGGAAAAAGTTTAGGCATTGATAATTTGCTTGTAGCTGTGTTTTAATTGACCCATAAGTTGACATGATAAAACACATGCAGATTTATGCAAAAATTATTTTTTTGGTCTTAGAAATTTCTCAGTTGTGATGAACTTATTGAAAAAGAACAAATTTAAGGATTAAATGCAGAAAGAATCATATGTTGTTGTAAATTAGTATTTGCATATATTAAGAGGTATTCATATTTAAAAAAAAATAACAATGAGCAGTGTTTAGCAAAATTATTTTGTACATTGGGAGTAAACATAGTCCTTTGGATCTGTTCACATTTGAATGATGAAGTAATGTTCATAACTTTCTTCGTACAGTTTCCCTGTTCCCTTGGGAACCTGCTCTTATATATAACTTGAGTCTGTTCCAGTGAATCCTGTTTGTGAAGCTGATAGCATGCTCTGCAAGCTAGTTTCGCTAATGGCTTTTGATGTATTTATGTTCCTTATGGCAAACAACCATAGAGCTGTCAGGTTGACCAAAATTGAATAAACTAAAGGTGCCAAGGATCTAATAAACATTAGAATATACCGGTGGAGAAAGCTTATCTTTTACCAACCCAGAAAATGAAGAAAGCTTCCAAAATTATGAATTCAAGTTTTATTTCATGTAACTTGAATTCCATTGAGTTCATGGCTTTGCTGACGAATGAAGGTATTAGTAAAAAACCATTACAAAACTACATTTTTTAATATAGTTTTTGTCTTTTTCTTGTTGTGATAGTATCTGTGAAGCAAAGAAAGTGAGCCTGATGGATATGAGTTCCAGTGGTGCTAAATTTTTGACACTGGTGGGATAGAACATAAATATATCATCCAGTGTCTTCCTGAAGAACTGAAAATACGTGGTTGCACAGAATGTGGTGGTCTAAAATGGAGATAAGATTATCAGTTTTCAAGTGAAAACTATATCATTATTCTTTGGAATTCTTGAAGCTCAGTTAACAAATTCTCTTACTACAAAAATGTTATTCACAGATCTTGACCATTTGCAGAAGAGATGGTATTCAAAATTCTCCATTAAGTTGTTAACCAGAAGGGGGAAAGAGAATACATTTCATCACCATCCCTCTGTTTTGTTTCAAAAATAATTTTGATTTCACATTTCCACCCTCTATCTTGCATTTATAGACATTCTAATTAACTCTGATATTGTGTCATTATTTATTACCTTTTTTTTGGAAGAGACTGAATTTGCTTTAACTAGATTTATCATCTGATTTTCAAACTCTTTGATTTTGTAAGAATTCTGATTATTTCAGTTGTCAAAATCAACTGACAAGTTGAAGACACAGCGATGTGTTCTTTTTCCTGCTTTGACTAAAAATTTCTTGGAAAAATTTAAACACCTCAACAACATTTATGCTATTTATTCTTAGCATACCAGCATCCATCAACACAACTTCATAGTTCTTTCTGAATTGCAGATAATCAGATTCCTGTTTTTGACAGATGAGCTATAGAAATAGTGAAGTAATGTCATAAGTTTTTTTGTTTTACTATGCTGATCATGATTTTTTGACCAGTTATAACATGCATCTGTATAATTCACAGATGTTACTTTTTTTGCTCACTTTCAATCGGAATTCATATCAGACAGTAAGTAATTCATAGACCTCCCTCCCACTTGGAATATAGATCAGAAGATAATTCATAGAAAAGTATTCAAGTTTTAGTGGGAGAACTGAAATTGAGATCTGAATTTAAGTTCAGATCTGAATCTTGGCTGCACCTACAAGTTAGTGCATTAGAAATTAATATTCCAGAAAAGAAGAATTCAGTCTGTAAATAGTGCTAATGCTTGTTAAGTATGGCCAACTGTGAGCAATGTCCTGCAGCAATCTCACACACAGTTACTTTACACAGATTGTTTTCTTATGTTTCAGCTGTAAGCAGGAGTCATCTGGTGATGATTCATATGTCATGTGGTTTCAGTGTTTTCATTCAGTTCAGATAATACATTTGTGCATTTTGCATGGATATTACTTATCTTTGAGTGCTACAGGTTTTTAGTGTGGCATTCAGAAGTGTATCATCATCATCATCATCATCATACATATCAAGGATTTAGGCCTAGTATGGCCTGTTCTGGCCTTAGAAGTCATCGTTGAATCGTTTAAGAGGACGTCCTGGTTTTCTTTTTCCTAATGGCTTGTACTTTAAGGCTTGTTTTGGTAATCTTTCTGTTTTCATTCTTTGAACGTGTTCCATTCATCTATGTTTATATTTTTTAATTTTTTCAATTACTGGTTCTTGGTTTAATTCTTTCATAATATCTTCTTTTCTTTTGTGATCAAATAGGGTATACTTTGCAGTTTTTCTCATAAACTTCATTTCTGCTGTTGTTAATCTTTGTTTGTCTTTTTGTTTTATTGTCCAGATTTCGCTTCCATACATTAAGACCGGTAGGGCTAATGTATTGTATACTTTTAGCCTGGTTTGTTTTTGAACTAGGTTTGGTTTAAATATAGAGTTAATTACTCCTGTTATTTTTAAATATTTTGCAATTTTTATGTTTATATCTTTTTCATTTTCATAAGTGATCATACATCCTAGGTAGTTAAATGAATTCACCTGTTCTAAGATCTTGTTATCTAATACTATTTTAGTTCTTGCTGGATCTTGTCCTTTAAAGGCCATAGTTTTTGATTTTTCTGTTGATATTATCATACCATAATCTTTGGATATCTCATTTAGATTTAAAATAGCTTTCTGTAAGTTATCTTCAGAATTTGTAATTATTATTTGGTTGTCTGCAAAGAGGAGAGTGTTTAAGTTAACTGTAGGTGAAAGTTTAATTCCTTGATGTAAATTTTTACTCCATTTTATTATTATTTCATTTAAGTAGATATTAAAAAGAGTTGCTGAGAGGGGACATCCCTGTCGGACCCCTTGGTTTATCTCTCTTGTATATGATAGCTCATGATTTAATCTTATTTGTAGACAGCTTTTAGGATATTATTTGGTATTTGTCTTTCTTTTAATATGTTAAATAATGTTTCTTTTAACTTTGTCAAATGCTTTTTCAAAGTCAATAAATGCAATATGTGTTTCTAAATTATATTCTCTTCTTTTCTCTATTATTAATTTTAGGCAGAAGGCTGGGTCTATACATGATCGTCCTTTTCTAAATCCATTTTGTACCTCTAGAATAAAGTTTTCGGAATATTTCATTAGTTTGTTATTTAAGATTCTGCTGTATATTTTGTAACATGAATTTAGTATACTGATACCTCTATAGTTTTTAGGGTCATCTCTACCTTTCTTAAAGATAGGAATCACAATTGCTTTTTTCCATTCTATTGGGGGGATACCAGTTGAGTGAATTTTATTTAAAAATAATAAGAGTCTTCCTTTGAATCTTGTTTTTGCGTATTTATATAGTTCTGAACCTAGCTAATCTTCTCCAGGTGATTTTCCGTTTCTTGTTTCTTTCAGGCTGATTTCTAATTCTTCTTCAGTTATTTCCTTTTCATTTTCGTTAATTGTTTGCCAGTTGTCTTTTTTAAAATATTTGTCTGTCCACAGTTCTGTGTAGTAATTTAGAAATTCTTCTAATTTCAATTCAGTGTTTAATTTTATGTTTTCTTCTTGTATCTGCATTTAGGTGTTTCAAAATCTTATATACATTGGGTCTTATTTTATATAAATCATGTTCTAAATTAGAAACAAATTTATTCCATGATTCTCTGTCTTTTTCTGACTTCTCTTTTAGCTATGGCTCTTATTCTTTTATATTCTATTTCATCTTCTAATCTTTTACTGCTTAACCATTTGTGATAGGCTTCTTTTTTCTTTTTGATTATTTCTTTGATTGTATCATCCCAGATCTTCAGTTTTTTTCTTTTATTGAATTTTTTGGTCTTTCCTAAGCTTTCATTTGCTGCTGCATTTAGTATCGTTTTTATATTAAGCCATTCTATTTCTATTTCTTCATTTTGTTTTATTTTATCTAGATACTGGTTAATTCTTTGTTCATATAGCCATTGTACATTTGTGTCATTCAATAGTCTAGTTTTATAAACAAATGTTTCAAATTTTCTTTCTGTTCTTGTTACTTGTAGCCATTTAGGTGGTGATCTTAATTTTATTTTAACAAGGAAGTGGTCACTGCTTATTTCATATCCTCTGTGAACTCTAACATCTAGTGAAAATTTTGATGTCTTTTCATTTAGTATTGATTTCCATCCTCTTGCTGCCCAAGTATATTTATGTATGTCTTTATGTTTATAGAAGGAATTCATTATTTTTAGGTTATTATAAACTACAAAGTCAATCAATTTTTTACTATTTCTGTTTAGAGTGTGTTCTCCATGTATTCCTATATTATTATTAATTTTCGTGTTTCCAATTCTTGCATTTAAGTCTCCTGCTAAAATTATGTAATCATTTTTGTTTATTTTATTGTATATGTTTTGTAGCTGATTATAAAAATCAATATTATCCTGTTCTTTTCCTTCTTCTGGGGCATATAAACCAATTATTGTTAAATAGCCTCTATCTATTTTTATTCCAGCTTCTATTATTCTTTTATTCCATAATTTATAATGTTTTAACTGTTTTGAAAGGGAGTTATGAATCGAAATCATGACTCCTGCTTGTGCTCTTTGGTCTCTGTCGACTCCACTGTATATCACATTAAAATTTTCAGTTCTCATAGTTCCTTTTAATTTCTTTTTTGTTTCAGTGATTACTGCTATTTTAAAATTTCTTTCATTTAATAACTGGTCTAATTCTATTTCTTTATATGCTATTCCTCTTACATTCCAGTTTGCTATGTGTATTATATTTTGTCGTTTCCATTTTCGTTTTCCCTTTTCCATTCCAGGGTCGTTTCCCATAGATTCAATCCGATTATCTTTTTCTGTCAGCTTACAAGTATGGTTATGTTCTCCATGTCAGGGGACTAGCCTGACGATGGAATAGTTCAGTGGTAGGGCTGCTACCTTAAGGCTTCTGAACTCGCCTTCTTCCGAATTTAAACCCATAGGAGGAATAGGGTATATTGAAGGGGAAAGGGTAGATTATAGAAGAAATATAGTAAGGTTTATAGAGAGGACATAGTTGTAAGGCCAGAAATGAAAAGACCCCATGGCCCTCGAGTACTCTAATAGCACACGGGTCATAAAGTAAGAAGAGTTGGCTGACAAGGCCTTATAGGAAAGATTAAAGTAAGTGGGTCTTCCGCAAAGTAGAAGAAGGAGAGGATAGATCCAGCTAGGGGTCCATGGGAGTGCCACTTCCCTTACAATCAAGATGATTGCCCCTTATGGCCCTGTTGGTCCACGAGTCCTTATTCAGTATATTTGGACCACCCCACCATATATATATATATATATATATATATATATATTAGGATAACCAAGCAATTTTATATGCTTGGTTATTTTAGCTCCTAATCCCAAGTATGCAAACAATTAAGTTTGCGCCTGAAACAAAGTTCAAGTCTAAAGATGGTACAACACCAGGGCAACTCATTGTAAAGGTGGTTAAAGCTTTGATCACTATTCTTAGTATTTTCCCATAATGTAAAGCACATCTCACTAGAAGATGTATACTGCAATGCATTATGGGTGGGGTCACTACCCAGACCGGTTTCGACCTTTTTTGAGGTCTCCTCAGTGAGTAGCTAGACCCTAAATACCAAGGTTTTAGTAATACAAAGCCTTATCAACTTTACCTATATAAGTTGCAACAAGGTGTATTAAGTTTTAATAAAAATCTCTGGAGGAGATATTGATGGGAATAAATTTTTAACTTGGGTATATTGTATATTAGGATAACCAAGCAATTTTATATGCTTGGTTATTTTAGCTCCTAATCCCAAGTATGCAAACAATTAAGTTTGCGCCTGAAACAAAGTTCAAGTCTAAAGATGGTACAACACCAGGGCAACTCATTGTAAAGGTGGTTAAAGCTTTGATCACTATTCTTAGTATTTTCCCATAATGTAAAGCACATCTCACTAGAAGATGTATACTGCAATGCATTATGGGTGGGGTCACTACCCAGACCGGTTTCGACCTTTTTTGAGGTCTAGCTACTCACTGAGGAGACCTCAAAAAAGGTCGAAACCGGTCTGGGTAGTGACCCCACCCATAATGCATTGCAGTATACATCTTCTAGTGAGATGTGCTTTACATTATGGGAAAATACTAAGAATAGTGATCAAAGCTTTAACCACCTTTACAATGAGTTGCCCTGGTGTTGTACCATCTTTAGACTTGAACTTTGTTTCAGGCGCAAACTTAATTGTTTGCATACTTGGGATTAGGAGCTAAAATAACCAAGCATATAAAATTGCTTGGTTATCCTAATATACAATATACCCAAGTTAAAAATTTATTCCCATCAATATCTCCTCCAGAGATTTTTATTAAAACTTAATACACCTTGTTGCAACTTATATAGGTAAAGTTGATAAGGCTTTGTATTACTAAAACCTTGGTATTTAGGGTCTAGCTACTCACTGAGGAGACCTCAAAAAAGGTCGAAACCGGTCTGGGTAGTGACCCCACCCATAATGCATTGCAGTATACATCTTCTAGTGAGATGTGCTTTACATTATGGGAAAATACTAAGAATAGTGATCAAAGCTTTAACCACCTTTACAATGAGTTGCCCTGGTGTTGTACCATCTTTAGACTTGAACTTTGTTTCAGGCGCAAACTTAATTGTTTGCATACTTGGGATTAGGAGCTAAAATAACCAAGCATATAAAATTGCTTGGTTATCCTAATATACAATATACCCAAGTTAAAAATTTATTCCCATATATATATATATATATATATATATACACACACATGCACGCACATGTACACACACACACATGGTTGGCTCCCCTATCTGCCACTCAGGGGACGTGCTCTCTAGGGGTTACAGGGTCTCCTGAGAGAGGTGTGTTAGGTAGAGTGTAGAAGTAGAAGTGTATTAGGTAGATTATTAAGTAACTTTCAGGTATTATTCTTTAAAAGTCATAACATTTGTTCTAAAATTTTATTATTATTATTTTTTTTAGGTAAGAGCAGGAGGAAGAGAAAATCTTAGAGTATTCTTTAATTGGTTTTATTGGTGTATAAATATTGGAGCCTTCATTGCTGTAGGTGGCATTGCTTATATACAACAGTCAACAAATTTTACCTTTTTTTGGGGTTATATAATTCCAGCCATCTGTGTTGGAATTGCTACTATAGTTTTCATTGCAGGACGTCCACTGTATTCCTGCCAATCTGCATCTGGAAGCATAATTGTTAAAATTTTAGCAATCATTAAAGAGGCATACAAGTCAAATCACCGCTTTAATATAAGACAGACAACTACAGAAAATCAAAGGTAAGCATTAAAAGTATTTGTTCCTTAAGAGGAACTTAGGAAAACTTAAGGTTTACTTTTTTCTTGTGACTAATAATGAATTGTGTTGTGATTGTTTGAGCTTTCTTTATAACAATTTTTTATTAATAAGTTGGAGTTTGTTTTTTGTTTCCTTTCCTTCATGTCATGTGGTTTTCAACATTCATTTTTTTGGAAGAAAAAAGACTATTGCTACTGTGTTAGAACAGTAAATATAATATGGCATTACTAATTTTAATAGTTGTATATTTTACGAATAATGATTACAGTAAAAAATATATATATAATAATAAATCCAAACATTAAATTCCCTACTGTGATGTTATATTGCACAAAAAATATTGAAGAAACTTTGATAAACTGAGCAGTCAACTATATTTTCTATATTTGACCTTATTAGAAGTTAGATTTTTGTCGGTTTCTTACAGTTTAACAGTTTTCTTACAGTTTAACAAAATGGACAATGGGAATGGACATCTGAATGAGTGACTTAAGTCTGCAGAAATATAGTGAAAGATTACAAAAATAAATGAATGCTCTTAAATTTGGTGTCCTTACTGTCTAAGCACCCCAACACAGTTTTGTAAAGTAAATATAAAAAAAAACATTTTAAGAGATGGAATCAGGAGCTCGCTGTTCAGTAAAATGCAAAATATCAATTTCCCTTTATATAGAATAAAAAATATTATAAAAGAGAACTATGTGAAATCTAATTAAATAAATAGTACAGAAAGAATTTATATTTTCTAAAATATTTCTTATTTTTCATTTGTTTTTCATATGTGCTTATTATTATTATTAACATCCGACCTCTGTGGAGTCAGACTCATCATGGTAGGTACACACTACTGCACACAATGCTCATTCAACTGTGCCTTAAAATGATTTAATGTGTCTACATTCACAACATACTCGGGCAATGCATTTCACTCACCAACTACTCTCCATGCAAATAACCTTCTTTTCACTTCTCTGCTCAGACTCTCCTTAGAGTTTCCAGCGATGGTCTCATTTTTTTACCCCCCCCTCCTCTCCTCCTTCCATTCTATGAAAAATCTTCTCCATGTCAACCTGATAATGACTCCTGACTAGCTTTATATATCTCAATCATATTCCCCCCCCCCCCTTCCTCCTATTATTATTATTACGGGCAACTCCAAGGAGTCCTTAGACTCATTGAGGGAGGCTCTGAACATCATGTTCATCAACTATTCAACATTCACACAGTAGCTATCATACTTTGCCTTGAACGCATTCATAGTCATAGCACCCACAACAGACTCTGGCAGCTTATTTCACTCATTCACCACTCTAAAAGCAAAAAACCTAGCTCTAACACCCTTACTAACCACACTCTTACCAGCTTCCATTGATGGCCACTAGTCCTCCACCATCAGTCTTCTTCTCAAAAATATCCTCTGAATTAATCCTATAAGAAACCCTTCAGTAATTTGAATATCTCAATCATATCCCCCCTCTTCTGCCTATCACCCAATTTCTGCAACCCACAAATCTTCAACTTGTTCTCATAAGGTTCATTCCATAGACCTGCTATCATCTTGGTCACTCACCTCTGGATCCTTTCCACCTCCTCCCCATCTAGAAGAAACCCAGGCAAACCAAACCTGGGCACATTAGTCGAGATGGGGTCTTATCAAGGCTCGATACAGAGGAACAATAACTTGCTTGTCTCTGCTCGTCAATGTATTTTTTAGCAGCCAAGTGATTTGATGAGCTGATTTAGCCACTTTTCCAATGTGCCCCCTAAACTTCAACTCCGTATCCACCAACACTCCCAAATCCCTGGCCTCATCAATCTCCTGGAGTACCGTTCCGCCAATATGGTATACTGCTGCTAATCTTTTCACCCCAAAATGCATAACCTTGCATTTTGCCACATTAAATTGACATCCATTCTCCTTAGCCCAGTCCTCCAGTCTATCCAAATCGTCCTGCAAAATTATGACATCATATGCATTCACTATTGCCCTACCCAACTTTGCATCATCAGCAAACAAATGAACTGTTCCTCTCAGATCCTTTCCTATATCGTTAATGAACAAATTAAATAGTAGTGGTCCAAGAACAGAACCTTGCGGCACACCACTAGTCACAGGCCGTTCTTTTGTATTCTACTCCTGAATAAACCACTCTCTGATATCTCTCCATCAACCACCCACTTATCCATCTCACCAACCCTATATCCATCCCCATGTGTTGCAGTTTACAACATATGGGGATAGTAACTTGCTCAAGTTTTATAACACAGTGAGGGCTGAACTGGATAGGGGTAATGGGTTTACAGTGATTCTGCTGGACCTGACTGAGGCCTTTGACAGGATACCACATGGAATTCTAATCACTGTAAACCCATTACCCCTATCCAGTTCAGCCCTCTGAGGCATGATCTACCCTTCACAAAACGATGCTATTCCCCATACAGTATCTCATTTTCATCAATCCATTCCTGTATTTTACTCTTGACTACTTTCTCCAAGACCTTGACAACGACTCCTGATATGCTGATCGGTCGGCAATTTGCAACAGCTGTCTTGGATCCTCTTTTATGCAGCTATTCACAAGGCTTTGCAATTTACATTCTCTTAATCTGTCCTCGTATTCCATAGACCATTGACAACCTTTGTGAATCTTCTCTGGACCCTTTCCAACATATTGTCATCACCATAAAAACCCAGCAACCAGATCTGTGCATAATAATCCATATGAGGCCTGATTAAGGCCTTACACAATGGCATCGTAACCTCTTTATTTCTGCATGTTAGGGTCCTCACATTATTGCCATTATTATTATTACTATTACTATGTGACACCTCCAGGAAGTCCAAGGACTGATTGCAGGAGGGCAATCTACTCTACTTGCTAAATACATATCACCTTCTCCACTGCTACTTAATTCTCCTACTATGACACGACTTCTACCATCAAAGCCATCTACTGCCCATCAACACCAATAACAGTATTTTTTGTCTGTAAATTGCATGTGTTCTGAAGGCCTATTTGTTTCTACGTGGGATAAAAAACCCAAGTTTCCGGGAGGGAAAAACCCTGCTACCTCCGTATGAGATCAGCTAACTCACTTTCAATTGAATAAGCTCGTATAAGGATTCCCCTCATCACAATGAGAATTGAACCCAGGTCTTTTTCAATCAAAGGGTGCAATGTTCTGCTGTTCTTCCAGTTCCACTACACAGGCAAACTGATGTGATGTCTTCACAACTCGTGCAATGTGGCATCTGAATTTCAGGTCCTTGTCCACCACCACTCCCAGATCTCTCATTTTCTCTACCTCCTTTAAAGTTTCCCAATCAAGTGTATACTCTGCATCCCATCATTGCTTACCAAATTTCAAAACCTTACACTTTAAGTTAAGGGGGATAAAAATCCCTTATTGTTTTTCAGCCAGTAAGCGAAACTAAGATCGAAAACCACGATCTGAACGTTTCATGCCAACGAACTGTCGGCGGATCCAAGCGTAAGTGACCACTTGGTAGTGCCACACCAAGGCAACTCGTTGCAAAGGTGGAGCAAGATCCCTCACTATTCTTGATATTTTCTCATAATGTAAAAACACACAGCTCCTAGGAGATGTAGTACTGTTTTACATTATGAGGAGAGGTCACTACCCAGACCGGTTTCAACCTTTTTTGAGGTCTCATCAGTGAGTAGCTAGACCTAGAATATCAGAGTTTAAGTGAAAAGAACTTACATACTTTTGCTATACGATTGCCAGAAAGGTGTGTCACTGTATTATATTATATCATATTATAACTAAGATGAAAAGCCAAACGGCTATTTTTTTCTGGCGAGGTTGATAAGTTAAGGGGGATAAAAATAGCTACTCACTGATGAGACCTCAAAAAAGGTTGAAACCAGTCTGGGTAGTGACCTCTCCTCATAATGTAAAACAGTACTACATCTCCTAGGAGCTGTGTGTTTTTACATTATGAGAAAATATCAAGAATAGTGAGGGAGCTTGCTCCACCTTTGCAACGAGTTGCCTTGGTGTGGCACTACCAAGTGGTCACTTACGCTTAGATCCACCGACAATTCGTCGGCATGAAACGTTCAGATCATTGTTTTCGATCTTAGTTTCGCTTACTGGCTGAAGAACAATAAGGGATTTTTATCCCCCTTAACTTATCAACTTCGCCAGAAAAAAATAGCCGTTTGGCTTTTCAACCTTACACTTTCCAACATTGAACTGCTAGTTCCACTTTGCCCATCCATGCAATCTATTCAAGTCCTCATCAAGGGCATAACATCTGCTTCACTCTGCATTGCTCTCCCCAGTTTTGCATCATCTGCAAACAGCTGCATATCACTAGTTAAGCCCATCCTAATATCATTGATATACAAATTGAACAACAGTGGTCCCAAAACTGACCCCTGTGGTACACCACTAGTGATCTCCTGCTCATGGAATACTGCACTGCCACATAAAATTTTCTGATACCTATCTGACAGCTAGTCACTAATCCAACTCAGAAGCTTGTTATCCAATCTCATCTGTTTCAGTTTATTAGTTTGTCATATGTGAGCTATCAAAAAGTTTTGCAAAATCCAAGTTATACCACTGTATATTCATTTCCCCTGTCCAAGATGTTTGTCACCTTGTTATATTACATAAGTTAGTAAAACATGATTTCCCCTTAACAAACCCATGCTAATAACCACAAAGAATACTGTTGTTTTCGACTCAATTCTGTATCCTACTTCTCGCCGATCTCTCTAGTACCTTCACAACTCCAGATATACAGATTGGCCTATAATTTGAATATTCCCTTAAGACACATGGCGATATGTCATTAAATCCTATTGCCTTATTGACATCAAGGTTATTTATTTCCTCAAATACCTCCTGCTCATTCACAATTAAACCATCCTCTTCTATGTCCTTTACACTTAAGTTCCTCATGATTCCACCCTGATCAGGATGAAACCCCTTATAAATTGATCACTGAATACTTCAATGTCTTTTGCAGCATTTTTACCATTCTACCATTTTCGTTCATTAACATCATATTACCATGCTCATTCTTCCTTTTGCTTGCCACATATTTAAAAAAAAAAAAAAACTCTAGGGTTTTTCTTCACCTGTTTTGCCAATTTCTGCTCATAGTGCGCTTTTGTTTTCCTTACTAACTGAGTCACTCTCCTGGCTTGTTCTTTATATTCTTCATGTAACTGATTATTACCATTACTCATCTTGTACTGCCATCAAAGTACCTTCTTTTTCCAGATTTCATGCTTAAGCCCCTCATTCATTCATTTTACACCTACCTTATTCAGTCTTTTGGCATTCAGAATACATTTTCACATTGATTATTTCCTTACTGCTCAACTCCTCATTCCATGCTATAGCTCCAAGCTGTCTCCTAAGCTTGTCATAATCACTAGCCTTATAATTCCACGTATATCCTTTACTCACAGAAGTCTGCATATGACTAGCTACAATCCAGGTGATCACTTCATGATCTCTCTCACCAACTGGAGGAAAGTGTGAAACCCCACTCACAATTACATTTCCAGATGATACGATCAGCTCTAAAACTCTCAATCCTCGCTTGCCATTCTTTACATGCTTCCTGAGATAGTTATCTCTCAAAAACTCAAATTCATTTTTCATTCTTCACTAATCCAAGTTCTTTATACATTTCTTCATCACCACCCTCCACATTCCCTGACGTATAGCAACATATGACTAAATGTGTCTTCCTGTCAACTTCCACATTACACCACATTGTCTCATAACCAGTGCCACTGTTTTCCTCTTTCATGTCTACCTTATATGGATTTAATTCCCATGCTGTCATCAGCAGCACTTCTCCCCTCCCTTCTTGCCCTTTCTATCCTTGCAAAAAATACTGTATCCTTCCATTTCTATTCCTGTTACGATATCATCTTCATTCAATCATGATTCACTTATTCCAATGATTCTGGGATGAATAAACTCAATCAGTGAAATCATTTCATCTCCCTTATTTCTGATACTTCTGGCATTTGTAAACAAACACACCAGTTCATTTTAAGTCTGTAGCTAGTTCTATCTAAGCCATTAGCGGATTATGTTCCTTTGAAGCCCTAGGCGCAAATAAATAAATAATAAATATAAATGTTCGCTAAATTTTTAGAGGCATATTATCTTTTTGCTATGTAATTTTTGAGGTTCGTCGTCTCCCTACGCCATGCCTCTCACTCCCCCCCCCCCCGTTTTCCTGTTCCTCTTGCATTCCCGTTCTCTCTTATTCTCTCACACTACCATTCTTTTCACTGCCAAGCACTCCTGTCTCTTCAATACCACTCTCCTGCTCTTTCACTTCATCTCTTACTTTTGATTTCTTGTATACAGCACACACACACTGTACTTCCATTTAGCAACACTTTCTCCAGTATACTCACTCCAAAACTATTTAAATGTAGTCCATTTTTTAGTGTTTTTACATCATCTACAGCAGCTTCATAAAACTTTCCACCATCTTTTATCTTTTCAGTCTGTTTTGCATTCATTGCCTTGTGGTCTAATATTATGTTGCACTTCCTACAAATTCATACCTTCCTTCATCTCCTGTCCATTCTCTTCACAAACACATTCCTTGCACTTCGTTATGCATACATATTGCACTCAAGACATCGTATTAGTTTTGAAAAGTATTTTGTTAATGCACTTCCTGATGTTTGCACTCGCCTGGTCGAAACCTACGTGGTTGCCCTCGTGAGTACTGCCATTGTGTTCTGTTTAATAAATAATAAATCTAACAATTTAATAAATCACACCAAAAATCATGCAGACACACTTTGTTCTCAAAAATAAATACAACACTAAAATTCAGGAAATATTGCCGATTATTATAATATTATTTCAATTTTCTCCACAAGAAACTGTTTGCAGAGAATTGCGTAGACATGATTATTCATAATAGTGCACATCACTCAGTGATTTCCACAGACTGTTTGCAAAACTGCTCTTCTCTCCATTGCATTTGTACTAGCATTATTATGTATGAAAACTGAATAGTTTGTATGCATAATCACTTCATTACTTATTTGTTGTTAATAATAATTACTGAAATATTTTTTTGGTGGTGGTTGCTATTTTTATCTTTACAGCATTAGCCAGTCTGCAAATACAAGTAATCCTTCATGGTTAGACAGAGCAAAACTAAGATACGGTGGAAAGTTTCATGAAGCTGCTGTAGATGATGTAAAAACACTAGGCACAGTATTAATAATATTTATTTTTCTCATTCCTTATTGGCTTGTGTACTTTCAGGTACGTATTGGTATCTACTCTGTAAAATCATTTCTTCTCTTGGTATTGCTTTGGAAGTTAAATCTTGTTTACTTTTAGTTGTGGATTATAGTTTTAGAGCTGTTTAATAGTTTATATTAGTTTTATATATAGCATAAAACTGTTAAATAATTAAACTTATGTAATTTTTATTAGCATAGTATTTTTGCTCTAGTGTCAAGGGTATCTTCAGTATGACTTTCATATTAAACAACTAGAAGAACATATTCTTCCAAGGGATATTTATTGGAGATAGCATGTTTTGCAAGTCCCAACTGTTCAGGCTCATGGAATTTAATATTCTAAATATTCATCATGACGTACAGCTTCTTATCTACCTGTTTGGCCAAAATATGCTAACCTGATCTCAATTGATCTCGCCTTCTTATTCCAGAAATTTTATATAATCTCGATTTTTTTATTTTTTATTTTTATTCTAATCTCAGCAGAATTCTTCCAAGATTCTACTCTGGCCAGTCTGTCCAGAGTAGACTATTTGAGAATAGGCACTACACATTGCATATGACCTATGACTGTGCATTTGCAGTGATTGCCAATACATGATACCCGTGGTCTCCTCTGGCCCAGCTTAGGCAAACGAAGTAGCGCTCAGTCCGCCTGAGCACTACCTCATTCGCCTTGCATTCACAGCAGCCGTGATTCCAGAGAGCTATAGGGTATTCTCACCTTATGTGACCACTAATTCATAAGTAGTATAGAAATAGAAGACATTCCACAACATAAGTAAAAAAAAATTAATTTTAATTAGGAAAAGATTTTTGGAAAATTTTCTAGTATTTTTTTCCTTTTTCTTTTTTTGGGAGCCCCCCCCCCCCCTCCAGGTGTGCCAATGGTCATTACTATACCATGTTTCAACGTGAAGATGTGCACAAGTTCACATGGAAAGAAGATACAAGAAAAAAGAAAGCCTGATTACACATTATTGTTGAGAGTGATATCTTCATGCTCATTCAGGATACAAGAATGTATAGAGGATTTGAAATTGGAGGTGACCATTACTTAGTATTAAGCAGGATAAAAATGGATATCTCATTGAAAAGAACAGTATGTAAGAAAGTTTTAAAAAGAAGTAAAGTTGAGCAGCTTTTACAAGTAAATTGTAGACTATGCGAACATTATTAAAAAAAAATTTGCAGCAGTTTAAAAACAAGAACCAAACCTTGGCGTCTCAGTGGCAAACTTTGATGAAGACATGGATTGATTCAGCTAGGGAGGTATATGGTGAAGTTGTCTGAAAGGATAGAAAAATAACAACACCATGTTGGACACAAGAAGTTAAAGAAGTAGTCCTGGAAAAGAAGAAAGCATACCAAGCATTCCTAGCAAATATGCTGGTAGATGCCCTAAAAGAATGCAGAGAAAAATGTAAGAGAGCTAAGCTATCTGTAAAAGTAGCTAAACAAAAGTCATGGGAAGACTATGTTAAGAATATAGAAACTAAATATCAGGAAGGTGGCAAACTGTTCTGGAGGTTATGAAAAAGCTTCGAAATAGATGAAAGACTACTGTAAAAGGAATCAAAAATGATAAAGATAACTTGAAAACTGAAGATAAGGATATCCTGGAGTAATTGCTTTGAAACAAATGAAACAAACAGTGACAGAACCATACTAGAATATTTTCAAGAGGAATGCAAAGAAGAGTACACATCAGTACTTGAGGTAGAAAAGCAATCAAAAACTTGAAAATGGTGAAAGACAGTAGGAGCAGATGATACCCAAACAGAAATGCTTGTATATAGAGGTAGAAAAGTTTTGCAGTGGCTACACTTCATAATTCAGAGGGCCTTTTCAGAAGGTTGAATTCCCAAAGATTGGAGTAGAGCTTTCATAGTACCCATCTTTAAAAAAGGGAATAACACTGAATGTGAGAATTACAGAGGAATTTCTCTACTAAATGCTCCAGGTGCGATTTATGTAAGATTGCTTGAAAAGAAGTTGAGAAAGATTGTAGAACAGAAACTCTGAGAAGAACAAGCTGGGTTCAGGCCAAATAGAGGTCATCAAGATCAAGTTAGACCTGATCTTATTTCCTACAATATACACTTGATATATCATATCTGTAGACTGGTCTTCTACTCTTCTTTCCTCTACTCTCTTTTACTTCTTACTCCCCCCCCCCTCCCAGTGCTATTAGAGCAATTCGAGGGTGAGAGAGAGTGACTCTTTCCTCTCAAACTGTAGTTTCCACTATCTACTAAAAAACGGCAAGTTAGTGGTGGCAGCCCACCACTAAGTTACCTATTGTCATGCTAGTAACTTGACATAGGGAAACAAATGTTACTTTCAAGTCTGAACAAAATCAAAACTGGACAAAGAACTTGGGAAAGACTGCAAACTGGAAAATGTTAAACTATGGAAAAAGAAAAATGTGATGAAATATGCTACATGGAACATTAAAAGCATAATACATAAAGAAGAATTAGATAAAATTTTAAATGAAGAAAATATGGAAATTACAGTTCTTACAGAAATAAAAAACATACTTAAAAAACAAAAGAAACGACTAATTATCATATCATATATAGTGGAGTGGACAAACAAATACGTGCAAAAGCTGGTGTAATGATTTGGATCCACAAATTAATTAAAGCAAAAATAACTCATTATACATATTGGAATGAAGGAATATTAGAAATGCGATTAAAAATTAAATAAAAAAATTTTAACAGTTGTTGGCTTGTATGCCCCTGAAGAAGAGAAAGAAGAAGAAAATGATGATTTTTATAAACACAAGGAATATATGAAAAATTAAATAAAACAGACAATATAATTATAGCTGGAGATCTTAATGGCAGAATAGGAATGAAAAAAATTAATAATAATATAGAAAAATTTGAAGAACCAATAGTAAACAAAAATGGAAAGTGACTCGTTGATTATATCATAATTTAAAAATAATGAATACATTCTACAAACATAAAATATACAGGGTGTGAAAGAGGACAAAAATCAATAATAGAATACTTTATAGCAAATGAAAAGCAGCAAACCTCTTCTTAGATGTTAAAGTCAGAAGAGGGCTACAGATCACAATTTAGTGCAGGCAAAATTAAGGTTACCACCAAATTGGTTATAAAAAATACAAAGAAAAAATAAAATTAGAGAAACAAAATCTAATTACAAAGTAAGACTGCTAAACAGTTCACGTTTAAGAAATTTATACCAACACAGGATTAATAACTACCTAAAAAAAAATACAAGAAAATGAAGACATCGAGAAAGAATGGAATAATACGAAAGAAATTATTACATCAGCAGCATAAGAAAGTCTAGGAACACACAAAATATATCATAAAAATAAAAAAAAAAATTACATATATCTGACAATGAAATAAAAACAATTGAAAATAAAAAGCTAGCCTTTAAAAGATTGTAAAGTAGCAAAAAACAAGAAGATGAAATTGAATGTGAAAAAGGATGATCAGTAGCAAAAAAGAGAAACCAGAAAGAGGCATAGAGAAAGCTGGAAAAAATTTGCATCATATCTAGAAAATGACATATACAAAATGAGACCCAATGCAGATAAAATACTAAACACTTGAATGCAGATATAAAAGAAACTGTAAATATAAATTTTGAAAAAGATTTAAAAGAATTCTTGGATTACTTTGCAGATCTTTGAACAGATAATACTTATTTAGAAAAATTACCCCAGAAACTTACAAACTGCTTTAAATGATATAATAACAATAAAAGAATTAAAGGACAACCTAAGTAAAATAAAAAAAAATGGTAAATCAGCAGGAGAAGATGGGATAAACTCTGAACTGTATAAATTTGCTGGGGAAATATTTCATCACAGATTAAAATTTTTAAATAAAATATATAAAAATAGACAAATACCAATAGAATGGAAAACAAGTATAGTAATACCTATATTTAAAAATTGGGGAGGGGGTAATAAAACATCATCGAATTCCTGACATGTATTCTCAAGAGATGTACAGGATATTATGTTAGTACTACACGAAAAACTTATTACTAACTTCCCATCAACAAACAATCTTCCTCCATATCAATATGTTATCTGTCAAGACTACAACATTATCAGATCTTATGTTTATGTCTTCTAAGGCACTTTTTATTTTATTAGTCCACTTATCTTGGGCTTCCTCTCTGGGTCTTTTTCTTGCCAACCTGGCAGAAAACACTTGTTTTGCTAATCTTTCCTTTCCCATTCTGTTCAAGTGACCATACCACCTGATATTCACTCTGCTAACATGTTCTTGGATGCTAACAATGTCAAATTCTTTTCTAATATCCTCGTTTTTAATATATTGTCATTGACGCCATCTGTTCATGCCCCTAATCTTTCTCAGGACTCTCATATCTGTGGTCTCTAGTCTTTGGTCAAGTGTTTTATTTCTAATCCATGAAGATCCCTAAGTTAAAATTGGTTTGAACACTGTCTTGTATATAGCTAATTTAGTTTTTGATTAATTTCTCTCTTATTCCATATAAATTTATTCATTTGGTTTCCTACCATACCAGCTTTGTTGATTCTGTTGTCTGTTTCCATACTTAATTTACATCTTCACTAAAAATTGTGCCTAAGTAGCTGAAATGTTTCACTTGTTCTATAGGTTCTCCATTCACAATAAAGTTGATATTTTCAATGCTTCTGCCTATTTTCATTGTCTTTGTCTTGTTATTGCTGACCTTCATACCATAAAAGCAGCTTCTTGTTTAAAATTACTTATAGAAAAAAAGAACAGAATTTAATTTCAAAACTCATCTTTCGTTTATAGATTACAAAAAACGTATTTGACAAACTAAAAAGTTATATACTGTTTGGTATATTACATAGAATAAATATACCTAATCTTTTACTACATGCAATATTGCATATACACAAAGATAATAAAAATAAATGTCTGAAAAACAATCTATAAATCAAGGAATAAGACAGGGATGCCCTCTGTCTCCAACACTTCAATATTTATATTAATGAAATATTAATACAGTGGAACACCTTAAACAATCCAGGTATAGAAGTTTCACGGAATAACAAAATAAATATGTTATTATTTGTAGATGCTCAGATAATATCAGAGAAGGAAGACAATTTACAAAGAGCAATATATAATTTAATCATTATAGTAGAACAGTTTGGAATGAAAATATCCAAAGATAAAACTAAAAACAATGGCATTTTGTGGACAAACCCCAGTTAAAAGTAAAATAATAGAACAGATAAATACTTTCAGTTATCTTGGATGTGAAATATCATATAAAGGAGAAAAAGACATAAAATTAAAAACTTAAAAATTTTTACAGATTATAGGCCTGATAAATAGAACACTCAATCCAGATATAGTACAAAAAGAAACATGCTTGAAAATATACAACACTTTAGCAGTGCTCACATTATTATATGGCATCAAAATTTGGGCAATAAACAAACAAGATAAACAAAGAATAAAAACAAGTGAAATGAGATTCATTAGAAAAACTGCAAAGTACACATTATTAGATCAAAAAAGAAATAAAGATATTTTAAAAGAACTAAAAACAAAATCAATAGTAGAAACCCTAAACAATTATAAACAAAATTGGATAGAACATGTAAACTGAATGGCCAACAACCAATAATCTAAACACATAATAAAATATAAAACAACTGGAAAGAGAAGGCTGGGTAGACCTCAAAAAAAAGATATTAGATAAAGAACAGACCAATATGGTCTATATTTTTTGGTAATTAGCATTAGGATGATGATGATCAGATTTTCACTTTAAGACAAATAGTTGAGGATAATTGTTAGAATATGACAAGGATCTGTACTTAATTTTGCAGATCTGTAAAATGCATATGACATGGTGCCCAGAAAAAAGCTTTTCAAAATGCTACAATTATGTGGGATGAATGGAGCATTATACAGAACAATACATTATCTATATTTAAGTTATCAGGCAGCAGTTAGAATTGAAGGAAATACAGGAAGATGGTTTTATGTAAAATCAGGGGCTAAGATAAGGATGCACATTATCTCCACTCTTATTCATCATCTATATGGATCACATTATGAATGAGAGTGGCATGAAGCCTGATATTAGAATTAGAATTCAAGATGTTACACTTAGCTCTTTGGTGATGTACTCCTAAACACATCTAGTGGAAGTCTCCAGAATTCTCCGACTAAATTGAATAACAGCTATAACAAATTTGGTATGAAAATCAGCAATGAAAAGACCAAAACTACGAAAATAAGTGGGAGCATAAAAAATTTCAGTGTATGTTGAATGTGGAGATTTTATAGAATGAGTAATATAGTTCAGCTATTTAGGCACAGTTTTTAGTGATGAAGGCAGGTTAAATCTGGAAATAGACAGCAGAATAAGCAAAGCTGTTATGGTGGGTAGCCAACTGAATAAATTTACATGGAATAAGAGAGAAATGAACCAAAATACTTTCAGTATACAAGACAGTATTTAAACCAGTTTAAGTTATGGATGTGAGAGTTGGGTTAAAAATAAAGCACTTGATCAAAGACTAGAGACCACAAATACGAGGTTTCCACACCATGTGGCCACAGATATGAGAAAAATTAGGGGAGTGAACCGATGGCATCAATGGCAGAATCATATTAAAAATTAAGATATTAGAAAGGAACTTGACATTATTAGCATTCAAGAATGTGTCAGCAGAGCTAATCTAAGGTAGTATGGCCACTTAAATAGAATGGGTGAGGAAAGGTTAGCAAAATAACCTTTAGTTAGCTGTCATAATAACCTGAACTCCCCTTGGGAGTTCAGGTTATTATCAGGAAATTGATGATGATGATATCACAGGTCACAAAAAAATATTTTACCAAAAAAGTTGCAAGTAACATGCCTTGTCTTTGTAAAAATGTACCCACCTACTGTGGAAGGGATATATGTATGGAAAGCGAGTTCATGTGGTCAGAGCAACATGGATATATGTATGGAAAGCGAGTTCATGTGGTCAGAGCAACATGAATAGAACACTGCTGGTGTGAACATGATAAACAAAATCATAAAGCAAAGGTTAACAAAATTGGTGTTTGGCAGGAGAAAGACTAAGATCTATGTGGATTGATTCAGTTTGCATCACCTTAGAAGACTGAAATGTAAGATCACTATTAAAGACTTGACAGATAACAAACTAATTTGGAGCAAAAATTATTCACAGGAAGCTAATTACATAAATCTCATCATGTAGTGCTATCATATCCTATGCATCCCTTGTGTATGCACATACTAGGAATTGATGATAGATAATTCTGTTAATTGTATAAGTATGTTGATGATTTGAATTATGTTTACACTTGTCACTGCAAAACAAAGAATGTTAACACCTGGTATAAAGATTGCACAGATAGTTTAAATTTGTCGTGCAATTCATGTTCACAATTACTAAATTTAAATATTTATTATTTTAAAAAAATTAATTATTATATATATTTTTTAAGATGACCAAGGATTTCAGCATACTTTTATATTTATCTATAATAATGTTGTATGGGAGAAATTAAAAAAGAACAGTTTAAAACTAGTTTGATCTGTACATGGAGGTGCCAAAGTTGTGCTACACAGTCATGCTAAGGGATTTGAGGATACATTTGATGTTTCAGGAGAAGGGGTGTTATTGGGATTTGTTGCTGTTTTTTGTAGCTGTGGTGAGCTGCAGTGTGAAACCTGGAATTTTGTGTTGTCTGCATTGGAGAAGGAGTTTGGATAACAAGAGAAAAATCAGTAATCACTGTAAGAAGGAGTAGTATTATGGAAGACCTTCAATTTTGCATCATTCTAGTGCTAAAGGAAATTATGGCTTAAGATATGGTGAGCTGTAGGAGAAAACCTTTTGGAAATTAAGTGTGAGTTACTGATTGTAATGCTGACTTATGTACTTGGAAGACAAGCTAGTTAAGAAAAGCTCAAGTGGTGAGTAATTGGTATTATGCCATTGCTGAGAACAAACGTTCTAGCATTTCTTCTAATTTGGTTGGGTGGAATAATGATTATTGCTATCTGACATTATTGCTTACTTCTTTTTTGGGGTAATTTGAGTGCAGTTTTAAAAGCTTCAAGGATAAAAATTGAAGCAGGTTTGAAAGACTGTTGGAATTTGGAAAGTGATAAAATGCAGGTGATACAATAAGAAATTTTTTAGTTATATGCAAGAGATGAAACTAGGTATGGCGTTGTCAGAAACCTGATCTTGAAGTTTGGTTGAAGATATTTATTTTGTGTACTAGTGACAAGTACTTTATGCTTTCTTGATTTATGTCAATTAAAACAGTGTTAATTGATCATGACTTGTATCTTTGTCCTTTAAGTTTTAATTTCCTTTATCTATTCCATTTTTATGGAAGAATAAAAATATATTATTTTTCTTTTTATTTATTATTTTAATAGTAAAAGATGAAATTATGCTATATAAATAAATTTTCCTCTATTAACAAATTTTTATGAAATTGAATTTGTTTATTAAGCAGTTCATTTAATACTTTTGCAGATGCAGACAACCTACCTTGCACAGGGACTGCACATGAGATTAGCATTTAAAGTCAATGCAAGTAGCACCTGTAATTCCTCATATTCTCCTGCATCAGAACACTTTTCAGTAATATGCTCCATTATTTGCTCTTCTTGATATGGTTAATTATCTGTTGTTAAGCTGTACAGAACAAAATTTGTTTCCATGTTTATGAAAGTAAATGAAAGAAAATAAAATCAAGTTTAAAACTCTTTTTCTTTCATTTATTTACTTTTTACTTTTTTTCCGAGTACAAAGTAGTCTGCATTTTGACCTCTTCCTAACAAGCTCCCCTTCCAGGTATACTGTGGTTGTCATTCTCCTCTTGGTAACTCAGAGTACAACCTCATACAAATCTTTTGCCACAGGACAGCCTTTGCCGAGACTGAGACCTTGTAGTGCCAAAGGACACGAGTTCAGTCTCGTGTCCTTTGGCACTACAAGGATGCCAACTGGGAGGACTTCCGTGACTTCTATTCCTCCTTCCCATAATCCAACTACTGATTCAGTTCTTCTGATCCAAACACCTTCTCAGACCAAATAATAGAAATCATCCTCCCAGGAATGAAGGCTTTCATCATTCCACTCCAAATTCTCAGTCATCATCCAAACTTTGGTTCTCAAAAAAGTGTGCCAATGCTGCAAATGAAAAAACTTTTGGGTACCAAGAATGGCTCAAGACCAAATCTTCAGCTGCCCGCTCTGCATACACTGCAGCCTGCAACCATTGTAAAAGAATCATCACCAGGTCCAGGTCAGACTTTGGAAGGGCCAAATGCTGCAAACTCACCTCCTGCCCAAATAGCAGTTGTACCTTCTTCCATCACTTTTACAGCTGTATGGTACTGTAGTTACCTCACCTAAAAACAAGGCCAAGTTACTAGGATCATCCTTCTCTTGCAATTCCTGCATTGATGACTTGGCCAATCAACAAACTATCATCCAATTGCTCACTTCAGAGTCTACTATTCTTCTGTTTTCTCTCTAAAATTATGGAGGTCATCAACTACCAACTCTTCTACCATACCAGTCCAGTAATGTCCATTCAAAAGTAAGCCACTTGTACTAAGGCCACCACAAAAGAATTTTTTTGCTCATAAATTATCTTATCTCAGAAATAATAAAAAAAAAACACCTTCAGTAGACATCCATTGCAAACAAATACCAACATGACATGCCAATCCTTCTCCCTTAACCATTAACTTCTGAGTCTCTCTCTCGATGCAAAAAGACATTAACAACACACGAGCCACAAACCCTTTCATCGAAACAGCATAAGTTATTTTTCAAAAATAAATAAAAAAACCCAAATATTAATAATATAAATTTAAAAAAAAAAAAAAAACTGTCTAGCCCAGAGAGTGGACAGAATCTATTTTTTGGATGCTGTTCCCTCAAATGGAGAGAACCCCTTTAAGCCACATGTATCTTAGGGAAAATGTCAAAGTGTACTCAAAATGATCTTCCTTAACTCTCTCTCTCTCTCTCCCCATCAGGACAGCATATATTTTCTCTTTCCTGTCATTCTTCTCTATTAAAGTCATGGTCTCGTGAGAGTCTGCAGCAACTAGAAGGAAACATGTTCCTGGAAACAATGAATCCTAGAACATAACAGAAATTCCTACTGGTGATGTGCAGATAATGACAGTACTCAAGAAACCTGATGGAAAGGAATCAGTGATAGAGAGAAGGATGACTGCTAAAGCTGCTATAACTGTAAATATAGATTAATAATACAACCTTTTCTGTTTTTGGTGGGTGAAAACCCAGTATCACTGGTGAAAAGGCACTAATTGACATTAGTGCCTTTTCACCAGACTAATGTCAATTAGTAAAACAGATCTGGTATTCAAACATTATGCTTGGAACAATTGACTCTCACCATAGCAAAGATCTTTAACAAACACTCACAATAACAAACTCCAAAGAATCCCAAACGAAGCCTCATGGACACAGTTGTTGCTAAAGGAAATCCACTACAGAAAACAAACCACTCTAACAAATTGTTCCTCTGGTCCCAGTAACCAGCGGCAATTTTAATTTCATGTCATTTAATCTGAGGTGACACTGATATGAGTATTGAGGTAGTTGAACTGGAAGTACTCAGTATATTGAAAATTATAAATGTGAATACAACAGTGGGCCTGGATGGTATGTCAGCTTGTGTGAAAGTGAACTGGCAGTGCCTCTGGCAAAGTTGTTTAATCTAAGTCTCAGCTTTAGCAAGGTTCTAAGGGAGTGGAAAGAGAATAAGATAGTTTCATTAGATAAAGGCAGCTCCAAGACAGAAGTAACAAATTACAGACCAATTAATATTTCTGGAGTTAAAGTATTGGAAAAGTTTGTTAAAAAATAAAATTCATAAATGGGTGGATAGGAATATGATACTCTATAGGGGACAGCATGGCTTTGTAAAAAGTAGGTCTGCCTCAGTAATTTATTCACATTTTATAATAAAGTGACAGCAGAATTGGATAAAGAAAATGGCTACATCATGATACTGCTGGACTTTGCAAAGACATTTGACAGAATACCGCATGGAAAACTATCACATAAGTTGGAGTAAATGGGAATGGTTAGTATGAGACTGGTGGAATAGATGGGGGTGGAGGTGGCTGATAGACATCAGAGAGTGTTGTATGATGAAATGGAATCAAGGTGAATGAGGGTGACTAGTGGAGTGTCCCAGGGATATGTACATTAGTGATATAGCAGAAGATTTGAAGGGGGATATTCAGTTGTTTGCCAATGATGCAAAACTAGGGAGTTTTGCATCATCTACATCACTTATCAACAGTAGTTGATAAAAGTGATGTAGATATCTTAGAGGATAATTTAAATAAATTGGCAGTGTGGGCAAAGTACAGTGGTTGTCAATTCAGTGTTGTAAAATGTAAGATAATGCACTCTGTGATTTAAAGATTACATACTTTGTATCATTGATGGTACTGGTTTACTGGAAATTGATGAGAGGATTAGCTCAGAGGATTACTTGAATGCTGAAGAACACTCTGACAAATAAAAATAGGGAGGTTATTATCAGGCTATGATTTGGCCACACGTTGACTACTGTGCACAGATTTGGTCACCTGTGTTTCTTTGGGATCAGGAGGTGATGGAGAGGATTCAGAGATGAGTGACCAAGCTTCTGACAGGTCTATGGAATGTTCCCTATAGGGATAGATTGAGGGTGTGTGAGTTGCAGAGTTTAGCCAACAGGCAGAGGAGAGGGGAAACTTATAAGGTTAAGTATAAGTTAGTTATAGTTATAACTTTAGAAACTTTAAGTTACTAAAGCGATTCTATAAGATTAACACAAAAGAAATTTTTTCAATACGTGGGGGAGTAGTGTGAAAACGAGGGGTCACACTTGGTAGTTGTCTAAGAGTGTGGTTGGTAAGGGTGTGTGTGGACTAGGCTCTTTACTTGGAGAGTGGTGAATGAGTGGAATGGTTTGCCAGGGATGGTTATGAGCACCCCAACAGTGAATAGGTTTAAAGAGATGTCTGATAGGTATTGTGTTAATGGACAGAGTGGGTCTTTCACAATGAGTCTTTTGACTCCATTTAGTACCCATATAAATAATAATAATTATAATGAAATCATGTTTTCATTGACAGCTGTATGTAATGAAGTTTTAAAATCAAATTTTTGCATTGATTTTGTTGCCAGTTTTGTTGAGTATGGTATGACTTTAGCTTTCTTGTAAACTTGTTGAAAGACTATGAATTGTATATGCACACTTTTTTGATAGCTTACACTGTATAATTTCCTAGTAAAATTTTTTTTCACTATTAGTGAAGTAGTACAAATTGCAAAGAAAAGCTTATCAGATACAGGAGGTTATGCAGATATCAGCTTGGAATGTTGATATAACAGGATCTATTTTGATGCTTTGCTTTGTCTGGTCTACAGCTATCTTTTCTATCTTGTTATAAGCAATGAAGAAAGCAAAAATCATCTTAATTATTCAGGACTATTTAGCTGAGTAAATAGCATACCATTCTCGAATAAACACATAAAGTATATAAAATAAGAAAAGGGAGCAACTAAAGTATTAAATAATTAACATACCATAAGCAATATGCTTACTTTGGTGATTAATAATTAAATATTAATATATTGAACTTTAACTACAGATAAAAAAGGAACAAGAATGTAAGAGTCTGTGCATAGGTGTGTTGTATACACTATACTGTTATTTGAAATAAGAATCATTTCAAATAGTTCTAAAGGATTAAACAATCACTGAAAAGTACTTTTATAGAGTATTGGCTCGAATCCTGTATCATATTAGTTGCATCTATCTCTGTTGAAAATAGGGTTTTCTGGGTGATGAGCATTAAGTCCTAAAACAAATTGTGGTAATTGTAAGTGGGTATTCTTGCCAGGGGATCAAATCTATGCAGAGTTGAGCCCAAAAATTGGATTTTTCAGAAGTTATTGATGGGAATATATATTAAAAGAAATAGAATTAAAGAAACTATGGGGATGGGAGGATAGTGGACAGAGAAATTGAAGTGCATGTTGACAGAAGTTTGAGTACAACACATTGGCTTATGGCAGTGATGAGAGAACAATATGTAGCAATGGATCCATTATACAATGAGTCTACTATTCAAGACCTCGATGAACTGCACCATTGTGCCAAGATTTGTTACCTAATTTTTGAGGTGATGAAATTTTCAAATGAATTCAAAGAGGAGTTATTAATAGTGTCAACTTTCTGGAATGTTAGGTACAAAAGCAAATTCAGGAAGTACCATCTGCAAAGCCTAGTGGATAGAAGAAATGATCTGATTGAGACATAGTAGTTGATGAGGAGTTTGTACCATATTACAGATTTCATAACATAAGGAGAAGATCAGAACAAGAGGTCATCCAGGGATGACCTCTTGTTCTGATCTTGTTGATAGGGAGGACCTTCTCTTAAAGAATCCTTTTGACTTCATGAAGGCCTGGAGATAACTAGTTACTTTGTATACAGCTCAAAGAAGTAAAAATATAGTTAATATGCTATCTCATTTTATTTATTTTAATGATTAGGATAATTAAAAATAACCTAATACTTTTTTTAGAATAATTTCCATTGAAATTGCTTTGTAAATAAGTACATGATTACAGTTCTTGATGGAGGGAAATGTGCTTTAGTTTTATTTCCATTAGCTTTTAGTTCTTACAGTTAATCTAATTGTCCTTAGCAAGACATTTTTCACTTATGCTGCTGACTGCCATAAAGTTCTTTTCTAACACATGCTAAATTTGGTAAATTTGTTTTTATGAAAAATTTCAAATGATACAGACAGTTTGAAAATACTATTGCAAACGTGAGAAAAGAAGACAAAAACAGAATTGATAATAAAATGGATTAATATTCTTGTAGACTGTGTTTGCTCACATTATCAGTCAGAAAAAATAAGTACCTTAACACAGATTATAACAGGGAAACACTAGTTACAATACAGATATGCTGTGAAAGCAGAAGCAAACCGACTTATCCAGGTGGTCAATGATTTATTGTTTAATGTAACATGAAAAGATACTTGGTCTTAGTTATACAACACAGACAGTTGTGCAAACAATAATTAGTTTTCTGTTGCAACAACAAATCTCAAAGTATATCAACATCCAGCTATCCTCGTAATATCAGTAGTAATCAGAAGAGGAGACCCTCAACATCATTCAGTTGTTGAAGAGACCCGGGTTTGAATCCGCTCTAAGACACAATGAACATTTAAGAACTTAAAGTTGAAAAGGACTCACTTCGTATGAAAAGGATTTTTCATTCGAAGTGAGATAGCTGGTCTCATGTGGAGGTTGTAGGTCTTACCTCCTGGAAATTTGCAGGTTTGCATCCTGTAAGACAAATAGAGTGGCTCAAGAAGATGTGCAATTTACTGGTATAATAAACTATGCAGATAGGCTTAATCACCTTATCAAAGAGTATTAATTAGTTTTTATGAAGTAAAGTTATTCATTTGGCCATGAAGGGCCACTGAGCCTAACACATGTAAGAGGAAGATGAAGATATTAAATTAAAAGAAAAGAACAGCAAAATGAGTAATCAGTTATAGCTAACATATGAAACCCTGTTAGAGAAACATAAAGCAAGGCTACTTTTCTGTGTAAAAATATCCTATAAAATATTCAAAATGAATGTTTGTCACTGCTCTACAAAATGAATCATTCACTACAAAAAAGTGTTTATCTATAGAAATTCACATGAAGTGATTATTAAAGCACTACCAGTCATTATACATGGTTGAAAGTATGTCTCTCTTGGAAATCTACCAAAAACCAACTTCATCTCAAGACGTTCAACAATGTCTCTTTATATAAACTATCAAGGAAGTGCTAACACAAAAATACACAAACATTTAAAAAAAAAGAAAAAAATCCATTTTACATATCTTGAATGATTGGTATTTACCTCTAATAAGAATAGTAGGCAAACGAAGACAGTTAAAAGTTATGTATTTTAGTTACTGGACCTCTCTTTGATTTTTATAATTTACATACGTTTATTCTTGAAACAGTCAGAATATGTGAAGGTAATGTAGGTTGAAATTATAGCCTGTACTCTTCTCCAAAGCAATATTTAATAATTGAAATATCAGTAGTAAAGTCATTAAAATTATAATGAATGCTTCATTAGAAGCACATGGCAAAAATATATAAACCAAGTTTATATTTTTGTTTTTTGTGTCTGAATCACTTTGTGTGTGTATGTATGTATGTGCATGCTGCTCACTATCATTACAGCTTCCAGTGCTGAAATTAGCTGGAAGCATGAAACATTGGAGGCTTTATCCCTTTCACTGGCACCCCCTCTATCCTGAAACTTTTCATGTTTCTAGCTAATATGCATTGAATCAGCTTATAAAAATCATCTGTGACACCTGAATGTCATTAACTCACACTCTTCCTGATATGTACCCTCAAAGAATGTACAGGATACTATAACTGCCACATGACAAGTTTTTAGTTTTGCCAACAATTTCTGTTTGTGATATTATCAGGACTCCAGTATTGTCAGATCTTGTATTTTGGTCATCTGTGGCACTGAACTACATCATTCTGCCTAGAACTTTGCCTAGGTGGATTGATGCAATTCAGAGTGCCTTAGAATGATATGGAAAAAGCCTCTTTCCTACCATCCTGGCATCAAACATCTGTTTTACTACTTATCCTCTCCCATTCTGTTTCTTTCAATATCATCATCATCAAATTCCTGCCATGTACCCTCAAGGGGTGTACAGGATATGATAGTACTACATGAACAATTTACATCATTACTAACTTCCTATCTACAATTTTCCTCCAGATCAGTCTGCTACTTGTCAAGACTCCAATATTATCAGATCTTATATTTCTGTCGTCTAAGGCACTTTGTACTGTATCAATCCACCTATATCTTGGTCTTCCTCTAGGTCATTTTCCTGCCAACCTGGCAGAGAACACTTGCTTTGCCAATCTTTCCTCGCCCATTCTGTTTAAATGACCATACCACCTGAGATTAGCTCTGCTAATGCATTCCTGGATGCTGACACTGCCAAGTTCTTTCCTAATATCCTCGTTTTTAATATGATATTGCTGATGCCATCTATTCACGCCTCTAATCTTTCTCAGGATTCTCATATCTGTGGGTCTCTAGTCTTTGGTCAAGTATTTTACTTCTGACCCAGCTCTCAGATCCATAAGTTAAAACTGGTTTTAACCTGTTTTGTATACAGCTAATTTAGTGTTCCAACTAATTTCTCTATTATTCCATATGAATTTATTCAATTGACTTCCTACTATACCAGCTTTATTAATTCTGTTGTCTATTTCCATATTTAATTTACCATCTTCACTAAAAATCGTGCTTAAGTAGGTGAAATGTTTTACTTGTTCCACAGGTTCTCTGCTCGCAATGCAGTTGACATTTTCAACAATTCTGCCTATTTTCATTGTCTTTTTATTGCTGACCTTCATACCATATCTATTACAACAGTTATTCAATTTAGTCAGGGAACCCCACAAACTTGTAGCGGATTTATTTAGAAGTATAACATCGTCCGCATAAAGCAAAGAGCTGACATTAACATCTCCAATTTTGATATCATGTTTAATACCACTTTCCTTCATAATGTGATCCATATAGATAATGAATAACAGAGGGGATAATGTACATCCTTGTCTCACACCAGATTTAACATTAAACCATCTTCCTGTACTTCAGTTCTAACTGCTGACTTGCAAATCAAATAAAGACTAAATATTGCTTGATATAATGCCCCATTGACACCATATAACTGTAGCGTATTGAATAGCTTCTCTCTTGGCACCTTACCATGTGCCTTTTCCAGATCTACAAAACTCAAATAGAGATCTTTGTTATATTCCCATGATTTCTCTACTATTTGTCGTAAAGTGAAGATCTGATCCTGACAGCCTCTATTTGGCCTGAATCCAGCTTGTTCTTTCAATATCTTTATTTTTAATGAGTATGCCACTGGTGCCATTCTGTTCACTCTATTTTCTCAGAACTCACCTCTGTGGTCTCATTTTTGAATTTTATTAATGTTTTATCCATGACATTTTGTTTCTAGTCACACACAAGACATATGATTACATTGTGAAAACTGATATTTCATTTATTGGAATTACTATAATTCTGATTTGTGAATTATATTTAATGAAATATAATTCACAACACAGTAAAAGCAAAATCTTTACTGTGAAATTATGATTGTACTTTTAAAACACATTTTATGCTTTGACTTATTGCTTCATGTATCATAATCAGTTTCTTAAATAAGTACCTGCAAGAGGTGTTCAGACTACTATGATAGTACTACACGATTAAGTTTACATTATCATTAATCTCCTATGAACAATTTCCCTCCAAATGAGTCTGTTACTTGTCAGCACTCCAACATTATCATATCTAATATTTCATTCTTCTGCAACACTTCTGACTGATTCATCCACCTAGACTTTGGTGTTCCTCTGGGTCTCTTTCCTGCCATTTGCATCAAATACTGTTTTGCTAACCTCTCTTCTCCCTTTCTGTTTAAGGGAACATGGCACCTTAGATTAGCCTTGCTCTCACATTCTTGAATGTAAACAACATCAAGTTCCATCCTAATATCTTCATTTTTAATATGATTCTGCCATTGATGCCATCTATTCAGATCCCTAATTTTTCTCAAAACTCATATTTATGGTCTCTAATCTTTGATCAAGTGCTTCATTTCTAATTCAACTCTGAGATCCATAAATTAAACTAGTTTGAATACTGTTATTGCATACTTCTAGTTTAGAATTTTGTTATAATTATAATATTAATATGTTAATAAAGTAATGCTACTTCATGTCAAGCTGTTAGAACTAAAATGTGAAGTGTATTAGCTACAATATTCATAAACTAAGTCCTGTTTCTTATTCCTGTAAGAAGGATGAATGATTAGAATGAATGTCATAAACTCACAAATTACCGAAATTCATACTTTATACCTAGCTATGCATGTGTGTGGGTGTGTGTGTGGGTGTCTGTGTCTGTGTGTAAACTACCACTAGATATGTTCAAAGGCGGTTTTTTGTTTGTGAAGAGGAAACTGGAATGCCTCGAGGAAAACTGATTTCTCCGTCAGTCTGAGACATTCTTCAAACAGAAAATGAACCATGTGCTGAGTAATCATCACTGTGATTGATCAACTGACATGCTTAAAGTGAGATTCACCCCTCCATGTATAAGTATTTGTTTATGTTTGAGTAAGAAAAAAAAAATTAATGCCTTTTATTCTCCTGTAGGAAATAGGTGAGACCATTTTAGCACCATCTAACTTTTGGAGGCTGAGGGGAGGAGTTCAGTTTCTGCTGGTAGCCAATCAGAGATAACTGGCCCAATACTATCACTAATTATAAATGGCATCCTGTGAAGAGACAGCAGACAAGTGCTACCATCTTGTGGTCCCTAACACAATATATTTATTGTCTGAAATAGTGTGGATTCTATGGTCACCTTTTTGAGTTTATGGGAGAAAACATCAGTTTGCTCATGCCAGAGATTGACTAACTCTGGAACCAGTTGAAGAAAGGGTTCGAAAAACTCCCTCCTATATGGAAACAGATTTAAATTAGAGAGACTATTTTTAGAATATTCCACAGCACTACAGCATTCATCAAAAATTAAATAAATTCAGCTGTATCACACTACCAAAAATCCGTGAAACCTTCATTTTCAGACCTTCAGCAAGTGTCCATTACTGCATCCAAAGAAGGTGCCCATTAGGGCTGTAGGAGTCTGTCTTCTTACTAATGAGTCTGCATGCACACAATACGAGGGGGGGGGTCTTGAAAGTTCTAATAAGCATCTAGAACAAAAATGATATTAAAGCAACTGATATAACCACAAGAAAGAACATATGTTATATATGTAAGATTTTATATATATATATGCACACACACACATACAGTAGATGACGCTTATTGTGATCACTTTGGGACAGTCGCTTTTATAACAATAACCAGCTGATAACATTAAGCAAAGGATATAAAAAATTGCATAATTTATTCCAGTTTATTGTTATGAGCATAATTTAATTTGTTATAAATAACTTTTTAATACGCAACAACATAAAATTTATTTTAAAAGCTTATCTAGTGTTGTCTGTCATATGTTTGAATATAGTAGTTCATGAATAAATTGCTCCTACTCATAATGCCATTTGAAGTTTCTTGCTCTATGTTGTATACCGTGACGAAGTATTTGTAGAGCTTGCATCTGGGCATTGGTTAGAGGAGCTTCTAAAATTTGTTCTTCTATACTTGTATTAGGTTGACATATTTCTGACACTGTCATTGTAGCCACCACTTCAATGTTGTTATCAGTATCCTTTAGTTTTATCAAAAATTTCATTTGTAGAATATTTAAATTCTTCGGAAGGAGTTTGAGTTTTTAAAAATCTACCTTTTTGGAAGCAGTTTTCAATAGTCTTCTCTAAGAGTTGCTTTCATGACATTGCTACCGAGTGCAATGCATCAAGAAGGGAAATCATTTTTTGCATTTGCAATTGCACTTGCATTAGATTGGTCTTTTGTATAATCAAGTTCAGCTATAATTCTCACATGAACTTCCCTGTGATAATAAGTTTTAAAAGCTCGTATGATGCCTTGATCACATGGCTAAATTAATGATGGTAGTGTCCAAAAGGCAAGAAGATTACTTTGATATTCTTTAACAATAAATTGTTTATGTGTGCAGTGCAGTTGTCTACTAACAAGACAATTTTTGTGATTTATTATTGTTGAAAATGGCATTAGTCATCCAAACATTTGCACTAGAACAGTAGTCAACAGGCAAACTTTTGACACCTTTAAAACACCAAGCATTTTCACTTTTTCCAATAACCAGGAGCTCTTGTTTCTCACCTTTCATATTAGCACAACAAAGAACTGTCACTCGCTCTTTTGAAGATTTAAATCCTTTAGTACTTTAATTTTTAAAGAAACAAGCATGCTCAGGCATTGCATGAAAATAGAGTCCTGTTTCGTTTGCATTGTAAATATCCTCGGGAGAATATTCAGCAATAATTTTTGACCACTCAATCTTAATCCATGCATCAGATGATAAAAAAATCAGTACTTTTTTCTTCACTATGAATACATTTGTACACAATATTCTCTCATTTTTCCATATATTAAACCATCTATCAGTAGCAGTGAAATTTTCTTTTCTCATTGTTTTTGCAAGTTCTGCTTTTTGACACATCCAAGGTCCATTAATCGAAGCATTCTTTTCACAAATATTACTAAACCAAATTTTTAATGCTGATTCAACTTTAGTATCCCCTACCAGATCAGGCTCTCTTCCGATTCATGTTCTCATAGTAAGAGCTGGAGTTTCAATGTTTGATCTGTTTTTTTGAGATCTTACACAAGAGTGATTGTGAAATTTTTAAATGTACAGCTGCACTACACTGACTCATTTTGGACAACTTATCATATCACTCCAAAAATCTTTCCTTTTCTTGAAAAGATAAATCTTTATGTTTTTTGCTTGCTTCTGCCATAATGCTAAAGGCTGTTTTAATGAGCACTTAAAGTCAAATTCAGTTACTGAATGAGAGCATGAAAATAAACTCAAGAAATCATAATTCGACTGTATTTATACCCACCTGCATTTTCCTGGAAAATATAAGATTTCCGGAAGAATAAGATTAAAAGAAGATTAACACAAAAGTCAGATTTCGACATATGATCTTTGTCAAATTTTCTCCTGATTAACCCTTAAAGTTCTTAATTCTGGGATTAAGAGGCTGAACATTCAAGGATTTTGATAACAAGTGGAACTTTGATTATGATAGATGGATTATTTTTAATTCATTTTAAATTGTGAGTTTTGGGACTGACTGATTTTGATAACAATAGCCAATTGATACTATTTTCTGCAGTTACAATAAGCTGATTTTACTGTATAAGACAGAATTTATTATTGTTCTAGGTGTTTATCAGAACTTTCTAGAACCCCCCCCTTCCCATATATATCTATGTACCAATGAAGATGCCTTGGTGACCCAAAGCAAAATGCTGGCTTGGTAATTATCTAAAGAAATTGAGTTAATTATTAGCTTTAGAAATCAGTTTTATTCCACTAAATCTCAACATGAGTACATACATATTGGTATGCAACCACCACCTACTATGCTGATGTGATTAGCAGTGGTGTTAAATTAAACAATCATATATTTTTTTTTTTTTTTAACTACTGTATCGTCCAGGTATAAAAGCTGTTTAATTCTTTCTTAACGTTAGACAAATTTGCTGCTTCAATAACCCGTTGCCTGAAGACTGTTCATTCTCCCATATTTTTCAAGTCCTAAAACTAAAAATGAAGCTTATTTGTTTTAACTCTTCAAACATTTTATCATTCCCTCTAGTACAACCTGGTTCAACCCATTGCAACAAACTCCTGTCTCTTCTATGTATTCATTGAACTGACTTATAAATTTCAGTGCGATCTCTATCCCCTGTTAGATAAATTTGACAAATTAGAGATTGCCAATTGATATTGAAACCATCATGATAAAATTTTTCTGTAATCAAATAATTGTTTGACTACTTAGTATCTCACACTATGAGAGTATTCTCAGAAAATATTGGTAGCGAAAATCAATTTTCATGATCCATAAGTATTGTTAGAAGAAAATATTCTAAAAAATATTTTTTCTTATTTTAAATATAGCAAAATGCATTACATTTTAAAAATTAGTATGCTGATATGGAATAACAAAAGATAGTGCAGTTGACTCTTACTGATAAACCCATGTGCATTAACAAACTACCAGAAAGTTCTGGCGAGCTTCAATAGGCACTAGCATTACTCTAAAGAAAATCTGCTGCAGCAAACTCTGTTTCTTGTGCTCTCTATGACTTCACTATAGTAAAAGTCAGCTGTTTATAAGTGAAAATATATTTATGCTGAAATGTAAATTTTCTCCATCATTTAAATTAGTATTTCAATAATTGAATGTTTTACTGAAAAGTAAGTTTACCTTTTTTTTTTTCCAGATACCTGCTGCGTGGTTGACATTATTTGATGTGATATTCCTACTAATATTTATCCCTCTAATGGATAGAGTTATTTATCCATATCTGGATCGAAACGGTTCTCAGATTCCAATGTTATCCCGAATGAAATTTGGTATGATCTTTTCTGCGCTGTCTGTGTTTGTAGCTGGAGGTTTAGAAGTGTATCGCCTCAAGCTTGCTCAGTTAGGGTAAGTTAAATTTGAAATCTGTTTATGACTGTTTTGAACAAGGTGGAGATAATTAAATTCTGATGGGAGAAATGAAGCTAACCAATTGATTTGAACAAACAACATGAGCACATACAATTTACTATTGAAATTGAAAATCAGAACTTGCTTCGTTCCTGGATCCACTAGTCACACGTCTTCCCTCAGGCAGTCTATCCTTCACTATTTACCGTAAGCCTACACACACTGGTCAATATATACATGCTAACTCATATCACCACCTTTCGCAGAAATTTGGAGTCATCAACACCCTCAAAAACAGAGCTATAACAATTTGCTCTAATGAACAAGCTCTTAAACAAGAATTAAAACTTATAACAATACATTTATAAATAACAGATATAGCAAAAATACTATTAATAAAATTCTTCATAAAACTTCATCAAAAAATAATATAGATTACAGTAAAACCATAACACTCTCATACGTTAAAGGGTTATCAGAAAAAATCAATAGAATCCTACATCATTATAATCTTAATGCCACTTTTAAACCACCTTTAAAAGTAAAAAACATATTCAACACCTCTAAGGATCCTTTCCCCCATTGGCTCGTCCTGGAGTTTATTGTTAAACTCCAGGATGAGAATAAATATAATAATTAAATTAAATGTAATAATTTTGGTGAAGCAGGCCTCTCAGATCATGCTCTTAACACCCTACATTGAATTGATTAGAAAAGTATCTTGTTCTTCACATCATACAAAAACTTGGTATGAATGGAAATTTAAAGAAGCCTATGAAATTTTGATTAACTACCCTAATCTTAATAATAATGGGGGGAGCTTAAAAATCCCAAAAATTTGGATGGCACACATTCAACCTACTTAGTTTCCAGCATGCTCTGACTTTAGGACTCTATGCACTTTTCATTTTTTATTGGCCACTATCCGTACCAGTTGAAATTTATATGTATACTTATATAAGTAATTTTATTTTCTGTTTATTTATTTATCTATCTATTATTTTATGCATGAACATATTACTCTCCAGCTTAATTAACTTTGTAACCTAATAGATAATAAGTATCTATTAGGTTACAAATAAGACTCTAGCTTTGATATAGAGAGGTTTTTTTTTTTTTAACACCAGATGTCAGGTAAATAATTTTAACAGTTGATCAGTAACTTTAGCATGCCATGTAGATTGTAGTGCAGCTTGTTTCTTTGTATATATACGTATACTCCAGAAGATGACCTTAATGGGAAGGTCGAAACGTCGAGTGTATGTGTTTTAGTTTATATTAACTTAAAGTTTTACTCTAAATGGTAGTTGTATCCATAATTTTTCGTAATGTATTCTGATCACCGTGTAAGCATGAAAGAAAGACACTTTGACTTTATTAACTTGGAGATTCTCTACAATCTCCATATGAATTAATCATGAGTGGGAGATGCATATCAGAACAACATTTTGATACTTCAAATGAAAAAGTGAAAATTCACATGAAGCAGGGAATGCTTCTGAAAATAGCAAATAAAAATGTTACAGCAGCAGCATTATCATCAATTTCCTGATATGAACCCTTAAGGATGTAAAGATTACTATGACAGCACATGATTAAGCTTACATTATTACTAATCTCCAATCAACAATTTTTCTCTAAATTAGTTTATTACTTGTCAGCACTCCACTATTGGCATATATAACAATTTAGTCTTCTAAGGCCTTCTGACAACCTTTGTTCTCTGTCTAGGTCTTCTGATTGCCATCTTGGCATCAAATGCCTGTTTTATATAAGTATTTAATATTTTATGTAAGTGACCATACCACTCTAGATTAGCATTCTCATGCAATCTTGAATGCTAACAATGTCAAGTTTCTTCCTAATATCTTCATTTTAATATCATCATCATGCATATCAAGGATTTAAGCCTAGCATGGCCTATTCCGGCCTTAGAAGTCATCGCTGAATCGTTTAAGAGGACGTTCTGGTTTTCTTTTTCCTAATGGCTTGTACTTTAAGGCTTGTTTTGGTAATCTTTCTGTTTTCATTCTTTGAACGTGTTCCATCCATTTATGTTTATATTTTTTAATTTTTTCTATTACTGGTTCTTGGTTTAATTCTTTCATAATTTCTTCATTTCTTTTGTGATCAAATAGGGTATACTTTGCAGTTTTTCTCATAAACTTTATTTCTGCTGTTGTTAATCTTTGTCTTTTTGTTTTATTGTCCAGATTTAGCTTCCATACATTAAGACTGGTAGGGCTAATGAATTGTATACTTTTAGTCTTTTTTGTTTTTGAACTAGGTTTGGTTTAAATATAGATTTAATTACACCTGTTATTTTTAAATATTTTGCAATTTTTACATTTATATCTTTTTCATTTTCATATGTGATCATACATCCTAGGTAGTTAAATGAATTCACCTGTTCTAAGATCTTGTTATCTATTACTATTTTAGTTCTTGCTGGATCTTGTCCTTTAAAGGCCATAGTTTTTGATTTTTCTGTTGATATTATCATACCATAATCTTTGGATATCTCATTTAAATCTAAAATAGCTTTCTGTAGTTTATCTTCAGAATTTGTAATTATTATTTGGTCGTTGGCAAAGAGGAGAGTGTTTAAGTTTACTGTAGGAGAAAGTTTAATTCCTTGATGTAAATTTTTATTCCATTTTATTATTATTTCATTTAAGTAAATATTAAAAAGAGTTGCTGAGAGGGGGCATCCCTGTGGGACCCCTTGGTTTATCTCTCTTGTATATGTTAGCTCGTGATTTAATCTTATTTGTATTTGATTATTTTCATATATACTTGTGATAGCTTTTAGGATATTATTTGGTATTTGTCTTTCTTTTAATATGTTAAATAATATGTTTCTTTTAACTTTGTCAAATGCTTTTTCAAAGTCAATAAATGAAATATGTGTTTCTAAATTGTATTCTCTTCTTTTCTCTATTATTAATTTTAGGCAAAAGGCCGGGTCTATACATGATCATCCTTTTCTAAATCCATTCTGTACTTCTAAAATAAAGTTTTCGGAATATTTCATTAGTTTGCTATTTAAGATTCTGCTATATATTTTGTAACAGGAATTTAGTATACTGATACCTCTATAATTTTTAGGGTCATCTCTATTACCTTTTTTAAAGATAGGAATCACAATTGCTTTTCTCCATTCTATTGTGGGGATACCAGTTGAATAAATTTTATTTAAAAATAATACGAGTCTTTTTTGAATCTAGTTCTTGCATATTTATATAGTTCTGAACCTAGCTTATCTTCTCCAGGTGATTTTCTGTTTCTTGTTTCTTTCAGGCTGATTTCTAATTCTTTAGTTATTTCCTTTTCATTTTCGTTAATTGTTTGCCAGTTGTCTTTTTTAAAATATTTGTCTGTCCACAATTCTGTGTAGTAATTTAGAAATTCTTCTAATTTCAATTCAGTGTTTAATTTTATGTTTTCTTTGGTATCTGCATTTAAGTGTTTCAAAATTGTATATACATTTGGTCTTATTTTATATAAATCATGTTCTAAATTAGAAACAAATTTGTTCCATGATTCTCTGTCTTTTTCTGACTTCTCTTTTAGCTATGGCTCTTATTCTTTTATATTCTATTTCATCTTCTAATCTTTTACTGCTTAACCATTTGTAATAGGTTTCTTTTTGATTATTTCTTTCATTGTATCAACCCAGATCTTCAGTTTTTTCCTTTTATTGAATTTTTTGGTCTTTCCTAAGCTTTCATTTGCTGCTGCATTTAGTATCGTTTTTATATTAAGCTATTCTATTTCTATTTCTTCATTTTGTTTTATTTCGTCTAGATATTGGTTAATTCTTTGTTCACATAGCCATTGTACATTTGTGTCATTCAATAGTCTAGTTTTATAAACAAATGTTTCAATTTTTCTTTCTGTTCTTGTTACTTGTCGCCATTTAGGTGGTAATCTTAATTTTATTTTAACAAGGAAGTGGTCACTGCTTATATCATATCCTCTGTGAACTCTAACATCTAGTGAAAATGTTGATGTCTTTTCATTTAGTATAAAGTAATCTAATATTGATTTCCATCCTCTTGCTGCCCAAGTATATTTATGTATGTCTTTATGTTTATAGAAGGAATTCATTACTTTTAGGTTATTATAAACTACAAAGTCAATCAATTTTTTACCATTCCTGTTTAGAGTATGTTCTCCATGTATTCCTATATTATTATTAATTTTCGTGTTTCCAATTCTTGCATTTAAGTCTCCTGCTAAAATTACATAATCATTTTTATTTATTTTATTATATATGTTTTGTAGATTAGCATTCTCACACAATCTTGAATGCTAACAATGTCAAGTTTCTTCCTATTATCTGCATTTTAATATGATTCTGCAATTGATATTATCTGTTCAAGGCCACCAGTTTTTCCCAGAACTTTCATATCCGTGATCTCTAATCTTTGATCAAGTGCTTTGTTTTTAACCCAACTCTCAGATCCGGAACTTAAAACTGGTTTGAACACTATTCTTGCATACTGCTAGTTTAGTGATTTGGCTAATTTCTCTTTTAATCCATATAAATTTAATAAACTGGCTCTCTACATTACCATCTTTGTTTGTTCTGTAGTCTATTTCCATTTTTAATTTCCATCTTCACTAAAAACTGTGTGTAAATAGCTGAAATATTTTACTTTTTATGTAGGTTTTTCCATTGAGAATGCAACTTAAGTTTTCTGTGTTCCTGCCTATTTTCATACTTTTATATTAGAGCAAAGTATGACATCTCTGATGTCATACTTTGCTCTAATATCATCTCAAACATACTTTGTTCTAATATCATACTCGATGCCAATTTCTTTCATCATGTAATCTATATAGATGATGAATAAGAGTGGAGATAGTTCACATTCTTATCTTACATCTGATTTTACATCAAACTATCTTTCTGTATTTCCTTCAATTCTGACTTCTGACTTACAACTTAAATATAGACTATCTATTGCTCAATATTCGTATAATATTCTATTTACCCCATTTAACTGTAGCATTACGAAAAGCTTTTCTCCATGAACCCTGTAGAAATTACAAATATCTGTAATTCAGTTCCTTTTCCAGATGTACAGAACTGAATTACAGATGTTTGTTATATTCCTATAATTTTCAACTAATTTGTCATAAAGTGAAATTCTGATCTTGGCAACCAGCAATAAGGATTCTGCCACTCACAATGTAATTCAGTTGATTTTTAGCTTTCACATTAAACCCACCTCTGAACTCAAGCCATGGAAGAATTTGGAGAAACTCGCATGTTTGTCTTTGACATTTCAATGGCATTTGATTGGGTTTGGCACAAGGGCCTACTTAGCAAACTGCCATCCTGTAGTCTGTCTTCGCATTCTTCAACTGGATCACCAACTTTCTCACTGTTGCTCACTACATGTCATGGTGGATGGTTTCCTCTCTTCAGATTTTCCTATCAATGGAGGAGTAATCAGAGTTCTGTTCTTTCACCCACTCCCTCTTCCTCTTGTATATAAATGACCTCCTATCACAGACTTCCAATCCTATTCATAGCTTTGTCAAACATTATAATGCTCAAGAATTTGAATTCTCAAGATGGCCAGTGGCCTGAACTCCAATTTTCTAGCTAAATCCCAATGGGAGGCAAGGACAACCTTGTAGACTTCAATGACACCAAAACGCAGTCCTCTCTGATCTCTCGAAGAAAGAGCTTGCAACCTTCCCTCTTACCTTCAACAATACTCAGACATCCAAACACAATCAAATTTCCCTACTTGGACTCACCTACACCTCTTATCTCAACTATAGCATCTGTAGCTACCAAAAACTTGGTATACGTTTTTGCACTACTTCACACCTGCTACTACTATGTTCACTGGGCATCTACAGATGCTGTATGGTCACTCCGATGCTTGGTGATGTGCCACACCAGGCCTTGCCATGTAGTCCTGTTGTTTGCTTTTCTGGCAGCCTCAACTCGCTTAAGATCAGTCACCCCACACATGCCATCCATCCATCCATCTAATTGATGGTCTACTCCTGCCTCTTTTTCCAGGAACTTTACCTTCTATTACTGTTCTGAGAAGCCCCCCCCCCCCTTCCATCCTTTCTATGTGTCCAAAATATTTTAATTTTCTTCTGTCAATATCCTTAAGGAGCCTTAAAGTTCTGCCAATCTTTTCTAACACCCATTCATTTGTATGCCTTTCAGTATATGATATCCTCAACATCCTTCTGTAACACCACATCTCAAAAGCAGATATCCATTTCTTATCTGACTTCTTTAGGTTTCAAGTGTTACAGCCACAATTCGTTGTTGGAAAAACAACTGCATCCACAATCCTCAACTTTGTTCCCATGGAGATAGATCCATCCCTCCAGATTTTAGACAGGTCTTTGACTGTTGTTTTAGCCATTCCTAACCTTTTTCTGATGTCTTCTGAACAGCAATTCTTCACATTAATAATGGATCCCAGATACTCAAACTTGCTGACTTCCTCAATTCTTTTTCCATTAAGGTACACTTGTTTCTCAAGAGCTTCTCTGTTTGTATTTCCTTTGAGAACCATAATCTTTGTCTTGCTAGGATTGAATTGAAATCATTTGTTATTACTGATCTAGTTAACTTTGTCAAGAGTTAGTCCTAGTTCTTCCTGTCATTACAAAGGAGTACTGTATAATCAGCATACTTCAGATTACTGATCAATCTACTTCCTATCCTAATTCCTGTCCTGGCTGAGCTCATCCAATGCTTCTTCATGCATGATGTCCTCTGCATATATACTAAACAAGTGAGGAGAAAGTAAACATCCTTGCCTAACTCTTTTTCCAACTTGAAGCCAGTCAGTCAATCCAACACCTGTTCTCACCATGGCTTCTTGCTCCTTATACAAGTTGGCTATCAACCTGATAGCGTGTTAAGGAAAACCCATTCTTTTCATAACTTCCCACAATTATACATGCTCAATACAGTCAAAAGCTTTAGAGTATTCTAAGAAACACATTACCAGAGGGAGTCTGAATTCTTTATATTTTTCTGTGATCTGTGTAAGGCAAAGGATCTGATCTCTGGTGCCCTTACCTTTCCTAAAACCTGCTTGTTCCTTGGGCATCTGCCTCAACTTTGGCCTCAATCCTGTTTAGCATGATCTTCAATAAAATTTTGCTTGCATGAGATATCAAACTAATAGCTCTATAATTATTGCATGCCTTCATATCACCTTTCTTATGTAGTGGTATGAAAACTGACTTCTTCCAGTCTCTAGGCCATGATCCTGTCTCCCATATCCTTGTAATCAATCTATGAAACACTCTTATCCCTCCATCCCCTGTGGCCTTAATTAACTCTGCTGGGATTTCATCTGCACCTGTGGCCTTATTGCTGTTAAGCTGCTTAACTGCTCTTTCAACTTCATGCCTAAATGGAGGAGGTTCCAAATCAAAATTTTCCTGGTGGGAGGGCTCCACATTTTCTTTATTCACTCTGCTGTACAGTTCCTCACAGTATTTTTTCCATCTGTTTTTGATTTCGAACTCTTCTGTTAGTAATGATCCATTCCTGTCTTTGATGACATTCAATTTAGGCTTAAACTTGTGCTTTAAGTCACAAACTAAATAAAACATCCTTTTATAATTGTGCCTTCTCATCTGGAACTCTATTTCTTCACATTTGTTAGTATAGAACTTTTCCTTGTCCTGCTCGATGGTTCTTCTGAGTTCTCTATGTAATCTCTTGTATTCTTCAGTCCCTGTGTCTCTTTGTTTTTCCAACTGCCTTCTTTTGATTAGTTCCCATGTTGAATCTGATATCCACGGGTCTCTTTGTCTTCTTATTGGGCCGAGATACTTCTTCGCTGTATCCTGTATTATCAGCTTGATTCCTTCCCAAAGCATTTCTGGTGAGTTCTCCTCATTGGTCTCCAAAAAATCATCCAACTGAGTTGATGTTTCTTCTGTGAATCCACCAGGAATTACTCTAACATCCAATCTTGTGGGATGTGCCTGATCTGGAAGTTTTTGGAGTCTTAGTTTGGCTTTTACTAGCTGATGGTCTGTACCACAATCTACTCCAGTACAAGTATGCACATCAGAGATGCTTGTCTTCCACTGCTGGAGAGCAAGGATGTAATCAATCTGGTGCCTTGACCTATGAATGTTAGATGTCCAAGTATAGGTCTGTCGTGGATGTTTCTGGAAGCAGATATTGGTAATAAGTAATCTGTTAGCACGGGCAAATTCCAACAGTCTTTCACCACAGGTGTTGCATTCGCCCAGACCAAACACGCCACACTCCGGCCTGACTCATACTCTTTCCCACTTTTGCATTTAAGTCCCCTAAGATGTACAGTATATCTTTCCTTGGTGGACAGTCCAAAACAGTTTGTAAGTTTTCATAGAATTCCTTACTCTCTTCTTCAGGCCTATACATTGTGCCTTAAGTCTAATAGAGAGTATCTTATCATTAATGGGGTTATAACCATGAAGGCTTCTTGCCTGAGCTGTCTTCAGTATCACAGCTATCCCATGATGTTTTAGTCACCACCTGAGTAAATAACTAGCTTACCATCCTGTCTTTTGGAGTGACCTTCTCCATTCCATCTGGTCTCTGTAATTCCCAGGATGTCAATTTTATACCTATCCATATCTTTACAGACAATTTCAAGAGTACCCATCTGTAAACCCGGACATTCCATGTGCCTATGTAAAATTCCTTTCTAAGATTAATCTTATACCTTCTGTGTTGCTCATTCACAGTATCACTGACTTTGACTGTAATATTCTTCTCAAAAAGGTCCCTCTGCCTAAGCCCTGAACGCGGCTCTGATTATTCTGCTCGACAGCCGATGCAGCATGAGATGCCTCATAAGGCACAACCATATTAGCATTTTGGATTGAAGTCACTGCAAGAAAAAAGTGGTAGAGTTTCGCATTTCATGATTTTATCAGTCTACAGATAATATAACAGATGTATATTACATGAATTCTCGGGGGGGGGACTCTGTAAACTCTAGAGAGCGTGTCCCCTGGGTGGCGGATAGGGGAGCCCACCGTGTGTGTGTGTGTGTGTGTGCGTATGTATGTATGGTAGGGTGGTCCGAATATGCTGAATAAGGCCTCATGGACCAACAGGGCCATAAGGAGCAATCATCTTGATTGTAAGAGAAGTGGCTTTCCCATGGGCCCCAGCTGGATCTATCCTCTTCTTCTACTTTGAGGAAGATCCACTTACTTTAATCCATTCTCTAAGGCCTTATCAGCCAACTCTTCTTATTTTATTACCCTTATGCTATTAGAGTACTCGAGGGCCATGGGGTCTTTTCATTTCTGGCCTTACAACTGTGCACTCTCTATAAACCTTACTATAATTCTTCTATAATCTACTCTTTTCCCCTTCAATATACCCTATTCCTCTTATGGCTTTAAATTTGGAAGAAGGCTAGTTCAGAAGCCTTAAGGTAACAGCCATACCACTGAACTATTCCATCGTGAGGCTAGTCCCCTGACATGGAGAACATAATTCTACTTGTAAGCTGACAGAAAAAGATAATCAGATTGAATCTATGGAAAACGACCCTGAAATGGAAAAGGTAAAACAAAAATGGAAACGACAAAATATAATACACATCATCATCATTAGTGTTCTGTCTCTTGACAGGTCCAATGGTATAACTCAGCAGATTCTCTTCCCCCAATTTCCTCTGTCTCTTGCTTCCTCCTTCATTTCCTGATATCTTCTTGTTCCCATTATATCATCAAGCATTGTTAGTCGTATTCTTCCTCTTGGTCGCTTTCCTTCAATTTTCCTTTCTATCATTCTTTTCAGTAGGCTGTCTCCTCTTAATACATGTCCTATTCAGTTATGCTTTCTTCTTCTTCTTATGGTCTTTAGTAAATTCCTTTCTTCTTCAACTCTTTGTAATACTTCTTCATTGGTGATTTTTTTCAGTCCACTTTATTTTCTCCATAACCACATTTCAAATGCCTCCAACATTTTAGCTTATTTCTTCCTAATTGTCCATGTTTCTGACCCATATAAGGTCATACTCCAAATATAGCACTTAATAAGCCTTTTCTTTAGATTTTTATTCATTTTATTAATAAACAAATTTTTCTTGCTATAAAAGGCATATTTTTCTTTGCTAATTCTTTCTTTTATTTCCATGTCACATTTTCCATTTTCTTGTATTTTACTACCAAGGTATTTGTATTGTCTCACTTGCTCTATACTTTCTCCATTCATCATCACCTTGATACTTCCTGGTTTCCTGGAGACTCTCATCACTTTTGTTTTCTTTGCGTTAATTTTCATACCATATTTCTTGCATATATTTTCAGAATTAGGTGCTGAAGTTCATCTTCGGTATTAGCTAATATTGCTTGATCATCTGCAAATCTAATATTTTGTATTGTTCTTCCTCCAATAGTGATTCCTCTTTCCTCTTCATAAAATGCTTCTTTTATCATTTCTTCTGCAAATATATTGAAGAGCATCAGTGACAGGCAGCATCCCTGTCTTACACCTCTGCCAATCACACATTTTTTAGTTTTTCCTACTTTTGTCTTTATTATGGCCATCTGGTTCATATATAATTCAGCTATTAACCTTCGGTCTCTCCAATCTGAACCTATTTTGCGTAATATTTCCATCAGATTTTCCCATTTCACCATGTCAAATGCTTTTTCAAGGTCGATGAAACAAATATTTACTTCTATATTCCTTTTGCATATGGTCCTCATTACTCCAATTGCATCTCTGTTTCCTCTGTCTTTTCTAAATCCAAATTGATCATCCCCCAGAAAATACTCCACTCTATTATACAATCTTTGATTTAATATTCTTAGCAGTACTTTGGAGGCATGTGAGAATATGCTCATAGTTCTGTAGTCACTGCACTTAGCAGGATTGCTTTTCTTTTCAATGTATAAGAATACTCTCTGTGAAATCTTTAGGCCATACCTCCTGTTTTGTAAATGAGGTTGCAGTTTCCATGTTTCTGTTATACCTTTGTTCTCCAGTTGTTTTAGGATTTCACTAGGTATTCCATCCACTCCTTCCATCTTTCCACTTTTTAATTCCTTAATTGTTGTTTCTACTTCTCTCTTTAGTATTTCAGGATCTTTTTCTTCTGTTGAGATTTCATTTTGCTCTTCCAATTCAATTTTTTTTGGTCTTTCATTTTTTGTGTAAAGTTGTTTGATGTATTCCTTCCATCTTTCACTCTGTATTTCAATATCATAAATCAGTTTTCCTTGCTTATCTTCTAATGGCAGATTTCTTATGCTTTTTTTAATATTTGTAATTTCTTTTGCTTTTTCAAACATTTTATCATATCGTCCCCTTTTTTTCATTTCTTCAATTTCTTTGCATTCTGTTTTTAACCATTCCTCTCTTGCTTTATCAGTTTCTCTTCTCAGTTCATTATTTAGTACTTTGTATTTTCATCTTCCCTCTTCAGTGTTTACATTTTTCCATCTTCTTCTTTCTTCCATTTTTCTTATCATTTCATTTGTAATCCATGGCTTTTTAATTCTTTTCCCTTCCACAAAACCTATCTCTTCAGCAGCTGTTTCATATATCAAGTTTTTCAGTTGATTCCATTTTGCATTAGCATCCAAAGTTTCTTCAGATATATTCTCTTTGTTCCTTATTTTATTTTCCAGTTCTTCTCTGAATTTCCTACCTGCATCTCCTTTGAGTTTTTCTAGGTTCCACCTTTTCTTGCTTTTACCTTTGTTTATTTTCTTATATCATATTCTTAATTCCATAACAAGCAAATTATGGTCTGAGTCAATATCAGCTCCTGGATATGTTGATATCCTTTTTACACTGTTTCTGTACCTGTTTTGTATTAACATATAATCAATCTGGTATCTTGCGATATCACCTGGCATTTCCATGTATATATTCTTCTCAATGGAAGTTTAAACCAAGTATTACCAATGATTAGTTTGTGTCTTTTACAAAACTCTATAAGTCTTTCACCTCTCTCATTCCTTTTTCCAAGGCCATATCTTCCTGTTATTCCCTTCTCTACCTTTTCACCTACTACCGCATTCCAGTTTCCCATCCAGATGGTACACCTTTTAGTTCTGTCTTCTTCCATTATCTCTTCTATTTGATTATATATCTCTTCTACTTCATTTTCATCATGGTCACTTGTGGGCATATATATCTGTATAATCATTATGTCCACAGGCTTTGCTTTCAGTTTAATCATAATCAGCCTGTCACTTTTATATATTATTTTTTCTACTGAATTTTTAACCTTTTCATTCAAAACAAATGCTACTCCATTTTCCCCCCATATTCTACAGGAATATATAATTCTATAACCATCACTTTCAAAATCTCCTATATCTTCCCATCTGACTTCACTTAGACCAACCACATCCAATTTATTCCTCTCCATTTCTTTCTTCAAGTTCTCTAATTTACCAGCTCTTAACATTGTTCTTACATTCCAAGTTGCAACATGTATAGTTTCCATCTCATTCTCTCTTAGATGTCTTATTTTCTTCCCATTTTCCTCAATACTTGGGATCCCATCCTCATTGTCCATTTGAGGATTTCGTAGGTTAACGACCTGAGAAGCCTCATTTCTTCTTCTGCTGGGCATGACATCCATAGTTTGCCGATAGACCCCATTTTTGCCAGTTGTGGAAACTAAATTTGCCGAGTTCACCATATTTCTTGGAAATAATACTGAGGTGGTTTCCCATTGCCCTCCTCAGGAAACCATTATGGTATGGTTTCAAACCTGGGAGAGCAGCAGACTCCCACTGCTTAAAAATAGGCTACTCCTCTCACTACTAAAGGTTGAAAATAAAGTAAATAGAAAAGATTCACCCCTAGCACTCGAATTACTCTAATAGCATTGGGAGGAAGGAACAAGAAGAAGAGAGAAAGTATAAAGAAAGAAGATAGGGACCAGTCTACAGATAATATAACAGACACACATTACATGAAGTAAGGCATGGTCCAGCATCAGGTACCTCGGGTTTGCCATTCCCGTACTCACTATAGTGAGCCCTTGAGGATGATACATGATACACATAGCAAACTGGAATGCAAGAAGAATAGCATATAAAGAAATAGAATTAGACCAACTATTAAATGAAAGAAATTTTAAAATAGCAGTAATCACTGAAACAAAAAAGAAATTAAAAGGAACTACGAGAACTGAAAATTTTAACGTGATATACAGTGGAGTTGACAGAGACCATAGAGCACAAGCAGGAGTCATGATTTGGATTCATAACTCCCTTTCAAAACAGTTAAAACATTATAAATTATGGAATGAAAGAATAATAGAAGTTAGAATAAAAATAGATAGAGGCTATTTAACAATAATTGGTTTATATGCTCCAGAAGAAGAAAGAGAACAGGATGATATTCATTTTTATAATCAGCTACAAAACATACATAATAAAATAAATATGATTGTGTAATTTTAGCAAGAGACTTAAATACAAGAATTGGAAATATGAAAATTAATAATAATATAGGAATACATGGAGAACATACTCTAAACAGGAATGGTAAAAAATTGATTGACTTTGTAGTTTATAATAACCTAAAAATAATGAATTCCTTCTATAAACATAAAGACACACATAAATATACTTGGGCAGCAAGAGGATGAAAATCAATATTAGATTATTTTATATTAAATGAAAAGACATCAAAATTTTCACTAGATGTTAGAGTTCACAGAGGATATGAAATAAGCAGTGACCACTTCCTTGTTAAAATAAAATTAAGATTACCACCTAAATGGCTACAAGTAACAAGAACAGAAAGAAAATTTGAAACATTTGTTTATAAAACTAGACTATTGAATGACACAAATATACAATGGCTATATGAACAAAGAATTAACCAATATCTAGACAAAATGAAGAAATGGAAATAGAATGGCTTAATATAAAAACAATACTAAATGCAGCAGCAAATGAAAGCTTAGGAAAGACCAAAAAATTCAATAAAAGGAAAAAACTGAAGATCTGAGATGATACAATCAAAGAAATAATCAAAAAGAAAGAAGAAGCTTATCACAAATGGCTAAGCAATAAAAAATTAGAAGATGAAATAGAGTATAAAAGAATAAGAGCCATAGCTAAAAGAGAAGTCAGTAAAAGACATAGAGAATCATGGAACAAATTTGTTTCTAATTTAGAACATGATTTTGAAACACTTAAATGCAGATACCAAAGAAAACATAAAATTAAACACTGAATTGAAATTAGAAGAATTTCTAAATTACTACTCAGAATTGTGGACAGACAAGTATTTTAAAAAAGACAACTGGCAAACAATTAACGAAAATGAAAAGGAAATAACTAAAGAAGAATTAGAAATCAGCCTGAAAGAAACAAGAAACAGAAAATCACCTGGAAAAGATAAGCTAGGTTCAGAACTATATAAATATGCAGGAACTAGATTCAAAGAAAGACTTATTATTTTTAAATGAAATTTATTCAACTGGTATCCCCACCCCCCAATAGAATGGAGAAAAGCAATTATGATTCCTAACTTTAAAAAAGGTAATAGAGATGACCCTAAAATATATAGCAGAATCTTAAATAGCAAAGTAAAGAAATATTCCGAAAACTTTATTTTAGAAGTACAGAATGGATTTAGAAAAGGACGATCATGTATAGACCCGGCCTTTTGCCTAAAATTAATAATAGAGAAAAGAAGAGAATACAATTTAGAAACACATATTTCATTTATTGACTTTGAAAAAGCATTTGACAAAGTTAAAATAAACATATTATTTAACATATTAAAAGAAAGACAAATACCAAATAATATTCTAAAAGCTATCACAAGTATATATAATAAAATAATCAAACACAAATAGGATTAAATCACAAGCTATCATATACGAGAGAGATAAACCAAGGGGTCCGACAGGGATGTCCCCTCTCAGCAACTCTTTTTAATATTTACTTAAATGAAATAATAATAAAATGGAATAAAAATTTACATCAAGGAATTAAACTTTCTCCTACAGTGAACTTAAACACTCTCCTCTTTGCCGACGACCAAATAATAATTACAAATTCTGAAGATAACTTACAGAAAGCCATTTTAGGTCTAAATGAGATAGCCAAATGATTATGGTATAATAATATCAACAGAAAAAATCAAAAACTATTGCCTTTAAAGGACCAGATCCAGCAAGAACTAAAATAGTAATAGATAACAAGATCTTAGAACAGGTGAATTCATTTAACTACCTAGGATGTATGATCACGTATGAAAAAGATATAAACGTAAAAATTGCAAAATATTTAAAAATAACAGATGTAATTAACTCTATATTTAAACCAAACCTAGTTCAAAAACAAACCAGACTAAAAGTATATAATACATTAGTCCTACCAGTCTTAATGTATGGAAGCGAAATGTGGACAATAAAACAAAAAGACAAACAAAGATTAATAACTGCAGAAATGAAGTTTATGAGAAAAACTGCAAAGTATGTCCTATTTGATCACAAAAGAAACGAAGAAATTATGAAAGAATTAAACCAAGAACCAGTAATAGAAAAAATTAAAAAATATAAACATAAATGGATGGAACACGTTCAAAGAATGAAAACAGAAAGATTACCAAAATAATAATGTATATCCTAGTTGACGTTGTAATTTCCTTAAATCATTTAGTAAAAAATGCATAACCAATGTCTAAGCCTTTCCATGAGAATTACCAAAATAAGCCTTAAAGTACAAGCCATTAGGAAAAAGAAAACCAGGACATCCTCTTAAACGATTCAACGATGACTTCTAAGGCCAGAACAGGCCATGCTAGGCCTAAATCCTTGATACGCATGATGATATTACATGAAGTAAGTCACGGTCCATCATCAGGTACCTTGGGTTTGCCATGCTTGTACTCACTAAAGTGAGCCCTTGAGGCTAACTCCTGCTAACTCTATACAAATCCCAAATCTGCCTACCCTTAGAATATTGCTCCCATATTTGGAGTGGTGCACCTAAAATCCTCTCTGAGATTGCTCGATTCTTTTCAGAAGAGGGCAATCTGGCTAGTTAATGATCCCTCTCTCTCACATATCCACTTCAATCCCTCTCTCGCAGACATTGCATTTCTGCATTGTGATACTTTCATGGACAGTGCTCTCTGAATTGGCCACTATTATTCCACTTTTATCCAAAATCATTAAAACCAGAGCCACTGCTAACCAACATCTTTTACAGGCCATCTTGAAACTTACTGAATCATCTTCACTGCCTCTTCTTTCATTCCATCTACTTCTGTTTTTTGGAACTGCCTTCCGCAGAGAATACAACTGTCAGCTGTTCAAAAAAAAAAAAACCTCCATTTGTTCTGAACTCAGCTTGTTCTTCTCCTAGTTTCTCATTTTTCTCAACCTTTTTCTCACGTATGCTTGTATAAAACTTGTCCAGAACACTTTGCAGAGAAATTCCTCTGCAATTTTCACATTCAAATTTATTCTCCTTTTTAAATATTTCCCATATTTAAAAAGGAGAATAAATTTGATTTATTCTCCTTCTTATCTGGAATTTAACCTTCTGGCTAAGTCCTCTGAATTATGCAGTGGCTATGGCTACACTGCAAAACTGTTATACCTCCAAAATTTGAGCATTTTTGGTGGAATATCGTTTATTCCAGTTGAATTTATATGTTTCAGGTACTTTGAAAGATTAATAAATTAAACAAGGTCATAGAAAATATTCAAGTGGAATGTAATCAGGAGTGCATGTTAGTTGCACTTTAGATAGAAAAGGTCATCACAAACCAGAAATTTGGAAAGGCAGCTGATGATAGTACATTATGGCAGACGATGGCAGCTGACCAGAAAATTTCAACTATGGAAGTGTAGCAGTTTTTCATTTGCTGTGCTACATGATTCAAGTGACCTGGTCAGAATGTTGAATTAAAGATGGTTGGAGCTCTCGTAGTTCCCATCCATAAAAAAAAGGGGAATAAAACAATGCAAAAATTCGAGCAATTTTTCCCTACTAAATGTTCAAGGTAAATAAATTGCATGCAAGCATACTTGAGAAAAGGCCAAGAAAAATTGAGGAAGGGAAACATAATAAAGAGCAAGCTGGATTCAAGCCAAATAGAGGTTGTCATGATCAGATTTCACTTTAAGATAAATAGTTGAGAAATCATGGGAATATAACAAGGATCTGTATTTATTTTTTTTTTGGAAAAGGCTTATGAAAAGGTATCTGGAGAAAAGCTGTTTGAAACACTGCAGTTATGTGGTGTAAAATGGTATATTATATGAAGCAGTACATAGTCTTTATTTGAACTATATGTCAGCAGTTAGAATTGATGGAGATATAGGAGATGGTTTGATGTTAAATCAAGTGTGAGACAAGGGTGCACATTATATCCACTGTTATTCATCATCTGTGTAGATCACATGATAAAAGAAAGTGACATTAAAACTGACATCAAAATCGGAAATGTTAATCTGAGCTCTTTATTATAAAGCAAATTATGCTGATTTACTTTATACCGATTCCTAAAGAAATTCAGTACAAGTCTGCAGGATTCCCTGTCTTAATGGAATAATGGTTTGATGTTAAAGGGTGACCGACATTTATGTGGATTGACAAAGTAAGAAATGCTTTAGAATACCAAAATATGAAATCTGAACAGTATTTCAGTCCTAGCAAATTGAAATTTGAAGGAAAATTGTTGATAGAAAGCTAGTAATGATGTAAACTTCTCATATAGAACTACTACTATTATAATATATGTACATATGCTTTGGGGATGTACAGATATTATAATATGTCATCATATCACGATGATGATGACGTATTATGGCTGAGATACATTGTGAACCAGCTATCATTCTTATATAATTTCTCACCTAGAAAATCAAGAGATCTACACATGTGTAATTATTTATCTCAAAATGACACTGCATAAGGCTTACTATAACTAAAATTATGGATTGAGGTACGTAATGACCACCAACTATGCGCTGCACTCCTTTTACCTGCTAAAGTATGAAATTTTATGAATTCTTAGAACATTATCATAAAACAGATGACCAGAAACTTGTCACCAAACTTTTAGGTGTAGGATTATTATTTTAAGAATAAGATCATGCTGGTAATAGTATAAAAGCTTCCAAAATACTTTTTCTTTGGGTGGGGACACAATTATCCAATATAGTGTAGTTAAGAGTAGGTCAATAATATTTATATGAATGTTTTGTGAGTTTTTTTATTTTGTGTGTGTGTGTGTGTGTGCGCGCGCGCGCGCGTGCGTGCGTGTGTGCAAAAGTTGAAACAAATTTCTAATGTAGTTTTTGTTCAGTGAATAGTATGGACCTGTTGGTAAATTTAGAATTCTTATCCTGAGATGTTCAATAATTATCTCAGGATGGGGAAACATACCTAATTTTTTGTGAAATTATTTGTTGGGCCTTTTTCGATAATTTTTCTTTATTGACACAATGTTGTATAATATATTTCCATCATGATGGAGATCTGCAGCAGCTTTTCCAACGAGTTTCTGATTATCCTGAACTGTGACTATCCAAACTAATAGATTGGTTGAGGAGATCCTTTGTCAATAAGATATCCTAACTGTAATTCTTTAAACTATCATATCATGAAAATGTTAGTGCATCTGCAGATGTTAATGACACAGAATTTTCTACATCCTTGTCATTAATTTTTGATTGGATGTGCACTTTATATATATTTATGGTGTATATGTATTTTTTATTTGCATTTCAGTTATGTATATTTTTTTTATTATTATTATATACATTAATTGCCTAAATAATTTGCTTTTAGTAAAACAGTTTGCCAGAGTATTGATCACACTAATTATGAAGCTGCAGATTTATGGGTATTCTGGCAAGTTCCACAGTATGCTCTTATAGGACTTGGTGAAGTATTTGCTAGTGTTGCAGGTAAGAATTCATTCATTCATTGAATAAATCAAATATTCTAACTATTAAATTATATTTCTTTTAATCATTCTGTGCATAGTGGAATTTATAGAAATAAACAACAGCACCTTGTGACACATAAAAGTAGTTTAAACAATGCTACAGAAGTTTTTCTCTCTTCATCATTAACTTTGTTTCATGTATTCAGAATTCTTACTTCATGGCAGATGTTATAGAAAAATTGGAAGGTGTGCACTTGTCAAATTTGACAACATAGAAACTTTAAGAAATCTAATTGTAGCAAATCAATGTTTGATATGCTAATGAACATGCACTTAGCACATATTTAACTTTAAATAGATGCTCTTTTGGAATGGGAAGCAATTTTAAGTAGTAATGTAGGAAATAGGGCATCTTTTTGTGGCTGTTCCTACTGAAAGTGCTATTAGTAATGAAGTTGGAGTTCTTTGAGTCATTAGAAATAGGAACTGACAAAGAAGAAATAAAAATTTCTTGCTGGATATAAACAAAAGAGTAGGAAATGAATCCAAGACTTACTTGAATTATCAATAAATTGGGAGAAAAGGAGAGAGCTATTAATAATAGTAAAGGCTTGCTCAACTTCTACCCCAGACAGAAACTAGTTACTACTAATACTGTGCCTTGTATAAATTCACATTGAGAGAACATACAAAAAATAGTTATTATTCATATCGTCAGACAACTTCAGGATACAAGCATATAGGAGGTTTGAAATATAATTAATCTGTTACTGAATAGTTTTTGTGGTGAATTTTGTTTAGAATAGCATTGATGCTATTGATTAATTTTTTTTTTGGTAGTTTGTTACAGTGAGCAAGTGCATTATAACATTATTTACTATAATAAGAGTTGAGTGCAGTTATGTGGTGAAGTAATCTGTAAAAAAAAAAAAAAAAGACAAGAATTCTGTGGCAAAAGTTAACTAATCAATTAAAACAAAAAACTGTAGAGACAGTTTCTGGCAAGTTGTCAGAAATTTGCTTACTAGTTTGGCTGAATGGATAGTATTTTGATAGACATTCATTATCTGGTGTTAGACCGCCACTAAGCCTGCTTATTGAAGACCTGAGGTAGATTAGAAAAAAAAGTAACGTGTTTGGTTGGGGTGCTTAAAGATCAAAGCTGTATAACTGAGAGACCTCCCCATAGCCTTTAAAGGAATGTGGAGGGCCGACCAAGGCTTCTGACCTAATGTCCAACACAAGATAGACAAGTACCTAAATTAGAAATAATGAATATTGAACAAGAATTTATGACTGACCACCCACACAGTGTCCAACAGTAGTCATTCAGATACCTAACATCTTGCCAAATCTATCCCCTTTCCACACACATGCACCTAAAAAAAAAAAAAAATAATAATAATTAATAATAATCCACAGAAAGAAATAACTTTTAAAATATTCTTGGTTTTTCATTATAATAATCTTATTCTTGTATAAGAATAATGCTATTATCATTATATAGTTAAAAAAAAATGGATAACCTTCTAAATAGTAATTCACTATGGAAAGATGATATTCAACCAGAAATGTTTAAATATGGAGGCGTAAAAGTTTTACAGTGGCTACATTTCATAATTCTGAAGTTCTTGTCAGAGAGTCAAATTCCAGATGATTAGAGCAGAGCTCTCATACTTGAGAAAGGAAAGTGGCATTAAATTTGATATCAAAAATGGAGATGTTAATCTCAGCTCTCTACTTTATGCAGATGATGTTTTACTTATTTATTTAGAAGTATATGTTATACTTCTTAATATTGTAGTATATGTGTGCAGGATTCTCTGACCAAGTTGAATAAGTGTTGTAATAAATTTAGTATGAAAATTGACAATAAAAAGACAGACCATGAAAATAAGCAGAAACATTGAAAACATCAACTGTATCTAGAATGGAGAGCCTAGGATCAAGTAAAATATTTAATCTATTTAGACACTATTTCTAGTGAAGATGGCAAATTAAATGTGGAAATAGACAGCAGAATAGCAAAGTTGGTATGAATAGGAAATCAACTGAATAAGTTCATGAATAAGAGAGAAATTAGAAATTGGTTAGAATAGAACACTTGATTAAAGACTGTAGACACATATGAGAGTTCTGAGTTATTTTTGATTTTTATGGCAAAAAGACATCAAAAATCATACTGTACCAGGACACAGGTTACAGCAGTGCATATGGTAAAGGGTTAGTAGGACACAAACATCCATGCCCGTGGCAGGATTCGAACTCAGCCTCTTGGCTGGAGAGTGGATATGCTAACCACTCAACCAACCAGGCTGGCTTGAGAGTTCTGAGAAAGATTAGTGAAGTGAACAGATGGCATCAGTACTAGTCACTTGCCTAGCCTGAGCCTTATATTCTTCATGCAGCTGTTCCCCACATCTCTTTTTATGCGCCTTCCATAATCTCTTTTTCTTCTGCAGTTCTGTTTTTATTCCTTTTGTCATCCATTTCACTCCAAATTACTTTATCTTCTTCACTCGATGCGTACAATCTGTCATTGCTGTCAACAATTTTTTCTTAAGTATCTCCCATGCACTAACGATTCCTCATCCTTAAAATTCTTTCATCTATTGTACTGCTGCAAGCTGGTTTCTAAGTCTGTGATAGTCACCTGCCTTATAATTCCACATTACTTCCTTCTGTTTTGATACCTCCCAATGCCTATTCATCCTCCAAAGTCAAGACTACATGATCACTCTCACCAACAGGGGTCAAAGAATCTTGAATAACTATTATATTATACATAGATTCATTCATATTCAGGTTAGGAAATGCATAAGCATTCAGCAAATCTGTAATTAGGAATTTTAGATTTTTTTTATTAAAAAAAAACAAACGATTTATTTACAAATAAAACATAATTTACCAATTTGAAACTTTGGAATCATCCATTCACTCACAATAGGCAAGTTACAGTATACAGCCTCTTTCCCTATTAGGTCAATCCCACCTTCCAGCTCATTGGGCTTTACAAACTCTGTGAGCATTCCTGCTGTGAATGGATATCTTCCTAGTTGGAGGAAATGCCAACTAGATCTACTTGATAGTTGATGACTAGATGACTTTTATCGCTCAGTGAAACACCATCACATTCCACCTTATTGAAAGCCTGAAGTAGCTGACACCATGTTTGGCCTCTAGAGCAAGAGTTCCAATTTTTATACTGCTCTCTTCTCCATGTAGTACAAGCATACTTAGTCCCTAAACATCCTCCATTTAAGGGTGCATCATTAAAAATGATAGTGATGCTGACTGGCTGCCGAATAGTGCACAGGTTTGGACCTGTGCACTATTTACCTGTAGAGGGAGTTCAAGTAGTGGTTTGTGTGGGGCACTGTTGAGACTACATTATGGGAAGGAGACTGTTTAGATGTCATTGCTATTGTCCTTGCATGTCTCTACTCTATCTTTTCATCTAACTCTGAACTAAAAATGAAATGTGCAAACATTGAAGGTGATACTGCAACTGAAATAAATTTCTTTCAAAAACTAATCCCAACAAAAAAAAAAAAATCAAACTAAGGACAATATACAAAATATGCCAGAATCCCTTTAAAAAAAACTTGCTTTCACATCTGTTTTACCAACATTTGTGACATGAACGCCAAATAAGCAATCTACATCATCAAGATTCCTTTCATTACAAGGGTGGCACTTATGCCTTTTTGAGATCTGACATTGCATGCCAGAGAAGGCTTAATATTTCATATTTTCTTGCTCTGTTCAGTAACATTAATCTTCTGTATTTACTGGTCTCCAAACGGTAAAAACCATTCTATCCTCTTCCTATCCCTGAAGCTCACCCTTCTTGAAGTCCAAGTAGCAAAATGATCTTCCTAGGTGACCTTGATGTCACAACTCTAACTGGTTCACCTTTTCCAACACCACTAACCAAGCTGGATGAGATGCAAAGGTTTTTGCTATAGCACAAATCATACAACTACCTGCCCAAATTCCTGATAAACCTCACCACTTTCCCAATACTCTTTATCCCCTTTTAACCATTTTTCCTTCCAAATATTCCATAGAGGTCATCTCTCCTCTTGGTAACTGAGATAATGTGCATGTCTTCTCTCACAGACACAGAACACTTTCTGCTCTGACCACTCCTAATTTTGTCCTTTTGGAACTATAAAGGTGCCAAGCTTCTTTCCCAACCCTCACCCATATCCCCCACCACCCACACACGCACCATACTGATATGCTTATATGTTCTTCTATCTCTCATGTTTGAGATTAATATAAAAAAAATAATAATAATAAAATGAAATAAATTCAGAGTCAAATTATTTCTAAAGATGTCTTTGTGAATACAGTATTAACATTCTGTCCCACAGTATTCTTTTAATCTCACAAAATTACTTCAAATGTGTGTGAGAGAGAGACAGCTTTAGCAAAATTGCTTCTAAAGATAGGTGTCAATGAGAATGCAATATAATGTTCTCTGTAACTAACAATCTTCCTTGAATACTCACAAAATTACTTAAAAATGAAAGGGTGAGATAATTTCAAGGAAAATTGCTTCTAAAGACCAATGCCTGTGAGAACACACAATGATATTCTTTTTATATCCTCTTAAAACTTTTAAAAAAATATTGAGAGAGAAATAGCTCGTTTCTTCTTCACAACAAAAATCATAATATCCCAGATATTATATTTTGAATAATAACCAGAGGTTAGAATATATCAATATCATTTAAGACATCATATTCCAAATAACTAAAGACAACAAACTATTTCCTTTAGACATTCATTAGTTATTTCACAAGGATCACATTTTTTTATATCATAAATTCCTTAAATAGAAGAAAACTTCTGAAATGTCATTATGAGTGAATGCCAAATATTTCGCCACTGAACCTATTCTTCTCAGTTACATCATTCTGATGATTAGTTAGTGACAGCAATACATCATCTTCTTTCTTTTTTCTTTCACTACACGTTATTCCCGTTTCCTATGCAGGGTCCGCGTGTTATTTAGATGCGACTTCATGTTAGTACCACTCCCAACCGACTGGTCGTGTAGTCTGCTGCTGGGGGAATATATTTGACTGTAGAAGCGTATGTTCACGGGGCTGGTTTGCCTGCTTGCGGGATCAAAAACGCCAGATAAACTGGCGGAAAAACCCTACTTGGCTCAAGATCCTCAAAATTCCTCACGTCTTCGACGAGAATCGAACCTGGGACACTCCTTCCCCAGGCATATGGTTGCGAAGTGCAAAGCCACTAGGCTAACCGCATGACAGCAATACATCATAATATCCTATTTCTGTGCATTATTTTTATTTCTTCATAGCTGTTAGTTCTGGTTATTGTTAAGTTCTTTATGTAGGACATTCTTGGTCTGCTTCTTTCCTTCCAGAGTATCCTCCGTTATTTCTGTAAGCAGCACTCCTTGCCTTAGATGATCAATAAGAGAATAAAAAGCCCAATTAGGCTTTTTATTCTCTTATTAATATAATTTATTAATGACTGCTCTTCTTGAACCATATTTAGAACATCTTCATTAGTTTCCTTTCTAACCAACCATTTTAACCTATATTGATTAAATACTGCCAGTTATGATACATGAGAAAAGAAAGATTCTTCTTAATTTCTAATTATTTGAAGAGCCAAAGGCTTCAATTCGGCGACATAACTTATTTAAGTTAAAGGGATATTACATTCCATATTGTTTCTTAGCCGAATAAGAAACAATACGGGATGTAATATCCCTTTAACTTAAATAAGATTCTTTTTAAGATTCTTGAAGATTCTTTTAGCAAACTTCTTACTTCAAAAGTTCTTTCGATTTACCTCAGATGTTCATTTTTGATGTCCAATCTCCAATTTTTTTTTTCCTTTGTCATTGTTTTATCTTCCACCATAGCAGCAATGTCTTCCTCTCTCTCTCTCTCCTCCTTTCCACTTCTGCCCGTTTTATCACTCCTAATGAAGCATGTTCCAAATTAATGTCTGACTGTATTTATCACATAATGCATATTATTTTCACAAAATTAATGGCTAGAAATTTTAAACAAAGAAAATAAATAATTCAACAACAAAAAAATATCTGCAAAAACTTCTGTTATTTTCCATAATACAGTCATGTTCCTTTAATATTTATGGAGATACAAAAAAACCTGCATATAATTAAATTTTCATATTTTAATATTTCCCATTATTATTTTTATATTAATCTACAAAAGTTACTGTTGCAGATATATCTGAATACATTAGATAATTCTATTACAGAGAGATTATTTTACCTAATATCCTCATTTTAATATGATACTTCTACTGATGCCATCTGTTCACTCCCCTAATCTTTCTTGGAACTCTCATATATATGGTCTCCAGTTAATGATCAAGAGTATTTCCAACCTAGCTGTTAAAGTTAAAATTGGTTTGAACATTGTCTTGTATACGGCCAGTTCAGTGTTTTGAATAATTTCTCTCTTATTTCATATAAATTTATTCAGTCTTCTACTATACCAGCTTTGCTAATTCTATTGTCTACTTCCATATTTAATTTGCCATCTTCACTAGAAATTGTGCTTAAATAGCTGAAATGTTTATAGGTTCTCTGTTCAGGATGCAGTGCATGTTTTCAGTGCTTCTGCCTACTTTCATTCTCTTTTTCTTTTTATTGCTGATTTTCATGCCAAATTTATCAGTTTAATCAGGGAATCTTGCAGACTTCTAATGGATTTATAGAGGTATAACATCTGTATAAAGTATAGAGCTAAGATTAACATCAGTAATTTTGATATCAGGTTTAATACCACTTTCCTTCATGTGACCCATATAGATGATGAATAACAAGTAGAGATAATATACACTCTTCTCTTCTCTTTAAAGGTACCTGTAGCAATAATGATCAAACAACAAAAATAACATGATAACCATGGTAATTAACTTTAATGATAAGCACAGACATTTTGTACTGAAACTAACATCATCAATCTGTGGAAAAAACAACAAGCAATTCAAAGAACATGAATAAAAGGTAATACAGCAATCAGTTTACAATTTAAAAGGTTGTTTTTGCATGCTAGAGATAATATTTAAAATAAAATATTTAAAGACTATATACTGTATTTCTGATATTACATATGATGAGAATCTAAACTTTGGGTGTGTGTGTGTGGAGGGTGGACACGCAATCATTTCAATTCAGGTTAGGCTAGTGCAAACAGACTTCACAACCTTTTCCAAAAGGTGTTCATACTTATAACTGTTTCTATGGAAAGACTAGCATCATCACACAGGATATTGTGTTTATTATTCATACTGTGCTGTGCCAGACCAGACTTTTGATGTTATAGGTATCCAGTGTAGTATTCAATTCTTTTTTCCACTGAATGACCTGCTTGCCCAATTTTATTTACAAGGGATCTGGTAATCACCAGCTGAAGACAGAGGTGACAGTTTGTCTTTTGTAAATGATAGCAGATGAGAAATTTTGTTGATAGGAAAATGTGTGGGATTAAGATGAAACTTTTTTAAAATTCTGCTAATAGGTTCAATAGATGCTAGAATATAAGGAATTCAAAACCCTGTGGTCTAGCAAAGAATTCTTAAGGTGTTGAAATGTATGAGTCAGCTATCTGTTGGATATAATGGTTGTAATCATTTAATTCCATTAAAGTTTTAATAGTGAGAAGTTCTTGTTGTAAGCCTGAGAGAGAGAGAGAGATGTAAACATTATGCACTTATTAATTAATAATTTGACAACACTGATATTTTGGGAGGTGTGATGAGCAGACTTTTGATGTATATATATCTGCCTGTAAAGTAGGTGTTTGATAACCTACTCACACAGTTACTGGTATTTTGTCAACCAGTGGTTGACAAAATACCAGTAACTGTGTGAGTAAGAAGGATGTCCAAGAATGGTAAACTACCAGCATTTTCTTTTTCCATGGTGTTGACTACTTAGGTGAAGGCTGTTGATCTGATATAAGAAGATGGTAAGTTTATTTTCAGAATGAAGTCATTGATGTAGTGTAACGAGTGAGATGGTTTAGGATGAGGATGAAAACAATATATCTTCCAGACGGTTCAAAAAAATAGTTTGCAAAAGGTGCCGACAGGGCTCTCAATGGCTATGCATTCAATCTGTTTATAGCACTTATTTTTCCAGCTGAAATATCCTGATTGCGCAACTATTTTTACAATTGTAACAATTGTATAACTTAAAAAGCACTAAAGAAATCTTTTTAGTGTTTTTTTTATTGTTATTCAAATAAATTTAATTCTTTAAAAAATATTTTTATAATATTTGTGTGTATGTGAGAGAGAGAATTTTGTTATCAGTGTTGAGAATTTTCCATTGTCTTTGTTGACTACTTTTTTATATTTGAGAAAAATTTAAAGATATGAGAACAATTTGATTAGTTGGTGCTGTTACTAGATTAGATCAGAATCAAGTGATGAGTGTAGATTTGTTAGAAAGTATTATGTTACAGCTATTGATATTATTATAAAGTAGTCTCGGTGGAGTGAATAGCATATCTATCATATTTCATCTTAAATTCATTCAGACTCTTAGCATTTACAAAACATTTTGAGAGCACATTTCACTCATCATGACCACTGCATGTAAAAAATATATTTCTCACCCCCCCCTCTCCACCACATCTTTAAACAACTTACTGGGATAGCTTCACGTTCCCCCTCCCCCACCTTCTGCTCTGTATATAATCCCATCTGTATTAATCTGGTAACCTCTCTCTTCCAACTTACAGATCTCTGTTATATCACCTTTTATCTGCCTATCCACAAAGCTCTGCATTTACATTTCCTCAACTTCTTCACATCTGTTGTGATATAGGAACGCTGCTCATATTTGGTCCATGTGTGGTCTGACTAGTGCTTTATACAGTGGCATAGCCTCCTTATCTCTTTGCATCGTGCTCCTTGTCCTAGCATAATGTACTCTGCTAAGACAAGGAGTATAGTGTGGAATGTGCTTCAGGAGATGGATGATGTTTAGGATTTGGGGATAATGGTGAACAGTGACATGAAGTTCAGAGAGCACACTGTAAGTTTGCTCTCTGAGTGAACCATGTAGTACAGTGATTAGTAGTGAGGTTAGTAAACTCTGTCTGTCGGGATGAAAGTGTGCCTCAACAGAGTAATCATTATTTTTCTTATATTTCATTTTTTCCTGGAATTTGTGATTGTCTGTGAAAACACTAGTGGTGATGATGGATGATAGATGGTGGTGGTGAAGATGATGATGGTAGTTGCTGTCATTGTAGTTGGTGGAGACAGTTGTAGAGTAGGTGCCCTCCCTCAATGAGTCTTTGGGCTCCTTGGAGGTGTTACGTAATAATAATAATTTGATAGTCCTCGCAGTTAGCCTAGTGGCTGTGCGCTTTGCAACCATATGCCTCAGGAAGGAGTGTCCTAGGTTCAATTCCCGTCAGTGATGTGAGGAGCTGAAGGATCTTCCTCAGCCATAGCCAAGTTAGCCGATCTTGGGTGTGGACAGTAAGGTTTTCCCCAGTTTATCCTGGGGTTTTTCATCCCGCAAATCAGGCAAACTGGCTTTGAGAACTCAGTACTACAGGACATAGGATACACTGGGGCATAGGGCTGACCACCTTATCCTGTGAACTGTTTGAGATCCGATGATTAATAAATCCTTGACACTGCAATGTAAAAGATGGTATATAGAAGATCAGATCAGATGAGATAATAATATGATTGAAAAGGTGGGAAGAATATGACCACTCAGTATCTATACATTGACATGATGCTGGGTTGTTAGCATAAAATGTGTGAGTGAGTATAAGGATTTTTGAATTTTAAAAATTAAGGATATATATTGTAAGTAAACTTCTCCAGTTGTTCTCAAAGTTTGTGTTTCCTTTTTTATACACCATCCTGTTCCACTGGTATTTATCCTGCACTTTGAAAATTAGCTCATGTTCAATTAGTTCCATAGAAAGTTAAACATTTTTGTATAGCTACTGTCCAATTGTTTTCAATTTTTTTTGTAAGAGGGTGGTCTGAAAAGTTCTTGGCCTAACAATGAAAAAACGAATTTATAATTTCAAAATTATTTTTATTTTTCAACATAATCTCCTTTAAGACTAATACATAGTTTTTGATTTTTCTGTTGATATTATCGTACCATAATCTTTGGCTATCTCACTTAGATCTAAAATAGCTTTCTGTAAGTTATCTTCAGATTTCCTAATTATTATTTGGTCGTCGGCAAAAAGGATAGCGTTTAAGTTCACTGTAGGAGAAAGTTTAGTTCCTTGATGTAAATTTTTATTCCATTTTATTATTATTTCATTTAAGTAAATATTAAAAAGAGTTGCTGAGAGGGGACATCCCTGTCGGACCCGTTGGTTTATCTCTCTCGTATATGATAATCAAAAGCTATGGCCTTTAAAGGACAAGATCCAGCAACAATTAAAATAGTAATAGATAACAAAATTTAGAACAGGTGAATTCATTTAGCTACCTAGGATGTATGATCACATATGAAAATGAAAAAGATATAAATGTAAAAATTGCAAAATATTTAAAAATAACAGGTGTAATTAACTCTATATTTAAACCAAACCTAGTTCAAAAACAAACCAGACTAAAAGTATATAATACATTAGTCCTACCAGTCTTAATGTATGGAAGCGAAATGTGGACAATAAAACAAAAAGACAAACAAAGATTAATAACAGCAGAAATGAAGTTTATGAGAAAAACTGCAAAGTATACCCTATTTGATCACAAATGAAATAAAGAAATTATGAAAGAATTAAACCAAGAACCAGTAATAGAAAAAATTAAAAAATATAAACATAAATGGATGGAACACGTTCAAAGAATGAAAATAGAAAGATTACCAAAACAAGCATTAAAATACAAGCTATTAGGAAAAAGAAAACCAGGACGTCCTCTTAAACAATTCAACGATGACTTCTAAGGCCGGAACAGGCCATGCTAGGCCTAAATCCTTGATATGCATGATGATGATGAAGACTAATACATTTATTCCAGCGATGCTGACCAGCGAGGAAGAATTTTAGTTTTGGGAAGAAACAGAAGTCAGAGGGAGCTAAATCTGGGGAATAGGGTGGATGGTCCAACAATTCATAGTGCAGATCCCTTAATTTTCCCATTACCAAAACACTTTTGTGGGCAGGTGCATTGCCCTGGTGAAAGATGATTTTTTTTCTTCTGCAAACCGGATCTTTTCTCACAAAATTTTTCGTCTATTCTGGTTAAAAGATCGGAATAATATTCCCCAGTTGTTGTTTTACCTTTTTGATTGAACAAGCTGACTTCAGGCCGGGAAGAAGTTGCTGTGACCAGGTCCTGGTCCTGACAACACAGATTGAAGCAGGCTTCCAGAAGAAACTTAAATCTGAACCACTTTCATTGACCTAACATCAGCTTATGACACAGTCTGGATCACGGGCCTCCTCCTAAAGCTAGGAAATATTATAAGGTGCAAAAAAACTTTCCAGCTTTTTGAATCCATTCTCTCTAACAGAAAGATCTGGAAAAAAGAGCTGGCCCAGATTCCTTCACAACGGTCTCCCAGAGGGCTCTGTATTATCCCCTTTACTCTACGTGTACGACTTACCACATACCAACTCAAGCAAGTATATGTATCTGCTCTGATGACCTAGCAATCCTACATCAATCTACCTCCTTTGCCAACCTGGAATCAACCTTGAACACAGACCTAAACATCCTGGAAGAGTACTTCAAGCAGTGGTACTTGAAGCCAAATCCAGCAAAAACTGTGTCCACAGTATTTCACCTGAACAATGTAGAGGAGAATCGACACCTCAACCTTTTTTTCTGTGAAAAAATGGTAGAACACGAGCCTCACCTGAAATACCTTGGAGTGAGCCTGGACAGAAGCCTAACCCATAAAAGGCACATCACCAACTTATCCAACGAAATTAAAATGAGAAACAATATCATTTCAAGGCTTGCTGGAACAACCTGGGGTTGTGATGCAGAAGTCCTAAGGTCATCTTCACTAGCCCTTGCATTCTCTGCAGCAGAATATTGTGCCCCTGTCTGGGAAAGAAGTGCACACACTAACATCATAGACACCCAGCTAAACTCTACCATGTGCATAATTAATAGGACAGTGAGAAGCACCTCTCTCTCTCCTGCCTGCCTGTCCTATCTAACATTGCTCCACCAAACACACGGAGAAGACAAGCCTCGATTAAAGAATTTAATAAAGCAATGAGCAACCCGCTCCTGCACCAGACTCTCATAAATCCACCTAATCTTTGCCTAAAATCTAGAAAGCCTTTCTGGTCCACGGACAAGCTCTCTTCAACTCCCCTGCCATCAACATCTGACATGTGGAAAGAATACTGGTCCAACAATCTCCCAACAAACAGCTTCCTGGTAGAAGATCCCTGTGCTCTGCAGCCTGGTTTTGCTCTTCCCAGGAAGATTTGGTCATCAATCAGCAGGATCAGAGCTAATCAGAGCTGATGTGGCTACCTACCTACTACATAAATAGAGGCTGTTAGACAACCCTTATTGTGATTGTTCACCCATGGCTCAGACGATTACTCATATTGTGAACGACTGCCCAAGGCATCAATTTCACAGTGGTGGCCTACAGGACTCACAAGGTGATGGATGAGGCCTTGGATTGGCTTTCCAGGACTGGACATTGATTTTGTTGAATTTTGAATGAAAATATTTTAACCAAGAAATATCTCATTCAGAATTTAACAAGAAAAAAAAAACTAATAGGGGAAATGCTTGTAAATAAGTATAAAGATACTAATTTGTTTAAAGAAATATACTAATACAAACTTTGTAATATTAATTAAAGGTGAAAGATGTCATTTTTTTTGTAAAAAGATTATAATGTAAGAGGTTTCTCTATAAGATATATGTTATAGCGTAATAACGAAGGATCAAAGTCCATTAACGACAACTTCGGATAAATTGTTTAGCCGACGGCAATTTGCTTACGTGCGAACAGCATGCGCACAGTGTTTTCCGGGAAAACGCAGTAATCGTACGGAGTATTCCAGGAAGATAAGAATGAAATAGGAGCCGGGCGCAAAAAAGGAAAGTTTTGGGTGAAAGAGGGCGCTAGAGATACGAGGTATAAAACGGGTTTGTCATTACAAACTATTTGATAGAATGACTTTGTAATTTCCTTGTTTGAAATTACATAAGCATCCATGTAATTTCACATGGATGCTTATGACAGATGCACCAACTTAGGAAAAAAAAATCTCGCTGATAGTGTTGGCATCTATGGTCGAGGCCGAGAACTTTTCAGACTATCCTCATAGATGTAGAAATCCATGAGCAATGCAGCTTCTTGTGTTACGTTCCTGAGAAACCTTTCAACTAATAAGTCATTGCCATTCTGGATTCAGCTACTGTCAGTCAACAGGTAATGTTAATGTTCTTGCACATGTTACGATGAAAAAGTTTGAGAAACTCGATTGTTGCTCTTGATGTTCCTAAGACATTTGATTGGATTTGGCACAACGGCCTATTAAAAAAAAGCTCTCTTTCTGCTTTCTCTCTGATTGCATCTACATGTTATATGTGCAATAGTTTGTGGATCTTCATCCTAACATTTTGCAAATAATGCTGAAGTACCACAGGATTTTCTTCCTTCTTTATATCATCGGCCTTCTCCAGTTATCTTCAGATCCAATCCACAGTTTTATTGACGATAATTTATTGTATTCCTCTATTTTGTTTTATGAACCTTGCACTCCAGAAATTAACCAAACATGCAGAATATCTGCAATTCTAAATACAGATATTCAAATTATTCCTTTTAGTTTTCAGACTGCATTAATCTTTTTTTATTTCTCACGGGGGAAAAAAAAATCACTTTTCTTACTTTTGACAACACACACAAATCTCTAAATCAGATCAGATTACTCTATCCTCCATTCTTCTTGGTATAAACATATTACAAATATTACTTCCTTCCCAACATTGCAGTTTTCCTCTTTTATTCAATGTGTTACACCATCTCTGAACCAGTTATTGAAATTGTACGTATTGCCAAAATGTCTATTGACTGTTGTTCTCACATTGCTCCTCTAAGGACTCCTTAAAAATCTTGGCTTAGTACAGATGAGATGAATAACTTGGTTGGCTGAGTGAGTAACATATCAACAATCCAGCCAATAGACTGTGAATATGAATTTTTTGTAAATGTTTTTAGTTGGCAGATGAATTTCATCCCTGCTTATTGGTATCATTGAAGTGATTTGAAAAAGTTCATCTTTGGTCTCTGGATCAGGATTTTGGAATTATCTAATCTTTAGTCTGCCCATGGTACTAGTACAAGTGTATTAGAGGCTAACAGCCTTTTCTGAATGGGATTTACTTAACTTTTTTTTTTATTTATTTTTATGACCAATCCCTTACTAGTTCACTACAATAGCTTTCACACTTCGTTCATTCCTTCAACTCTTGGCCTTTGGAAATATAGATGAAGGAAGCTTCTTATATATTTCCTACAGAGTACAATCTATAGTCCTTGAAGTCCACTGTTAAATTTCTATTTTCTCCTCAACTTTATGCCTATGTTTAGTACTAACTAATGTTCTATAGGTTGAACAATTTCTTTGCACATGGGATGATCACCATTAAAAATAATAAATAATGAAAAATTCTTTTTTTTTTTTACACCTTTTTCCTCTTCCCAAACTGAAAAAATATGAAAGTTCTATTTCATATCACTTGAAATTAATTTCTTTATTAAGAATTAATTTATAATTAATTCTTATGAATACTATGTATTCAGTCTTCTTCATCTTTCCATCAAACCCTAGCTGAAAATAGGATAATTAATTCTATTAATGGATCTTATTTCAGATACATGCTTGCATTGTAACTTACTAACTTTAGTATTCTTTTATAGCACTAATGCTCTCCAACTTTTTCACACCCTTTCTTTCCTGCTATGGTATTTTCATAGCACACTAGGTTTTACTGTTGAAGGAGGCGAGTTTGCCTTTCTCATAAAATTGTGTGGCAGGCATTTACCAGCAAATAGTCAGAACTGACTTCAGAACACACAATTCAGATATAAAAATACTGGCCTCATCATGCCTTTAGTTTGTATCGTTATCTGTAATTGCAGCCTGCTTCAGTATTGAGGAGTAGCATCAGCTTGTCAGGAGTTCAGCATCCACAGGAACTTTGACTAAGTTAGTAAATACAGTATTTAATGACCTTAAATTATTTCTGATTATTTAAAAAAATAAATAAATAAAGGTGATTAGCAGAGGCCCCTCTGAAATCTTCAACACTGATGAAAGTAAGTAGCTTTGTTTCATTGCATTTATGACCTATGGATCATCTAACATAAATTTAATATAATATATATTTATCCTTCAGGTATGGAATTTGCATGTTCTCAAGCTCCTCGTTCTATGCAAAGTATTATTATGGGATTGTTTTGCTTTTGTACTGGAGTTGGAAGTTTTTTGGGAACTGGCTTATTATTTTCACTTAAGACTTTATGGCTTAAGGAAGAGAAGGATACTGGAAACATTAATTATGGTCATTTGGACTATTACTTTTTTGTTCTTGGAGGAATTCAGACCATTTCATTATTGATGTTCATATTTGTATCAAGAAGGTTAAACATTAAAAAAAGAAGCAGTAGTTTATCAAGAAGAGGATCATTGTTTACAGGTAGCACAAATCAGATTGTTCAGTGAAACACCTAAAAATTTATGGACTTGATTTGCAGTATGCTCAAGATGTTATATGTTTGATAGTGTATAATGTAGTTGTTTCAGTGATCCATTTTGTGATTAAAATCAGAATGTAAATTTAATAATCATAGCAAAAAGTTTTTTTTTTACTTAAAGCTTTTCCTTTTCCTCTTGTCATAATTTATTCACTGTGTAACCCTTTGAAGATTATATATTATATTATGTACTATATGAGAAAAGTTCTACTCTTTCAAGCATGTTTATTAATTTTAATGAGCTAAAACACCATTTTTTTACCAAATATTTATTTCCTGTTTAAGAAGAACTGTAATTGGTGCTTGTTAGGTTAATTTGTTATGATTAAACTATCAAGAAATTCAAATTAAGTGTTACCATTTGAATCAGTATATAGATTGAATCAGCATAACTAAATATTTGCTCCTCTTCAAAAGTAATTCTGTTCTTATTTTTAATACTTGTCTAAAATAATGCTATCAAAAAAAATATATACACACACATCATTTTGATAGTTGAATATGAATAATGTTTTTATTAAGAATTTTCATTCTGATGAAAATAAGTTATTGTCACAATGTTTGAAAATCATTCACAGTTTCTGCACTCTGCCACTGCATTATGCATTCCACCCACCACTCCAATAAAAAATATATCAAACTCTGTCTTGTCTTTCATATGCTGTCCTTGTATAACTTACAGAAATGGTCTTTTGTTCTCCTCCCACTCTATGTATACAGTTTACTCTGTTAATCTAATATAAACCACCTCATTAACTGATAATACTGACCCTCCTCTCTAACAAATCACTACAGATGGCATTCCATCAGCATTGTTCAGAACACTGTTGCAGAGACCTGTTATTATTTTGTTTCTCATCTCTGGAGACCTTTCTGAACTCATTTCCATGAAAACAATATAAGCAGATCTGTGCACATTAGTCTAAATGCAGTATGATTAAGGTTTTATATAATAGAATGATAATTTTATCTCTACATGTCAATGTCTTCCCTAATATTGACAGTCTCGTGTTCTCCCATGCAATATATTCTCCCTAAAGTTCATCAGTTTTTCTTGTTGTTTTTTTCCCACAGGCATTCTCAAAATGATTTCAGTTTGGTTTTCTTCTTATTATAAGTTATTATATAATAAAAGTGTATGCATGAGCCAAAATAATGTGTGCCTTACATAAATAAAGTTTACAATCCTTGTCAGATGTCATCTCCTTCCAGGAGGTTGACTACCATGAGCTTCCACCATGTACGGTTTGTGCTTCTCTTTTACATTCTTCACAGGACAAAAAAATCCAGTCCTTAATATTTCCCATCCAATCTGTTCTTTGTCTTCCTCTTCTTTTTCCTTTTATCATTCCTTCTAGAAGTGTTTTTTGTAGGGATTCATGCCTTGGTATGTGAACCAAGGTAGATGGTTTTCCTTTTCTTAATGGTTTTCAACAGAGTATTATCTTCTCCAATCATCTCTAATATTTTTAAATTAATTTTTTTGGCAGTCTATAGGACTTTAAGAATTCTTCTGATGATCCAAATTTCAAAGGCTTTTAATTTATTTTTACAATATTTTGATATTCTCCAGGTTTCTGCTCCATATAACAGTGTTGACCATACGTACGTAGCATTTGGACAGCCTAATTCTTGTTTTTTTGTGAATTTCCCTTGAGGTCAGAATGTTTTTTCAGAAGTTTACTATACACTATCACTAATCATTAAAATAAATAAATGTTTATAGTAGTTATGTTATGAGTATTTATGTACTCATACATATCTACTTACATATTCCCATTCTCAAGCAAAAGTATATGTATCATGATATGTATACTTATGTATTGTTTAATCATATACATGATTAAATGTAATTTCTTTATTGTACGATGAAACCTGTTGAAAATTTATGACTAAACAAACACACGTAATAACCACAGTAATAAGTTTTAATAAGTAAATATTTCATCCTAAATATCTTAGGACATCGTCAGAACAGTTAATTCAAACAATACTAGGAATATCATACAGTTAGGGCGCATGATTACAATGGAATCCCAATATGTGTGCAGTAGCGTGTTATTAAATTAAAATATATCTGGGAAAAAAAATAGATTACATTAAAAATAAGATAACATATATAAAAAATTATTTTACACAATTTTGTGTGACAATTTCCCATACTTTAGGAATAGCAAGAACATCATTACGGTTTAGATTTGTTCTGTGAAGTAGGGCTTCAGCACTTTCTTTATATAAACGTTCATGTTTATATAAAGATCTATGTAGAAGTTTGGTCTTTTTCCAATAGATCCTATGGTTTGGGTCTTCAACTCCTTGTTGTGCGAGGCCAGATTTCTGCAGTTTGATAAGACAGATATGGTCTTGATTCAAAATGCATTTATGAACAGATCTACCTGTCTGTCCATAGTAAGACAATTTACAGGAGCATGGAACCTTGTGCACGCTAGGTAGCATCACTGGTAAGAGTTTGTCTTTAGGAGAAGGTAACAAGTTATAGATCTGGTTAATTGGTTTGTAGGTAGTAGCATTTCACCGAAATGCTTTCCATATTTAGATTTTATACACAACATTGAAAAAAACATCGGCCGTCTTTCCAGTATTGAGGCCAATAGACTTCGTTACGAAATAGCCAAAATAATCTATGATGCCAAACTTTCGGACTTGAGTATCCCACCATCAAAATTGAAAGCTCTTACCTCCTTAAAACGTAATAAAAACATAATCATCACCAGAACTGACAAGGAAAATACCACTGTAGTTCTAGATACCATATCATATGACCGAAAAATGAATTTACTACTCTGAGATTGAAATGCATACGCCAAACTTGATTATGATCCTACAAAAAGACAACTCAAGAAACTAAACAAGTTACTTGATGAAACCACTTCCTTAGATGAAGAAACAATAAAAAAACTCAGGATATACCATGCTAGGCCTTCTAGAATATATGGATTACCTAAGCTTCACAAGAATAACGTTCCACTCAGACCCGTCGTGGATTCTATTAGTAGCCCAACTTACAAATTATCAAGATTTTTATCTAACCTTCTCCATCCTCACTCAGCCTCATCAAATAAACAAAAATAAGACATTCAACTGTTGGAAACTGATATTGCTAATTAGCTTCGACATTTTCTCCTCTTCACTAATATTCCCCATAACGAAACTGTAGACTTGTTAACTCAAAAATTTCCATCTGATATTATCAAATTATTCAAATTTGTTATTACGTCCGGTTACTTCCCTTGGAAAGAGAAAATTTACAAGCAAGAGGAAGGAACAGCAATGGGGTCTCCCTTATCACCAAACTTAGCCAACCTGTTTCTTGAATAAGTTGAAGAAAAAATTTTCACGTTTAAACCCAAACCAAAAATTTGGCTATGATATGTTGATGATGTCTTTGCTGTCTGGGGTCATTCCGAACAAGAACTACACCTGTTTCTAGATAAAATAAACCTTATTCATCCTTGAATCAAATTCACGCTAGAAAAATAATCTCCACTGGGTATCTCCTTTCTGGATTGACACATCCAAAAAAAAAAGAAGATGGTTCCATCTCCACTTCTGTCTATTGCAAGCCAACATTTTCAGGTCACTACATTCACAATTCTTCTGCTCAGCATCCATCTCAAAAATTTGGCATCATTAAATCATTAGTAACCAGAGCACACAGATTCTGCTCCTCTGAAGAATCTCTAAACCAAGAATTGGAAATAATCAAAAATACAGCTATGCTAAATGTATGCAATCTTAAAACAACTCAAAAAAAAATCATCAGTCACTTTCCCACACATCAACCTAGACAAGAACAAGCTCGTAGGATTCCCATACCTTATGTCAAAGGCATCTCCAAACGTCTTTCAAAAATGAAGAAATACAAACTTGCTACTATCTACAAACCAATCAACCAGATCTATAACTAGTTACCTTCTCCTAAAGACAAACTCTCACATCTGATGCTACCTGGCATGTACGAAGTTCCATGCTCCTGTAAATTGTCTTACTATGGACAAACAGGTAGATCTGTTTATAAACGCATTTCGGAACATCAAGACCATATCCGTCTTATCAAACACAGAAATCTGGCCTCACACAACACTGAGTAGAAAACAATAGGATCCATTGGAAAAGAACCAAACTTCTTCATAGATCTTTATATAAACATGAACGTTTATATAAAGAAAGTGCTGAAACCCTACTTCACAGACCAAATCTAAAACGTAATGACGTTCTTGCTATTCCTAAAGTATGGGAAATTATCATACAAAATTGTGTAAAATAATTTTTTATATATATTATCTTATTTTTAATGTAATCTTTTTTTTTTTTTTTTTTTCAGATATATTTTAATTTAATTTTATAACACGCTACTGCACACATATTGGGATTCCATTGTAATCATGTGCCCTAATTGTATGATATTCATAGTACGAATTAACTGTCTGATACTTAGGATGAAATATTTACTTATTAAAACTTATTACTGTGGTTATTATGTGTGTTTGTTTTCAAATGTATTTTCTTGAAAGTGTGTGTGTGTGTGTAATATTTTCAGGGGATGTGGAATCCAACTGATAATTTGTGACAGTTTTGTTAAGAAATAGCTAATTAATCCATAATGGAATACATAATTTATTTTAGCATTCTACTGATTTGAAATACAGTGGTATCTCGCTAATCCGAACCTCTTTAGTCCGAACCCCCCAGTAAGCCGAACTGCGGTTTGAAAGTAAAAAAAAAGTTTTATTTATTAGGTATTATTATTATTATTTTGTACACTATTATTTTTATTTAATAATTATTATTTTAACTACTATTATTTATTTTATTATTATTACAGTACAGTATTTCTTTCATACTATCGATTGTATGATTATATTGTAAGCCTATTTTAATTTATTGTGCGTGTTCACGTTTGCTTTTTTATACTGTACAGTAAGTATTGTATTGTCGGCATGAATCACCGAATTTGAAATCAAATCAGATGCAGAAATTATAAATATGACGCTACAGAATGAATTAGAAGATGATGATGACGATAAAGAACTCGAAGAAAAAAAAAGTAAAACATGAAGAGGTAGGTGACAGTTTTAATATTTGTATAGAATGGGCTAAGCAGAATGATATGCCATTCCACAAAATTTTATTGCTAATGCCGCTGCAAGAAGAAGCATTCGAAAAAAGTTTAGCTTCCAAGAAGCAAAAGAAAATCAGTGATTTTTTACAAAGAAATAAAAAAAAACTTTTTGGGTGTTATTTTGTGGAACGTTTTGTGTGTTGTGTACAAGAAAGTGGTATTTTTTATGAAGATTAAGTTATGTACTGAACTATGCAATTTTATTAAATCAGAATCCTCAACAATAAAGTTTTGAAGTTTTACATTACAGTACAGTAGCTTTTTTTCCTATCAGATACTTAATTTATTTAGAGAATTAAATTGATGTACCATTATAATCTGATTATTTTTGTCTTAAACGCTAGTTCTTGTTGTCTCTTGGAGGGAAATTCGCTAATTCGAACTTTTCGCTAATCCGAACAAGCACGGTTTTTGTTAGTTCGGATTAGCGAGATACCACTGTATTTGATTAGATTTACTGTATATTCCGGCATATAAGTCGACTTTTCAGCATTGAAAAAAAGTACTAAAATTTTTAGATCGACTTATATGCTGGGTCAAAAATTGATTGCTTTCCAAGAAAAAATTAGTACGTATCATACTCTGTTAATTTTATTAGCAATATACAAAAAGGGTAAATAAGTAAAAATATTTCAACTTATATCAAATTTATTTACAGAAAAAATTATTTACATGTTATATAATTATTTATATACAAAAGAAAATAGGTAGGTAACTACATAATTAAAATTTAATTTTCACTGTCTGAATGTATGAAAAGTTCATTGTACTCTGGTTCTGTAATTTCTTCCAGTATATCGTCATATAAATTGTATTCGTTTTCTCCATCAGATTTAGCATCAATTTCGTCATCATTGTAAACAAAATTATCTTCCGAGCCATCTAATTTGTTAGATATAGCACATTTTTTAAAAGATTTTATTACTGTATCTGGTTTTATTTCGCAAAAACTAGTTCAGCAATCACGAACTAGTTTTTCGTTTACTCTGAACTGACGTGCAGCAACATAGTATTTTCTTTTGCAAATTTAATCACTTTGCACTTAAAACTTGCATCATATTTCATTCTTTTAAAAGGAGCCATTGCACTTTAGTTCACTACTGGTCAACTGGTCAATACAAAAAAGAAATTTTTCAAGTTGACTTATACGCTGAGTATACTATCTCAAATAAACTCAAAAAATTCCAATATCGACTTATACACCAGGTCAACTTGTATGCCAGAATATACGGTAATAAAAAAAACCCACTCATATATACATGTCACACAGAGTAATATTATGTTCTTGCCTAATACATCTAAGAAGCGATATGATCAAGCACAAGTGCGCTGAGATAAGATTGTTCATTTATCTAAGAAAAACAGAATCATTTGTTGCTTTGTTACATCCATGATCTTATATTTTGTGAATTCTTTCTTCCTCAGTAAGGAAATGGCTATAATTCATTTGAACTTAACAAAATAAGTCTTTTGCAAAGGTTTTCACTTGACTCAAAGTTAGGGATTCATATTATAATTGGACTCATGACAGGTTAAAAAATTACAGTGCACTGTCATGGGTACAGAACCAGATAGACAAGAGAAAGTTATTTGGTATAAATAAGCAGCTTGTAGTTTTCAAGAGATGATGGAGGATGCTTGTTTCATAGAATAGAAGCAGCAGGTTTCGGTTCATTTTAAAAATTTATGGAATTTACAACCGTGCTAAAAAAACATTTTTATTATCCCGACGTTTTGATCTTCACATCAAGGTCATCATCTGGAGCATACATCAATATACAAGACAAGCTGAGTTACATTATTAACTGTAAACTAAAGAAACAATGATTTGATCACGTTATTCTACTGGCATGACCTCTAGTGGAAAAAAAAATTACATCAAGTTAAATTCTATTATTTACGATGACAAGAATAAACACTCTTTCAGATGGTTTTCTTTCAGAAACAATGATGTCCTATTATTAGTGTTACAATTCTTATTTATGCTTTTAAGATACTGGATTTTCTACAGTCCTGTTTATAGTTGTTCTTAGTGAGGAATGTTCCATGGATCAAATATATACCTTTCATATGTTTGGGATTTTTAGACCATCATTATTGTTCAGATTGGGGTGGTTGATAATAATCTCACATGCTTCCTTGAATTTTCGTTCATACCATGTTTTAGTGCAATGTAGACATGATAAATTTAGTTTAATCCTTTATCCACACTTGGATAAAGGATTAAACTAAATTTATCATACTCTAACCAAGTGAAAAATAAACTTTCAGCAATGTAGACAGCTAGTGCTTTTCCAGTCAATTCTGTGTAAGGAATTCAGGGCATGATTAGAAAGGCCAGCTTCACCATAATTATTATATTTAATGTGTCGTTTATGTTCTTTTTGTCTGATGGGAATTGTGCATCCTGTTTCTCCTATATATGGTATGTTGCAAGTACAATAAATCGGGAATACTCCAGGGTGGGCTAGTGGAGGGAGCGGATCTTTCTTTGTGGTTATGTGTTTTTTGTTATGTTAATAGCAAATGCACAGGTTCCATCACATCATAAAAATGATTAATACAGATCTATTTTTATGTTTTATATTGACTTTTATTTTAATTTCAGTGTAATAAATAAAAAATATAAATATGAAAAAGAAATTTAATCTGCTGAACATAAATTTCAAAAAATATTCATAATTAGGAATCACCTGTATAATTAATGCAGTAGTTCAATAACAATATAATTCTGTAGGTAATTCTTTTTACTTAATACAAAAAAAAAAAATAAAAGAAAAAGAATCCTATCAGGTAACTTGACCTTCCTTTTGATTAGAGGAAGGCCAGGGTACCATATATATTTTATGTTTATATTTTACTTGCAATAGTTGCCTGTTGCAAGTAAAATATTCTAAATTCAAAGAATATTCAAAGAAGATTCTAAATTTAATTTTAGAATCTTCTTTGGTCAGCTGTTAGGGGCTAACCTCTCTTCTCATCTTTTTTTGCTGTATCATGTAAAAGTAACCCAGGCTTACTATTTTTTTCTGTTTACTATATAAAGAAATTCTCCTCTAGAAAAACAGTAACTTAGGATATGTTCTTTGTGTACAGATAAAAACCTTAGTCTGACACATTTCCTGTTTCTTGTGCATTGGTCAAACAGAAAGTGTCATCTTCAGTTTAATTAATGTATTATTTTTAGATCTGTTCTGCAGCTAAGCCCCTAATTGCTATATTAGAGCATTTGCTTTATTTCTTTTAATCTGAATCTCTGAACATAAATCTTTTAAATCCTCCAGTGTTGAATAATCTCTATCATACCCTTCCTCTGCCCCCCTAAGAACTTCACTAACATCTTTAATGTTAATACAGAGATTGTGCAGGCAGATTTAAACTGACAGTATGGGCAAGGGATAATGTTACCAGTTCAGTGTGGCACAGTCTAAGCTTTCGCACTTAGGAGGGAAAAGATTACAAACTGTGTACCATGTTGATAGAATTAGACTGTAGGAAAGGAAATTGGTTGAGGCTAAGGATTTTGGGAATGATTATGTACAACGAGTTGAACACATTGACTAGCTGAGTTAAGGTTATCATCCTTCACAAGGCTTTGATGTGTCTACATCTAGACTACTGCATACAGATCTTGTTGCCTAGATTCCTTGGGGATGAGGAAGTGGTGAAGAGGATCCAGCAAGTGATCAAAATAGTGACATATTTTGATCACTTTTGTTTTGTGGGTTACAAAGTCTAGTTGATAATTTAAATAAGGTTGAATAAGTTATTAAAGATTTTTTTCCAAAATTGATGGAGAAGAAATTTCTCAGTACTACATGACAGGGAAAGACAGAATAAGGTTTCATCATTAGAAATTGTGTAGGGGTGTGGTTAGCAAGGACATAAGAACTAGATTTTTTTGCTTGCAGAGTGAATGGCTAGCCAGTAATTTGTTGAGTGTTTTGTTGGTGAGTGAGTTCAGGGAGACACGATGGATATTGTGTGATTAATGGTTAGTGTGAACCTCCTACAGTGATGAGTGTCTAATTCCATGGATATCTTGAGAAAATAACAATAACGAAATACATATTTACTGTTATCATGCAATAGCATTATTTCATATCGTGTAGCAATTCATTTTAGCAAGTTTTGCAAAATGCATAAGCATCTGTTAGGTTTCTTTTATCCATCCATTTATCTGTATGCATATTATTCCTCTGCTTTGGCTTGATGGATATTATTGAAATTTCATATTTGTGATCATGAACTAAAATTTATTGAGCTATCAGAATTTTGACATTAGTTGGATCGTTTTTATTAGCAAAATTTGGTAATGTGATTTTAAAATGAAACAAGTTACATCACAATTGATGTTGGCCTGATTGGCCAAGTGGATAATATATTCATTCTCCAACCAGCATACTATCAATTCAAATCCCATTATGGCATGGATTTGAATTGATGTTTGTGAATGCTTTATGTGGTAAACAGTTTTCATTGCTCAGTATGAGACTGCCACTCTACTTATTAAGGTCTGAAGTTACTTGAAAAAAATACCATGCTTGGATTCAAGAGTAGAGAAACCGGATATCTGACCTTAATCCACCTACAGTACTTAAATGTGCAATAGTTTACAGTACAGAAATGACTCTGCATTCACTTGCTGTAACAAGGATGCTATTACCAAATGCACCTTCTGATGGTTGTCACCAATCATTGCCATTTTATCGAACATGCATCAGTTAGTTGATCCACTCTCTCATGTGTAAGAATCCATTTGAAAGATACAGAAAATATAAAATATTCAGAACAGCTACACTGTGATTTCTTTTGTTTAATGAAATTGAAGAATAAGATACAGTGATACTGAAAAAAAAAAAAAATTTATTTATTCAAAAGAAAAATTTAATTATTTTTTTTTTTAATTCTGAAAGTAAAATTAAATAGTATATCTGGGTCAGCAGAGCTGCAGAGGATTACCATCCCCCCTGCTGTTTTCATCATGATGTTTCAAATTAAAAATATCTGTTTTCAGAAGAAACAGAATATTGATATGCTCACATGCAACTTGCTCACTTAATTGTTCTAGTCATTATTTCTAGATAGCTTTATTTTTTCTAAAATTAATATACATTATTTACCAATGTTTTAAATATCTGCCTATGGATATTCTTAAAGGACTGCTGTTTAATTTCATGGTAATACTGAATTATATGTTTCATTATATGAGATACCGTACGTAGCCATAATAATTAAAATTATAGTAATGGAATTAACTGATGTAAAATATTATTTATTAGTAGAATTTTTGCTTGAGTATCACAAGCATCTTCAGTACATGTATAAGGCTAATTAAACAATAACTAACAATTCCAAAAGGGCCAACCTAAGTAGCTAATGTAAGATAACTAAAAAAAAAAAGGTCAATAAATTTCCTAACTTATTAAAAAAAATTATATAATTAAAATTCTACTAATAGATAATATTTCACGTGAGTTAATTCTGTTTTATAATTTTAATTAATACTAAATTATTGCATTATTGAAAATTCATGCATCACTTTCATTGGCTTGCTGCTGGTATATATTGATTATATTGGCTAGCATAGTCCATATCCATATTGTTGCAGTGATCATACCATCATTTTTATTGCATTGAGTAGTTATTCAGATAACCACAGCCATTTTCTTAGACTGACAATTCATATAGCATGAATTGTCAGTCTGGACTACATTCTTTTATATTTCAGGAATTTCATCTATTCACCTTAATGGACCTCATTCAGAAATGAATATGGGCTATCCTAGCTGATACAACAAACAAATCATAACAATTAGAAGAGCTATTAGTTTATCTAGATGCATATTTCACACTAGAAAGTATTTCTAGTGTGGAAGTGTAGTAAATAATTTATGTGCATGCAGTAGTTTGTTTCTTTAAAGCTGTGTTCATTAACTTTTATTCTGTGAAAGTTGAAAAACATGTCAATGAAATGAAAATGGATTTGTAATCACTGGATTACAAATGGTTTTATTAATTTATCTATATCTTATGAATTTAATCACACTGATCTGTTGATACTCTGAGTTCATTTGTTTCACTTTTGTCTTTTTTTATCATACAATTGATGATCTTTAGTCTTTATTAGATATCCTAAGAGCAATGCAATATTGAATATCTATATTCAGTTGTTTTATATGTATCACCCACCTACTTTGTTGCATATATATTTCTTAGTTAAGTGTCTGTCTGGTGTTCTCATTTATTTATATTAGCTTTACTAAGCTGGAAGGCATGCATGAATTAGTCTAGTTGTGTGTTTCCTTGAAAATGGCAAAGGCTGACTGCCAGATTACTGATAAATTGAGATTTGTGTGAACTGGCATCTGTAAGTGTACAGATGTCAGTTATGCAGAATCTGTATAACTGGAAAAGGAAAGCCAATTGGTGGTATGGACGTTGAAATCACCCAGGAGGATGATTTCACTGTTAGAAGAGTGGGACTGGAGAAAATCAACTTTTAAGGAGAGGAAATGAAAGAGCTCAAAGTGATTGGTGGTATTAGGAGAGCGATAGAAACAGCAGATGAATTTGACTGAGTGGGGGAGGGATATCTTTAGCCAAAGAAGGTCGAGGTTGGGCGATTCTAAGTTAGGTGCTCTCTGGCAGGATATGTCAGAGCGGATATATGCACAGATGCCATCCTTGGGTCAAAAGGAATGAAATAGTGTATAGTTAGGAAGTTAATGTTACTGATGCTCATTTTATTTATTCCTTTCTGTTCACGAGTCATAACTTCTGTTATGACTTGCATCTGTTTTGGGCTTCAGTATAGGCATTGAATGAGGATGGGGTTCTTGATTTGAGCCAGTTGTGGTATGCCTGATTTTTCATTTGTACAGCCTGGGCACATCTTTTGGAGAACCAGGATTTAGTTAGGGGGGGGGGGGGGCTGCAGTTCTGGGTAGTGTGGGGAATGTATGTTTTCATGCCAGTGAGTATTACTTTGGTGATATGTTCAGTGCATATGTTTGGACTGGAAGACTGGAAAGAGTAGTCCAACCATGGGAATGAAGCACTGGTTCTCTCAAAGACTGTCCCATTTGGCACTGTTATAATGCCAAACCACTCTTGTGTGGGAGTGACAGTGTAAGCGTTGTTGCATGGGGGGGAGGAGAGAGAGATGGGCACTAGGTTGTGGTCAGAATTAATTACCCAGGGCTCACTACATTCATTGCATATTTGGAGGGGATCATTAGTAAGGAAGAGATCTAGGGTATTTTGGGAGTGGTTTGGGTTATCTCGTATTCTGGTCAGTTTTTGAACAATTTTGTAAGGTCGTTAGTAATGGCAAATGTTTCAGCATCTCTGCCTGCAGGATCTGTATAACTGGAAGAGGAAAGCCAATTGGTGTTATGGACGTTGAAATCACCCAGGAGGATGATTTCACTGTTAGAAGAGTGGGACTGGAGAAAATCAACTTTTAAGGAGAGGAAATGAAAGAGCTCAGAGTGATTGGTGGTATTAGGAGAGCGATAGAAACAGCAGATGAATTTCACTGAGTGGGGGAGGGATATGTTTAGCCAAAGAAGGTCGAAGTGGGGCAATTCTAGGCTAGGTGCTCTCTGGCAGGGTATGTCAGAGCGGATATATTGTTGACGAAGATCAAAAGCATTTGTTAAGAATAGAATTAACATCTTATCTAGAACACAGAATTATGTCTTAGAGGACTGCAATAAGGTCTCTGATGCACTCTTGAAAACTTTTATCAGAATAATAATAATAATAATAATAATAATAATAATTTAACAATAAAAGCTAAGTAAATAGGTTATCCATAATGACATGGTAATAAGGAAATCCATCATTAATTTCCCGATATGTCCCCCCAAGGAGTGTTCAGGTTGCTATGACAGCACTACATGATTAAGTTTATATTATTATTAATCTCCTATCAACAATTTTCCTCCAAATCAGTCTATTATTTGTGAGCACTCCACTATATCTGACATTTCATGTTTCTAAGGTGCTTCTGACTGAATCAATCCACTTAGACCTTGGCATTCCTCTGGGTTTCTTTCCTGCCACTTTGGCATTAAACACATATTTTGCTAACCTTTCCTCATCCATTCTATTTAAGTGGCCAATACCACCTTAGATTAGCTCAGCTTAGATAAAAACCGGAAAGTGAAAGATTAATGTATATCTAACAGGTGCAGGAGACTTGTTTGTGCCATTAAAGGATTTCTTTATTGTTGGTTACCATTTTGTATGCTTTGTTTGTTGCTACTTTTAGGAGCAGTTATTATCTTGGTCACTTAATCTTCATATGTTAGTAATCTTGAATGGTTGCTGTTAATGTAAATGGCAAAAATAATGGTTAATGTAGGAAATTGCTGACAATATTATCTTTATCAATCCTAAATGGGTCCAATGCCTGTAGGTGTCTGATTTATATAACTTATGAAAATAACATTTCAAAAAACATTTGAATGTTATTTTCATATGTGCAGAAGATGAGCTTCATGCTCTTAAACTTATTATTTATTCTTAGGATTTTTGTTAGTTTATACTGTATTAATCGGAGTCTCATAAACAAATTTTGCATATGGTTCCGCATTAAAATTACAGAAATTAGATTTAATTAAATTGTCTTTAATTTAATTAAATTAAAGAAAACATCTAAACTAAGTGCTATTATGCTAAATTGGGTATACCTTATTTTTCATTGTGTCAAATGTATCATAAAAAATTACTATTCTTAATACTACAACTTTTTTAAAATGCAAAAGTCAAGCTAACTGTGTACTTAGCTTTTAATTTTTTCAGAAAATGACAACGTATATATACTAGAATATTAATTAAAAACTTTAATTACAATACCTTCCTATATTTTAGCAATGTTACATTGCCATCTTCAGGGATCACCAAACAATGATATGTGCATGCAGGCACTAACACTAAGCAATTGAGGCTGAAGAAAGGCAACTGAAGTCTGTCCTAGAGGTCCCAACACAACCCAATTTAGTCTTAGCAGACGAAATTGGCTTGTGTTGGCCATTGGGCTGATCTTAGAATGCAAGCTTCCCAAATTTGGGCTGTCTCATGCACTCAAATTTGTTGAGGTTTGGGAAGTTTTTCAGAGCTGAATCAGATTCAAGGAATAATCTTTCATATTTGTACTTGCTACGGTGTAATTAAGTGGCCTTCTCCCAGCATATTCTGTGGTGGGTGTCCAATGCATGGTCAGCAAGTTCTGAATGGCTGAATTGGTGAAACAGGATGTAGTCCTTGTGTTTGGATATCCTGATTTTGGCTGTAGTAGAACAGTCTGCAGCTGCAAGGGACCTGGTATACTTCAGGTAGGTGAAATTAGAGGAAGTGGCTGGTCTTTGGTGGAGCAGATAAGAGATGTCAATTTCTCGTGTGGTTTGTAACTAGTTGTGAGGTCATATTTTCTTAGGATTTTTGTTAGTTTATACTGTATTAATCGGAGTCTCATAAACAAATTTTGCATATGGTTCCGAATTAAAATTTTCACACCACTTGGATCTTTGCCAGCCAGTATATTTCATTATCACAAAGTGATCATCATAATATGTGCCATAAAACTAATTTCTAAGATTTTGTAAATACATATTTGTATATATATGAACTTCATACTATAGAATGACCTCTCACGATGAGCCTTGAGAACTCCATTCAAGTGCCATGTGACAAAAATAATGTCAATCATTGTAGTATCACATTTTATATTACATTGTAATTTCACATTTCAGAATTTAATTTTTCAGAACAATTGTTTTAAATTATTAAAAAATTATATTAATGTAACATTTGTAATATTTCTGCCTTTATTTCTGTAATCAAATTTTATTTCTGTAATATTTTTGCCTTTATATATTACAAGGTGATTTTGGCTATTGAGATAAAATATCTTTTGATTCCACTGATAATGATCCCAATTAGTAATTGACCTGGCATGTGTGGCAAAGTGGATGAGAAAAATATGTGCTCATTTATGCTATAAAACTTTATACTGCCATAGAAATAGTTTTCTAATTTTAGAGTTTAAAGTCTTGTCATTTATAAGCAGAAAAATCTCCACATCGTATTATATTTAAAATGATCATTATGTTCTTTGACTTTGCATTCTTCTTGCAAATTGTGATGCAGTAGTGTATAATTTCTCATTTTTTAGCTGTATAAATTTTGAGAGCTAATAATTGTAAGATTCATTCTTATATTTAGTGATAAATGTTTTCCTCTGAATTTGATATTTTAACTGAAATGAAATATATAAATAATTTCAGGGATTGTTAATGTTAAAATTTTAATTATATATCAGCATATTTTTTAAATATATACAGCTGTATTTTCTGAACTATTTTTATCATAGTCATAATAACTCATAAATTTTGTGTAATATTCATACTTTTACTGTGATTTTTACTCATTCTGATACTGAGGAACCAATGAATAAACAACTTTTATGAGTAATGACTGGTTATTTCCTAGATATGAGACCATAAATACTTCCAAACTACAAAAATGCTGTTTTTTTATAGAAAATTATAACAGGCACCATGATTACTATTGCAGCATATTGCAATTGAATTGGGAAGTTACTTTACAATGCAGCTTAACACATTGACTGCAATTGAATGGAGAAGTTAACTTTATAATGCAGTTAACGTGTTAAGCTGCTGCATTATAAAGTTAGTTCCCAATTCAATCCAAGAAATACAAAAATGATTTCCCAGACTGATTGTTCTCCTTCAATATACTGCACAGGTGACATGACAAATGACTCCCAACCATACCTGAAACAATTTACTGTATACCACCTGTAACTTTTCCCCAGAAACACATGAATCTTAACGTAGATAAGAAAAAAAAAACGGTTCTTTGTTCCTTGATGTTATGTCCTCAGTTCTATTTAAAAGTTGTATCAGAAATAACTTGTGTCCTGTATCACCTCTAAACCCTTATACTCGGTTGAGGAGGCAAAAGTATGCTATCAACCTGTTGCCCTTCATTTCTCTGAAATAATGGAGGTCATTAACTTCTTTACCACCTGAAGATGCACCATTTAATCAGATTAATTATTGCAGATTTGCCCACTGAAGTCCATGTCAGATTGCCTTGTCTACATCACACATGCAATAACCCAAATAGAAAATGCTATGCAATTATGAAGAATGGAGAACAGACCAGAAGATAGCAGTTTGCTGAGCATCTCTCTATTCCTCCCTTAAAAAACCTTGTAAATGTCAAGTGTAACATCACAAGTTTTTCCAAAGGTTTTCCAGTGTCTAGAGGTGGATGGTTTCTCTCTCCTGCAAGAGTTTCTTGGAGCCCTGGTCTGCTGCCTAATACTCTTTCTCTTAAACATAAGTGACCTGCTCTCACTGACCCTAAAAAAAAAACTTTTCATAGTTTTGCTGATATGTTTACCTCCCACTTAATTAACAAAACTTTCAGTACTCAAACATTTGAAGCTTTAAAATATTATACTAGGTACAACCAGTGCTTTAAATACTGATCTCTACACCATTCTTCAATGGATTGATGTCAACCTAATCACCTTCAATTCCAATGAAACATATTTATTTTTTTCAACTGCTTTTGATAGCCAGCTTTCCAGACAAGATCAGATATATCTTGGCTAATATTTACCTTTACCTTTTCAAGGTATAAACAAATTGCATCTGTAGTGTAGCTTCTTCAGTCTCTCCCAAAAAAAAAAATTTTTCTGTTTAAGACTTAATTTTTTTTTACCTTCTCTAGCTAACTTTGTGCATGCTTATACGAAATATATGCAATGAAATTTTGCAATCTATGCAATATTCTTCTCTTGTTTGAGGTAGTGCACCAAAAACATTCCTTAAAATTGATGTTATCCAAAAGATGTCAGCTTGGCTAATTGATGAACTCTCTCACAGACTCATGTAAACCACTGTCTCATAGTTGGACTCGCTGAACCTCCACATGAAGTATTCTCAAAAAATTACAATTCCCAGCTGTTCAAAAACGAATATTGAAATGTTTAGTTTTTCAGCCTCTGCCCACATATAGCACTAAGTTGCCATAAACCTCTTGTGCATGGTTTGATATAAAAAAAAATTAATGAATGAATAGCCTTGTCCTTGTTTTAGGATCTTTCACTTTATGCACTGCAGCACTCCTGAATAAAGAAGTACGCCACTGCATAAAGTGAAAGAAAGAGCACTTCTTTCCCTGGGAGAGCTTCCTTTTGCAAGACTCATTGAACAACCAATTCTAGAACACACTCGGTGTCATCTGAAATTTCCTTTATATTTATATGTGTAGAAAGAGAGAGAGAGGTCCTATCAATTACTAGTCTTATTAACATCAACTTAATATCAAAACTATTTTCTGTATTAATAAACTTCAAATCTTTATCTTTTCTCATTGTTGTATTCTATGTTCTTTTCCTTGTCTCCAAACTTGAAATTAATGAAACATTCATTAAGCAGCCAGTCATTCATCCATATCACTTATCTTTTTTCTAGCCATATAACTAAAAACTCATGTGATTACTCTTGGCTTGATCTGGTAGTCCATGCCTTACAGTCTTTATACAACTGCAGACTATTTTTCAGGAATGAGAAAATAGTCTGCAGTCTCTAGCAATGCAGCTTTGCTGCTTTCAAATGGTCTTGAACTAATTCTCATAATTTAAATCTTTAAAATATTAAAAATATTTAAGTATACTTCTTACTTTCCATTCGTAAAAGTTCTGTGCTTTGTAGTTTTCTCTCTTTCCAAATTTTATAAAACGTTAACTTGAAATGCTCTTATTCACATTTCTTAACTTCTCCAATTCTTCAATCTATTTATTTGCACATTTCCTTTTTATGTGTCTATTTTTATTCTCTTTGTTTGTTCTTCATTCTGGTATTGCTCTTGTTTTTGTATGTTTATTATTTCTCCTTACATTTTTCTTAGTCTTAGTTTTTTGCATTTTAAACCATTTGTCATGATATTGCATTGAATTTTGATTGAAACAGCTAAGGCTGTGAGGCTATTGTATTAGGTCTGATAACTGTTTGTATTCTGACAACTTGCCTGTTTTCTTGGAAGAGACATCTGACTTTGTGTTAGAAAACTGCAACTCCGTATAACACTGACTTTCAACTGAAAAGCCCCATGAAAGTTATTTGCGTATTAGACAGAATTTGAACCAAGATATTTATTATTATTATTATTATACGGGTACCTTTATAGAGTTCAAGAGACACATTGTGAGAAATCCTCACTAATCATTATTCACAAAATGCCTATCACCTAAACCTCTACTTAAACTTTTTTTGCCATTGGAGTACTCACAACTACCTTGGGAAATTCATTCCACTTGTTCACCATTCTCCAAGCAAAGAATCTAGTCTGTACACCTTTACTAACCACATTCTCCTGCTACCTACTCGTGCATTGAAAATTTCTTTAATGTCAATCTTAGAACTCCCTTAGTAACTTATAAGTTACTATCATGTCTCCTCCACCTGTCAACTCATATCTGCAACTGACAGCTTCAATCTCTCCTTGTATGGAGCATTCCACAGACCTGTTACTAGTTTCATCACTCATCTCTGAATCCTCTCCTGATCTCCAAGAAACCAAAGTTGGCAAATCTGTGCACTGTAGTCAACATGCGGGTGAATCAAAAGGGATAATAATGTCCCTATCTTTACTTGTCGATGTGTTCTTCAATATCCAAGTAATCCTTTGAGCTATTTTGCCAAGTTTTGCAATATGTTCTCTGAACTTCAGACTTCTAACCACCATCATCCCTAGAGCACTAACATCATCACTTTCCTGTAATCCAGCACCATCAGTGTGATAAAAAGTATGAAATATTTTCATCCTGAAGTGCATTACCCTGCATTTGCAGAATTAAATTGACAGCATTCTCCAACACTGCCAATTTTTTATATTTTTTTTATTGAAAGATAACGCTTATGTACAAATATCACTTGGAATAAAAATAGATTTCTCTGCACTCGGACAGAGAATTTACATATTAATTGTTAAAATAAAATGTTTCACAAAATTTATTAAAACAAAGTCAATTTTGAAGCTCTGTTCATTGACATGATTTCAGATCATTATTCTTTTCCTCCTTGGGGGAGGGTATGATGCTGCTGCTAGGTTGAAAAATTGATGAAATTCATTCCTTGGTGTTTTCCTTGTGATGATGTTTGTGGAGAATACAGCTGCTCACCTTTTGCATGAAGAGTGTATGAAAGCAGTCAGCTGCCACTGTCGGTAAAGGTGTTGTACTATCTGCTCTTTTGTACTTAAGGTCGTCATCATCATCATCAAATTCCTGCCATGTACCCTCAAGGGGTGTACAGGATATGACAGTACTACATGAAAAAATTACATCATTACTAACTTCCTATCTACAATTTTCCTCCAAATCAGTCTGTTACTTGTCAAGACTCCAACATTATCAGATCTTATATTTCTATCGTCTAAGGCACTTTGTACCGTATCAATCCACCTATATCTTGGTCTTCTGTTTCAGAGAACACTTGTTTTGCTAATCTTTCCTCTCCCATTCTATTTAAGTGACCATACCATCTGAGATTAGCTCTGCTAACGCATTCCTGGATGCTGACAATGTCAAGTTCTTTCCTAATATCCTCATTTTTAATATGATATTGCCATTGATGCCATCTGTTCACGCCTCTAATCTTTCTCAGGACTCTCATATCTGCGGTCTCTAGTCTTTGGTCAAGTGTTTTACTTCTGACCCAGCTCTCAGATCCATAAGTTAAAATTGGTTTGAACACAGTCTTGTATACAGCTAATTTAGTGTTCCGACTAATTTCTTTCTTATTCCATATGAATTTATACAATTGACTTCCCACCATACCAGCTTTGCTGATTCTGTTGTCTATTTCTATATTTAGTTTACCATCTTCAGTAAAAATTGTGCCTAAGTAGCTGAAATGTTTTACTTGTTCCACAGGTTCTCCATTCACAACACAGTTGACATTTTCAATGATTCTGCCTATTTTCATTGTCTTTGTCTTTTTATTGCTGACCTTCATACCATATCTATTACAACAGCTATTCAATTTAGTCAGAGAATCTTGCAGACTTGTAGCGGATTTATTTAGAAGTATAACATCATCCACATAAAGCAAAGAGCTGACATTAACATCTCCAATTTTGATATCAGGTTTAATACCACATTCCTTCATAATGTGATCCATATAGATAATGAATAACAGAGGGGATAATGTACATCCTTGTCTCACACCAGATTTAATATTAAACCATCTTCCTGTACTTCAATTCTAACTGCTGACTCACAACTCAAATAAAGACTAAGTATTGCTTGATATAATGCCCCATTGACACCATATAACTGCAGCGTATTGAATAGCTTCTCTCTTGGCACCTTGTCATATGCCTTTTCCAAATCGACAAAACTTAAATACAGATCTTTGTTATATTCCCATGCTTTCTCGACTATTTGTCGTAAAGTGAAGATCTGATCCTGACAGCCTCTATTTGGCCTGAATCCAGCTTGTTCTTCACCAAGCTTTTCTTCCACAATTCTTCTCAACCGTTTCTCAAGTATACTTGCATAGATCTTGCCAGGAACACTCAGTAGGGAAATACCTCTGTAATTCTCACATTCAGTTTTATTTCCCTTTTTATATATAGGTACTATGAGAGCTCTACTCCAATCATCGGGAATTCGTCCCTCTGTCCAGGCTTTCTGAACTATGCAGTGCAGCCACTGTAAGACTCTTATACCACCATACTTCAGCATTTCTGGTCAAATATCATCTACTCCTGCTGCCTTTCCACATTTCAAGCCTTTGATGGCTTTTTCTACTTCAAGTATGGATATGTATTCCTGACTGCATGCCTGGTCAGTGTTTTTTTATCACTGTGCTGTCATCACTGTTTGTTTCATTTAGCAGTTTTTCAAAGTAATTACTCCATACTTCAAGGATATCTTTTTCTCCTGTTTTCATTTCACCTTTATCATCTCTAATTCCTTTTACAGCACTCTTTCCTCCATTCCTAAGCTTCTTCAACAACCTCCAGAATATTTTGCCACCTTCTTGATATTTATTTTCTATATTCTTGCCAAAGTCCTCCCATGACTTTTGTTTAGCTAGTTTTACACACTGTTTAGCTTTCTTACATTTGTCTCTGTATTCTGTAAGAGTAAAAGCTGACTTATTTGCCAGGAACTTTTGATATGCTTTCTTCTTTTCCTTCACTACCTCTTTAACTTCCTGTGTCCACCAGGGAGTTCTGATTTTTTTATCCTTGCACACAACCTCACCACATGCCTCTCTGGCAGAATCAATCAATGTTTCCTTCAGAGTTTGCCACTGAATCTCCAAAGTTTGATTCCTGTTCTCAAACTCTTTCATTTTCTTTTCAATAATATTTCTGTATTTTAGTCTACAGTTCACATCTGAGAGCTGCTCAACTTTTATTCGCTTTAAAACTTTCTTACATGTTATTCTTTTCAATATGAAATTCAATTTTATCCTGCTCAAGACTAAATAGTGATTAAGGGTCAAAGCTGTATAACTGAGAGGAGACCTCCACATAGCCTTTAAAGGAATGCGGAGAACCGACCAGGGCTTCTGACCTAATGTCCAATCCTCACCTTCTCGTGGTGCACCCTGTTGGGTATCTACTTTGATACTGAACGAACGAGGATGGGCTTAAGGTAAAAGTGGTATATCAGCTGCTTTTGCAGTGATGCAGAAACAGTTGCATATTGGGTGCTTTCTTGGCTATTCATGTATAAGTTAAGATATTCTTCAGAATACAGATGACTGCAAGTTGGGGTAACACTTTCCCAAGACAAATGGATCAGTTTGCTATTAATGGGACACTAGATAAACATGCCTGACTGTTCTGGTTTGGTGGTGGTAGAAACAGCTTTCTGGCAAAACACAGTAAAAGCAAGGTTGCTTTAACTGTGTTTTGAGGGCATCTTTGTAAAATGTGGTCAATAAATCATCCTGTAGGATATCTACATCACCTCTATCAATTATTGCCTTCCCAAGTTTTCCATTGTCAGAAAAACTGAATATCTCCCTTAAATTAAATATTCACTATATATCACATTCTCTTGTCTTAAGCTTTCACAAACCATTAAGGTTCTTAGTTTCTGGATGAAAAAAACCCTACCGCCATACGAGACTGGCTAACTCATCTTTAATTGAAAGAGACCAGTAAAGGTTCTCATGGATGGGAATTGAACCCAGGTCTTTCCAACCAAAGAGATTCATCTATACCGACTGAGCTATGAAGGCTCCCACTTTTTTTTTTTATATGTTCATTATTTACTCGGTAGAACTGTATATAAAAAGGAAATTAAATGACTCTATACCGAGAATGACAAGTTTAATATTAAGATACAACTAGTTTCGTTGAATATATCAACTTCTTCAGGTATCACAGTCAAAGAATTAAATAAAAAAATAACAGACATGATAAAATACATTAACAGATCTAGTATAAAACACAAATACATTTACATTTAAAGGAGGGATGTGTGCTTGAGTTCCAACGAAGTTGACTACATGCGAGAGCTGGCGTGAGTGCGCCAGTATTGGATAGTGGCAACGTGTGCATCAGAGATATTATAGCTGAGGCTATTGTTAATGTGAGATGAATCAAGCGATATTTCTCTAGATTCAATTATTTTTCTTTCAAGTTCATCATAGCACACATGGATATTAGAAGTTAGTGGCCAGTCTACAAGGTGTTGGCAGCCCTCATCCGAGTTGATAGAGAAGAGAACATGGCTAGAGAGCGCTGGCTCTGATTCTGTTGTAGGAAATGTCTCTTTATTGTTCTTCCATGCATAAAAGGATGGATTTAGCTGTCTGGCCATAGTATGGTCTGCCACAATCACACAGAATCTTGTAGACTCCTGGATACTGAGTAGGGAGATGTTTCATTTTAGGTCTACTGAGTATGGAATGAAATTTAGGAAACGCAGTGAAACAAGTTCTAATGTTGAATTTCTGGAACATTTTAGCAAGTTTTTGGGGGAGAGAGCTGATGTATGGTAATGAAATAAAAGCTCTTGGTGGAGAAGAATCTTCAGCAGCAGTTGAGCGGCGGACAGAGAGAAATTTATTAATCTTCTTAAGGGAGAATCCGTTGTTAACAAAAGACCTTTTGAGAAAATTCAGTTCGTAATCAATTTCTGTTTCATCTGTAAGTAATGATCTGGCTCGATGTGCCAGGGTTGAAATGATACCAAACTTTTGTGGAGGGTAGTTGTGGGGCGAAACCCCCTTTTTGAGTTGTCAGAATTCAAGGAGAACCGGCCTACCAGTTCGGAACTCGGGGGGTTGGGTGCCTTAGGCATCAGGTGGAAGATCCCTCTAGTATATATATAAAATGATAAACCTTTTTATGTCACGTTTTTTGAAACGTTTTGAAACTCGGGCTACCCTGAGTGTTGAGTCTTCACAATTTGAGTCATCAGAATTCAAGGAGAACCGGCCTACCATTCCGAAAGTTAATGTGGGAAAATTTTCACTTGTCGTGTTTACATTATTAGTTTGTGTAGCAGTTCAATTATATTGATGGTATATGTGTGATCAGACATTGCTAGGCTAAATGAAGTCATTAATGTGGTACTGTAATGCTCAACTCTATGAAAGTTAACCTCTGCAAGTAGTTTTAAAAAATTGCCTATCCAATCTGCCGTTGTTCAAGGTGAGTACCTAGAACAAATAGGCTTAACCTTAAGCACTAAGCTCTAACATAATGGGAATCTGCTGCAAAGTTTGTGAAGAGACGTATTGATGTTACATCTATTATGAAGTGTGCAGATAAGTGCAAAAGTAGTTATCGTTTTTGTTGTGCTGGTCTCAGCGAAAGCCAATTTAAAAAGCTCTCCAAAGACAGGAAACAAAATTGGAAATGCACTTCTTGCAAATCCGGCGAACAACAAAGACCGGCAACTTCTTCCAGGGGTGATGACTCGTGCATTCCAGAGATTAGTAATGCAGACAATATATGTATAACTGATTTAATGGGATTAATAAAAGAATTAAAAAAAAGATAACGACTTAAGAAGTTCGACTGAATATACCTCGAACAAAATAGATGGTTTTTATCGGGTATCATTGCTGGCCTAACACAAGAAGTTAAGGAACTTAAAACAGAACTATGAACTAGAAAACGCAAATATGGAGCTGCATAGGGAGCTGAAAATTATTCATGAAATTGTGGATGACTTGAATCAACAGGCAATTAGCTCAAACCTAGAAATTATTGGTGTTCCTCATGAGCCACGTGAAAATGTGCATGAAATAGCGAAGAAAATTGCATGTAAAATCAAAATCAGCTATAACGAAGATGATATTGAGGCTATACATCGTGTTCCTAATGGGCAGAAAAACAGACCGGTGCCTATCATAAAATTTAAAAGTAAAACGATCAGAGACAAATGGCTGGGCAGAAACAAAAGTATCAAATATAGACTAAGTACAACTGATATTTGTGACAGTTTTAAGGATAGTAAAATATATTTAAACGAGCATTTGACTGGAAACCTAAAACAACTACTATTTATTGCCAAGAAATGTAAAGAAGATGTCAACTACAAATATCTGAGTCAAACAGGGCAAACTTTTCATGAGAAGAGACGACACATCTAAAATATGGCGAATCAGATGCGAAGAAGACATCTAAACTCCGAGAAAACAGCGAGAGTGATAACTAATTAAGAACAACAATGACAGATGAGAATAATAACTATGATGTCCCTTTTCATAAATGTGTAATTTGTCATGATTCAGTAGAATTAAGAAACTTTTTATCCTCAGACACTAAGTGCATTGAAAATTTTGCATATAAATATGAGAAGTATTCCAGATAAATTAGAGCACATTGAATTACTACTAGACAATTTAAATTATCGACTAGATGTTCTGATATTAACAGAAATCTGGGTTAAAGACGAAGAAATTGATTTGTACCATTTAAGCAGATTTAAAAATTATCAGTGTAGAAATTATAACAAATCTGGAGGAGTAATTATCTTTATCCGAAATTCCATATTTGTTAATAACATTACTAACATATGAAAACAGCTGAAAATGTCAATTTATATTTAGAACATAATATATATATAATGGCTGTATATAGGTCGCATTGTTACAGAGTCCAACTTTATACAAGAACTCGAGTGTAGTATAGATGAGATCAGAAGTGACAATGTTCTCATAATTGGGGATATAAATATTGACTTATAAATATTGACTTTCTGAGGAAAAGGCCTGTGTAGCTCAGTGGAAGTGGCGCTTGCATCCTCTGCGCTTGGCTGCTCGAAGTTAGACCTAGGTTCTAGTCTAGTCGCTGACTGGAGGAACTTTTTCTAAGCCTATCTTCGACCGGTTCCCGAGTTAGTCGATCTCTGGCACGGGAAAGCGGGGTTTTCCTCCTGGAAACTTGGGTTTTTCGTCCCGTGAACACAAGAAAATCGACCATAGCACCCACATTATTTCAGACAGTGACCTATCTTGTTAGGGTTAGGTCCAAGAGATGGCAGCACTTGTTTGCCAGCCTCTTCATTGGTGAATGCTATAATTAGTGATAGACATGGGCAAGCTATCTCTGATTGGCTACCGGTGGAGATTGAACTGCCCACTCAGTCTCCAAAAGCCAGATAGGTTATAAAGGCCTTGCCTACTGCCTATTAGGGAATAAAAGGCGTTAGTTGACTTTTTTTCTTTCTGAGGAATAGCGGATCATCTCAAGATTATCTCGATCTACTTGCCATGCATGGACTCGAACAATATATTAATGTCCCCATGAGAGAATTCAGTGGTGGTAAAACGTCTAGATCATGTATTCAGGAGAACTTTTAAGTGGAAACAAAATTCAAGGCAGCAGTTCTGCGACAACCTCTTGTAGATCACTTTCCAGTCGGCTTCAAAGTGCATTTGCAAGTAGAGCACAAAGATGGTACAACTGAAAACAACCCCTGCACAACAATTGACCCCAGAGTATTAACATGTAACTTAAGCACTATCTCCTGGGAAGATATAATGATGGAAACAAATATTGATACCTCGTATCATAAATTTATTGCAATATTGAACAATAAAATACAAGACTCGATTAAAGTTAAAATAATAGACAAAATGAAAGAAACAAAACCCTGGATTACACAGGAAATGAGACATTACATAAAAATTAGAGATAAAGTGTATAAAAAGTTTAAAAAATACCCGCACAATCAATATTATGAACACAGTTGCAAGTACTATAGGAATCTGATACATCATAAATTAAAAGAAAGTAAAAACGAGTACTAGAGAAATGAATTTCTAAAATGCCAAGGAAACCCCAGAAAACAATGCAAGTTTGTGAATAAATTAATCAGTAAAGATAGGCACAAGCAAATCCTCCCCATACTTAAAGATATCGATAGGAATAGAGAAAATGGAGACAGAGGATTAGCTGAAGAATTCAATAACCATTTTGCCACAGTCAGTAAAAGCATTCTGAAAAATGCTAAACCCACCCCTCAGAATTGCACTCTCGAGAGATTTTAAAAAAAAAAAAAAAATCAGCTAACGCCTTTTTATTCCCGTATATACGGGAGTAGGCGAGGCCATTTAGCCCTATCTAACTTTTTGGAGACTGAGTGGGCAGTTCAATCTCCACTGGTACCCAATCAGAGACAGATGACCCAAGGCTATCACTAATTAAGCGGTTCGCAGTGAAGAGAGACGGCTCAAATGTGCCGCCATCTCGTGATCTCTAACCCTAACACAATATATTTTAATGTCTGAAATAATGTGGGTTCTGCGGTCGATTTTCTTGAGTTTACAGGACGAAAAACCCGAGTTTCCGGGAGGAAAAACCTGCTTGCCCGTGCCAGAGATCGACTAACTCGGGAACCGGTCGAAAAAAGGCTTAGAAAAATTTCCTCTAGTCGCCGACTAGATTCGAAACCAAGACTTCCTTCGTGCGGCCTAGCGCGATGGTGTGCAAACGCCACATCCACTGAGCTACACAGGCTCTCTCGAGAGATTTGATAACGCCATATATCTTTTCCCCACTTGTGAAAACGAAATCAAAAAATGTTATAGCTAGCCTAAAAAACAACCAAAACTTCAGGATACGATGGTATTAACACAAACATTGTGAAAGAATACCAAATGTACATCATAGAACCCCTAATATACATTTTTAACTTATCACTGATGAGAGGAATTTCCATCAGATTTTGAGAAAGCCGTAGTTGTACCTATTTAAAAAAAAGGGAAACAAATATAACTTGAAAAATTACAGACCGATTTCCTTCTACCGATCTTTTCGAAAATATTACAGAAATTGGTAAAAATTAGACTCGTGAAATTTTTGGACAAAAACAACTTCTTTTCAAAGAATCAATTTGGATTCAGGCAAAAGTTTAGCACAGAACATGCTTTACTGAACTTCACAAACACAGTTTATACCTCCCTTGACGAACATAGACTAACATTAGCAGTATTTCTAGATATACACAAAGCTTTTGACTCTGTATCACATAAAATTTTAATAAAAAAAAAAATTAGAAGCCATAGGAATACGAGGTACTGCCCGAAACTGGTTCAAAGATTATATAAATGTCAGATCACAAATTGTAAAAATAAACAACAGCTATAGCAGCTCCAAAACAGTAGACTGTGGTTTACCACAAAGGTCTTGGGACCAATTTTATTTAATACTAGGGGGCTCCGCCCCCTGACGCCCACCGGGTTCCGGACTGGTAGGCCGGTTCTCCTTGAATTCTGATGACTCGAATTTTGAAGACTCGAAATGGGGTTCCGACCCCCTGGCGCCTACGGCGCCTAACCCCTCGGAGTTCCGGACTGGTAGGCCGGTTCTCCTTGAATTTTGGAATTCTGATGACTCGAATTTTGAAACCTCGAAAGGGGGGTAGTTTCGCGCCCCCTTTTCGAGTTTTCGGCGCCCAACCCCCCGCGTTTCGGACTGGTAGGCATGTTCTCCTTGAATTCTGATTACTCTAATTTTGAAGACTCGACACTCAGGATAGCCCTAAGTTTCAAAACATTTCAAATAACATGACACAATAACGTTACAATAAAAAAAAAACTTATCATTTTATATTATAGAGTAGATTTATATCAATGACTTCTGCAATCTTAAGCTAAACACTTTTGCAGATGATACAGTAGTAATTTTTTGTACAGATACAGCTGAACAAATGAAAACCATCGTGAATGCTGATCTTTTGAAAGTAACAAATTGGTTCCAGTCAAATAAACTCAATCTGAATGTCTCAAAATCTAAATTTTAACTTGCAAAATACAACTGGAAAAATTAATTTCACTGCACAATTAAATTTGCATGATTGGAATTGTAGGACAAATTCAAATTGCAACTGCGAGAAAATAGAAAAAGTCAGTGTAATAACTTACTTGGGATTAGAGAACGCTAATTCTGGTAGTGAATTGGGTAGTGAGATGATGATGGATAATCGACTTGCCAGCTTTGGAATTGTCGTGCGTTTATTACACTATGTGTCTTGAAGATCATGCAAATTTTGAATCAGTGCTCTTACCAAATCAGTTCAGAGTCCTGCAGCAGTGCTGGTAAGACTACAACTGCACGGTAAGCGTGTTTTTTTTGTTTTTTTTTAATATCAACTTTAGATACTTCACATTGCTAGTCATGGAAAAACAACGACACGTTTCCCCCGGAAAGTGTTACAGACGATGTCGTAGACGATCAGTTAGAATCAACCTCCAATAAAAGATTTCTTCGTGAAACTCAGGTCATCCTCACAGCTCTCATGAATAAATAGTAACAAACTCATTCCAGGCTCATTTCAGATAGTTGCTTGGAACACAAATGGCCTCAAAAACAAAATTCTGGAACTCCGAAATTTCACATATAGGTAACAACCAGATGTTATATTAATCAGTGAAACTCATTTAAGACCCTCAGACAATCTTACAATAAGGGGCTATCACCGATACAGAAATGACAGACTACTCTACAGAGGCGGCGGCACTGCCATCTTCATTAAAAACTATATCAAGCCCCACTCTGTGAGCAATCCTTCAACCACTAACCTTGAGATCACAGGCGTGGAAGTAATCACCAGCTCCACTGGCAAACTAAAAATCTACTCAGCTTACAACCCTCCCAAAAATCTCTACTTCACTCTGACCTAAATGCCATCTTATGCGTAAGAGAGCCCACCATTATAGCCAGGGAATTCCAAGCACCCTGTGAGGAATTGCACAACCACCAACAAGAATGGTTGCATCCTTTCCAATTACTTAGGCTCAAGCAACGCTGCTGTAGCAGGCCCCACTGAATCAACCCATCTCAGTAAGTTTGGCACTGCTGACATCCTGGATATAGCTATCCTGCAGGATATCAAACTTCAATACAGCATCATATCTATGGATAAACTATCATCCGATCACAATCCAATTCTACTACAGCTGGGAAATCAAGAATACCTGTGTCCTCCTTCTCACTCCTACATTGCATGGGAAAGACTGTCACCAGCACTCAAGGATTATATTGGACCTGTTCCTCACATACGCACAAAAGAAGAAGTAGAAACTGCAGTTACAAATCACACACAACAAATTAATTCTGCTATAAAGGTAGCTACCTCCTACAAATCTGCCCGCAACCCAGATCGCTTGTCTGAAGACATCATGAACTTGATCAGAGACAAAAACAGAGCTAGGAAAAGATTCCGTAGTGCACCACAAGATAGAATAGCTCTAAACAGGATAAATGGGGCAGTAAGAGATGCACTTAAAACTCATAGAAACCAAGTTTGGGATAAAAAGTTATCCTCTATCTCACCTATTGATCACTCTATCTGGGGGGTTACTGAGAAACATCAGAAACAAAGACAGTTCCCTCCTCCCATAATCTCAAAACAGGGCTTACTTCACACAGATGTAGATAAGGCAGAAGCCAACTAAAGAATCTAGAGGAGCAGTGCAAACCCTCTTATAACAACTTAGATTTCAATCACTTGTACAAAATCCACAGACAGGTCAGACACGCTTTAAATCTCCCAGATACCAGCGCTGACCATATTGCACCCACATCACCTGTTGAATTATATGATATTATTAAAAACTTAAGAACAATAAAGCTCCTGAACCAGACAGCATCTCAAACAGGGTGATCAAGCTGCTGCCTCGGAAAGCTGTAGTGCACCTGACCAGTATAATAAATGTAATCTTAAGATTTTACTATTTTCCTTCCACCTGGAAACTGGCTGATGTAATTCCTATACATAAGCCAAGCAAAGACTCACACCTACCGACAAATTATCGTCCAATCAGTCTTATCTCTAATCTGGGTAAGGTTGCGGAGAAGGTCATCCACTCACGACTCCAAACTCACTAAATGACCTAAACATCCTCCCTAAAGAACAGTTTGGTTTTCTGCAACACCATAGTACTACCCAGCAAATCCACAGAATTGTGGAATACATCACCACCAGCTATAACTGGCGCCAGTAAACAGGAGCTGTTTTCCTAGACATATCCAAGGCATTTGACAAAATCTGGCATTTTGGACTCCTACACAAACTTATCTCAGCCGGTACCTCACTAAAAATGGTTCATCTAATCTATTCATATCTTCAGAATAGATCAATGCAAGTAAAAATCAAAGGTTATACATCGTCCTAGCGCCATATCTTTGCTGGAGTGCCGCAGGGATCCTACTGGCTCCATTGCTGTTTTCTGTACACATGTCGGACATCCCGCACAATTCGATGTCTTCCATTTTGGCCTTGTATGCGGACGATACAGCAATACTAACCAGATCTCTCCGACCCCATTTCGTTACCAGAAAGCTTCAAGAAAACATTCTAAAGCTGGAGGGTTGGTGAGTTCTCCAAATTGAGATTGGAAGTCAACCCCCAGAAAAGCTCAGCCGTTCTTTTCTCAAAAAAGGTCAATGTCTCCTGCAGGAGATGTGTTACTATTCAATACTAAAATTCCCTAGTAGACAGAAACAAATTACCTGGGTGTAATTCTCTATAAAAAGCTATCTTTCAACCAACACATCAAGTCTACATGCGCAAAGGCATCTAAAGCCATAGCTCAGATCTATCCGCTAATTAATAGAAATAGTAAGCTCAGCAACAGAATCAAATTGCAGCTATATCAGATGACGATTCGTAATCACCTATAATCACTATAATCACCTATGCCTCTCCAGTCTGGAGCCACACCTCTAATACTAACATTATCATACAACGAGTGCAGAACAAGTGCTGGAGAATGATTCTGAATGCCCCGTGGTATGTTAGAAACAATCAACTTCATAGAGATACAAATACTCCTTATATTTTCTTTTTTCCTTAGTTTTTCCTAAAGACGTCCACACACCCCAACGATTTGGTTCAGCAAGCTGCAGCATACGAGGCAACGGACATATTCAAATATAGAAGACCAAAAGCTATATTAGCCTCCTATAGCGTTGCATAATGCCCATTCAGGGCGAGCAAACTGCTCATAAATTTTACCCTCACTGTAACCACAACAGATAGCGGGGAATATGAAAAGCATCTTGCTTCACCCCTAAAGACATAAATGTGAATTGTCAATACTTGGGATTAAAAATTGATAGTAATTTAAGCTGGAAACCGCATATTACCGAAGTCGTAAATAAAGTAAGGATTATGTTAGACAGCCTTTACTACCTAAAAAGATTCTTAAATTTAAATATGCTAAAAATATTATATTCTGCATGGATTCAAAGCACACTACACTATGGTATATTAAGTTGGGGAGGAATCTATCGCACTACTCTGAAACCTTTAGTCTCGACTCAGAATAAAGTAATCAAATTTTAACTAGAAACAAATATAAGGATACTGCAATGTGTAATAAATACACCATACTAAACATACTACCCCTTAGATATCTATACGTCTATAGGGTACTATTATTCATAAAAAAACGACAACGAATACGTAAATATCAAACAAGATACTTTCCTTAATAGACATAAGGGCCTAAATATTTAGTTCCAAAAGCAAATAAAGAAGCAATACACAAACATTATACTTATTTAGCGCCAAAAGTATTCAACACACTACCTTTAACAATAAGAAATGAAACTAACCAAAACAAATACAAAACTCTAATCAAAGAGTATTTATTTTCACACAGAAATGAGGAAGCGCTGTTCAAAATAATTGCATAAATTATTGATTTTTAGGATATTTGTTTTCAAAGATCCAGTCTTATGTGTAAAACGTAAAATTTAAATGTTATTTAACTGCTTTGTTTTATTTTGTTCCAGATTAATTGTTATGCAACTTTCTCTGTATGATGAAATTTAATTTTATCTGCGATTTTATTATGTAATTATATTATAATAATATGTAATACGTATATTATATGAATGTACATACATATAATGTATGTGTATATAAAAAATACATTACATAAATTTTTGTAACTTTATGCATATCGTAACCTGGATGAGCTGTTGCTCTTAGGTTACACATATGATTGTTCAACATATTGTACTATTATAGGAAGCTTGCAAAATAAACATGATTTTTTGATTTGAAAAAAAAAAAAAAAAAAACTCGGGGGGTTGAGTGCCGTAGGAACCAGGGGGGGGAAACCCCTTTCGAGTCTTCAAAGTTCGAGTCATCAGAATTTAAGGAGAACCGGCCTACCAGTCCGGAACTCGGGGGGGGGGGGTTGGGCTCCGTAGGCGGCAAGGGGTGGACCTCCCTTTCGAGTCATCAGAATTCAAGGAGAACCGGGCCTACCGGTCTGGAACACTGTGGGTTGGGCGTCGTAGGCGCCGGGGGGACATATCCCCCTAGTATATATATATGTGTATATATATATGGGACTTAAAGGACCCCCTTTCGAGGCTTCAAAATTCGAGTCATCAGAATTCAAAGAGAACCGGCCTACCAGTCCAGAACTCGAGGGTTTGGGCACCGAAGGGCCATACGGGCGGCTTTCGAGTCTTCAAAATTCGAGTAACCAGAATTCAAGGGGAACCGGCCTACCAGTCTGGAACACGGGGGGGGGCGCCGAAGGGCCATGGGGAGGAAACCCCCCTTTCGAGTCTTCCAAAATTCGAGTCATCAGAATTCAAGGAGAACCGGTCTACCAGTCTGGAACACGGGGGGGAGCCATAGGCGCCGGGGGGGCGTATCCCCCTAATATATATATATGGGGTCACTTAAAGGTCAAAGCCCAATAACTGGGGAGGAGACCTCCACATCGCCTTCGGGAATGTCGAGAACCGACTATGGCTTCTGACTTAATGTCCAATCCTTACCTTAACGTGGTGCACCCTGTTAGTAGGTATCCACTGGTACTGGAATGATCTTAAGAGTGTATGTTTTTGAGATTTGAACAACAATACTTGCTAAGTTAAGGGGATAATAAATCTCGTATATTATCGTAGTAATAACAATACTTGCTATTTGATCAGATATACCGTCAAATTCTATTATGCTGTTCTTCGATTTTTTGTTGATCATGAATCCAACTCCACTCATTCTTTTCATATCTTGGCTTCTATAATATAGTATGTCTCCGGTTTTTAACTGAAGAATTTCTTCACCATTATGTCTAAATTTCACACAGTCTGAGAATGTCCCATCACTTTAGCTCTTCAGTTTCGTTAACTTAGGCGTGCTTCACTGCTTAGTGTCCTAGTTCCAATTTCAAGTTCTAATTTTCAAAGTTCCAAGGTCTAGTTTCCAATGGCAGCATGATCTGGTTACCCGGGGATTCTTAGCGCCTTCTGACTTCATATTTAACTGCCTGCTGCCATAGGTGGTAACAATCTGGCCTCCAGTGAATGAGGGCCATTTTATTCCTGTTTGATTCATCTTGGAAGGTTAGGCCATAAATTCACCACACACACATATATATATATATATATATATTCATACGCACTACTGTCTTTTGTACTTGTTCCGTTAATACAATTTTAAGTCTCTGTAATTTTTTATATATTGAACAACCTAAAGATGTTGATCAATTCAACGGAACTAGTAGTATCTTTTCAAATAAACCATGTCATCTCTTTATCTCTCGATATCAGTCATTAAAACTTTTTAATAAGTGATTTAAAAAAGATGTGAAGATTATCTATACCGTATTCCCAAATAAGGAATATGCCATCCACGTAACGCAGCCAGATTTTAAGTTTAAGTGTAGCAACAGAGATGGCAAAACCTCGAAAAAATGGTTTTTCTAGTATTCGAGACAAGAGGCTGCCCATTGCTAATCACTTATGTTGTTTATAAATTTTTTCTTCAAACTTAAATAGCTTGATTTAATACAATCTGACAGCAGAACAAACATTTTTTTGAGAGCTTGTTACTTAAAATATTAAGAACCTCTTGGGTTGGAACATTTATAAAGAGTGCCACTACATCAAAGCTTTTCATAATATTTGAATTCTTGAGCTTTATGCTTTTAATTTTAGAGACGAAGTCCGTTGAATTTTTAATGTAAGAAGGACATTTTCCTGCTAAACCTTTAAAGGAGGATGCTAGATATTTTGATAACTTATAGAGGGTGTCCCAAAATCCACGAAAGATTTAAATTTAGCGCCATTTGTGCGGAAAAGTGTTGCCAACGGGAAAAAAATGACAGCGTGACAGCTGACAGTTCAGGATTATTAAAAATGGAGCGCTACACGAAAGAACAACGCATTTTCATTGTTGAGCAATAATTTAAAAATAATAAAGGTTTGGCAGCTATAGCTCGCAATTTTCGTACAAAATATGGTCGGAATAGTGATTTAACTTCATCAACTGTGAAATGATTAATTTAAAAATTCAAGGAAACTGGATCAATTAGTGATCTTATACACTCTGGCCGTCCTTCAACAAGTCATTCAACAGAAAACATCGCAACAGTTCGTGAGTTTTGCTGAGAGTCCAGGAACATCAATTCGGCACCGTGGTCTTGAATTAGGCATTTCGAGACTGAATGGGTAGTTCAATCTCCACTGGTGCCCAATCAAAGATAGCTGGCCCAAGGCTATCACTAATTAAACGGCACGCAGTGAAGAGAGACGGCTCTACAGGTGCCGCCATCTCGTGATCCCTAACCCTAACACTCGTATTTAATATCTGAAATAATGTGGGTTCTACGGTCGATTTTCTTGAGTTTACTGGACGAAAAACCCGAGTTTCCGGGAGAAGAAACCGTTTGCCCTTGCCAGAGAACGACTAACTCAGAACCCGGTCGATAAAAGGCTTAGAAAATTTTCCTAATATATATATATATATATATATATATATGTGTGTGTGCGTGTGTGTATGTGTGTGTGTGCGTGTGCGTGTGTGTGTGTGCGTGTGCGTGCGTGTGTGCGTGCGTGCTCATCCATAAAATATCAGTATCACCGATATTATATTTTTGCATTCATTCCCGTTAAAGACTGCCCTAATTGTTTGCAGACTTTGCCTGATTACTAAAATTAAACACCATATACTAATGCTTCATTGCCCTTTCACGAGGATAATGAAGCATTAGTGCTTCATGAAGATGGCACTTTTCTACGCTTAAACATTACGTCACATTCGCGTTAATAGCCCTGCTGTGCTTTCAAAATGCATACACCTTTGCTCTTTGAAAATATATAAAGACGGCGTAGCGAGTCAAATTCTTAGCGTAGTAGTATTTTTAAACCACTGAGAAGGCATGGCTGGTGAGCTAACATTTTGAGCTCACCCAACACCTAGCGTTTGTGATTGGTTATTGTGTCAACCAATCCAACTGAACGTTGTTACTTGTCATGAGTTGAGCACTTTCTGTATGATGGGTGTATTATAAACAGCTGTTACACATGTTTTCTGGAACTGAAAATTTGAAAGGGGATGTTAGGAGGAAAAAACTAAACGTTTCTCTTGTTATGCAGCATAATATCTGTTGAGGTTGCAAAGTTTTTTAACGGTATAGAGGCATTTTATTCTAATCTTCGGAAACAACAGACAGTAAAAAATATCTCTTCCTGAATAAAAATGAATATTCTGTGTATTATAAGACGTTGTTGATCTACAAAAAAATACCAGCAGATGAGAGATTGATAAGACAGACGAACCGCTGATACTAAAAAAACAAACAAACAAACTAATGAATGTAGCATTCCCGAAAGTGTGGACAATTCCGATTAATGATCGGATGTTATGTACTCTGAGTCTTAGTAAACAAAAGAAAATTCTTGGAAGATGGAGCGAAATATACACAAACCAGAGAAATACACATAACGTGGGCAACAAATTTTACAAAATGATTGGCTGCTCCATCAAACTATATTTATTCTTGCCATACTCTCTGTCTCCTCATAATGTTTTTTTTTAATTATGCCATCATAAATTCACTTATTCATGTCTAGACTTTATATGCTCATGCTATTCGCTCTACCTAGCAACTTATAGGACACACATATCACAAATGTTAATTATTAATAATTCGTTTAGCATTAATGAAAGTATTTCATGTTTTTGGTTTTTTGGTTCATCTTTTTCTGATTTGTGAAAAAAAAAATCAACTGTTTTGAACAACGACCAGTGTTCATTTGCCTTGTGTCTAAAGAATCACTGAGTGAAGTGTTAATTGTAAATTTATAGTGAAACAAATTTAAATAGAAAAATACATTTTTAAAAGGTAAGTGTATGGAATTTAATATTATTTTACTTGTTAGTTTTATGTTTTTTTTGCTTTTAAACTGAAATAATTTGATTTAGGATTTTGGGATTAATTAGTTGATTTTTAACAAAATATGCCGGTCAATTTTTTCATATATGAAATTGTGCTAAAAACTGTATTAATTCCTAATACTTTATTTCCCAAGAATTAAACTTTATGCAAAATGAAAATAATGTATTTATAGTTTACATCAACAAATAATTGCATAACCTACACAACAGCACACCCATCCGAAATGGGCATGCGACGCCACTGATAGTCACCAACAAGAACGTTTTCTATTCTATTTGTTATTAAATCCTTTAAACCTATGAATGGGACCAATAAATTCTATATTCCTACTTGTTGGTATGTTGTTCAAAACCATGTAATCTGATATTCTGTTTTGACTACTTTTGCAATATGGCCTCTAACTATCAGTTTCCTATAGCTAAGTCCCATCAATATAGAACACAGATTGTGATCTCCTCCGCATTAACTTACACTTGACCAAATTAAATTGGCAGCAGTTTACCTTTGCTCATACTGCTAGTCTATTGAAGTTATCCTGGAGGATCTTTACATCACCTTCATTTATTATTGATCGTCCCGGTTTTGCAACATCAGCAAACAACTGAATATTTCCACTCATATTATTTCCTGCATTCACTGATGTACAAATTAAACAGCAGAAAACAAAGTACAGAGCTGTGGGATAAACCACTGGTGACCTTCCTTCTTTTGGACTCAACTCCTCCATTAACTACTCTTTGATTGGTTCCATCAACCATGCTCTAATCGAAATAACAAGATCCATATCCATCTATAGTCGCCTACTAAATTTACTCATTTTATGCAAAAGAGTTCTATTTGGAATCTTGTCAACTGTCATTGCAAAGGTTTATCAGTATCACTGAGTAACCATTTCACTTATCTGACTCCAAAGTGATTTTATTATAAAAAAAGTAAGCAAATAACTAAGGCAAGACCTATCCTTAAGAAACCTTATTAACCCTTATAAAACATCATATTCCTATCCACGCAGTCCTGAATTCTGTCTTTCACCAATTTCTCAATATTTTAACGTCTTTTCCTGAGATGTTGATTGGTGCAATTTGTTACTTCGGTCATGGAGTCCCTTTTGTGCAGTGGAACCATTTTGTCCTCTTTCCCCTCCACTGGCACCTTTCAGTACTGAGACTTAAAGTTTGGTCAGAGGAGCTGATAATTTCATTGCACATTCTCGTAATGCACGGACCGATATGTCATCTAACTCCATAGCTGTGTTTCCATTTAGGGTCTTTAAGCACCTCTATTTCTTGAACCTCTATTCTCCTGTCAGTCAATGTCATCACATCTGGCATTGCAACGTTACCTTCTAGATGATACGCCTGGCAAAAGTCTCACTCTGTAATTCCGCTATTTGGTTCGCTTCTATTATCTCCCCATCAACACTTTTTTAAAGTCATCCTTCTATAATCTTTTTTTTTTAATTTTTCACATAGCAAAATGATTCTGTGATTTCTTTTAGCCTCCTCAGCTAACTTTGTCTGATAATTGACAACTTTTGCCTTCCATATCATAGAGGTCACTCTTCTTGCCTGTGCATTATTCTACTCATGGGCATGCTGATTATCTCTTCTTTATATTCTTTTCCCAACAGTTTTTTTTTGTCCCTGAAACTATTGCTTAATGCTGCTATTCTGTAACAGATATGCAGCAGTTTTTATATGTGATTATCAAAGAGAAATCAAAAAGAATAGTAATTACAAAATAATCAATCAGATGTAAATTAGAACTAAATTGAACATTACCAGAACATGTACTGAAATTTGTCAGGACTGTGTAGCTCAGTGGAAGTGGCGGTTGCGTCCTATCTGCTTGGTTGCTTGAAGTCAGACTTAAGTTCAAGTCTAGTCGCCGACTGGAGGAACTTTTTCTAAGCCTTTCTTCGACCGATTCACGAGTTAGTCGATCTCTGGCACGGGCAAGTGGGATTTTCCTCCCGGAAACTCGGGTTTTTCATCCCGTAAACTCAAGAAAATCGACCGTAGTACCCACATTATTTCAGACATTAACATATCTTGTCCTCTTCATCAGTGGCTGCTATAATTAGTGATAGATATGGGCAAGCTATCTCTGATTGGCTACCGGTGGAGATTGAACTGCCTACTCAGTCTCCAAAAGCTAGATAAGGTTCAAAGGCCTCGCCTACTCCCTATAAGCGAATAAAAGGCGTTAGCTGATTTTTTTATTTTTTGTACTGAAATTTAAATACCTAGGAATAACTGTGAAGAGTGAAAATACAACACAGGATGAAGTAAAAGAACAACCCAGAAGGCTAATAAAATATCGGGATGTCTAACTTCAGCTAGGAAAAATAAAGATCGAACAAAAGAAACAAAAAGTAAGAATATACAAATAAGTAGTCTGACTAATATTGGCATATTCATGTGAAACCAGAAAAGAAATCTCAGAAATATAACAGATAAATACAACATGCGACATGAAAACATTTAGAAAATTAGTGAACTAAACAAAATAATCTAGGGTAAAAAAATGAAAATATGAAGAATATCAACCACAACCCATAAATGCATGCATAAAAAATAGAAGCTAAAATGGAATGAACATGTTAATATGATAGGCCCAAAAAAGTACAGTTAAAATAGCAAGAGACCAAACACAAAAGACCAGTTGATAGACCAAGAAAACGATGGACAGACTGGCTGCATCGAAATATGGGAGACACAAGTTGAAGCTTAAAGCAAGAAGAAGAAGATATATGCAGTTTCTTTATACAGATACCCTGTTAGGTTATTGATTTCCGAAATATAATAATAATAATAATAATAATAATAATAATAATAATTATTATTATTATTATTATTATTATTATTATTATTATTATTATTATTATTATTATTATTATTATTATTATTATACAAGGTGCCTCCATGGAGTCAAAAGACTCATTGCGGGAGACCCAACATTGACATACTAACTGTTATTCACACAATGCATGTCATACTTCCCCTTAAACTTATTCACAGATAAAGCATTTACAACCACCTCTAGCAACTCATTCGACCCATTTACAGCCCTCCAAGCAAAAAATATAGTCCTAACACCGTTGTTAACCACACTCTTTCAGAATATCCAGGGAGTCGTTTTCTCCCTTCTTGCACTGGTCTTAAAAAGGTTATCAGTATCAATCCTATAAAGCCCTTTTAATAATTTATATGTTTCTATCATATTTGCTGTCCTACGTCTATCAACTAGTTTTTGAATCCCATAAACCTTCAATCTACCCTCGTAGGAGACATCCCACAAGCCTGCAACAATTTTCGACCCACCTCTGAATCCTCTCAACCATTTCCGCATCACCAAGAAATCCAGGGGTGACCAGATCCGTGCACAATAGTCCAAATGAGGTCTTATTAATGCTTTATAAAGCGAGACAATCACTTTCTTATCCCTACTTGTCAGTGTGTTCCTCAATAACAATGTAATTTTATGTGAAGTTTTGGCGACCTTTGCAATATGCCCTCGAAACTTAAGGTCTCTGTCCATAATAACTCCCAAGTCCCTAGCCTCGTCACCCTCCTGCAGTTCAGTTCCATCAATATAGTAAACAGTATGTGATCTCATCCTTCCGAAGTGCATTACCTTACACTTGGCCACGTTAAACTGGCAGCCATTTAGTTTAGTCCAAACCATCAGTCTATTTAAGTCATCCTGCAAGATATCCACATCATCTGAATTAACTATCGCTCTTCCCAGTTTTGCATCATCAGCAAACAAGTGGATATCTCCTTTCAAAATATTCCCAATATTATTGATGTACAAATTAAATAATAGAGGACCAACACTGAGCCCTGAGGCATACCACTAGTCACCTGGCTTCTACTGGACTCCGCTGCAATATAAACCACTCTTTGATCCTAATATATCTAATTATAAGCTTATATCTAATATCTGATATCTAATTATAAGCTTATATCGTGGTAGGTGGCGTGTGTACAAAAGCTTCTGGCGGGAACTATCGTTTTAATGTTTTCGTTCGTTTAATTTTATTTTGAAGCTAAAATCAACAAAAATAACGAATGAGTTGTGTGTGTCTGATTACATTTGTTTGTTGGACTGTGACATCTGAATTCTGCAAATGATTGAATTCGTGGAAAGGAACTCTGCGTCGTACTGTGAGTATTTCCTTCATTTCATTATGGAACGTAATACGTTAGGCCTCGGAACAAAATGCAACTAGTTAAAAAGGAAACGAAGGCATTTCATGGAAAATGCCCAGAAGAAGTGTTTCTGCAGCAGCAATCCACTGAAGGATGTCTAGTACCAATTGTCACCCGGTTTTTTAAACGTTTATTGTAAATATCAAAATGAGCGCATCCTGTTTATCGGAGACTCCTCACAGGTGCCTCACGCTTCGTCCTAGCACAGTTGCGAAAAGAAAATCACTAAACATAGCTGATTTTAAGTCTTGCGATAACGATGTTCGTAAAAAGCAGTTGCTTCTTAGTAATGATGCTGGCCCAGTGAGATTGAAAACTGATGAAGAGAGAAATAACAAGTTAATTGTGAAATCGGAGTTGCACAAATGCAGTTTTAATTTTTCAAAGCGAAGGAAAGAGGAAAAGTCAGATTATATTTCAGAAAGTGGTTCAAAAACAAAAATAGATGATATGGAGTGTCTTAAGGATTGTGCTGCGTTTACAAGGCTTGCACCTATATTTAACAGGAGATTAAAAATGAATGAATTTCAGAATAATACTGTAACTAGTAAACCAAAACAGCAGAAAACAGTTTCAAGCAAATGTGTGAACGTTCAGGATAGTTCTAGTAGCAGTGACATAATTGGATCTAGAAAAATTAAACAGGCTGCGAGAAGATTAGCACCAATTTTTTTAATAAAGAATTCAAAATCATCTGTACAGAAGTTACCAGAAACAATTTTATTAAATAATGATTCAGAAATTCAAATAATTGAGAACAATGTAGTTAAAATTATGGAGACATTATGTTCTGAGCCATTGTGCTCAAAGAATGTTAATATTGGGGAAACTGATTCTCTAAATGCCATAAGTGATAGTAAGTCGGAATGTTGTAAGCTGTTGCATTCTGAAAAGAATGCTGTTGCGGAATTATCAGGAATGAAATGCACATATGACAATATTTTTCCACAAATCAGCCATGTGCAGCAAATCCAGAAATGTCATCCTTTGGTTCCTTCTATAAGTTTTAATTTTCCTTTTAAAATAAAGGAGGTTAATGATGATGTCATTATAGAACAAAAATATTGGCAGGGCTGTATAGGTTTAAATATAATGGAACAGAAGGACTGCAATAAGTCAATTTCTGAAACTAGTTTTGTATGTTTAAGTGATGTGTTACAACATAAAACATCATCTGAGAAAGCCCCAGATAAATTACTCCCACCTTCAGAGAAGCGGGATGATGTTTGTGCTGGAACGAGTCGTGTTTTAAGGAAAAGGATTGTCAGAGAAAGTATTAGAAATAATAGAACATTGCAACACAGTGGAATTTCTGCACATACTGAAGAAAGGCAGGGCATTATATGGACAGAAAAATATGCACCATTGAAATCAGCTAATATAGTAGGAAATGAAGATGCCCTGCATGCAATACATAATTGGCTAATGGGATGGAAATCCAAGTATTCTGATGGAATGTCCTCTCCAGAATTGGATGAAAGCAAAAAAGAGTGTACCTTGCTGGAAGATTGGTTTGAAGATTCTAATGATGGTGACTGCTTGACTAACTGTATGTTAATTACTGGTCCAACTGGGTGTGGTAAAACAAGTGTGGTTTATGGTCTTGCACATGAACTGGGATATCGAGTTTTAGAGGTGAATGCTTCTTCCAGTCGTAATGGAAAACGAATCGCTTCTCAGTTGCAAGAAGCTACGCAGTCACATCATGTTGAAAAGTCATCTGTTTCTAGTTTTTTTACTTTGCCAAGCAAGAAGAAATATAATCGTGATATTACAGAAACAAATGCAAAATCATTTAAAAAACTTTCTAATACCAATAAAAGTATTTCAAAAAAATCAACTATAGCAGATTTTTTTAAGATTGATTCATCAGAAAGGAAAACACATAGTGTATCTAACATACACAAAAAAGATTGTGTTCATCTCAAGAATAAAAGAAGTAACAGAACTTCACTGAATACAATTAACTCCTTTAAACCAGTAAAAACTAAAGTGAAAATAAATTTGCAAATGTTACCCCAAAACAGAAAGAAACATGTTTCAAAATCAAGTCCTGTTTATGATAAGAACAAGCAGCAAAAGAATAACCATAATGTAACACACAAACTGGAACCACAGAACTTAGGAAAAGGGCTAACATTTGCTAGTCACATGATAATACTTTTCGATGATGTTGATGTTATATTTGAAGAGGATGATGGATTTTGGACCACAGTGAATAACTTTATTAAGACAACGAAAAAACCAATAATATTAACAGCTAGCAGAAATGTTCCACTTATTATTGAAAATATAAATAATAAATTTGAAGTGGTCACTTTAAACCCTCCTCCTTTTGAAGCTTTGACAAACCATTTAGAAAAAATCTGTAAAAATGAAAATATTACCTTTTCCCGTGATGATATTATTGATTACATAGAATTTTTGGGTGCAGATATCAGAAAAATACTGTTACATCTGCAGTTTTGGATAATGTCTAAAAATAGTAGTCACAACTCATTTAATCAACTAAATTATGTAGTTAATCCCAGTATCTCTTTAAAAAGATCCAAACGCTTGGCACTTAAAACGAAATGCATTTCCTCTTCTGATTCTTTATCCATTTCAGAATTAAATAAAACAGATATGTGTCCGGAACAAAATTTATGTGAGAACTCTAATGTTAAAGCAAACAATAAAAAGTGGGAATTTGGTTGTGGTTTGTTATCATTTCTGCTTCAGAATTCTCCATGGGATAATGCATATGTTGCAATGAAATATCATTATAGTAAACATGATATTATATATGCCAATCTTCCTAATCTGTTGCCTTTATCTTTGTATAGTTATTTGTGTCAGCCTTTAGTTGGGCAGAATGGAAAACAGGAACAGCTGGCTGGAAAATCAAATCCTCTGAATGTTAGTTGGCTTGATGAGGAATCAGTAGAATCTGTTACGGAGTTAGAAAACTCAACGCAGACTTCATTATCAAGTAAAGAAACATCTACCATTACAAGTATAAGTACAAATAAAAGTGAGGAAATTTTGTTATGCCTAAAGAGTTTACAACAGTTAGCAGATTTAAGTGACAATATCAGTACTGCTGATATTTTAAAAGGAGAGTTGAATTCTGCCAATATAAACAGTTGGTCACCAGTTCACAGTATTAAAAGGTGGAACCAGGGACTTCCATCTTGTTCTGAAGAAAGTTGGTCTGCAGGAAGTTTTGCAAACTTTGATGTAACTTCTGCTATTGAAACATTTAGTTGTAAATTAGCAAGGAAGCACATTCATGATGCATTAAATGAAGTAAGTTTGGAAACTAGATCTTCTCAGTGTTTGCTTTTGCCAACAAGGGACTTAACAGACCGATTACATTTCAACAGAGAGGATTATAGTAAAAGACAGAGAGAAGAGCAGCAGTTGGAATGCTTTCAGGAGGTTTCATCCAGATTGCCTGCTCTGCAGCATTTGAATCATTCAGCAATTGCTTTAGATTATATGAGTATGTTGCGTCAGATTTGTTTTTTGGAGGCTCATAAACAGTTAATTAGTCAAAAACGATCTCGAAGATTCCTGCATTATTTAAATGGAATATCTTTAAATGTGAAGCCATCAGTTTTGAAACTATTAGCTTGGCAGCTGGGTACATAAAAATATCACTGCAAATATGAAACCATTTGTTGTGTAAATTATTTTAGGGACATTGAAACATATCAGACGCTGTCATTTAATTATAATATGAAAGAGTAGAGTGTGAATTTTTTTAATGTATGTGGTTGTTTTATGGCATACCATGTGGATATCCAGATATTTTACAAGTCCAACCTAATAAAGTTAAGTATAACATACAGAAGTAGTTATAATAAATTTAGTTTAATCCTTTATCTAAGTGTGTGCAAACAAAGTATCTTCAGGACTGGGGTGAAGTGGTACAACACTGGGCAACTCCTTGCAAAGGTGAAGCAAGCTAAACACTCCTATCTCAGTATCTCCCATAATGCAAAACACATCTCCTTGCAGATATGTATAATGTTATCCATTAAGGGAAGGGCCACTAGACTAGACTAGTTTTGACCTTTATTGACAATAAAGGGCGAAACTAGTCTGGGTAGTGGCCCTTCCCTTAATGCATAACATTATACATATCCGCAAGGAGATGTGTTTTGCAATATGGGAGATATTGAGATAGGAGTGTTGGAAGCTTGCTCTACCTTTGCAAGGAGTTGCCCGGTGTTGTACCACTTTATCCCAGTCCTGAAGATACTTTCAGGCGCAAACTTTGTTTGCACACACTTGGATAAAGGATTAAACTAAATTTATTATAGTCTAACCAAGTGAAAAATAAACTTTCAACATCTTTAAACTTTCATACAGAAGTAGGTTATCTTGCATTTCAGATGTATTTATTTACTATTTTTTTGTAATTATATTTTTTTCACAGAAAAAAATGTAAATTATAATAATGTAGTCATTATGGATGGCAGATTAAATGGACAAGTTGTAAAAGAGTTCCATGAAAACTCGCCTCATGGTACTGGATATATTGACACTGAAGACAGTTGTATAAACTGATCTTTCATATTTTTGGAGTGCATTGTGATATTATGTATAAATATAGATTGATAACATTGCTGTCATTCGTATGGTCAAATAATGTATCAGTTTGTTTTTGTATATGACTGAAAGAAAATTGTCATTTATTTTATTTTTTAGTTTACTAAACAATTTATATAGATGTTGAACAGATATGCTTCTATGTGTTCAACACAATTAGAATGTGTCACATTTAAAATACTTTTTTTGTTAAAATCAGTTTGTATGCATTTTGAATACCAGAATATATAAAGTAATGCAGAACTGTTTATAATTTAACTTAAAAAAGAAAAGAAAGCCTTTGATATTGCATAGATCTTGAAGTGACATCCAATTTGTTAAATCATAAATAAAATAGAACTAGTGTTTTTTTTTTTTTTAAGGATCATGTTTTAAATGAAATTTTTAATTATTATCCTTCATTAAATGAGTGAAAATTGCAAATAAGATGAATTACAATAAGGAATGACTTTCATATGGTGTTATATATAGTAGTAATGATAGTAGACAGTTTCATTATTAGCTAATTTACTGTATTTGAAGGAAACTCATGAAGCCTGACAAACTAGAGGGCAATTGACTATTATCTGTTCCTGCAAAAAATTACAAACTTAAAATGAGCTGTAAAGATATGTCTTGATTTTCCTGTTTTGTACTGTGTTTTGAAAGCTGAAGGAGAGAACTGAGTGAATGCTGCAAAAGAAATACTTCACATCTTTTCTCTCTTGTGTTGAATGGGTGATGTAAGTAAAAGTTAATTAGTTAGCAAAAGTTAGTAGCTGTCCTGTTTGGCCAAGTGGTTAGTTTATCTGCTCTCTGACAGGTTGTGGGTTCAAATTCTAGTTTGTAATTGTCTCTAAGTGGGAGGTGAATTTCATTGCTTGGTATGGGACCACTGCCTCACACCCTGGCACTACAAAGTGGAATGATCTCTGGAACTACTACTCTTCTTTCCATGGCATGACTATAGCTTCTGCTCTTCTAACCCAGATGTCTGCACTGAGCAAGTCACAGAAATCATCCATAATGGCATAAAGGCATTCATCCCTCATTCCATTCCAAAATTCCCATCCAGTTTTCAAGTCCTGACCAACAGAAATGTTGGTCAGGACTTGAAGAAAAAACTCAGCTTACAGCAGGTGGCTTATATAGCTTCATGCTCAGCCTATGCAGAAGCATGCAATAGCTGTAAATCAGCCATCAGAAAATCCAAATCCCAGCTTCATAAAGACTAATACCAGAAAACTCATCTGTTGTCCAAACAGTAGTTGTGCCTTCTGGTCCCTCACAGAAGCCACTGGATGCAACTTCTGCTCACCTGTGCTCCTACCTCTCACCCATCCAGATGGTACCACTGTTACAGCATCCAAAGAAAAAGAAAAAGAAACTTTTGATTTTGAGTAATTGCAAAAAGTGTTTTTTCAGACTGCTTTTATTTCTGTTGGTTTTCCTGTCACCTTGTCTCCATTAAGCATGATGATGTGGTAAGAGGAGTAACACTTTGCAGTTGAATTGTTCGTTTTGTACAAAGTTCTGGTGTCATATTTTTCTAATATATCTTTCTTTCTCTGCATTTTCTGTATTTCTTGAGTAAATTCCAAGAGATTGTTTTTTTTTTATCTCTCTCCTTTGGTAGTTCCAAAATGTCTCCTGTCATCTGTTCATTGTTAGTCTTTTTTGGGTAGCCTAAGATCGTTGCTGCTATGTACAGCAATTCTCTTTTCTCCTCAATTCTTGCAATTTCCTGTCTTCTCTTATTGCTCCAAGTTTTCCTGTAATAAATTCCCCATACTGATGCTTGTATTCTGGGGTTTTAAGTACCTTCATGTCTATTATTTTTGCATTTGATGCTATTTTCTTGCCAAATGTGATGTTTATTTTGGTTGTAAAGAATTCATGGTCTGTATCCATATCTATTTTCTTGAGGGTTTTTACATTTTTAATTTGAGCTTTCCATCTTTATTAATTAATATTAATATATAATTTATACAGTTCTTGGTTTCTCCATTAGGTGAGGTCCAGGTGTATTTATGACTTTCCCTATGATAAAACATTGGTGATAAACAGGCTATTTAATTCACGAGAATTTAGTAGCATTTCTCCTCTGTCAATTATTTCTCCAATTCCAAATTTTTCCATAGTATTTGCATAAGAATTGGAAATTGTCCAACTTTTGCATTAAAATCTCCTGAGATTATCAGAATAGAATATCTCTCTTGTTTGTATCATCTGTTTCTTGCAGCTGTTCTAAAAATTCTGTATATTCTACTTTATTCATGAGAATGGTTTAGTGCATGCACTTGGATAATTTTAATATTTTCTGTTCTTTTGCTTTAAATCTAATGGATAGGATTCTTGAAGAGATGGGGCTCTTCAAGAATCCTATCCCTTCAAGAATATGTAGTGATAGTATTTATGAGATGTTGTCTAATTATAATTGTTGCTGAGCTCTTCTTTTAGAGTAGTATATTCTTTCTTCACTTAGTTGTACCATATCTTCATCGAGCCCATTTTCGATCACATTCCATCTAAAATGTTTTTGCTCCTCGTCAGGTAGTCTCAGCTTACCAGTTTTATGCAGCGTTCTGATGTTTACATCTGAGATGGAAAATGGCTTCTTGAGGACCACATAGGCAATTTTTCACGTCTCCCCTGTGGTTCTGGATCGGGCACACTGGCTCCCCCCCCTCCCCAAATGTAGCATTGTTGTTGTGAAGCTTTGATTCCAAATTCATGGAACTGCTCGTCAGAATACTGTAACTGGCTTGCCACTCTTAGCTAGGGTTGCCAGATATTGTTTGAGCTATTCCAGTTCATTTACTTGCTAAATCCTTCTGTTATTGACTACACCATTCTTCTGCTTGCAAAGGATGCTTTATAGTTGCTGCCACTGTAGAGAGCATTTTTTAGATGTGCTAGAGTTAGTGCTTATGTGGTGACACTGACCACCTTCCCCCATGTCATAATGCTGTCATATGATAATGTGGGGTTTTGGTTGAGATAGAGTTGTTAGCTCTGTTCTCCTGCATCATGTTAGCAACTACCACTGTTGGTCCTTACCCTCAACCAACCACTGTTGGTTGAGGGTAAAGACTATCTGGCAGATAGTCCTTACCCTCTTGCTAATGTCCTTAACAAAACTCCTCTTCCAAATAGACCGTGAATGCCAGGTCTCCTCTTGATAACTCAGACCATTCTGATCCAATTTTCTTTCACCTTTAAAACATCCAGTCATTCTCAATCTCATGTCCTCTAGCATTACAAAGGTGCCAAATGGTATGATCTGCATGACTTTTGCTCTTAATTTCCACAGTCTGATTACTTTAGTTTTTCTGATCCAAACACCTTCCTTGACCAAATAGCAGAAACAATTCTAATTGGAATGAAGGTCTTCATTCCTCACTTTTCCCAAAATTCCCAACCACTATCCAAGCCTTGATTCTCCAACAAGTGTTTCAAAGTAGTGTGTGAAAAAAGATTCATCATGTCATTGACTGGATTGAGACTAAAACTTTAGCAGCCCATAACTAAAAAAAAATAAATAAAATAATAAATTTAAATTCAATTATGAAATGGCCAAATGCCACACACTTACCTCATGTTCTAAGGCAGTTGAGCCTTCTCGTCTCTAGCCAAGACCATCAGTAGAATTTTTGCTTACCCAGGTTTCCACTGCTTTAATCAGATAGCATCATTGTAACCCAAAGACAATGCTGACCTACTGGCATCATTCTTCTCTTCCAATTCCTGCATTGATGACCATAGCAAAATATCCCCACTCTACCAAGAATTACTCATTCATGTATCCTCTAGTTTTCTGTTAGAAAGAAATCAGAGAAGAATCCCAAATGACTTGCACATCAACAAGGTATCTGGTCCTGATGGCATACCAACTACTGTGCTAAACACTGCACCAGAATTAACATCTGTCCTGTATTGTCCCTCTTTGATCTTTTCTGCTTGACTGTCCTATGGCATGGAAACAAGCCTATGTTTAGCCATTCCAAAGGAATGTGATAAAAGTCAGCCAACAAACTACCATCCAATTGTTTATGCTTCTTGTCTTTAAAAAAAACTCTGGAAAAGGTCATTAATAGACAATTTCTACACCAACTGGAGATCCACTATCTAATTAGGGACCATCAATATGGATTCTGCCACTCTCAATCCACCACTGATCTTCTAGCATTCACCTTTCTAAGATTTTGATGGAGTCTGGTACAGAGTTCTGCTCAGAAAACTAAAACTACTATCCTATGGTGTATCTTTAACCTTTTGCAAGTGGATCACCATCTTAGTGTCGTGGTAGTGGTATTCTCCTCATATTTTCCACAATGCATGAATATATGCTAGAGCTCTATACTTGCACCCACTCCCTTCCTCCTGTACATAAATGACCTGTTCTCAATGATTGACTTCAAATCCTATCCATAGCTATGCTGATGATAGTATGCTCCACTTTTCTTTCTCGTGTCACAAACCTTATATTTATTGCAATCATTATAGGCTTCAAGATCCTTCTTAAATTCTGATCTCTTTGTTTGCTCATGGGATAAGGATAATCTTTTGAACTTCAACACTACTAAAGCTCCTGTATAATTTCCTGGAAAATATAATTTCTTGTCAAGTATAATATACAATGTATAATTTCCTGCAAGAAAGATCTCACATCACTTCCCCTTACTTTTGATGTCAAAACTTGATCAGATCTGTCTTCTTGGGCTGACCTACACTTCCAGCCTTTCCTGGTGCAAACAGATCTCAGCCATAGCTTCTGCACCCACCAAAAAACTTGGTATACTTTTCTACACTAAGCAGTGCTTTCCACCTGTGCAACTGCTAACACTATATAAATCCCAAATCTGCCCAAACATAGAATACTGCTTATCCATTTGGGATGGTGCACCCAAAGACTTGCTAGCAACTGCTGTTCAGAAAAGTACAATCAGATTAATTGATGACCAGTGTGCCCTCTAATTTTCTCTAGCCCATGTGTGCACATGAAAAACATTGCAAGTTTTTGTACACACCATCTGAGAAACTCAGATGGTGTGTGGAGTAGTCTGTGTTCACAATACCAAAAGCCACAAACTTAATTTGATATACCTAAAATTGATAACAATATCTTTTAAAAGATCTTATACATTGCATGCTAAATATTTTATTTTCATGAGCGCAGTCAAAATGCTTACTTCCTCAGCTACTTAAATACTTCATATACATGCAGTTATATCAAGTTCTAGAATAGGAAATTTGCTTAAACCTATAGAAAATTTTAAGGTTGTTTAACATATTAAAACTGTTGTTGCCCCCTTTTTTGTGTGTGTGTGTCTTCACAATTACATGGATGAAAAGTGTATATTGAAGTCGATGTAACCTGTGGATATTAAAGAAATAATATACGAATATGAAATTTATATTTTTTGATATATTTTATCCGTGTGGCCAGTTAGGGGGTTAAACAAGAATTAGTTACAGAAATCAAAGATTCCAGTCTTCTAGATGCTTCTACAGATATTTCAAATAAGGAGGAACCTGTCCATTATATACAATACATAAATAAAAATTCTTTACAATTGGTACTTTATATATATTGGACAAGGTTTTTTTCTAGAAGTCTGAATTTGATATGAGTGAACTGTAACCGATTGTTGGTTTAAACTTTTCAGTCAGTAAACAGGGAATGTGTAAAATCTTTATTACATAAAAAGCAAGGAAAATAAATCCATGTCTTCAAATTTTGATTAAGTTATTGTGAATAACAGTAACATTTCTAACTGTAAGCATGGTGGCAAGCAGTTCTGTTGTAATCTACTAAATAAATAAGGCAAGTTTGGAGATGGCAGAAGTCAGAAAATTTTCATCGCAATCATAAAAACACTTGTTATTTTACTTTTTTAAATTTAGGGACAGCAAACTAATGTTTGCATATGGGTGACATACACCCTAACAATAGTACTGATGACAAGTCATATTGAGATTTTGCAAGGAAATCAAAAAATGTTTCATATCTCATCGGTTTTTTTTTACCCTGTTTTACCTTACGGTGTCAAGCGTTTATTGATCATCGGACCCCAAATCGTTCACAGGATAAGATGGTCAGCCTTATGCCCCGCGTATCCTGTGACCAGTAATGTTGAGTTCTCATGGCCGGTTTGCCTCCTTTGTGGGATGAAAAATCCCAGGATAAACTGAGGAATAAACCCTACTATCCACACCCAATTCTGGTGAACTTAGCTATGGCTGAGGAAAATCCTTTAGCTCCTCACGTCACCGATGGGAATCGAACCTAGGACACCCCTTCCCCAGGCATATGGTTGTGAAGCGCACAGCAACTAGACTAACCGTGCGGACAAAACTTTTCATATATATATTTAACAATTATTCTCACTGCAGTTGTTTGCATTCAAGAATGTGTAAGCAGACAGAGTTAATCTAAGGTGGTATAGTCACTTAAGCAGTACAGAATGGCAGAAGAAAAGTTAGCAAAACAGATGTTTTGATGCCAAGATAGCAGGAAAATGACCCAGAGGAAGACCAGGTTAAAAAAATTATATACCTTTTACAAGAATTCACCAAAAAAAAAAAAAAAGACTGAAAGAATCAGGAAAAGATGTAGGCATGTTTCAAAGAAAAATCTTAAATAATTAAGTAATAGGTAAAAACCACAGTGAAATCTTTAATTAGTAAAAAGACATATTTCATACTAAAAATAATAGTACATCTTCAGTGTTTGTAACAGTAATAGGAATGGAATACAGGCAAACGTTTGGTGGATCACCTATTAAAATACAATTGTTACCGTGTGCTAGGAAATAATAGAAATAACAAATTTAATCTATTAAGATAAATGATTTTTTTCATAAGATAAAAGTCTCCCAGAACTTTGAGAGAGACATACAGTCATTTCTATTTAAATTCGGTCGATGTAAGATAGTTTCACAACTTTTTTGAATAAGCGTTCATATTTGAATCTGCATCTATGGAGGAGAACTGCTTTATCCCTCGGGACACTATGAGTAGAGTCAATACTGTGCTGTGCCAGACCAGACTTCAGAGGTTTGTTATAATCAATATGATATTGATGTTCTTTTATTCTTTTTTTCAAAGAACGGCCAGTTTGTCCAAAATAGAGACATTGCATTCGCAAGGTATTTAGTCAACGCCAGCCAAAGATAGAGAAGACAGTTTATTCTTTGTAGAAGGTAATAAAGAAGAAATTTTGTTGATAGGAATATATGTTGGAATCAGTTGATACTTTTTCAGAATTCTACCTATAGGTTCTGAGATTCCTGGAATGTACAGAATAGGAACTCTGCAGACTGTTGAAGAAACTGTAGGTGTTGGAACATAAGAGTCAAGTTCAAGTATCTGTTGGATTTGATTAGAGTTGTAATCATTTGATTCCATTAACTTTTTAATGATGGAAAGTTCTTGTTGTAAGATTATTGGGGAAGAGCAAACTTTATGTGCTCTCTGAATTAGAGATTTAAGAATGCTAAATTTTTGAGACGTGGTGCGCATACTTTTTGTGAATGTATCTGCCAGTAAAAGTGGGTTTTCGAAAGACACTTGTAGATAAGGTACCAGAAGACGTTCTAATCAGGAGGATGTCCAAAAATGGTAAAGTACCAGAGTTTTCTTTTTCCATAGTGAATTGGATGCGTGGATGAAGGTTATTTATCCATTGCAGAAAAGTGGAAAGTTCATCTTGAGTGTGTGGCCAAACAGCAAAAACATCATTGACATAACGGTACCAAAGAGATGGTTAAGGATGAATGGATGAGAACATAGTATCTTCGAATTGTTTCAAATAGTAGTTTGCCAAAGGTGGAGATAGAGGGCTACTACCCATGGCAGTACCTTCAATTTGTTTGTAGATTTTGTTTTTCCAACTGAAATAACCTGAGTGGATGACATATTCGAATATCCTTGCGATATCTGGAGGGTAATCTTCATATAATGAATTGACTGTGTCAATTCATAGAGCACATAAAGTTTGCTCTTCCCTAATAATCTTACAACAAGAACTTTCCATCATTAAAAAGTTAATGGAATCAAATGATTACAACTCCAATCAAATCCAACAGATACTTGACTCTTATGTTCCAACACCTACAGTTTCTTTAACAGTCTGCAGAGTTCCTATTCCATACATTCCAGGAATCTCAGAACCTATATTATTATTATTATTACGGGCAACTCCAGGGAGTCATTAGACTCATCGAGGGAGGCCCCAAATCATATTCATCACAACTATTCGACATTCATACAGTATCTATCATGCCTTGCCTTAAACTCATTCACTGTCACAGCATCCACCACAGACTCTGGGAGCGCATTCCACTCAATCGCCACTCTAAAAGTAAAGAACCCAGCTCAAACACCTTTACTAACCACACTTTTGCCCAGTTTCCATGGATGTCCCCTAGTCCTCCCACAACCAGCCCTGATCTCAAAAATATCTTCTAAATTAATTTTATAGAAACCCTTCAGTAATTTGAATGTCTCAATCATATCTCCCCCTCCTCCGCCTATCAACCAATTTTTGCAACCCACAAATCCTCAACCTGTTCTCATAAGGTTCATTCCACAGTCCTGCTATCATCTTGGTCACTCACCTCTGGATCCTCTCCACCTCCTCCCCATCAAGAAGAAACCTAAGTGACCAAATCTGAGCACAGTAGTCGAGATGGGGTCTTATCAAGGCTCGATACAGAGGAACAATAACCTGCTTGTCAACATATTTTTCAGCAACCAAGTGATTTGATGAGCTGATTTGGCCACTTTTGCAATGTGCCCCCTAAACTTCAACTCCTTATTCACCAACACTCCTAAATCTCGTGCCTCATCAATTTCCTGGAGTACAGTTCCACCAATGTAGTAAACTGCTGCTAATCTTTTCACCCCAAAATGTATAACCTTACATTTTGCCACATTAAATTGACATCCATTTTCCTTAGCCCAGACCTCCAATCTATCCAAATCATCTTGCAATTTTAACATCATCTGCATTCACTATTGCCCTACTCAACTTTGCATCATCCACAAACAAATGAACTGTTCCTCTCAGATCCTTTCCTATATCATTAATGAACAAATTAAACAGCAGTGGTCCAAGAACAGATCCTTGTGGCACACCACTAGTCACAGGTTGTTATAATATATGAGCATTTATTCAGGAGTTGTGGACTCTACTCCTGAATAAACCACTCTCTGATATCTCTCCATCAACCACCCTCCTATCCATATCACCAACCCTACATCCATCCCCATATGCTGCAATTTACTGATTAGAATTCCATGTGGTATCCTGTCAAAGGCGTTAGCAAGGTCCAGTAGAATCACTGTAAACCCATTACCCTTATCCAGTTCAGGCGTCACTGTGTTATAATATGTGAGCAAGTTACTGAGGCATGACCTACCCTTCACAAAACCATGCTGTCCCTGATACAGTATCCCATTTTCTTCTATCCATTCTTGTATTTTCCTCTTGACTATTTTCTCCAAGACCTTGATAATGATTCCTGTTATGCTGATTGGCTGGCAATTTTCAACAGCAGCCTTGGAACCACCTTTATGCAGCGGAATTATTTTCTCCTCTTTCCACTCCCTTGGGACTGACCCAGACCCGAGGCTCAAATTAAACAAAATGATATTATAATGATATTATATATTATAATGATATTAAAATGATATTATAAATACTATAGCTTGTAGATAAGGTTGATACTTTTTCAGAATTAGAATTCTGAAAAAGTATCAACTGATTCCAACATATATTCCTATCAACAAAATTTCTTCTTTATTACCTTCTACAAAGGATAAACTGTCTTCTCTTTGGCTGGCGTTTACCAAATAACTTGCGAATACGATGTCTCTTATTTTGGACAAACTGGCTGTTCTTTGGAAAAAAGAATAAAAGAACATCATTATTATATTGATTATAACAAACCTCTGAAGTCTGGTCTGGCGCAGCACAGTATTGACTACTCATAGTGCCCAGTGGGATAAAGCAGTTCTCCTCCATAGATGCAGATTCAAATATGAACGCTTATTCAAAAAAGTTGTGAAACTATCTTACACTGACCGAATTTAAATAGAAATGACTGTATGTCTCTCTCAAAGTTCTGGGAGACTATTATCTTATGTAAAAAACCATTTATCTTAATAGATTAAATTTGTTATTTCTATTATTTCCTAGCACGCGATAACAATTGTATTTTAATAGGTGATCCACCGAACGTTTGCCTGTATTCCATGCCTATTACTGTTACAGACACTGAAGATGTACTATTATTTTTAGTACAAAATGTCTGTCTTTTTACTAATTAAAGATTTCACTGTGATTTTTACTTGTTACTTTATTATTTAATTACTATGCACAGGTTCCACTAAAAATCAAAGAAAAATCTTGAAATTCATCTATCTGCATTCAGTAACATGGGTGTCTAATAGAGTGGGACACTGACTGGGCATGTTAAGAACTAGACTGCAGTGGCAATGCATTTGGAGGCAACAGTCTGTGGAAAAGGGGATGATGCTATGACATCAAAAGGCTTGTTATAGGAAAATGACATATAGTGGTATTTAGGATGCATGCAAAGAGCTGTTTGAATGTTGAATGAAAAAAAATGTAATAGAAGAAATAATGTATTTCATAAAAAGATTTAGTGAAAATGAATCAGAAATTTCTGATGCTGTCTCAGATTTACCTGACTGGAAGATGTGGGGAAAGAAGAGAAGTCACGAGGATTAATAACTTTTTTTATTTCTTAATCATTTTTATTTTGTTATAAGAAATACAGAATCTATAGATTTTTTTTTTTTATTATTAGTTATGAGTTATTCACATTTTAAATCCCTTCATTACTTATGGGCCATCCTGTATTTCAGGAAATACTTTGATGATAATGAAGAAATGGTTTCAATAAATTTGGTGAACAAGTGGTAATGAGTTCAAAGTTGTAGTGAAGCATTTAAACAACATACAAGATTTTTTGAAAAACATTGAATCAGGTCATCCTTCTGGGGGACTTCAATGTCCACAATTCATATTGGCTCCCCTTCTTTCACCGATCAAGCAGGCAGGGATGCTGAGATGTTTGCCATCAGTAATGACCTATCTCAGATCATCAATCTTCCCACCAGAATACCAAACAACCCTCTTCAATTTGCCAACACACTTGACCTCTTCTTGGAAACTTGCACCACAACCTCATACAATTGTCTTTTATTGCAGAACAACCTACACCCATCAGTTCACAGTCTGGTGTCCTTTGGCACTACAAGGGTGCCAACTGGAAGAGACTTCTGTGACTTCTATTCTTGCCTCTCATGGTTACCGAATAACAAATCATCCTCACAGGAATGAAGGCTTTCATCCTATATTCCAGTCCAAACTCTCAGCCACTATCCAAGCCTTGATTTTCAAAAAAGTGTGCCAATTCTGTAAAAGAAAGAAACCTCTGCTTACCATGAATGGCCGAAGATTGAAACTCCTCTGCCTATACTGCAGCCCACAACAGTTGTAAAAGAATCATCACCAAGTCAAGTCAGACTTAGAAAGGGCCAAATGCTGGAAACTCGCTTCCTGTCCAAATGGCAGTCACTCCTTTTAGTCCTTTGCCAAGTTTACTGCGTGCTTCTGCCCATACAGGTTTCCACCACTCTCACGTCTGGATGGTACTGTAGTCATCTCACCAAAAGACAAGGCCAACTTATTTGCATCACTTTTTTCTTGCAATTCCTGCATTGATAACCTAGGAAAAGTTCCCTGCACTCTACCAAGAACGACTCCCTTCGTGTCTCCATAGTCTTCCAATAAAAAGAAATCCAGAGAATCCTTAACAACCTGAGTACATACAATGCATCTGGTCCTGATGGTATCCCATCTATTGTGTTAAAAATTGTGCCCCAGAACTTACACCTATTCTTTATTGCCTCTTCAATCTATCCTATTCAACTGGCATCTACCCGACGACATGAAAACAGGTCTGCATCCAGCCCATCCCAAAGAAAGGTGATAAAAGTCAACCAATGAACTACTGTCCAATTGCTCTCGCTTCTGTTCTCTCAAAAATTATACAGCAGGTCATCAGCAACCAACTTTTGAACCATCTGAAGACAACTAATCAGTGACCAGCAGTATGGGTTCCACCACTCACAATCTACAGCAGATCTTTCTTTCTTTCACCACCCACTTCTGGACTCAAACCATGGAAAAACTCACTTGGTTGCCCTTGACATTTCAAAGGCATTTGATTGGGTTTGGCATAGGGGCCTACTCACTAAATTGTCTTCCTCACTCTGCAGCTTGTCTTGCCAACTTTCTCAGTGTTCACTCATGTGTCATGGTGGATGGTTTATCCTCCTTTTATTTTCTCAACAATGCAAGAGTACCCCAGGGGTTCTTTCACCCACTCTCTTCCTCTTGTATATAAACGACCTGCTCTCACAGACTTCCAATCCCATCCATAGCTTTACTGATGACAGTACACTCCATTCCTCCTTTTTATTTGGCAAACCTGTTAGTGCTTAAGTATTAGAATCCTCAAGATCTACCTTGACCAGGGACCTGAGCTTAGATCTCCTAGCTCTATCTCAGTGGGTCAAGGACAACCTTGTAAACTTCAACCACCAAAACTCACTTCTTATCCGATCTCTTGCAAAAAGAGCTTTCATCCCTTCCTCCTTACCTTCAGAAATACTAAGATATCCAAACACGACAACTAATCAGTTGTTGTGTTTGGATATCTTTTGCTTGGATCAGATTGCTCTTCTTGAACTGATTTGCACCTCCGATCTTTCCTGGCACAACCATATTTCAACTATAGCTTCTTCAGCTGCCAAAAAAACTCAGTGTACTTTTTCACACAAGACACTACTTCAAACTTTCACAGCTGCTAACTCTATATAAAGCTCAAATCTGCCCAGCCATGGAATATTGCTCCCATATTTGGGATAGTGCACCAAAATCCTCTAAGATTTCTTGATTCTGTCCAGAAGAGGGAAATCTGGCTAATTAATGATCCCTCTCTCACATACCCACTTCAATCCTATTATAAATTTAGTTTAATCCTTTACCCAAGTGTAGGCAAACAAAGTTTGTGCCTGAAGTAGTTCAGGACTGAGGTAACTTGTAGCAAAGGTGGACCAAACTCTCATCACTCCTTGTCTCAGTATCTCCCATAATGCAAAGCACATCTCCTTGTTGACATGTATAATGCTATGCATTAAGGGAAGGGCCAACCACACTGGTTTCGACCTTTATTGAGGTCTCGTCAGTGGGAGGCAGAACCAGAAGTGGTGATACTAAGGCAGAAGCCATGGAGAGGTCATATTTACCTATACGAGTTGCCAAAAGGTGTACCACATTATTAATTTACTCTGGATTTAGAGAAAGACGTAAAGTAGTTCAGGACTGAGGCAACTCATATCAAAGGTGGACCAAGCTCTCATCACTCCTTGCCTCAGTATCTCCCATAATGCAAAGCACAACTCCTTGCAGACATGTATAATGCTATGCATTAAGGGAAGGGCCCATATACCCTGACCGGTTTCGACCTTTATTGAAGTCTCGTCAGTGGGAGGCAGACCCAGAAGTGGAGTAGTTCAGGACTGAGGCAACTCGTAGCAAAGGTGGACCAAGCTCTCATCACTCCTTGTCTCAGTATAACCTATAATGCAAAGCACATCTCCTTGCAGACATGTATAATGCTATGCATTAAGGGATGGGCCACTATCCAGACCGTTTTTACCACTTCTGGGTCTGACTCCCACTGACGAGACCTCAATTAAGGTCGAAACCAGTCTGGGTAGTGGCCCTTCCCTTAATGCATAGCATTATACATGTCTGCAAGGAGATGTGCTTTGCATTATGGGAGATACTGAGACAAGGAGTGATGAGAGCTTGGTCCACCTTTGCTACGAGTTGCCTCAGTCCTGAACTACTTGAGGTGCAAACTTTGTTTGCCTACACTTGGGTAACGGATTAAACTAAATTTATTGTAGTCTAACCAAATAGAAAATAAACTTCCAACCACTTCAATCCCTTTCTCACAGACATTCGGTTTCTGCCTTGTTACTCTTGTACAGATACTTTCATGAACAGTGCTCTGCTGAGTTGGTCACTATTATTCCTTTACTATCCTCCAAAATCATTAAAACAAGAGCCACTGATCTCCAACACCCTTTTACAGTCCATCTTAAAACTCACCGAATCAACTTCACTGCCTCTACTTTTATTCCATCTACTTCTGTCCTTTGGAACAGTCTCCCCTACTCTGCCTTCCCCAAGGATTACAACTGTCAGCTGTTCAAGCAAAATGTGAACAGACTCCTTTCTTCTGTCCTCTTGCCCACACGTAGCATTAGTTGCTATAGGTCTTGTGACCTTTTGTGTGTGGACCAGATATAAAAAATAAAATAAATAGGTTTCTATTTCTCTCAAAAATGCTTAAAATTGTTATCATTATATATTAGCAAGTACCACATCATGTGAACGAGGTTGTAGTCAATGAACATAATAAAAGGGAAGGTGATGTCATCAATGAATCCCTCCACCCTAAAACATTTATTGATACATATGAATGGCCACTATTTGCTGGACTTTATTCAAGACAATGCATACTGGAGTGTCTATGAAACCTTTATGTACATTTTAAACTCACATTGAAAGGAAAGGATATTTCTACATAATTATGTGTGATATGTAGTAAGAATTAAATAATGTATTACTGTATTTTGTTATCATAATGTTTAATTTTTTAAAACACCAAATATAGCATTATTTATATTAGTAGACCTTGGGTGAGTAAAATTTTTTCTTGTTGCTAGTAGATTTAAGTTGTATTTCTGAAACCCTGGTCTAGACTATAGATACCAAAGCAAATATGCCTCTGCAACTTGCTGATGTCAGCATCAGCTTGCCCACACAGTATGGACTGAAAGTAACTAGTCTAGCTTATTAAGTTAGAATGGGTGACAGTAATATTGGAGTGGAGACATTGGAGAAATTACTAAATAAAATGTGTCAAGTATTGATTTATCATATAATTCATTTTTATAGCACATTCAAAAATTATTCACTGTATATTGGAAAGTCCGAGAGAAAGGGGAGGGGAGGAGTATTGATAATTTTCTGCTCTCAGATATTTCAGGTTTTTTTTTATGCCTCATCTAAACTTACATTGCTCTGTTGAATTGGCCACTATCATTCCTCCGCTTTATTCCAAAAGTGTAAGAACAAGAGCAACTGCTGGTCAACATCCATTTACCATCTACCCCCAAATTTATTGAATCAACTTCTTCTCCTCTTTTTTTTTTTATTCCATATCTCTGTTCTTTGGAACAACCTTCAGCTCTTCAAAAAATGTCAATACATTTCTTCTTTCTCCTTATCCACACTCAGTACTAATGTGTTATAGGTCTTGAAACCTTTGTGGCTCAGATTTTAAAACACACCCACCCACCATCTTTGTTGGCCGAGTGTGAGTGGTTAATGTATCTGCTCTCCAATCAGCACGCTGCAAGTTTGAATACCACCATGGACATGGATGTTTGTGATTACCTTTAAGTGGAAGATGAATTTTATTGGCTACTGTGAGACTACCTCTCCTTTTATTTGTGTCTGAAGTGTCTTGAAATAGTTTTATGTTTGGTCTCTAGAGCAAGGTTTCAGAGTATGTAAAAAATACATAAATATAAAAAATAAAGACAATATTAAAAAAAATAAAAAAATTCTTAGCGTACTACAAGGTGTAATTTTTCATGGGCAGAAGCAACAAAAAATATTTTTTATATTGCTCCTGCCTTGAAAAAAAATTTTTTTTTTTTTAAATATATAATATAACATAGAAGGGAGTTTTGAAAATTCTGATAAACATCTAGAACAGGGGTCGGCAACCTTTACAGACTCGTGGGCCACATTCAACTTTTATTTTTAATAATCGGGCTGCAAGCGTTTAATTAAGAGAAAATAATGAATGAAAAAACGCTTAAGTTATCAATTTTTATTATATCAATCTTAAAAAACATAGAAATATTTAAAGCACGAGATAAAGTACGACATACTCGTAATGACGTCTGATATTATATTCTTTCATAACAACAGCACTTTATGACAAAAAAGACAAAGGGCTTACCCCCATTTTCAATAAAGAAGTACTTGTTGTTCCATTCATCATTAAACCTTCATCTGCAATTTTACTTTTTCTTGAACTCATTTTTGAAATTTTTTAAACAAATATATATACACATCCTCTGAAAATAATAGTTGGTGTTATTGAATTATATTAAAAGACTGACCGGGGAACGCGACTGCAAAAGTATGCCAAAATCTCAGTTGTCGGCAGATGAAGTTACTTTTGTTATCCCCACTCGTGATGATTCACAAGGTTGATTCGTGCCAAGTTGCACGGGGCGATATCATGAAGTATAGGTATAAAATTATGTTTAATTTATTATTCATATTATAAACTGTATTATTTAAATAATTCAACAATGGGCCACATGCCATGTAAGTATTGTCAACCTTTTATGGGCTGCCGGTTGTCGACCCCTGATCTAGAACAAAACTGATATAACCTTTGAAAAAATCCTTTAACTTTCTTGTTTCATCAAATTGTAGTAATTTGCTCCTTTTCTTTTAGGATATATAAGAAGGCATAAATAATTTTTGTTCTAGGTGTTTTCAGAACTTTCTAATCCACCCCCTTCCTGCATATAAATATAGTTTATTTTTGTTATATTTTCTCATTTAACAAGGTAAGTATGATTATATTTTGGAATATACAGTTCACTCTTACTATGGCAAATAGCATTATGACAAACTTTCTATATGAAGACTGCTCAAAAGTCCTAACCAAATACTCATAGCTATGGTTATTCTAAAGGGAATTTAGCTTAGTGCAAAGTGAACAGATAAAACCAACAATTATAAGATGCTAAAGAATAATCATACTGCAGACCAGGGATTTTATTCTCATGTGATGGATAATTTCATTGTCTTGTATGAGACCACTGCCTGAAGTGTCTTGAAAATAATACCATGTTTGATTTCCAGATCAGAATTCTCAAATTAAGTAGCCTGTAACATACCCATAACAAAAATGTGTTGTAGGTTTGCTACTTTTGTTATGAAGAGTATCATAAAAATGCTACTGAGCTGTTTCAGTTGAGAACTAAATATTTCATATATGAGTGTATGCTGAGAGTTTATTTTTCACTTGGTTAGACTATAATAAGTTTACCTTTTTTTTTTTTTTATAGTTTAGACTATAATAAGAAAACCTGCTAATGCTTCTGCCTGGTATCTCCACTTGGGCCTGGCTCCCACTGAAGAGACCTCAATAAAGGTCGAAACTAGTCTGGGTAGTGGCCCTTCCTTTAATGCATAACATTAGACATATCCGCAAGGAGATGTGTTTTGCATTATAGGAGATACTGAGTTAGGAGTGTTGGTAGCTTTCTCCACCTTTGCAACGAGTTGCCCTGGTGTTGTATCACTTTACCCTAGTCCTGAAGATACTTCAGGCGCAAACTTTGTTTGCTCACACTTGGATAAAGGATTAAACTAATTTTATTATACTCTAACCAAGTGAAAAAATAAACTTTCAACATCTTTCTCTAAATCCAGAGTAATTTATTAAAAAAGGGTGGCACACCATTTGGCAACTCCTATAGGTAGAGATGACCTGCTAATGCTTCTGCCTGGTATCTCCACTTGTGCCTGGCTCCCACTGAAGAGACCTCAATAAAGGTCGAAACTAGTCTGGGTAGTGGCCCTTCCTTTAATGCATAACATTAGACATATCCGCAAGGAGATGTGTTTTGCATTATAGGAGATACTGAGTTAGGAGTGTTGGTAGCTTTCTCCACCTTTGCAACGAGTTGCCCTGGTGTTGTATCACTTTACCCTAGTCCTGAAGATACTTCAGGCGCAAACTTTGTTTGCTCACACTTGGATAAAGGATTAAACTAATTTTATTATACTCTAACCAAGTGAAAAAATAAACTTTCAACATCTTTCTCTAAATCCAGAGTAATTTATTAAAAAAAGGGTGGCACACCATTTGGCAACTCCTATAGGTAGAGATGACCTGCTAATGCTTCTGCCTGGTATCTCCACTTGGGCCTGGCTCCCACTGAAGAGACCTCAATAAAGGTCGAAACTAGTCTGGGTAGTGGCCCTTCCTTTAATGCATAACATTAGACATATCCGCAAGGAGATGTGTTTTGCATTATAGGAGATACTGAGTTAGGAGTGTTGGTAGCTTTCTCCACCTTTGCAACGAGTTGCCCTGGTGTTGTATCACTTTACCCTAGTCCTGAAGATACTTCAGGCGCAAACTTTGTTTGCTCACACTTGGATAAAGGATTAAACTAATTTTATTATATAATAAGTTTAGTTTAATCCTTTATCCAAGTGTGAGCAAACAAAGTTTGCGCCTGAAAGCACATCTCCTTGCAGATATGTGTAATGCTATGCATTAAGGCAAGGGCCACTACTCATACCGGTTTCGACCTTTATTGAGGTCTCGTCAGTGGGAGCCAGGCCCAGTAGTGGAGACAAAGGCAGAAGCAATGAGAGGTCATCTTAACCTATAGGAGTTGCCAAAGGGTGTACAACCTTGTTATTAAATTACTCCTGATTCAGAGAAAAATAAACTCTCAACATCTTTCTCTGAATCCATAGTAATTTAATAATAAGGTTGTACACCCTTTGGCAACTCCTATAGGTTAGGATGACCTCTCATTGCTTCTGCCTTTGTCTCCACTACTGGGCCTGGCCCCCACTGACGAGACCTCAATAAAGGTCGAAACCGGTATGGGTAGTGGCCCTTGCCTTAATGCATAGCATTACACATATCCGCAAGGAGATGTGCTTTGCATTATGGGGGATATGGGGGATACCGAGATAGGAGTGATTAGATCTTTCTCCACCTTTGCAACGAGTTGCCTGGTGTTGTACTACCTTTGCCAGTCCTGAAGATACTTTCAGGCGTAAACTTTGTTTACTCACACTTGGAAAAAGGATTAAACTAAACTTATTATGAGTGTATGCTATAAACATGCACGTATTATATTATATAAAATATTTAGGTTAATCTTTTCCAGTAATATATTTTTAAATAAGTTATGAAATGGAAGTATCACTGTTATTTAACTATGTAATCAGGCAATATAATTTCTCCTTTAATTGCTGGCACTGGGTCATGAAGACCTCACTTTTCATAGTTAAATTTGATTTAATGGATTTTGAGCATACCTGAATTTTAAAATTGCAGTCCCACTGGAAGATTAACAATTTAGCCTTACACTCATAATTAGCTTATTGTTGCTTCTGGTTCTCCATTTTTGAAGGATGATCCTCCTGCCTGAATTCTTTTGTTTGTTGTTAACAGTTTTTCTATAGTACTGGATACTGTATATACATGATAACTTCATATTATTACTAAATTTCTGTTGTCAGGTTTCCTCCAAATTAGTCTGTTATCTATAATGATCTTATATTTCACACTTCTAAGGCAAAACTTCTAACCACATCAGTCCATTTAGAATGTCGTTTTCATCTGAGTCTTTTTCCTGATATGCTGGCATAAAAGATGCCTGTTTTTGCTGACCTTTCTTTTCCATTTTGTTTAAGTGACCTTACCACCTGAGATTAACTCTGCTTACACATTTCCTGAATGCTGGTAGTGTCAGGTTCCTTCCCAGTATCTTCATTTTTGTTTTCATTTTTAATATAATTGTGACATTGATGCCATCTATTAAATCCTCATTTTTCTCAGAACAGAAAAATTAGAGGTCTCCAAGAATCCTACAGAGTTGTACTTTGTTTATTAAAGAGAACATCATCTGAATAAAGTAAAAAGCATAGATTATGACATCCAATTTTGATATCGAGTCTAATGTCACTTTCCTTCATAATGTGATCTAAATAGATAATGAATAACAGTGGAGATAGCGGGTATCTTTGTCTCACAATTTTACCTCAAACCATCTTCCTATATCTTGAAGACTAACTGCTGACTTATATCTCAAATATAGACAATGCATTTCTCAATTTCTTTGTCTTCATTTAAAATTTATGTTGGAACATAGCATTTTTAGTAATGGCTAGTCAGTGTCCTAAAACAAAATCCAACAGGTGCATGCAATTATTATTAGTTTTATTTTTTTCTCCATAGTACATGTATGGCATTTATTTACTACTCTGCTATTTATGAGGTTGGTTTCATAAGTTTTCAGGCTGGAAAGAAAACAACTCACTTTTCAACATAATCTCCCTTTACTTTAAGGGAGACTTTGGTTTTGAGAAGCAATAGTCACTGGGTGCTATATCTGTGCAGTAGAGTGGGTGTTCAATCTCCTTGAAGCCACAGTCCTTCAGCCTTTGCAACAATAGCCGTTTGTCATGAAGCAGGTGAATACTTTGACTCAGCATTCCTCGTCTCTTCTCCTTTATGGCATTGTGCAGGAGTGAAGCATAATATTCTGCATTCACAGTGGTATTCCTTTCCTTGAAGTCAATCAAGAGAATTTCACGGCAATCCCAAAAAAATGTTGCCATGATCTTGGTGGACTGAGTAACCTTGGCTTTTCTCAGCAGTGCTTCGCCTGGTTTGCAACACTCCATGGATTTTCTTTTGGAAAGAGGATTATAATTAAGGACCATAGTTTCATCTCTAGTGATAGTAGATTCTTGTCTCTGATTCCTCTGGCAAGCTCTAAAAATCTGCAGGAACAGGTCGCACGATGCTCTTGAACTGAAGAGAAGTCGGGGCACGCACATTACACTGACTGTCATGTGAAGCTTTTCATGAATGATGCGAAAGATGGTTGTTATAGAAAGCTCCAACCTTAGCTGAGATTTCTTTGAGCTTCAGCCGTCTGTCATTCTCAGTCATCATGAGGATCAACTTCGATGTTCTCTTCCTAGGCGAAACTTTAGCCCATTCCTTCACAGTGGACTTTGAAGGAGAAGCTTCTCCATAAACACCATCCAATCGCTGTTTGATAGCACTCGGAGAAAGCCCTTTGGTAAAAAACTATCACAGTGCTGTACTCAATTTTTAACATTACATCTACTTAGCATGATATGTGTTAGTGAAACGAGTGCCTCCAACTGAATGACGCAAATAGAGAGTTGAAACTGGTACGCTAAGCTCCCCCATAGACAGTTCCGTCTGTCACGCACAGCGTTTTAAAATTGACGCGAATTTTGTATGTCAGGCTGGAAACTTTTGGAACTTACCTCGTAGATCTCTTCTTTTATGTTAGCTGCATTCTCTAGTGATTCAAGGATTCCTACTTTTTCCTTAATAGAACAAAACTTTTATATGAGTTTTTCAATGGAAGGTGAGTTAGCCAAATATCATGTGCATATCACAGGATTCTTTCTTCTGGAAACGAAGAAAGTTTCATCCCTTAAAACACAAACTGCCCAGATGAAGAACCAGGTTTTGTTGTCTTTGTTTTTGTAATACTATGTATGTTGATGGTAATCTACCCTGTACTCAATCCGTGACATCGTGCAATGAAGTATGTGCACTGGGATGATGTTCTGACTGCTACTGAGCTGTGATTTGACTGGCGGTTTCTTGCTATATTTATCATTGGCATACTTCTGATTTAGAGTGTACCAGGAGTGGAAGCATTACTAGACAACTTCAAGCCAACGGTAGTAGCTCAATACACGAGGTCAGAGAAGAATGGCAAGGATAAATGAGAAACCTAGAAGAAAATCATACATTTGCAAAGTCACCCCTTTTTCCTATTTATTTATCGTATGGCAATCTACATACAGTTATAAAAGTGCGTGTACATATATCGGTACAAATATGTAAAAGGTAAATAAAAAATGTAAATGACACAATTAAAATAAAGCAGGCAGTAACACTTTCGATGAAGCATTAATTAAATTGCCACTGAGTTTGAATTAGGGAAGGGAAGAAGATATTTCAGAGCTGACAAAACTGGGTATTCATTAACATGTAAGCAAAATGACATTAGTGCCCTGGTCATTTAGTTTTGAGAAAGCCAGTTCTAAGAAGTATTCTGCATATGGAAGGTTCTTTGCCATTGCTTCAAACTGATATTAATCTTAAACTTATCTGTTCATAATTGTCGAAGATCTGTGTAGCTCAGTGGAAGTGGTGCATGCATGTAGACTTCAGTTCAAGTCTAGTTTTGCTGACTGGAAATTTTTCTAAGCCTTTCTTCGACTGGTTATGAAACCGGTCGAAGAAAGTTTTTGTCCCATAAACTCAAGAAAATCGACCGTAGAGAGCACATTATTTCACACAGTAACACATCCTGTTGGGGTTAGGCACCAAGAGAGTAGCACTTGTTTGCCCATCTCTTCGTCAGTTGCTGCCTATAATTAAGTGATAGTCATGGGCCAGCTATCCCTGATTGGCTACCGGTTGAGATTGAACTGCCTGCTCAGTCTCCAAAGGCTAGAGATAGGGTTAAAAGGCCTCGCCTACTCCCTATAAGGGAATAAAAGGTGTTAACCCGAGTAATGAGCCTCCATAGCTGTCAGTATAGATGAAGCCCTTTGGTCGGAAAGACCGGTTCGATTCCCGTCAGTGACGTGAGGAACCTTTATCTGTTCTCTTTCGACGAAAGGTGAGTTAGCTGGTCTCATACGGAGGTAGGGGGTTTTTTCACCTGGAAAGTTGGGTTTTTCGTCCCCCAGAAGGCAAACCGGCCCTGTGAACACATGGATTACAGTCATGAATACGTCCCAGCCATATGCCAGTCCTGAGCCTGCATAAAATTGGGGGTTGGTGAAAGCAATTGTGAACTACCCTGTCAAAATAGCAATGCCTACAAAGTCACCTATGGTCGGAAACGACTGAAAGGGAAAATCAGATGAGGGAAGTAACTACGAGAAATTTTTCTGCAAACTTTCCAGTGTGTCATAATTTTCAGCATATCGTTATCAATTTTGCTAGTTGAATTGCTAAGTCCCATTTGCCACAAATGCAAGTTTGCAATCTGCATTCCCCATTGTCTTGCACATGAAAGAGTTATGAGTTATTTCCAGTCATGTAAAGGGTTTTTGAGCTTTAAAGGATTTATCGAAAAAATTCTTGAAGTTCAAGCAGCCGATTTAGGATTTTCCCACGCAAAAGCCAACAAACTTCGGTGTGAAAAAGCAGTTATGGCCACTCTCCATTTTATTACAGTGGATAAAAAATAAGCGGCACGTTCAGAGGGCGGCCTTTCACAAAACATACGATCTTAATTCGCCTTCCTCGAGCGCTTTTTTTAAGGTGCTAAAATAAAGTCGTCCATAACTTTAAAACTAATTCTGTAGTCGTACGATGTGATCTTTCATTTTGCCAACATACGTTGGCAAAATGAAAGATCATTCTGTATTTTATTTACCTCGTATCTGACAGACACTAAGAAATTTCCGAAATTCGCAATAAGTGGATCAGCCTTCAGAGCATAATACCGGCTGTGTTGGATACGTGACAAAATAACCGTGTAGCGAGTTTTTTCATGCCCCGAAGTTTTAATAGTAACACTTTTACTGCCCTTGGAATCTACAGTTTTGTTTCAGGGCACATCAAAAGTCAGCGGAACCTCGTCCATGTTTCCTATTTGCACAAGTTCAAAATTTTCTCGTTTCCTTGCGTTAATGACGAAATATTTACCTGGCTGTGTTGGATACGTGACAATATTTACTTTACATTTTTGGGCCAATTCCGCGATTCTGCAGTGAACAGAGTTATTGAGAGGGAATACGATCTATAACTTTGCTTACTTTATCTCCGATCGTCACTTGCACCAGTATTATTATTATTATTATTATATTGGCACCTCCATTGAGTCCGAAGACTCATCGCAGGAGATCCAATCTACCATACCTCTCATTGAACCCATTAACCGACGCACTTGCATCCGACTCAGGCAACTCATTCACAACTCTCCAAGCAAAAAATCTAGACCCCTACTAACCACACTAATCTACTTCCAGGGATGACTCCTGTTCTGGTCCATCTAGCCAAGTGCTGAAACATTTCCCCTTCATCAATCCTAGAAACTCTTTGAGCAACTTAAATGTTTCTATCAACCAATATCTGCAATCCACACACCCTCACTATCCTCATTGGAAACATTCCACAGGCCACTCATCCTCTTAGTCACTTGTCTTTGAATCCTCTACACTTCTTCCTCATCCCTAAGAAACCCAGGGGACAAGACTTGAGCATAGTAATCTTGATGTAGGTGTATCAAGGTTTTATAAAGAGGAACAACAACTTGTCTCTACATGATAATGTGTTCTTCAATAGACAAACTTATTGGCTACCTTAGCAATATGTCCTCTAAACTTTAACTCTTTCTACCACCACCCCAAAATCTCTAGTTTCATCTACTTCCTGGAGTACAGTGCCATTAATATGATACATGGCTTGTAATCTGTTTTTCCCCCCTCCCAAAATGTGTAACTACATTTCTCAATATTAATGGGTGTTAGGTTAATGTTGAGAAATGTATAACTACATTTCTCAACATTAACCTAACACCCATTAACTTTTGCCAGTACTAACGGCCTATTTAAAAACCCTCGCAAACTCTCCACATCGCCTTGATTAACTATTTCTCTACTACCCAATTAAGGCGATTATTAGCATCAGCAAACAATATTTCCTTTCAGGTTATTTCTTATATATCATTTATTTACAAATTATACAGCAGTGGTCTTAGCACAACCTTGTGGAACAAGCAGTGGAAATGATTCATGATCAATATAGTGAGTGGTCTGTGGAATGTTCCCTATGAGAATAGATTGAATGTGTGGATTGCAGAAGTTGGTTGATGAGAGAAAAAGAAGCGATATGATAGAAATATTTAAGTTACTTAAAGTGTTATAGGATTGATGCAGGAACGATGTTTCAGCACTTGGCTGCAGGGACCAGAACAACAGTCATCCCTGGAAATTGAATAAAGTAGGGATGTAAGGACTAGTTTTCTGCTTGGAGAGTTGTGAATGAGTGGAATGGATTTCCAGAGTAAGTTTTGATTGCTTTGCTGTTAATAGGTTCTAGTGTCGGTCTCCCGCGATGAGTATGTGAACTCCATGGAGGTGCCTGCACACCGGTAGTAATAATAATATGCCCTCTACGCTTCAGTTCCCTTTCGATAATCAAGGCCCTTCCGTCATCAACTTTTTGCAGTTCAGTTACATCAATATAGTACCCAACAACTTTGCCCATCCTGCATGATCTCTACTGACTATGGTTCTTCCCAGTTTTGCTTCATAGGCAAAGTATATTTCCGTCAAATTATTTCTAATATCGTTAATGTAAAGCTTAAATAACAGAGGACCAAATACTGTCCCGTGAGGTAAATTACTAGTCACCTGCCTTTCTCCTGGACTCAACTCCTCCATTAACCACTCTTTGATATCTCATCAGCCATGCTGTAATACAAATCACCAGCTTCAAATGAAGCTCCAAGGAACACGATGCTATCATCCTTGGAGAATCCTGTCAAATGCCTTTTCAAAGTCCAGTAGTATCACTGAGTAAGCATTTCCGTTATCTAACTCTACTGCTGCTTTATTTTAGAAAGTAAGTAAATTACTAAGGCAAGACCTACCCCAATGTTTCCTATTATAAAGTATCATATTGCTTTCCACCCAGTCTTGAATTCTAAACTTACCAACTTCTCCAACACCTTACCTACCACTCCTGATTGGTTCAAATCAATGTACTGCAATATCCTGAGCACCTATATTTCGTTCATCTTTATTCTCTCAGTCAGTGATACACCCGACATTGACAGATGTGTCACACTTTTTTTTGCTGGACAGTTTCTAAGAACCACTTCGGATCTCTTCCTACCACTGCTGTCCGATCACAGATCCAAGAGCCTAGTCTGGCAACCTGCCAAGAAGAGTCAATTCATGCTGAAGGGGAAACAGAAATACAGGATGTACGAATTGGTCACCAACATGCGAAATCACGTGCTTTATGTAAAATTTTCCAACTGTTATACAAGCAAATTAGTTACCACTTCAAAAACTACGATCTTTATAAAAGAAAAGTTAATTTTCCGACGTGTAATAATAAACACCTCATCCCACAAGAGGATTGATTACCCTATTATCGGAATGGATTCTCTTTCTTTTGACATGCGCAGAAGTGTCGAAGGGTCTGGCATATTTGGGCGTACTGGACCTCTTATGCCCTTCTTGCCGACCTCTATCATTTCTCCACATTCTCATTGTAGATTTATTGTAATTTCGTCAGGAAGGGATTTATATTGATTAGATTTTATATTAATAGTTATTCACCACTGGATCAAATGCGTGTTACAAAATTAGGGCAGAACGTGTTTCCGTGTGCTCCGAAAACGTTCCGAACCTTTCTTGTTCATATTTATCACATTGAAATAAACATCTAGTCACAGTGTAGGATTGTTCTAAGTAATTGTCTGTTTGGATAATAATAATAAACCACATGGCATGGCGATTGGGAACTATTCAGGACGAGTTTATAGAAATTTTGGAAGAAAAAGTAAGAAGAAAAGTGATCGAGTAAGTAAAAGAAGCAAAATATTTTTCTATGATATTCAACACACCCCTGATATTTCTCATAAGGATCAAACGAGCCAAGTTTTACTCTACGTTATGATTGATGAAAATAAAGTGAAGGTTTTGGAATCATTTATTGATTTCATTGAAACAAAAGGTAAAACCGCCGAGAATATTTCAACTATGATTTTGCAAAAATTAGAAAACGATGGAATTAATATTGAGAATTGTAGAGGACAAGCATATGATAATGCTGCTGTGATGGCTGGTCAACATACTGGCGTTCAGAGATGCATCAATCAAATTAATGGAAAAGCAGAATTTGTCGCATGTACAAATCCCTTGCTGAATTTGGTGGGTGTACATGCAGCTTCTGTCGTTGTGAATTCTGCTATTTTTTTATTTTTTGGAATTGTGGAGCGTTTGTTCACGTTTTTTTTCTTCCTCAACCTATCACTTAGATATTTCTGACTTCAGTCACTGATCAAAGTGTCAAACGTGTAGTAGAAACTCGGCGGAGTACATGGGGAGATGCTGTGAGTGTTGTAAAAAAATTACTTGAAAATCTGAAGTGCTATAGAACATTTAACTGGTGAAGAAGAAAATATAGTTACTAGGCCAGACGCTGGCGTGCTGCTTGTTGCGTTACAATCATTTTCCTTCCTGCTTGGCCTTTGGGAATCCGTCCTTCTAGAAATTAACGACACACAAGTCTACCTCCAATGAATATACAACAATGTCACATAAACCTCGAGGCTTTAAAAGCATTTTTAACTGAAAATAGGGACGAATTAGTTAACAATTCAGTAGCTTACGCCAAAGAAATTTGTGATGATCTGGGGATAGTCATCGATCGTGGCTGTAGAAAGAAGAAAATGATGGCAGGTAAAGAATCACGAGATGCTGAATTATCATACGAAACTGAGTTGAGGAGAGAAATGTTTTTTTCACTGGACAGTGATCCAAGGAATTGTCATTTCAGCAGCTTCATGTTCTTGCTGAAAAATATGCCTTCCTTACTCCATCGAATCTTTTGAATGGTAAATACGAATGTCAGTAAATCATGATCACGATGACATTAATAAGGAAGAGTTCCTCGCTGAGAGTACGCAAGACGAAACAGAGACGTGGAAGGACGGTCCCCTTGAACTTTTGCAGTTTACTCTAAAATACAGTCTCGAGAACCCAGTTCCAAATATTGTAATACTACTGCGAATTTTTCAACGCGACCTCAATAAAGGTTTCGACCTTCATTGAGGTCTCGTCAGTGGGAGCCAGACCCAGAGATGCCAAGGTTGAAGTAATGCAGAGCTTATAAATTTTACCTATACAAGTTGCCACAAGGTGCTTTGACCTTATTAAATAAAAATCTCAGGATGAGAGAAAGATGTAGAAAGTTTTTTACGTTGGGTGTACTATACGTTAAAGATACCAAGAAATTTTATAAACTTGGTTTTAATCCTTTTTTTCCCAAGTAAGTAAACAGACAAGTAAGTCAAGTTTACGCCTGAACTATGTTCAGGTCTGAGGCAAACTCGTGGTAAAGGTGGAGTAAGGTCTGATCACTTTCCCTTAGTATCTCCCCTAATGCAAAGCACATCCCCTTGCAGAGAAGGTAAAAAACTTTCTACATCTTTCTCTCATCCTGAGATTTTTATTTAATAAGGTCAAAGCTCCTTGTAGCAACTTGTATAGGTAAAATTTATAAGCTCTGCATTACTTCTCCCTTGGCATCTCTGGGTCTGGCTCCGACTGACGAGACCTCAATAAAGGTCAAAACCAGTCTGGGTAGTTGCCCTTTCCTTTAATGCATAGCACCATAAATCTCCGTAAGGGAATGTGCTTTTTCATTAGGGGAGATACTATGAGAAAGTGATCAGAGCTTACTCCACCTTTACCACGAGTTGCCTCAGATCCGAATATAGTTCAGGCACAAATTTGACTTACCTGTCTGTTTTTGCTTGGGAAAAAGGATTAAAACCAAGTTTATAAAATTGCTTGGTATCTTTAACATATAGTATACCCAAGGTAAAATTTCTCTCTCTCTGTTTATATATATATATATATATATATATATATATATATATATATATATATATAACTAATCCTTTAGAGATTATAACGATATAAGCAGTTTAACAAACTCGCACAAGTCCGAGGCCATTTTACATAGGTGAAGAATGCATGTTGCCAAATTTACATATTGCGATAGTTTGTAAAACAAGAAAGACATTGATATACAATATGATCAAATTTGAGATGAAATGTATTAATAATAATAAAATAATAACAGCTACTTGAAACACTTAGTTTCGAATACAAACCAAAACACGTGGCTAAATCTGCCTAAGATTAAATATATCTGAAGTTCCTTACTAAGAAGGATTCTAAAATTTCGATATCCAGTCATCTAGAAAAATGTAAGGGTTATTTTCGGGCCCAAATCCCAGATCCTTAGTTTTATGGAGATTTACAGTACATGAGGGTAATATAAATTCTGTCATAACATCAATTAAAACCATAAACTGGGCAACATAGTAATTCCTTAAACATTTAAAGATATTATCAATGTTTCTCAACAATTTAAGAGTTAGCAAAAAATAAATTTCAAACGATCTAGATTTATCTTCAATACGTAAATGAAAAATCAAGTTAAATTAAGCTTTAAATAAATGAATAGATTAGCGTCTTGATACGGTATCTTTAGTGACAAATCATCGACAAATAGATGAATGAAAATAAGGTTTCAAGATAAATGACCGCAAACAGGTTATGGATACAAAAATATATAAAAGTAAATAGTATTTGCATTCTTGTTTTGTTTTGTTTTTTCCTTTGAAAAGGACACGTGATCTATTTAGATATTGATTTGAAGCAACGACACCTTTTTCTGAGCTATATGTAGATTAGTCATATAAGAAATTTAACAGAAAAGCAATGTGGGATTTAATATCCCCTATTGGCTCTTTATATTTAAGTAACCATCATATTTTTGGGCCCTTCAGTTGGCCATAATTTTTCGTGGCCCCCAGCTAGCGCCTGTGCATAAGTATGGTTGTTGACATGAGAAGGCCTAATTTGTCAATAATATGCTGAACAGATATGCCTGCAACATGGCATCCTATCACAATGCCTTTTTCAAACGCTGTCATTTCTCTTTTCACGCCAATTTTATTCGAACACAGTTGCACTGCCTTGGAAGCATCATAGTTCTTCAATTTATGGCTACAAACACGTGACTCGTTACATGGCATGACACACCTTGCCCATTGGAGGTGTTCGTTGATTTCTTTCCAAGCAGTGTATCTTTATTTGCAGAGTTATTTGTATCACCAAGTGGGTTATACTGTTTCCAGATCGTAATAATATATATATGAGGCTTTTTCATAATCAATGAAGGCCACGTGTGTTTCTTTTTGAAAGTCTCTTTTCGAATAATAATTTTGTAGTAAAAATTGAGTCTGTGCAACATCGGCCTTTTCGGGATCCATTCTGTTCTTCTACGAGTAGTTCTCTACAATATTGTTTAATTTCTCTTTTAACATTCCTACATATATTTAGTACCCATTTAGCAGATCAATTCCCCTATAGTTATTAAAATTTTACTTCTTTATTTTCGTCAGTCCAGAGATTTTGAAAGAAAAAAAAAAGTTACCAATTTTTCTATATCTATTGTTTGTATTTGTACATTTTCTTTTCTTTCTTTGTTCATGTATTTTATTATTTTATAGGTTTTTGGTCGTGGATTAGATATGTCCTTTTCTAGTTCTGTTACAAAATTGTTCCATTTCTCTCTCTCTGTGTTTTTTCCTTACTTCTCGTTTTGCAGATTTCACTGTTTCTTTTGTACTCTATTTTTTTATTTTTGCTTATACTGTTTTCGAATTTAGCCATTTATAGTAACTGTCCGTTTTTTTTTTTTTATTATAGTTTCTATTTCTTTGTCCCAGTTTCGCAGTCTTCTTTTTCTGTTCCATTTACTCTTTATTCCCAAGTTTTTTGTTGCTGCTTTTGTGAGGATTTGTTTCAGATTTTCCTATTCCTCTTCTACGTCATATGATTCGTGTACGGTTTCTGTTTTTGACTGATTTTGTTGCGTACTACGGCTTTCTTGTAATAAAGAAATTTTGTAACTCGGTTGATAGTTATTTTCCACTTGATTTTTAGCCATTTTGGTTTAAATCGAATTTTTGCTAATACCATATAATGAGCAGAGTTTTATTCAAAACCTGGACATGCTCTTACATATAGGGGTAACTCGGTCAATTTAAAATGTGTGCGATAATATAGTCAATAATTGACATATCTCCTGGCTGACGATCTATATTTATGTATTTCTTTATGTTCAAATACAAAGTTCATTATTCTCATATTATTATAAATCAAAAAATATTCCGCAGTTTATGCCCATTTTGATTGCATATATCTTCACCAAATCTCTCTACGTTTGTATGTACAAATGCTGTATGTACATACTATTTCTTATTTTGGCATTTAAATTCCTGCTAGTAGTAAATAGTCTGTTTTATTTGTTTTATCTATGACTTTCTGAAGTTGCTTGTAAAAGAACTACGGTAGCTCTTTAAAAAAATTTTTTTTATTATATTTTCATGTCTGCTTCTTTCCCCTCTTCTGGTGCCCCGATTATTGTTATGTGATCTCTTAATGTTTTGAGTCTAATTTCTATTAATCCTTCAATCCAATAGTTATAATATACAATACTGTTATTCGTAGATTTGTGTATCGTTATAATTTTATTAGCTTTTGCTTCTTTTTTTTTTAACTCCGCTATAAATTTGTATATAGTTATTTGTTTTTTTCGTACCTTTTTGCTTTATATTTGTTTCTGTTACTATATATATATATATATATATATATATATATATATATATATATATATATATATATATATATATATGGTAAAGATACCAAACTATTTTACTTACTTGGAAAATGTTTGCTTACTTGGAAAGTTTATATTTATATACATTTAAAATAGCTACTTTAACTATTTACCCAAGTTAAAAAAACTTTCTATATATATATATATATATCGTCGGATATACCAAGTAGGGACCATAAAACAAATGAAAAAATTTGACAATATCTGGATATAATACTAATCACCTATTACATAAACAAAAAAATAGATAAAATATGTAAATCGAATGAACAATTATCAGATTCCAAAAATACTGTACAGATATAAAAGAAATTGAAAAAAAGAAGAATTAGAGTAAACAAGAAAGCTATGGCATGAGACCGGAACAGAAATGGTCTGAAATCTATGATTGGAAGGACCACTTTGTTTCATTTTTTTTTTCAGGGAACGAAACGACATTAAAAATTCCTTTATTTATAAACATCATCAGGAATGCATCTACTTCGAAAAAAAAAATTGCTATGCAGTTCACGTTATGGACTGTAAATAATAGAAATAGCAAGACAGACACTGAATATGTAAAAAATTTCTTGCACTAATACACTGAAAGATCAACGCAAGGCTGAGTATTGAAACTAGACTAAGATGGCTTAAAATGCTGTTTGTTCAGAGACGTGGATACTAAACTGAAAGATTGTAAAAATACCATTTTCGATGCGGATACAGAAGTTAAGTCTTAAAACTTAATAGACTATGGATTTCAAAAACGAGATAATATTAGACATTCAGGGAAGAAGAAGGAATAGGTCTTGTTTTTTTTTCTTTTTTTTTTTTAATTTATTTAACACAGAATTTTCGACACAGGGACAAGAGTATCTTCAGTATCACTTCCAAATTAAACAAGTAGAAGAGAAAACTCAATGAAAACACGTGAGCTATACGTACATGATAGTGATACTATCATGTCAATGTATATTGGATTCGTATAACTAAAAATGTATTTAATAATTTAATTTAAAAAAATCATTCCATGTTTTGTAATTCATTATAATGTAAATATCAAAAAATAAATACTTTTATAATTATTCATCTTTGAATGAAATATAACTTCTCCCAAATTGTCTTTTTCCTGAGAAGTGGTACACCGGTATTACTAAAATTTTTAAAGAGATACGCGTGCACTGAAAGTATGGAAAACTATGGCCTAGAGGAAAACTAATACAAATGTTTAGCGCAGGCGAGAATAAATTTGTAGATGATATCTCATGACTGGCCGAATTTTACCAAGTTTTATCCACTCAATTTAATCTTCCATTTTTACACCCCTATCCACCATTTACATGCTACGCCATCTATCTTTCACCAATAGTATTTTTTGCTTGTAACCGTATATGTTTTCTGGCCGATTTTTGTGTATGGGAGTTTGGCTGTTGTTTCGAAGAAGTAGGTTTTATTATTTTGATATATCTCTAATTTTGTATCTAAAGTGTGTTTTATTTTGATAATAAATGGCAGTGAAATGAGCTAAAGACATGCTTGTAAATATAATATTAAAAAAAGTGTGTGTGTGGGGGGGGAAGGTAAGGTTTACGTTGATATATTAATACTGAAGTTAGATTTTTTTAAATGCCCAATATGATATAAACAAATAGAAACTATAACTGAATGGTGATATTCAGCCTTTGTAGTTTATTAAAAACTGCAACTCCCCCCCCCCCCCACAAACTATTAAAACCTCAAAGAGTGAAACTTCGAAATAGTATTCATACATTCATTATATAAACCTATTGGGATAATCAATGAATAAAAATTATCTATTTTATTGTGTTGCTGTAATAAATGAGAGAAGGAAGGCTACTAGATTTGTTATTCGGGATATTATTTCACAGACATTGATAGATTTAAGAATCCCAGGCCGGTACTTCTAGCGAAAACTAGGACTGCTTTGGAAGCGGTGAGTATAGATCTTTCGATGTTCGCTTTATTTACTAGCTTGCATTCTTCAGTCAAAACAAAGAAACTGGTAATTTCATACCATTATCTTCCCCTTATTTCCCCCTCTTTCTTTCTATTCGTTTGTTCAAATGACCTCTACGACACTGTCGAACTACTCTCGGAGAGCAAGTATTGGTAGCAGAATGAGCGGTAGTGTAGTCATTAAGGCTCACCCCGATACAGTCATCACCGGTCCCCTCCAGAGAGAGACTTCGCCACTCAGATAATGGCTCTGAGAACGAGGATAGATTTAAACCCCGTGCCGCTATCCGTTGCCGGAGACGTGAAACAGTAGATAGGAGATGGCAAATTTCTATTTTTAGCGTAGAAAAAAGGGTTTTTGTAGTTTCCCTTTGGCAGTAATGAACAATCACTTAAGAACATTACACGGTTGGGATTTCCGAAAACAAGATGTTTCGTTTCCTCTTGTTTTCTTCGTCAGTTCTGCTACTAAAGGGGGAAGGTTGTATGTGAGGTCACCATTGCAGGTCACGGAGCTTGTAAACAGTACTCGACACAAGGCGGAAGAAAGTTCATTCCTTAATTGATGAGATTTTCTTGCTACAAGTTTCGGTGGTGTTCTTAAGAAGCAGCTGGAAGTAAACCCTAGTGTTCCCTGTTTAAATGAACATACCTGTCTGTCGTCAAGGGACTTCATTGCTTCCACACTCTTCGAGAAAGTACGAAGTTTTTTTTGATTGCGTATACGATTCAGTTTAGAGATCGGAAAATGACCTCTGCTATATTGGGATTGATAAATTACCGTACGGTATTATGCAAAGAAAGCAATAAAAGCTTTCATTGAAGGTGGATACATGACAGCGATTCTGTACGCCACCGTTTATCACTCAGTTTAGTAATTTTAGAACGGCGAGATAAAAATAAATCAGCCCTCCTACCTTTTAGTAGGAGCCATGAGACAACAATGGTAACACAATACACACGTACGTTAGCAACGGGGGTTGAGTTACGAATACAATTATGAGCGAATCAGAACAGTAGCCTCGGCATTTTTGAGGCTAAAACAATTTAGTGAAACAGTGTAATGGGCGGGAAAATACAACTTAATTTTTATTTATTTATTACTATTGTTTTTAATTTTGAACGTAAGATCAGGTTCACCAGACAGCCAGCTAATATTATTTCAAATGTATCTGCTAATTGGTTAGCGATTTCTATCACACTTACAATGGTCATACTTTCTGAACCAAAAATCATGACATACGATGTTTAATTCAAGACTTTTCAAAGCGGTTAATATCAAAATTCGATACTCCATAGAGAATACAAAATAGACAACATATGCAGTATTAAATATCATTTCTTCAAAACACTTTGTTCACTCGCTACACTCTGTTATAACTTCGTGATTTCTCCTGGGCGAAGTTAATATAAAAAGTGGAATCTTTAAAAGTATATTTCTTATAGATGATTTTTATTGTTCCACTATGCCACTTGGAGGTATCAGGTTATGCCAGCTACTTCTCTCCAATATCACTAGAAATCAAGAAAATCACATGCCAACGCAGTTCTCACGTGCTGACATTACCGGAAGTGATGTAGTTGGTTGTCATGGAAGTTTGTGTTTTCCGTGTTAGGAATGCTGGTTAGTGTTTTGTGAAATTTTAGCATGAATATTAGTGGTTCTTGATAATGGCGTTTCTGAAACTGCATTTGTCTACTATTATGCTCATTTCAGGTCTGTAGGAATGTTTCTGAAGGGCTGATATGTTGATTTCAACATCTTTATGCTTGTTTTGGATGTTAGGAATAGGAGTTTATTAATTGATAGGATAAACGGGCCCCCATTTTTGGCAATGTTTGTGGTGATGGAACATGTGACTGTTTTCATGCAAGGTGTTTATTTATTTATTAGGTTTTTTTTTTTTTTTTGGTGTGTATACACCAAAAAAAAAAACCTAATATGTGGGATTTACGGACCCTCCGTAGCTCAGACAGTAGACGAAACCCTTTGGTACGAAAGACCTAGGTTCGATTCTCGTTAGTGACATGAGGAACCTTTATCTGGTCTCTTTCGATTAAAGGTGAGTTAGCCGGTCTCATACGGCGGTAAGGTTTTTTTTTCACCCGGAAACTTGGGTTTTTTGTCCCCCAAAATAGGCAAAGCAGCCCCGTGAACACACATGGATTACAGTCATGAATACTGTAATCCATGTGTGTTCATGGATTACAGTCATGAATACGTCCCAGCCATATGCCGGTCCCGAGTCCGGATAAAATTTTTGTGGTGGTGTGGGGGGGGGGGGGGAGCAATGGTGAACTACCCTGTAAAAATCTTACCAGGAGTACTTTGCGGGCAATGCCTACAAAATCACCTACGGTCGGAAACGACTGAAAGGGAAAATCAATGGGATTTCCTCTATCACGAGGGGTAATATGTTGAACTCACTGACCTTTAGAGGTCAGGTAACGTTTTGAGGCTGCAGGCCAGAGGTACTTGGTAGTGTATTTTTGGTTCTTGATAGCTCTTTCCAGTATCGCTTTATTTATTTATTTATTTATTTGCTTCCGAAGGGTGAATATGTTAATTTAACCAACTTTTAAAGGTCCGGTTAGCTTTCAAGGGAAGGTAGCTTGAAGCGTTGGTAGTTTATTCTTGGTAACAGTGTTTGTAGTCATTTTTAGTAGATATGTTTAGCGTTTTTTATTTATTTATTTATTTTTTTGTTCAGTTTGTAATTTTCTGTGCTAATAAATTAAGTGAAAATAACATTTTCAAAAAACTTATCTTCATCCCTTTTGCTATCTGTGTGACCTAACACCGTTAAGTTGCATTACATTCTGTGCATTTTTGTGTTTTTCTTCCCCCCCCCCCCCCTTGCTATTGTTACTGTTGTTGATGGCACTGGAGACTTTCTTCACTTGCTACTCTATTTTCTTCTTCTTTCTCTTAATGTTCGTATTGCAATTCTTTTTGATATTTCTTCTCTTGAAGGCTTCTGTTGTGATGTTCCGCTCTGGATTCACTTGCCATTTTACTTGTCTTGCACCAAAATAAATATCTTTGGTTTGCTATTAGTTTTCATTACGTCATTTCTTGCTCCATCATTTTATCGATGTGGTGTTAGGGCTATTTTCTCCTAGGAGTTACTTTGTATCATAATTATTATTATTGTCCATTTTGTTAATTTTATTATATAGTTTTCATTCTTCTTAAGTCTTTTGTATAATTTTTTTGAAAGTTGCTACCCCCCACCACCCCCCACACACACTTTTCTTATCTCTACAGTATATCGGCACGTGATTAACGTCTCTTCCGGTGACAGAGCCTCCTGGCTTTTGATATCTGCTTATCTGAGAAAAGCAGTTATTTTATCTTTGCACCCCCATCGACAAGATTTGAGTATTCTTATTTATTCTTTGCAATCCCGGCAGATACAGGGATGAGTCACTGGTTGTAGATGCCTGTATTAAGGGAAACAGAGTAGAAATTGAATATAACCAGGCAAGCATTCTTAATTCTATTTTCTTTTCCATAAGAGGTTAGAGGCCATGATGTAATAGATTTTTTCTGGGAAACAGGTTTTTTCATCTCGCATATAGGCAAATCGGCCACAAAAATACTATGAGTCCGTGGAAGCATCACGTGATGACTGCAGACAAAAAATAAAAAAAATCTGTTCATTCTCCTCCGTCCACGTATAGTCCTCATTTCGTTCAGTTGATTTTAACCAAATTTAGAATTAAACCATTTCTTAAGTCACTTAGGGTTTTGAAAACCTTTGAAATTTCGGCCAGTTCAATACGAAATGGCAATGTTGTGTATGTGTGATAGGTCGCATCATCTACAGACATTTATAGCTATCGTCATTACTAGATTATGAACAATTTTGGAATGTGGATGTTTCTTACGTTGTTTGATGTCCTCTGAGAAGTTTGGTAAAAGTGAACCAAAATGGAGGGGGGGAGGAGAATTATAAAGCACTTGGTAGAATGTAAAATGCTTCTGACATCATTAAAATTTGCGGAGTTCAACCGATTTTGACCCGGTTTCTTACATTTTCTGATAAACTAAGTAATATCTCATATGCTAAAAAAAAGGCAGAGGAGTGACCAGGGTGTCAGGAAAACAGGAGGTTGGCTGCAGTTTAGAAGAGCTGCCTAGTTTTCATTTTAATTGTTTAATTAATTTTCTCTGAAACAGGAGCAAGAATACCAAGAAAAAATAATGCCAACCAAGCGCCTGTTTTAAATCTCAAGGAGCCTTCTACTGTCACATAGGGGTGAATGCTGGTCTTGAAATTCACGCTTGCTCTTGTTATCATTCAGGGAGGGAGAGGTGTGATTGAAGTTTGATTAGCGGAATAATGAATTACTGACCATTTAAAACTATATATTTAAAATTTATGTACATTTAATCATACAAATACAACATTTATTTTACAAATGATATTCTCTCTTTTTCAATTTAGCTGACCTACTTGAATACAAATTCTACCCTACGGTTCTTCTTTATGAACTGGTCAATAACATCGTCATAAAAAGTTGGTTGTAACTTAATTTTCCCAAGCAACACGCACACTTGTAAAGGCTGGCTGAAGCTCACTGGCTAGAGCTACTTTGACTGCGTATGGCCTGTGTTTAAGACGACGTGAAGGGAGCGGAAATGGCTATGTGTAGTCATGAAATCACAGTGCTGCAGCGAATAACTGGAAACTCCGTCAACCGAGCAAGCCAAGGTAGCTTTGACTAGACGAGCAAGCATCGGCCTTCGATACACAACGCAAAGCTCAATTATTGCCGCGCAAGCTTAAGACGTCTTCTGTCTACAAAGTCTAAATGGAATGCTTATAAATGCATGCATTTATTAACAAATAAATATTATTTCTTTCTCAAGTAATGAGCTTGCGCAGCAAGCATAGCAAACATGGAGAATTCACCACTGCTGTCACAGAACTTGGCTCACCTCTTTCACTCATAAGTTTTAGGGGAGCTTTATATTCTTTACAATCTATGTCTTTCAAATTGTCTAGAGAAAAAATTTCCGATTTCAAGAAGTACGTGAAATATCGATAACTCTGAATAAGCTGTTAATCAAAATTCTCTAACGGACAGCCATGACATCTCCACTGTTTATAAACTATGGTATGGCACATCGTAGGTTCATTCATGACCAAATGGCCAATTTTTTGACCAACTATATCTCATGTTTCGTGTCACTTGGGAAATCGGTACAGGATGCATATTCTCGTATTGCTTTCTGTAATATTAGCAAATTAGGCATGCACACCCTGCTACAGAAATATGACTTCAATGAAATTAGTTGGGAAGAACAAGGTCTCCGCACTTCAGCTGTTAATACTTTTAACACGTGTGCCGAAACTTAACTAGCTGGTCGACTCCAAGAAGGACTGGGAAAAGTCAGAAGAAAAAACATTGATGAAGGGCAGTAGAATGTACCGACTTTTTTTTTTTTTTCCGGCTCTGCTAAAGAAAAATAGAGCATCTACAACCACGTTAACTTCTATACGCTTACTTTTTGACATTATTACTAGTTTTCCTCATTTTTTTAAAAAAAATTAATTTTACTAATATTGATTATTAGTAATTACTGTCATTAAACTTAATTCGCTACGTTTCTGAAAAATTGTAAGTTAGTATTATAAATACTGTTATGATTAGTTAATTTTTATTCTATTTCAAAAAAAAAATCGCTTAAGTCAAATATTGTAAAAAAAAATGTGGTTGGAGTTGAATTAACCTTTATTGTATTTTTTTTAACATCGCAACATGAATCGTGGTGGCAAATTTAGTAGACTTGGCTTAAATATCGAGATTGTTAAAATTACTTGATATAGAAAAAAACTTATTAGAAATAAATAAATAGTAATACATCCTCGATTAACTTTTATTACCCAAATGAGACGAACTCTAGACTTAACTATATTTTGGCAATCGGTAAGCAGCTGGACCCAACTAAGTTGCCACCGGTAGTTAATTTCATGGCTACAACAATTCAAGCACTTCTGGAAGAGAGTAGACACAACTGCCGCCATCTTATATTCCTAAATCCTGATTATTGTCTGACATAGTGAGATTGAGTTTCTGGAAGAATCGACATGACAAAAAGATACTTTGCCTGCAGTCTAGCGAAAGTTAAGTTCCTGTAATTGGCGACTGAAATCGAACCTGTGGTCTGTCTTCTTGTAGTCTAGCGTTATGGACGCGGAAGCAGATATGTGTAATTATTTTACGTATCGTTTTTATTTTGCTATCAAACACAATTCACCACATGAAAAAATTTGATTGTTCAACTGACCTTTCCGTACATCAGAGTAGTGAGTAGAATGAATAGTGATTTTTTTTAAAATTTATAGCGATGTAATATAATTTTAAGAGTTAGTTCTAATAAATTCATTTTGTGATTTAAAACCTGGCTAATGCAAAATGTTTACATGTCATTTATTGAGGACACTGCCTCAAGAATCTCAGAAACAGTTATCTTTTGCTCTTGCCCTGTTCATTTTATGTATAAAACGTTGTTTAAAGTATCCTCAAAATGGTCGCAAACGTTTCATATCTCAATCATGAATTTCGTGCCTAATGTCCAACATTAGGGTTATGAATCTAGCAGATTTTTTTTTTTTTTTTTTTTTTTTTACGATATCGGATAAGATTAACTTTCAATTGAACATATTTTAACAGATAAATGTAACAGAATAATGCCCTTTCGCATATTTTTAAATGATAGTTTATTTTCTCTTCGTAAAGTCCTAGCATTTACTCTGCACGTGACATATCAAGTTTATTTTTTATTTTATTTTTATACAGTTAAAGCCATTTATTTATCTAATTTCGATATACAGACAAACAGTAAAAGAATTTGAATGCTACTAACCACAAAAAAATTCTCAAATGCTATTTCTTTATCTATAACTTCCTGTTTGCTAAAAGAAATATTGGCATTATCAACTGCACAGTTTTATTCCTTCAGGGGGAAAAAAAAATAAAGATTTGTTTTTCACAAATTAATATCTGTTGTTTTAGTCGTCTGCTATATATACACATATATATCATAGATCAGGAAAGGAAGACTGGTGCAAAAAAATAAAAAATAATCGACAAAGCATAAATTTAGCATTTTCATCAATACGCTATCGCGTTTCATGAAATGGACACAATAAAGAAGAACGCTTGGCAACGCTCACAAAATTCGATTGCTAATGGAAGTTTGCAAAAGCGTGCAACATGCGATAGGTTCTCAACCATTTCTTTATGTCTATTATTTAGGCAACAGAGGCACATATTATAACGAGATTAAGCAAAAGTTTCCGATTAAATTGTATCTCTGTAGAGTTCTAGTGAAATAAGAAACTACAGAAGGATTATTAGAAGAAAAACAAAAATCTTTATCATTGAAAATCTCTCTCTAACAAGCAGGTGTCATCAGATGAAGAAAAGTATTGAGGTTGTATGTTCGGGTATCAGTCTATTGGAATCTGTGATGGCAGGTTTTTTATCCTCTCTGTCTTTCACTCTCTCTTTCTCTCTCTCTCTCTCTCTCTTTCCGTGTGTGTGTGTGTGTTCGTCCTGTAAGTCTAGCTAAAGAGGATTGCCAGCGGTGAAGGCATTCCTCCTGGATGTTTCTTAGAATTAATAACATTGATCGAGCACTGCCTGCGATCAAACGAATCCCTCTTTTAGTCTTCAGACAACATGATAAACTGCCTTCAAGAAGGAGTCGTTATATGTTCGGGAGAACGAGAAGGATTTTTTTTTTACCCTTTTTTTTTTAAGAAACGAAAGATAAACGTTTGGATATCGTTGACGTGCTTTTTTTTCTCTCTCTTTTCGTATCCATTTTTAACTACATTAGAAAAATAAATGCAGTTGGTTTTTGCCGAAAATAATTTTGAAAATAATAAAAGAAAAAACTTACGAAAACACACACGCGCATGACGATCAAATATAGAATTTATGTGTTTGTAGGAGTCTGTTTCTCAGAATCCGTGATGAACATTTTTTATTCTCCTTTGAAACTGCCAGGCTTCATGTGTCATCTTTCTAATTGCGTCAAAGATACCAAGAATGACGCTAAAATAATTTAACGTCATTCGCTTTGTGCAGTTATTCATTTATTATTATTATTATTATTTTGCAGAAGGTAACCAAGAGTATGATAATGTATTATATCTGTTAACTGTGGAGTTTGCTGGTTTTTATGGGATGAAAAATCCAGGAAAAACTTGTCATCTCCATATGAGACTAACTGCTAAAGAAGCTGGATAATTTCACGTTTCTCAAACCTATTGGTGACTGAGGGGACTCAATCTATCTCTATCAAAGCCAGTCAGAGATAACTGTCTGAAGGCTATTACTAATTTTAGGTAGCATCAGGTGAAGAGAGACAGACAAGTGTCGCCATCTCGTAGTCCATAACCCTGACTCAATATATTATTATCTGAAATAGTGTGGTTGATCATATGGATGATTTTCTTGAGTTTCCCGAGTCGATAAGGTGGCCATCGACTTCATCATAAAGATGAAACATTACAGAATGCTGATCTTAAATACACTATTTAAATATAGCGTATAACAACATTTGCCTTCTCTTTCGATATATCATTAAGTGTCATATCATATAAATTTCTTTCCATGAATTTTCCCTCATCACTGTTCCTCCTTTTGCAGTTTATACAGTCTCTTTGGGACGAAGAATTCTTTGCTTCCAGTTGTCTTCATCATTACACCATGATCCTGTGCAAAAGATATATCTGGGTTTATCTGATTACTCGTCCTAATGTCCACAGTCTAATGACATAGCTGCTACACTATTGGAGTCTTTATTTTCAATTTTCTTCTGAAAAGAGTGTCGCTTACGTATATTGCCATACCTCATATTTTCATTGATTTCGACCTAAATTGAAGGTATCAGTTGGTTTTTTGAAAAGTAAAAAGACGATCAATTTTATGGTTTTGTATGTTCTGGTCCTTATCCTGCACATTCTTTTCTCACCAAAACTGGACATCCAATTTTCCAACCACTTTTATGCATTTTTCTGATTGGTGGACTGCTTAGACAGTCCAAATTTTCGCAGTTCTTGGATTGGGTGCCGCTTACATGTTGGGGGGGGGGAGATAATAATTAATTTCTGATTTGTCATGAAGTGGATTGATTATTTATTATTACGCGAGTAGCATTTAAGAATTTCGATTGTATTATTAAAATGCCTATGTAGTCTAATGGAAAAGAAGTTTGCATCCATAGAGCTAGGCCGCCCGAAGAAAGACATTCAAAAGTTGATTCTAGTCACCGGCTAGGTTAGAGGAACTTGTTTTTAAGCCTTTCTTCGACTGATTTCCGATTTAATCGATCTCTGGCACGGGGAAGTTGGTTTTTCTCCGGGAAATTCGGGTTTTTCGTCCCGTAAACTCAAGAAAATCATCCGTAGAACCCACACTATTTCAGATATTAATATATTGAGTCAGGGTTATGCACTATGAGATGGCGACACTTGCCTGCCGCTTTTCACCTGATGTTGCTTAAAATTAGTGACAGCCTTGGCCCAGTTATCTCTGATTGGCTTTGATAGAGATAGATTGACTCCCCTCAGTCACCAGTAGGTTAGATAAGACTAAAACTGCCTGGCATACTTCCTATGAGGAATAAAAGGAGTTAGCGGATTATTATTATTATTATCACGTGCAGATCTCCAGCACAAAACGGCACGTTTTTATATGCTCTGTTGCTGACTAGAATTCTTTTTTTTTTTTTTTTTTTTTTTTTTGTTTCTTCATGCGTAGGGTGACCCTACTATTCCCCAGTTTAGGAAAGAAAAAAAAAAGGAGTTCTCGAATACGTTTTGCAATAATGAAATTGTAAACAAATTTTATAAATTTTACATGCGCGATATGGCTTCTGAAAGAAAAAATAAATTTAATAAAGACTTACAAAAGGAATTAAGTTTTATTTAAAAAATAAATAAAATCTGATAATGAACACGAAGGGATATGCGGTATTTGCGGATGGAAAAATACTTTCACAGCTATCTTTTTCGGATCGACAGCCATTTTGTGCCGGTTTGTCTTTCTAAAAATCTGCTCACACGAATTATAAGTCTGTTTACATTTTTTCTCATGTACACGATGATTTGTAACCTTCAGAGCCACGTGATAGATGCTTTCCTTCCCCCAAATCTTTCAGCATTGCTGGCTCCACAGTTATTCAGAGTAACTAATGCGTATCGATCTTCGAATTGATTTATCCATCCATTTGGTGACAATTTTTTTTTTAAATCACAGATGACGTGGTTATGGAAATTATTTTATGAAAGCTAACTCATTACTGGCTCTGTATAATTAAAATGGGCCAATTCTCCCCTCAGATGAAGAACACTTTCAATGTCGTTATTTATTTACTCAAATGACATTTTTAGTCATTAGAACAACTGCATAAAAATACTAGTAGGAAGGAAATATTATACGAAACTTTGTAGCCATATCTTACTTCATTATACGGGGGCGGGTGGGCCTGTGTGCAAAAGTTCTAAAATTATTAAAGAACTTCGGAGTACTTCCCTGTCTGCATGCGAAATGTATAATTAAAAAATAATTGCTCGTATTACAATAGAAGCAGTGAACAATTTTTTATATTTTATTATTATGTGGTCCCTTCAAGGAGTCCAAGGGCTCATCGAGGGAGGGCACCCACTCTACAACTCTCTGTCTCCATCACTCAGCCCACCAACTACAACCAACCTCAATTACCAAGGCCATCTACAACCTACCACCACCACTACTATTTTCACAGACATCCATGCCCACGGCGGGATTCGAACCCGTGGCTGGAGAGCGGATACGCTAACCACTCAGCCAACCAGTCCGAATTAATTATTTTAATTCATTAAAATAATATATCTTCGATGGATAACCTCTGGAAAAACACTAATGGTACAGGTTCTCTAACTATCTAGCCAGAAAGAATTTGATTCATATTTTCCCTGCATTTTTGTGATGCTTTATTAGACTATGTCTAATAAAGCATCTTCCTTGTGCGGAGGAGTTTTTCACTCAAAAACTCAGGTTTAACATCTAACAAAACAGACAAATCAACCATAGATCAAGAAACACATTTTCCCCCTTGCCTTATTAGCCTTTCGGCCATTTTAACCAAGAGATTGCCAGGTGATGACGGTCTAAGTTTGTTATGTAGACTTTTATAACCACCCTGCCCCATTGGAATTTGAACACGTAATCTTTTTGGTGGCAAAGTGAAGGCATCGTCATTGTGTCACACTAAAGCCGATTTTGTAGTTGTTAGCATATTTTTGAATTTTTTTCTCCTTCACGACCATCCAGAAAGGAGGGGAAAGTGAATCACTCGCTTTTTTTAAATATGAAATTATACTTTACATAACTGTGCATTAAACTAATACTAAACAAAATTATTCTTATTCTAAGCCAGTCAAGGATAAAATTTCTAGATTACGTTTTACCTTTCCTTAATACAACGACTGTAATCCAATTTCTTTACCCTTCTGGTATATCTGATAATTCTGTTTACCAGCGGTTAAAATATAAACAAATCATATAACATCTTTTATCCCCCTTTTGGGGATAAAAGATGGTATATAATTTATTTATTTGTTAGTGTTGAAGAAGCTGCCAGAGCTTCTTCAACACTAACTTTTTGAAGACAGGTGGCCAACCAGTTTCCACCATTTTATCCTTCACTGATAGTGAGCCCAAGCTATCAAGAATCAAGACTTTTCAGGGGTGAGAGAGAGAGAGTGCAGCAATTACAGCCGCCATCTCGTGGATCTAAACCCGAACACTTGTGTTACTGTCTGTAATAGTTCGACGGTCGATTTCAGCGGATAATAGGAAAAAAATAATGATAAACCTTACGAAGCATTGTTTGATATTTAGAAAAACTAAGCTACGGAGCTTATTTCAGTTAATTTTAATTATTCTCTCGAGTTGCAGAAATAATAAGGAAATCTTTTGTGTTTCATATCATAAAGTTTATTACAAAAATATATTATTAAAGCTTCGAATACAACTGCAATATCTGTATTCATTCATTAGTCATATCCGACTTTTCACAGGTCTGTCAACAGAGGTCTCCTTATAAGAGCAGTATGAGCTTTTAGCAAAAATTCCATTGAATGTCAATAACACGCTCAGGTCTATTTTTATGCATTCGTAAAAATACCTGATTAAATGAGTACGTGTGTGGATCTGCAGGGCTGGAAACGTTCAGAAGTAACTGTAAAATTGCAGAATACATTTCAAAGAACGGGTTATTTCAATGAAACATCTACAGCCATTATTGAAAAAAAAAAAAAAAAATAGAAGACATTACTTTTCAGCAACGTTATTCTATTTTCGCATGTATTTGAAGGGAGGCTATCATGATTTACTGTCATTCACACTGAAAGAAACATTCACGATTATCTTGGCATCTGCTTTTAGACATTGCTAGTAAGAAATCAATTCTGAAAGTAGTTCTGTACCCAGACGGACAGAGCCGGAAACCGTTTTTGGCGGGTTCATAAAATTGATTTTATGGCCATTTTCGTTTTTGTCATGTTTATAAGTTGCCATTCTTTTTTTTTTTTTTTTTGCAAGCGTACTCTTAATTCTTTTCCTTCTTTTCCAGCAGTGTGAGAGAGAGAAGGTACTCAGCTCTCAAGAAGAATTATATTTCCTATCATTGCAAGGCCTTACTCGGAAATGACATTGTTTAACCTCCATGACGATCGTCGGAAAGACAGAACGCTTAAACAGATTTTTCTTTGTCGATACCCCCCACTCCTTTTCTGTCTGTTGTTCTCTTGCCATCGAATTTTTGCTTGGCGAGAAAGCAGAAATAAAAGTTTCATAAAACAAGATTCAACGCTCTACCAGTCGCTAGAAAGGTCAGCCGAAATTTCGTTGAAGATCCTTTCTTCGATCGTAAGACTGCGCGCCCGGATTGTGCGGCCGTTATTGAAAGAGCACCAGCACAACAATTTGTTTCGGAGCTCTCTCGTCGCCGTATTGAGTTTAATCTTTCTTTTCCCGTCTTGTAATCCTCCCCTTACGTCTTTCCCCCCTTTCCACATCACCTACAGACATTTTGCTCTTGTCTTCTACGAAGCAGTCAGTGATGGATGTGTCTGAGAACTACGCATCTGCGAAATAAAGAGGGGGGAAATTACTTTTAGAGACGTCACTTCCGGTACATTTGAACTCATCCTTGTTTTTTTTTTATTTTTTTTATTTTATTTATTTATTTATTTATTTATTTTTTAGTTTCTTCGCTTGATATTTCTTTCTTCAGTGTAAAGTACATTGGAAGATACGTGGTTTTATAAGCATTCTCCCTTTTGTCAATACTGCAATAGAAGCTGGAATAAAAATACTCTTTCGTATAGTATTACTTAACCATAGTTGGTTGTGCATCATGTCTGAAAGCCTAATACGATTTGTGGAATAGTCACTGTTTTATTGTATACGCTTTACTTTTTTTACTGGAATTTCATTTATATATATAATTCATATATTTTATTTTCTGTGATATAAATTGAAATGACTTCGAAGTCAGCTTTCTAGTATATATCAGTAGTGACCTTGCTACTATGCAAGGCCTGGAGTAGCATGACATAAAAACAAGATAGTTATTTCCGTACGCTTATGGCCTTGCTTAGTAGCAAGTTCTCTTCACTGTCCAATGACAAATGATTAACTATGTATTAGAAACTAATAATAAAATCAAAATCATTAACTATCTATTAAAATAATAATAAAAATTCATCACTCACCCACAATAGTAATGTACAGTTTCAGTGGGTGGGAGTCACATAAAAATATCAGAACATCTTAGCAAACATTAAAAGGATTAGCGTCCTTGCTCTCCCGTCAACAAGGTGCGGGTTCGAATCCCTCTATAGGCATGGGCATTTGTGTATGATGGGAGACGAATTTCATCCATTCATGGATATAAGCTGCAAGACTGGTTGATTAGAATTTACGGCAGAAGGAACTCAGGCTATGAGGCCAGTGTGTTGCATGTGAATTGCGCGTGTTCTAATGGCCTGTTTGCAGGATAAAAAGCCTGTTGAGTTTTTTATCCTGCAAAACATCTCCGATATTATTTCTCAGCATTACTTTAAAATGAGAGAAATTACTGATTTTTTTTTTTAAATATTAAATCAGCTCTTGCTCTTGCATATCGTAATGTTGTCTGATATCTGGTATTTATTTATATAAAGCAATGTCAGTATTTTGTAAAGGAATACCCGCTAGGTTGTAACAGAGATCGTTCTTAAGTAATTATATGTTTGTAACTTATTTTCGTTACCGAAAGTTAATTTCGAAATTTTTGTGCACAGTTTAAAATAATAGAGCCTGTAGAAGACCTTTCCTCAAATCTCTTTGTTAAAGCACTTGCATGAGTCTTTCATTTCAAAGTATTGTTAAGCCTGTTTATAATGTTAGGCCTATTTACAAACAGATATGCTGTAGTTGTGTGCTGTATTTTCCTCGCGCTTCTTTGTAAGTTAAGTTAAAAGTCGCTATGGCAACTGTGTTGCCATAGCGACGTAGCCGCCTTTGTCAAACGTCCGAGAATGACCAACTCAGCCTGTGTTGAAAACGGTCTTGCAACTTCCTCTTTAACAGGCGCACCATAAACGTGCGTATCATTCGCAAGTATGTGGAACCACGGAGACAATTTCAAAAGATAACAGAAACCAAGATAAGAAAATGTTAATTGAAGATTTTGCTGACATTTCTTCAAAATGTTGTCTAAGTCTTCTGATGCAGTCGGAAGAACGATGCATGCGTCTTTTGGTTTGAAAAAAAAAAAAAAAAAAACAGGATTCGAGTTTAGTAATGACACGTTTATACTGGCTTTCTCAACGGATCTTTCCTTCAGCGAAAGAAGACCAACTTGTCAGGGAATACATTCACCATCCACCAGTGGCTAACAAGCACTTAAGCGCCTACGGCCTTCCAAGTATCCTTGGATTTCCTAACCGTAATACGAGGATAAGGCGGTTACCCCTAAGTATTCTTGTTTGCAAATTGCGTGTGTTCTACTGGCCGGTTTGCCTATTCTGAGGGGGAAAAACCCTTGTTTCCTGGTGAAAAAAACCTTTACCCCTCCCCCCCCCGGCTAATTCACTGTCAGTCGAAAGAGACCAGAACGGCAATCGAATCCAGGTCTTTCCGACCAAAGGACTTCCTCTATACTTACTGAGCTACGGAGGCTTTACGTTCACCAAACCCACAAAATATAATTTAAGTGGAAAGATTGCAAAGTGGTGTTCCACGATGATCTCGGAACGACTATTATATTCATCACTTAAAAAAAAAATACAGATATCTATTCATCATTAACAATAAGTAATTAGTGGTTTGTCACCATATTAATAAGCTCACTATGTTTTTTTCCCCTTCTTGTATTTGATATTGTAAAGTTATCCATTATACGTTATCAGTGCATTGAAGTAAAGTGTATTGTAAAATGAATGTCCCTTTTTATTTTATTTTTTTTTTTAGAAGAGGAATACGTATTAGATCTTCTTTAACTTAATGCTCTTAAAAATGAGTTCAGAATTTTTCACCAAAAGATTGACTTAAGATTAAGAACTGGAAATAGTATGAAAAAAAAAAGTTACCGATGTGTTTTTGTCCTAACGATATCCATCATTAGGACAAAAACAACTATCAAGTTACTAATTTCTGTACCACACCATTCTTCAGATGTGTATTTTGTGTCCGCATTACTGATATACACTGTACTGAAACTGAACCGGAAGAAACCAGAATGTTTTGAGATCCTATTTCGAGTCTAATCTTGATTTTAGTTTGGTATCGCCTAGCTCTTATTCTCTCTTTATCTACTGCTTCGATCTAAAAACATTTCAAACAGAACATCAGTGAGAGGGCCGTAATAATAAAAAAAAAATATTCATACATCGCCCGCACAACTATATTTCAGATAGATGGCTCCAGCATTACGAAAAATATTCCCGAAATCAAGGAAGATCGCCCACAATTGTTTTCTTTCTTCCTTTATTTTCAGAAAATACTCCAGAATCCGGCACTTCTTGAGACAAATGTCCCGGATGTATGAGTTATTGCCGAAGTTGGTAGGGAAATATTTCTGAAATGATAAAAACAAATCGGATGCAAAGCACAGAGACATTTGTCATCCGTGCTGCCAGCCTGCACGAGACAATGAGATACTGCCGAACAGTTAAAGAAAAAAAAAGAAAATATTCTACTTTTCCCTCCCGCTTATAATGTTGATATCGCCACACACACACACACACACAAACAAAATTCGTTTTATTCCCACACTCGAGAGGGTCATTTCATAGTATCAATCTGCACTGTTCACTTCATCTCCATGACTAATTTGCATAAGATATTGCAGAGATAGAGAGAAGCCAAAAGAAAGTCAAGAAAATCTAGAATCGGGCGGAAATTCTTCATGTATGACACAGCGGACAATTTATCAGCTAAGCTGTATAGGCAACTCGCCATTGCTCTTCCCCTTTGTAAACTGAACAAATATTTAAACAGCTAATATTTCGAATCCAAGGATAGAGTCATCTAAGATGGTTAAATTTAAAACAAATGTGGGTAATAATTTAACTACCAGATTGGTAACTTCTTTTTCAACAATATTTGGACATTTTTATATAATCAATATTAATTTATTCGTTTTGTATCTAAGCATATAACAAATTCTTTCTAGTTAGATAAATTTTGGTGAAATTTGGTACTAATATTTGTCCAACCATTTTAATTTTAGTTTCTGTAAGACAGTTTAAACCACGTTTAAATGCTTTTGGGAATCCTGACATCTAATTCTTACACTTTACAGGAATTCCGACATCACCATTAATTTGTTTGGAGTATAAACCTACATTTGCAAGACATACAAAATCTGCGTAAAATATTATTATTTATATACAATGAATATTCGATGTTATCAACGCTCTGTGTTGTTGTGTACATCTCAGTAGATCGAATTTCTTGCTCATTGACATCTGACACCATCTAATCATACTGTGCTTGGAGTTATTTAAGTCGCATCAACGAGGGTGAGTAACCCAGTCTCATACGGAGGTGGAGGTTTCCTCTCTCGGAAACTTGGGTTTTTCATTACAAACAGGCAAATTGACCTCGTGAATACACTATCCATAGTCATAAACCCTTAGAGGGATGCAGCAGAGAAACGGAAATCCGGGGAATCAATCCTCGGAGGACGAAAATTGGATGGTTGGCTTATTACAGCATTGAATTGATACACATCCTTCATGTTTGCTTTCCTTTTTTCGTATAGCATTTTTGGATGTGGGTGATGTATGTAATAGACCCTAGCCGACAACAACACTGATGCAAAAATTAGGTTTTAAGTATTTACTTCCCCTCTTCTGAAATACCTAGAGTGATAGAGTGAAAAAAAAAAACGAACTGAGTGATGACCTGACTGCAATTAGTACAAAGTTTCACCTCTCGGTGTAGCTATAGTAGAATTTGCGGTATACTTGCTGTTTGTTGCAAACTTGTAGCTTGCATTATTAACAAGTAACGTCATGTGAAATGTGATTGTTGGTTAAGCCCTTTAAGATTTCCGCTTCTTCGAGCAATGGAAGACTTCAAAGAATATTGCATGTACATCAGGTTCTGCATTAAACTGGAAAAAAATCACCGATTCCATTGATACATTGAAATTTGCTAACATGAAAGGCAATGGTGAACAGAATACCAAACTCCCATTGGTTTTCCATATTCAAATACTGATGTTATACGTTGGGAACATCCATTAACAAGTAAAGTAAGGATCAAATTATGAACAATATTTCTGTCCTGCTGTTTCGACAAAATTGGCATTTCCTACACAGAAAAGCAGAATTCCTGTGTGCCACTTCTCGTGTAGCATCTTTCCAACAAAAATGGCATTGCCTTCACCACTGTATTTCGTATTGTGCGACTTTTTGCTATTTCCAAAATTCAATGGGCATTGAAGGGAAGAATAATTAACGATATTATGAAGATTAAAAAAAAGTTGAGGGAGGGAGATGCTTTTGAAGTTGTTTTTAACAATAGCACTAATATTCACTATATGAAATAGCAAACTGAGTTCGAAGGGATCATGAAATAACGGATAAATGCCGATTTCTCAAAAAAAAAAAAAAAAGCAATGTTTCTAATCCCAGATCGTAAGTATTACACGACTTGTACAGTACGCTATTGTTATAATACAGCGATTTATCCAACTGTGGACAAATCTGCCTCTGTGTATGGATAGCTCAGAGGGAAAGCAGTTCTGGTATATGAGCTTATGCGCTTTGATACTTGGCGTGCCCCGTATTGTATGTAACGGAAGCACATAAGAAGAGGATTTACTTGCTTTTGACCTTAACTTTCTTTCCGAATGAGCCATAAAAGAAACCAATAAGGTTATGGAGTTTACTACTTGACCATCTAATACCTGTTCAAGTGGTTAATACGATTATCCTTCCGATAAAACTGCCCAACTGTTTAGAGAAGTCTTTAGAATTTTAAACTGATAAGATCAAAATAAATGGAGAAATGGAATAATGAAATAGTTAGCTAAATCACTAGTTTCTGCTATTAGTTGCAATAATAACTGTTATACTGCGTTTTTTGGTTGAATAAAATTTTTATTAAATAAAAATACATTTTCTTGCAGAAAAATAATTAAATAAAACATAATGTTTATATCGTGAAAATTTGATGAATGTGGAGATTTTCCCGTGATCACTCTGAACATTTATGTTTAAAAATATTTTGAAATATATTTCCCCCAGAGAGCGTTGATGTGCGTATTTATTATGATAATTTCATAACAAATGCTGTTCATGTGTTAAATGCTGCCTTCGTAAGTGTCCCATCAAATACGAAAAACAAACTACGTTTGTCGCTTAAACTTGCTGCTCTAACTATAAATAATTAACAATTTTCAACGTTGTGCTGTATACGTAAAGACTTTTATTCATCTTGTAAATATTTCATTTAAATTCATAGTTATTTTATACGAAATCGCTTTTTAGATTATTTAATATTTCACTGTGCAGTAAATTTGAGCATTGGTGGCGCTAGTATCGGAACATGTGAAAATTAAAATTACGCATTAGTTTCTTGCATGGTTAAGATATTCAGAAACTATATTACTTCATATATTGAGGTACTTTATTTTTATCATTGCCTGCAACAGTATTTGAATTACGTAGCTACTTAGGCACAACAAGTAAGACATAATTTGTTTAATTTCTCTTGAATATTTATTACATTTTTATAACTCATAATTACATAGAACGAGAAAGCTATTTATTGAATTTTCAATGTTATATTTTACACTAAAATATACGCGTTAAGTAAGAGGGGGAAAAGATAAGAATAATATATTATTGATTATTATTCGGCAACCACTGAATACAGTGTAATATGGCTATAATATTAATGAGGTGTCTCTTCACGATCTTCTTACAAAGTGAATAGGAAATGAAATACATTTAATAATAATAAAATGCACCATCTTTAACTTTAGGTGCGGTACGTTTTAGTATACGAAATACGACTGTGCCATTCATCTGGCGTGGGGGAAGGAGTGTAGAACGCACTTGACGATACAATATTCTAATCGCTGCTGATGGAGCCCCGTTTATTTCTAACATACCATGTAGTCAAGTCTAAATAGAGAAAATATCTATGGTTCTGTAGTTAATACTTTTAATAACATTACTGGCTGCATACTTGTATAAGATTTGCTTTTTAATTTTCGTTTTATAATGCCGTGACAATAACTGAGAATTAATGGTAGTTTAAACAAACAATACATACAGATTCACATGTTTTCTATTCAACTGATGCTTGTAATTTAAGGTTTGTTTTGTATAACTTTTTTTATTCTAGTCGAAAGATAAAAAAATAAATGGAATTTGGTCTGGTGAGTGTTAAAGACCTGAGGAACAGTAACCTTGGTCTTAAATGCTGAAACCCTAGAGTCATCTGTGTCGAAGTACCATTTAAATCATACTTTGTTACACCAGCAAAACTATTACACTTCACCTTGGTGATAAGAAACGGATTAATTCGCTGACGAGATAAAGAAAAAAAAACATCTGCGGCTGTGATGTGTATGGAAACTGTGCGTATTTTTAGGGGAGTTCTCATGCGATTTGCTTTATTATCTTCGTCATATGTGAAATTGTTCTTCAGTTGAAATTTTAGATTTTAACTGTAGAAAACTGCAGTAATCAAGTATTGGGTGATTAAGATACAAGAGCAATTATATATATATATATATATATATATATATATATTGTAATTTTTGCGTTTAGGCTTCTGCGAACATTCGTTTTATGAAAGACAATCATACCATATTTTATTGGGAGGTGTGACAACACATGACCTATCTCTGGATAGCTTAAGATACGCTTTCGAAAGCTTAAAAGATGGCATAATATTTCATACTTAAGTCGCAAGATAGTTGAAAGTGGCGATAGGAGATTCGTTCAATGTGAAACTACAATAAAAATGAAGGGACAGTTTTAAATAATGTCTGTACTTTAGCACGCTCGCGTTGTCTACGCCAGCCCAGTATTGTAGTCACATGACAAATACAGCAAATCGATGTATGCTGATTAGCATGCTTTGAAGGCATTTTTCTGAATACGGAGTAAACCCATTTAGGTGTATAGTCTGTCACCTCTCCACTAAATTGTGATGCAACTCCAGACATCCACTCTTGTTCAGTCTGGAGAATTAATCATTCTCCCCCTAAAAAAAGCTTTGCATTCGTCTTTCGTTTTAAGGACAAATTCATCCACAGAGCTCCTTTTAAAATCAACCACCCCGACGGTTTTCCTCTATGATATGCATAGCGAGACCTCAATTTCTTTCAAGATAGCTTAGTCACCATGTATTTTGTGATTGGCGCTGAAAAGTTCTCATAAACGTTCCTCGTATTATAGAATAGATTCGAAGTTAGGTCAACGAAAGGGAATTTATCGCTACCTGCTGAACTATAGGAGGAGGTGAGCCATTTCTATTTCGGGATTAATTCTTCCCGTACTGAAATGAAAAATGTATCCATCTCTTTCTGACCAAAGCGTCTCATCCATACCGACTAAGCTGACTGAAGAATGAATGCAGTACTGCATGTTAGTGTTTTCAAATAACTGTAGCAGGAGTGCTTCTGTTTACGTAGTAATGTGCATCACTATTTACAGAAAGATTCGCCTTCATTTTTATTCCTAATTCATACAAGCGTTATACTGGTCTGTTTGCCAGAAGGGATAACACTTCCACTTTCCAATCTGTAGACTGTCGATTATTGGAAGCTTGAAGTGGCTCGAAAAATGACTGGTCTTCTGACTAACTGATCCTCACCTCATCCACGGTATTAAAAGCCACGTTTGCAACTTTGGGTGGGATTGTTATTTTTGTAATAAAGCAATCGCACATTACCTTTGGAACTATCTGAATTGACATATTTAAAGCAAATAATAGTAAATTCATCCCCATGATGATTCTCTGTATTGAGGGCAGCAAATCTACACCTTGGTTTTATAGAAACTGAAGGAGTTTTCATAAATTTCTTTTACCCATCCTTAACGCAGCGCTAGGATGACACATTTTTTCCCTTCGGTTTGAAAGACATGGGTTCGAATCCCGTCTGGGACTTAGAGAACTTTTATAAGGGATTATCCATTGGTCTCATGTGGAAGAAGAAGAAGAAGAAGAAAGGTATTCTTTTCAGTTTTACTTTTGGGTTTAACTTACTCAAAAGAGAATATACATAATTAACACGCATAATACACTGGCCTAATGGCTATGTTTCCACTGGCTTTACTCATAGCAAGCAATATATTTCTGAACGTGAAATTCAGAACAAGGATTCTTCATCTTGATAGCATACATAACTAATGAGAAGCAATGCTGGTATATATTTCTAGAACATTGTACAGAAACGCCCCAATATTCTCTCCAAAATTTAGTTTGCTGTCTTCAGCTGTTTATTTATCGAATGCTATGAGAGACCGTTCAAAGGAATTAATAAAAATTCTTTGCTTGTTTTAGAATATTAATGTACAATAAAAGTTTAAAAGAATTTGTGAAGATCTTATCTGATATCTTCTCCCTTACTACCTCTAGTCACGAGATTTTAATAAATTATTAGAACTTAATATCATCAATAATTAATTAATAGGAACGTAATTAAGTGAGCAGATAATTATACAGTGCTCGATTAATTTTATTTATTGCAGAGTAAGAACAATTATAATCTTTTAAACAGTAGAAGGAGGCCAGATGGTGGGAGTCGCAAACTTTCCTTTCCTAGAAAGAATGTGCTGTGTTAAATGCAGAGAGAGAGAGAGAGAGAGAGAGAGAGAGAGAGAGAGAGAGAGATTGACTGACGGGTCAATAGTTAGCGGCAGTTTTGATGTTAAATAACTTAATGACACTTTAATGTGTACGAAGACAGGCTGTACCATTATCCGAATGATAGAGAACTGCAAATGTAATTACAGAACAGCCTATAATATATTGGGACACTAACCAGCTGCTTTATTTAGGAAGGCCTATGAGGTGATTTGGAGCTGTAGTTTGATTCCGTTAAATCGGTGCGTTCATATAAAATATTGTAGAGTAGCTAGACTTTTGCTGCCAACATGTAGCGATAAAGAAGACGAATAGTAAAGTGAAAACTAACTTTTTTTTTTAAATATTTGTATAATAATAGCCTAAAGAACCTCGATACGGTAGAGTAAAAAGATTATAAATTGTCTTGACACGATTCTTGGTGTAGCTAGATGCTGCCAACTCTTTTTCCTAAATATATCCAAAGCTTTAGTTAGGTACAATCTGTAGCTGGTTGAATTAGTGCCGAAGCGGCAAACGTTATGAGCTGTCGGTGTGCTGTTCCTGTCATTCATTGTGATTTCTTACTTACAAAGGACGCGTCGCTTAATTAGCAGTTGTGAAAAACATTCTCTCACTAAATGTGTGTGTTGCGTTTGTTAATGTGATTCACAGACACAACACGCATCCCATGACTAGAAGCTCGGGATTGTTCATTCCAAATGAACCCACATGACTTTGAGGGTATCCGTAAGAATATTTTGCAATGTACATCTTGCTTATTAGTAAAAATGTTGTTCCTCTAGCAGATTGTGCAGTGTTTGCTTAATAAAAGCAGATTTGACGCTTTTATTATAACTCGACAAACCAGTCGAATATTTACGACAATATTCAGCTTGTTATAGATTGTATCTTATTTATTTAGTTTTTCTAAATAAACTAGTGGCTTTTGGCAAAGCTATCACGTTCACAATGCTTTTAAATAACTTCATTCTGCAGAATGTATTTTTATATATAATCCTTCTTCACGGTTGTCGAATTGATCTCCCCGCCCCCTGCAGTTGATGGCAGTATTTCAACTTGGAAATCCTCCAACAACTTATCATTAATTTGTGGCTAAGGTAACTGAATGAAATCATTGTGACTCAAAGAATTGAAATGTCCACCAGTAGGCTTTTCTTTGAAACGAATAGCTTGACAATGAGCACACCATCCATTCAATCAGAGGAAACTACTGTTCTCATCGACCAAGTACACACAGAAGCCTTAAAAGCACGTGTGTTTTGTAGGCAGTCGTATTACAATAAACTGTGTCGCATTCATGTGGGGAAGCCTTTGGAACTTATAATTGATCTATCACATACGCAGTACCAGGAACTACCTGGTACCCAGTCGGCTTGAGTCAGTAGGATGGAGTGAAGTGGTGGTTATTAGTTCCACATTATATGTTCAGGTAAATAATCTATCAGATACGGATTAGTTTGCAAATATTATTGCTAAATCTCTCATTGAACCATCACATTTTCTTTTCGTATCACAGTTCCCCCCCCCCCCCCCCAAACATCTAGAGAATGCAAGCTTCTGAAATGAAAGAGCGAATATTTTGTTGACACTTTAGTTAGGTAATAATTTCAATTACTGGAGCAACGCTTTTACAGAATTCTATATATAGAATTATATAAGGATTTTCAACTGAAGATAAATTAAAGATTGTCTCTTAGAAACATGGTAGGATTTTTCTATCAGAAACTTGGATTCTCCCATGTACAAAAGAGATAAATGAATATTTGCAATTAATATTTGCAATCTCTAAATAATCATATAACAACAAAACATAGAAAACACCAATTCATCTAATGGCCTTCTTTTATCTCTACCAAAATTTGAACAACAAACAAAAGGTGACATAAGTCTACATGAAACACGAAGCAAATTGACTCCACTAGAGTGTGAAATATATAATTAAGTAATAAAAAATGAGAGAATTCATTCGATGCTCTAGATGATGTACCATTGCCATAATAAGTAAATATTTGAATTATTGGGATGTAACGCGAGTTCTCATCATGTGGTAACGCCCATGTGTCCGATCTTTCCCTATGTGGGATGCAACAATAAAAACATTACAACATTACAACTGATTTGAAAAGTACATCAATAATCTGTTACAAATTATTTTTCTCGGTATTTTTATATTCTTTCTTTCTTTAGTTTACGTTAGTTTTTGATATTTTATTTCTTAATTTCTCCATCTCTGATCCTCTTTCCTTTTCTCCCTATTTGTTTCTATCCTTTGCGTTGCTATGGGCACTCTGTCTTCAGCTTAGTCACGTGATATGCATTATCTCGGGAAATATGTAAGTCTTTTCTCCGTGCAGCCTTTCCTTTGTGTAATTAACGACTATTCTTCGCCTTCATACACTGCAGTAAAGATGCTATCTTAACCTTCCCACCATGAATAGCCGTATTTTTATTTATAGCCTTTGTTAACGGCTTTGTATCTATAGCGATCTTAGAAAGCTAATACAAGATTGCCAAGATAACTTCTCCCATAACGTGCAATCTTTAACCGCATCAGGGAATATTTGGATGTTGGGAAGTTCTCTAAACTTTCATTAAGTAAACGGTTCAGAGATCGTGCGACCAATCGATAGACCGATAGACTACGAGTTCAGGTTTCTTGGGGTTGTCGACAGGTGTAGAACGTACTAAAGTTTACTTAGGTAGAAACGTCGGTCACCCAATCTTGCATAGTGACAAGAGCAAATCGTCTGTTTAAATATGGCTTGCAGATAAGTTCCAGTTCTGCTTTACTGCTTCCAGATGTGTTAGCAATTAATTGGCAGCGCATGCGTGTCGTTACATCGCCTTTTTTTATTAGGTGCTCTTATACTCATTGAGGCGTGTAAGTATGATATTTCTCCTGGTAAGAACCCACTCCAGGAGAGCTGTTCGCATATTTCTGTCCATTATGGTGCCAACTAATTAGCAGAGAGCCTTTGAGCATTTCTGAGATAAAGGGAAGGTATGGGAAGATAAAAATGATACTCAAAGCTTCTTAAATCGCCACATCATCCCAGATCAGGGCTGTAGTGGTCACGTGTGCATTCTGCCGGAACTCGTTTTATATCCAAACTTCCCGTATTCATCAGTTTTCTTACTCTGTGGTAGTTCTTATGTCTTCCGGTAGAGCGAACCAGTTTTCACTTTCAGGATACTTCCAACGAAAAGAAATTTTCATAATTAATCTTATTTCCTAGTAGGTTATTGGCTGCCTAAGAGCTCCATCTGGTGAGTGCTATGGATAATCAGTAATGATTTATTATTTGTTTCTTTATGTATTCTCACATAAACACTGAGGATCTTAAAGGCGATAGCCGAGTTCACAAAAATGAAATAAAAATCAGGGCACTGAAGGATGAAGAACTCATGAATAAAGGAAAGAAAAGGGATATTCGCAAACTACATAAATTATGAAGATTGCTAGAGCTTCAAAACGAATTTTTAAATAGCTTTTAATACTCGATGGCAGTGCTCAAAATTGAATTATTTTTATTTCAAGGAAGGATAATAAATATCCATTATTCGTTTATATACCATAGGAAAAAGCTCGTCCTCCGATACTTTATAAGTTTCAAAAGTGATCGGTAACACTTGGTATTTCACCATCCAGGCCACATCTCAGAAAAGTTCATAAATTTATCATTTAGTAGTTTTAGTTTGCTAAGTGGTTACCGACATATTTAAGTCTTAGTTGTAATCAGAAAGCAGCATACTTATTCCAGCATAACTTTCAAACGAGAGAGCAACATAATCGCATGTGAAGGGTCACCAAACAACAGTGGTTAAGAAAAAGAAATTTGCTATATATTTTTTTTCAGCGGCTGGGGATTAAATATTCTCTTTGGAGAAAACATTGTAGGGAAGAGTGTTCTCTTCCAGAGCAAAGTTAGCTGGTATGAAGACGTTGGTACAGTAAGTTTGAAGTTGACTTGTGCATGGATGTCGAATCAGCAGTCACTCATGCTTTTGTACATTTTCGGTAAGGTAAAAGAATGGCGTTGCCCAGCTCAGTGCAACATTGCGATGTTGGTATCTGTAGTAAAAAAGGCACAATGCAGAAATAGAACGTCTATGACAGTGTGATTGGAGTAAGTTCGAGAAAGAAGAGGATCATTTGTTATTCATTTTGAACGCTGAGGAGGCTAGAGGCTCAGTGTGTGTGCGTTTGTACCAAGAAAGGATAGGGATTTAAGTCATCTCAAGAAAAAAATATAATCTTAAGTGGAAATCTGCGAATTTATAAAATATAAGCGAAAAATCTTTTTTTTTTTTTTACTAGAAATAAGACAGGATTGTCTTTTCGTATCATCCAAGTTCACTAGGTTACTCCAAATCCCCCCCCCCCCCGGCACACAATGGAAAGATCAGTGTTTAATATATCGGTGATGAAAGATCTTGAAGACCTGGATCATTAGAGCACTAAAATAGTTGTCAAATGAGGAGGAATGAAGTGCATTGTCATCACCATTAACTGTGGACATGATTTGAGGTTCGTGTAAGAAGGTATAGGAGGAAGAGCGTGGGCTAAAGTGCACAGCTGTGCATAAGTGTAGAAATCTACAGTTGCCAAGGGCAGAGGAAGACCATAAGCTAGTAGATGGCTAATTAGCCCTCTATACTAGATTTGATCAAATGGAAATTTGATCAAATGTTTACACAAAGAGGTGGTATAGGTCAGATGTAATGAGAAGCGCGGATGGAAGAATCCACACTGATGATTACCACTTAATTGGTCAGTCTGTAGGTCGTGAAGTTAGCTGTGGATGACCTCCATAGTTTCCAAGCGAATGGAGGTGAGGGTAATAGGACGAGAGTTTGATGACCAGTGATAGGAAGCAAGAAGTTCATCGCCTTCAAATAGTGTTTTCAATTTTGGGATTACATATTGAAAATATTTATTAGCATTTTTTGATTGGCGCTGTTACATAGTATCCTATCCTATGTCTTTGATTGGATTCCATATAATCAAGTATGTGGAAATAATCTTAAGGAAATTAATAAATTAGGGAATGTATGTACATCGTAACACTACAGGCACGTTCGATATTTTAAAATATTTACTTGATGACTGTTATCTATTGAACAAAATGCGATAAAATTAGAGTGCGATATTACATTGACTGGATGCTCCAATAATATCTCAAAGGGATGATTACAGTCATTGCAATCTAAGTGTAACTGCTGTGTGCTTTATCACTTGCATTGGTTACTTGGCGTTGCTGGAACAGCGGAAATGTATTTTGATCTTCGTTTCAAGTGGTATTTATTATTGACGAAGTTGAAATCAATCAATCAGTCAGCTTAAATCAGATATAGGTATCTCGAATTTCAGTTGTGAAGACATCATTTAAAAAAAATCGAAATATAAAAGCTCTTCAGGGAGTATTCTCCCTTATTAACGTAGCACAAGTGACGATACGCAGCATGGTATCATAGCAAAATAAACAAAAAGGATTATCGTAAGTTATAAAATATGCTAGACTGGTATTCAAGTGGTTGCTTTACTATGTAAGAGCACAGTTTGCTTATGAAACAGACCCACTTCTTGTACACAGATACGAGTATTTCTGCACCGTTCAAACAGAAGCATTCTTCCGTTCCTTTTCTACAAGATTCTGTCCGAATTTAAACTTCACATCAACAACAACAATTGCAATACATGGGGCGAACACGTCTGTTTCACACATCGTGCTAAGCCCCTCTCGAGTAGGAAGCAACAGAATAAAACTGAAAGAAGAATGGCAGGAAATCCAATTCGGTGATTCTGGCGACAATGCAGCATATCACTATGTGTGACAGGTGACAGGAAGTAATGTTTCATCCGCTGCTTATAACTTCCGGTCTGGTGGTTTCTGAGGGAAAATGACAGACGAGGAGTCCATAGAGGGCGCTGAACAAAGCCGATAGTCTTCATAACGGTTGAGTGCTTTGTGGAGTTATGTTGGGTGGGCATGTTCCTTCCATGCAAATATAACTACGGCATTTCTGAACTCCTTAAAACTGATCTGTAGTGGTATTCGTTTTTTTTTTCCCTTTTTTCCCCCACAATATGTGGAAAATAAGAGACGCTGCACATTTAATAAAATTAGAAATCCAGAGGAACTTAATTCCCTTATCTTCACAAAAAGTGTGGTTCTGTTTGGGAACACTCAAGGATGTTTGTCCGATCAAATATGGCGGAATAATTCTCAGGGATATATTCTCGCAGTTCAGGCAAGTTTTCTCGGAATAACTGCTGATCAGAGGCATGATCTGTCAACTTTAGTCATGGGGGTAACTAATATTTCACGGTATCTTTCCATATTATAGAGTGAAAAGATTTGAGATAAAGAACGAATTTGAAAATATTTGCCATTCGTTGTGTGAAGGGAATTCAGGCTGAAGTAGCAGACCCTTCCACGCGGAAATTTGTTTTCTAGTTTAGAGATCAAAGACCTACAAAATCCTTCCAATTTTGCTCAAAATCTCTTTAACCATAGGGCTCAACTAAAATCACAACCCATTCAGATTCCAGTTACAAATTCATTGAAAGTATTTTCTCTCCTCTTCATTTATTTCTTCTGTTCTTTGGAAAGCTCTTCTCTGATCTACTTGTTGAATTTAAAATTTGAAGTTATGCCTTCCGTTTTTTATTTGTTTATTATTTTCAACTTTCAAATGGTCTAGTTATGCGTCGTCCATTAATATGCTTATTTTTCGGATTTTTAGACACTTCTTCCTCTCAATACAAATTACTATGTATAATATATTTGACTCGTGGTTTAGTGTTATGAATCTTGGCTCTTTTTCCTCTCCGATCCCCTGTTATGCAATTTAGGATTCAACCTTTATTAGAAAACTAATTTTTAACCTTTCGTTTTTGTGACGATTTTATCCTCTTCTGATAGGTCGGATGGAAGACTTCTCCTGGGTGCAATACTTGTGTACCATTTTCAAGAGATGTTGAGTTAAGTAGTCTGAGGTTGGGGGGGGGGGATTATTCTCCCATCCAAGTACGCACATGCAATTGATAACATTTTGATGAATTGGCTATTAAACTGGTATATTATATTCATTAACTGCGTGTGTGTTCCCCGGCTGGTTTAGCTGTTTTACGTGCATAAAGTATCCAGGTTGCTGAAGAAAAATCCTGCTACCTTTGTATGAGACTGGCTTAAAATCCTTATATTCCTAGAATTCGAGATATTACACTTTAGAAAAGTAGGATACATTAGTGTAAAGAATCTAAATTCACTAAATGCGTTGTAAATTTATAAAGGTATTTTGGGCAATTTTTTGTGTTAAGGAGGAAGCCTAACAGGCTGAAAAAAAAGTTTGATTCTAGATCGCTTTCTAAATACTATCACAACTATTTGTGTGGTTTCTAGGTATTCGGAAGATAAAAAAGAAAAAGCCGTAGTAGTGAATGGGCGCGCAGTACATAGCAGCTGGCGAAGCATCATGTCGTATTAAGGTAACAGGATTACCAAATCACTGCGGAAATAGATGATTAAATGGGAAGTCCAGGAAGAAACTTAGGCAGAAGCTGATTTTCATCTCCTTCACTCTTGAAAGCTACCATTTGTTTCTGAGTCATGTGACGTAACTTATGGTCTTTAGCATATAAATCAGATTGGCGAGCGTGGAAAGGAGAACGTGTGCAAAAATAGTGCACATACAACGAAGCCTTAGGTTTGTGAAAGGGGGCGAATTGCAATGTAGGGGGGTACGAAAACGGATAGCAGATGATTTATCACGTGTGGTTTGAATGCTAGAATTTCATCCAAGGAAATATTCATCAGTTGCGGCACAACATCGCGGTTACCTTTCCAATACATCTTTTCTACTTGCCTCAGAAAATTGGCTTTGGTTAGGCCCCGATGATGGAGAAGGATGAGAGAAAAGGCACCATTTGTATCAACACAAGCCGTGCCCGGATTTAAACGAAGCATTCGATTCCTTTTGTTCGAAATATCGATACCCAAGTGCGAACAGTGTCTTCCATCATCTTAGAACAGACTGATCGATCTGAGAACCGAGGGAAACAGATTAGACCCTTTGAATATGTAATGCGACAGTCTTGAATCAAATGATTTTTAACTCCGCTACGAAAACAATCAGAAGTGGTTATCGATAAAGAAACCTGATCGTCTTCCTTCTGTGTAGATTTTAGCAAATAATTATTTTGTTATTTCCTTTTCCATCGTTTTTCATTTGATAGAAGGAGTTCTTATGTAAAAAAAAAGCGATTCTAAAGAGAGACTGACGTAAACAGCTTGCGAACAAGTTAAAGGATTTCTGGATTTTATTTTATTTTATTTTTTCATTATAAGTGATGATTCTGTCCGGGTAAACGCTCCGATTATCTGTAAAAGTAAGGCGCAGTCTCCTTTCCATTCCATTATCATTTTTAGAATGTGGCTCCGAAAGGATTCTTTTTTTTTATTCTCTGCATTGTTCTGTAGATTCTCTTTTGTTTCTCACAGAAGTTTAGAATGTTAATTTTAACCTTCGTATTTTTATGGATTGCTTACTAAGGTTAATATTAGTGGACATTTCCCAAATACCACGAAGGAATTGCTGAGATTTTTCAGATGCTATTAAGGATCTCACAGATATTTGCTTTGGGGAAATGTGTCGAGTAATAATGGGAGCTTGTGTAACTACACACGTTATTTTTTTATTCCTATTTTAAGAAAATAAAAACTTCTCCTTGTTCAAAAAAGACCTCCCCCCATCCTCCAAAATTCTGTGAGAAGAATAGGATAGTTTCTGATAACAATTCGAGGATTGAATTGCTTCTCTGCATGTAAGTTTGTATTTGGGTGAACCTTCGCCATAGTCAGCGGTAATAAATTTTTATTATTATTTGAAACTGCTGAATTAACGTAAAGATATAAATTAAATTTAACTTCTTCTTTTTCTAGTTAACGGATTTAGCTAAACCATTCTTAATCTTGTATTAATTTGTACTAACTTTGGTTCATACATATTATTAATCATGAGTATACTTTTCGTGATTTTTTTATTTAGTTTAAGAATTTCAATTACAGCCAAGATAATTAAAATTATTTACTTGTTTGATTGATTTTGTTATTCAGAACTATTTTGTTTTTTATTGGTTTGTTTCCTTCTTTTAAATGCCATATTTTTATTTCATATTTAATAACTCAGTCTTGTCAAGGTGATTATTGCTAACTGTAGTTCCACTTCTAGATCAGCAATTAAAAAATAGCAATATATGAATATTTTACGTAAAAAATTTACATATTAATATCTTCTCTCTCTCTCTCTCTCTCTCTCTCTCTCTCTCTCTCTCTCTCTCTCTCTCTCTCTCTCCATTTATGTAAAAGTTTATTCTAAAGAGAGGATGACATAAACACGCTTCAAACAAGCTATCTGGAATTTAAATATTTTGAATGTTATTATGTATATTCTGATGCTGCGCGCATCAACTGGATTTTGATTCCTTTTTAAGCTAAATTTTCGTAATCTAAAATAACCACTGACCTTTAAACACTTTTTTTTACCGTCGTAATTTGTACTATTTTAAATAGTAAAAAATAGTTAAAAAAAATACGTACTCTTTTTTTTACTATTTTGTACGCAACTACAGCTAGTATAAATTTTCACAAAAATTTCCACCTATAGTCTTAATTACCTGATACTTTTGTCTTTATTCTTAGGGAAAAAAAAACTGCGGGATAATTCAAAAAACACTTTTTTTAACGTTTTCAAGAATTATTACCCTCTTGTGTTAACATCTTATTTATCATGAAAAGCAAACCTAAAGTTCCCAAGCGATTAAAATTTTACTGTTTTCTCTGTAATTTATGGACGAGAAGAGGCATAAATCACTGAAATATCATACGCTCTACGAAGTGCAATGCTTTTTGACTTGATAGGGCTACATGACGAATGACACTTTCGTTATAAACCTACTTCCACTGTTATAACTGAACACACGTCTTTTTCACTCACTCCCCTAAATGCTCATCTGTTCTTTGTGTTTTGTTCTATTTTAAGACTTTTTTTTTTTACTATTTTGGTTTGCAATTTTTATTTGCATTTTTGTGTTTATTGTAATACGTATTATTGTTACGTTATTTAATTATATTCTTTATATCAATTAAAAGCAACGGGAACTTTGATAATGCATATCTACAGGTTTTGACTGATGATAGATAACCCTATATTGTGTGTGTGTTGGGGGGGGGGATGCTACTTCCGCTTTTTTCTTTTTGTTTACTTTTCTGAAACTATATCAGCACTGGATTTCCCCCCCCCCCCTTAAAGTGCATTTTCAAACTAATAATTAGTTCGAAGCTTTTTATTTATTATTCTCGTATACTCCAGAAGCATAATAATAACGTGGTATTTGGAAATCAAAACCAATCAGTAGGTCTCATCCATATTGCATAAAACGCATGTAACATAATTTTTAATTTTAAAAGCAATCGGAGAATATTTTGGTGTGATTACTTTTGAGATGGTCTGTTTCAGTGGATTTTCTTTCGCGGCAGGGGATTTCTGCTTGATACATAACTAAAGGTACTGTTTTACGTTTTACTGGTATAAATTTATTAAATACACTTTCTTTAAAAGATATACTTGATTTTATATTTACAATAGGTTTACAACTGTCTGTTGGTTGGACATACCAACTTTTCTTAGGGACGCTAAAGGTTTTCGCGTGTGTGGAGGAGTGGGAGAATGTGATTAACGTGACTAGTGGTATATCGATACAAAGTTTACTATAATTTTAAGTTTTAAATATTCATCTTCACCGGTACTAAAATTTCATTCAATAAAGTCGGATATTTTGCCATTTCCACCCTTTTCCAAAGGGGAGGAGAAACTGAGTTTTAGGTGAACATGTTAGCAGAAGCAGATATTAGCTGACAGTTGACTTCGACTAAGAGTTCAAAATGAAATACATGACAGTGATCATTTTAGCGCATTTTTATTGCACGTAAATCCCAACCACTAGCAGTTAGTAATCTATACTGCATTTAGGATCATTGGGTAGGTTAAGATCAGTGGCGACCCATACGTAAGCACTGCGACACTGCAGTACCCCCAAGGAAAAAATGAAAAAATTAAATTTTGTTTGTGTTCATAATAATAACAATGCTTACGACATTATATAAATGCAGTACAACATGTTAAAGGTTACAGCTTATGCTTTGACATTGAATAGTTAATAATTGGAATTGTTCGATGAACGCTTTGGATTACGAAACAAATGCACTGCGATCTAACGCCGATATTCGTTTGCTCTTGTCATTGCACGTTACGTCATTCCCAACTGTAACTGCTCAAATGGCAGTGTATTTTTAGTAAGCTTACGCGCCTTATTTCTGTGAGATATGAAATGTTTATTATTGGTGCGTGTGCCTGGTGAACTATTTTTTGCAAATCTTATTTTATTTTGTTAAAATAACATATAATTATTTATTTATTATAGATACAAGGCTGAATTATGACGATGTCGCTGTTGAAAATATGAAAAGAATAATATTTTTTTAATTATCGTTATACGAAACAAATGCACTGCGATCTAACGCCGATATTCGTTTGCACTTGTCATTGCTATTGATACGAAACTTTTATTATTGGTGTTTGTTCGTGGCGAGGATGAAATATTTTTAATAAAGCAATTTTAATATGTAAATTTATTTATTAATAAATTCGTTACTGATTAGGAAAAAAAGTTTTTTTTTTTTTTGTATATATATGCATTACCCCCACTTAAAATTTTCGCCGGCCGCCACTGGTTAAGATTTAAGTAAGCCAGAAATCTCGATCTAAAGAATATGCATAGTACTGTTCCAGGCCATTTCGTTCTTCCAGTAAGCAAGATGATTGGCTCACACCACAACAATTAACACTCAGCTTTAGTTGCTTCGTTCGCAGTTCAAAAGAATCTAACCAAGCCATCTGTACGGTGAAAATATCGCCATTTTATGATATTCACAGGTGGAGATGGAGGGCCACCAAGTACAGCTCATCCAACTTTGATTTCCAAGGGTTGACCAGTCTTCAGTTGTTGATGAAGAAATATTTTTAAGACTAATCTATTGAGGTCCCTTTGTAACAATAGGATGGAAAAAGTTCTGCCTTTCCATTTTCTGTAAAGTACGATCTGCTTTTAAGCGTGTTGAAAAGAAGGTAATATTTTGTTAATCATTAGTGCAATCACTCGAATGTGCGTGTGACGCGTAGATGAAAGCAGTGTATACTTCGCAGCAGCCATATTGTGCAGTTACATTTATGAATGTAATAGGCGAAGGTGAAATAGCTCTACAAGGGTCTAAGATACGGTCACAAAATTTAAATTGCCTATTCAATTTTATTTTTATTTGAAAATCGATCGTAGATCCAGTTCACCATCTGTGGTATGAGACCACAACCATGTTGGAGGCCTGGATCGACTTCAAAAAGGCCGATGTTTGGTCTTTAGAGCAGGATTTCTTAATTTCATTATCCTTAACCCACCTATGGTACTACTACTAATGCACGATATGTTTATTTTTTAAAAAAATGTATAGAAATAAAAGAAAATTAAGGATCACCCCTTCCCCAAATAAAGCCTGCATACAGAAAAATCATTTCGATTAAACAAGAATGTACACGAATCCTCATTTCACGAAGTTGCTGTCAGTTCTTTTATCAATATTTAGTTATTGTCGTTTTGTCTATGCAATAGCTGTATAATCGGAACAAAGTAGCAAACATCATTATTCGTAAGTATAATCATTAGCTCTCCCCTTTTAGTATAACATTTCTATTGTTCCATTTCGCTTTGGTGAATCGAATCCATCTTTCGCCTCTGTGCTTTCTTGAATATTTTATCCAGATCATTTAGATCTCCAGATGTTTTCTTTATACATCTCTCACAACAGTTCTTCAATTCCTGGACATAAAAGCGACCTATTTACATTATATATATATCGTTCGATGTACATTCTTGTATATATGTATTTCTGATAAACTGATTCTTGTTCATGGTCATCAACCAGTTTTAATCCACGTTCATTCAGTGCAATTTTGTATCTCGTTTCTTCTCCACCAGTCCTATTTTTTAGCATATTGTCAAAACTCAATTTTTGAATCTTCGTTCATCACAATAACTGTATTATTTTTTCTTTAATGCGTTATTTATCGAAAATACGACTATTTGTTGTTTTTTGTCTTGAAAAACGGAAATGTTGTCGCTGATAATCCATTACTGCAATTTCTGAATTTCTTCAGTCGTTCTTTTTCTCTCGTAAATTTGTTATCTCTAAAGTAGGCTGTCGACTGCTGTACGAATATCTGTTGTGGGATAAGTTGGAAGTATTTTTAGAAGCATTAATCTCACATCTACATTCTCTGTATAAAGTGTTTTAAAAGCATCTTATTTTCATTGCTCTAGTCTTTTAACTTCTCATGACATGTAAATATCTTCTGTGAAACCTTTCTTTTGACTATCTAGTTCTATAATACTGGACAGAAAGGGGAAAAAAAAGCCCGTTCTAGGCTTGATTCCAGTCGCCCACTAGAGGAACTTCCTTTTTTTTTTTTTCCCCATCTGGTTCTGTTAGTCAATCTTTGATGCAAGCTAGTGTTAATCCCCCCCTCCGGAAATTCGCTATTGTATTCTAATACTAGTTAGGGTTTAGGATCACGATATGGCGGCATTTCACTGTATCCTCCCCACCGAGATCCTCATAATCAACAGCCCTAAATTGAATTATTCGGTGATAGGGGTGAAGGTGGTTGCCTACTCATTCCAAAAAGTTAGGGCTAAAAGATTGCCGGCTACTCCATTGTGGGAACGACACAGCATCATCAGTATCATAAAAATAAGCATATAATGCTTATTTTTATGACATTCGTATGTTATAAACTAAATATTTTAATTCATATGTTATCTCAATAGTAGAAACTTATTCTTTGGTGAATAAAAATACGTTATGAAAGCACTTCGTTTCATATTTAAACTAAATTAAGCATTTAAAGCCACTGACAGAAATGCTTGTTTGCCTATAATGAGGTAGGTGACAAACAAAAAAAGTTATTATTGGTTCAGCATAACCCAGCCTAGTGCAGTAGACCGCTGGTTATAATGATCTTGTTATACAACATATATTTCCTTACTTATTACTACGTACTACTACGGAGTACTTTAGAAAGTTCGGCGTTGTTTTAAAAATATATCCTCCATTCTGTTCTGAAGGAGTGTGTTTTTTTTTACGCTCCGACATGATTGCTTCAGTACTTATCGCTTGTACAAAGTAGAAAGGAGAACGAACAACTTTTATAAAGAATGGCTGGTAAAAACGTTGATTTATTTGAAAGAACTGATGCACTGACACGCGATTTACAAAAGGAATGTATTTCTAACTAGCAGCATTGTAGGTTTTATCTAGCATTTCATGCAAGAGAAGCGCCACTGCCTCAATACAATCCAGAGGATGTTTAAAACGACGTTCCATTCAATGCATTTGTTTAACAGAACTCCATTGCATTTCCTAATGTATATTTGAATGAATTCTTGTATTAATGATAATGTAATCGCTGACTTTTGTATGTTTGTCAGTAGCTACTCTTGGATTCCATTTATACTTTAATTACTTGAAGAATCAATTGAATTCCTCATAAAAACACAACTGGAAAACACGGACCAGCCTGAATAGGAAGTCATTGCTTTCAGGCTTTTGATAAAGCTCGAAAAATCATTATTTTTTGCCACTTCCAAAAGTGATATCAAGAAGATAAAAAATGACTAAGCTCTGTTCTTCTCTTTTGATTTTTCTTCGACTCAAATGTTCTCGATCAAGGCTGGATTTTAAGCTGGTCATATGTCTTTGAGTTGCTCGGTGTGCTTCTGAGATAAGGTTGCTTGTTTTGTTTCTTGCTTAACTTCTGGATTGCCTTCAAAGAGTCTCCTCTGTGCAATACGTTTTATAGCAGTTGCATTCACGAAAGATTGAAAACTATAGAATCATGAGCCAAGGATTGAAATTAATCGATCATTTGTCTTTGTAACTATTGTATTGTATTCTGTATAGGTACATTTATCATCCATAGCTGTGTTTAATCTCTCGAGGCATTTATTCAAAGGTTAGCTATTGAAGAAGAGCCTAAAAAATTCATTTGCGATTAATATTCCCTATTTCCATTAATAGAAATAGGGAATATTATCAATCTATTATAGAATTTCAAAAATAGACCAAAGAGCTTGAGATGAATAGAGATGAGATACTGATGAGCACCAGTAGTTCGAAACACCAGTGAAATCTAAAAGTACTAATAAAAGGCAATATAGCGGGCAGAGCTCTTGTCTTTTAAGTAGTACGAACCAAGGCAACTCTGATGCTGAAGGTTGTATTCTCATAAGCTGTTTGGTTTATTTTCGAAACTAAGTTTCCATACATTCAGCTATGAAATAAAGATGGATTTATAATATCCATCAGAGGTAATTTTAATTACCTCTGAATAAAAATTAATTCAGTGGCAACTTATTGACTTAACTGGATGGAGATGGAAGAAAGTTATGTAGATCAACCTCATGCTCGCTCGCTATGGGTGCGATATCTCACATTATCGCGAGAAGAGACTTAAATTTATTATTTCATAACTAAACTATTGTGAACATACACTTATAAGAATAGAATAAATCAGTCAGCATTTACTATAAAAATGGACACCAGACTCTATCAACAATAAATAACCTACTCATCCTTATTGTGAAAGTAGGACGTCGTAGAGGTAATAAGGTTCCAGGGCCCACTCAGAAGTGAACTATCGTGGGGATGCAGTTTTTTTTCCTATTTGACCCACGATTGGCACATCGTTGGCACATTTATCGCATACAACTTGGCCGTTGCATTCGCATACTCCGTTCTCCCCGACCTCATGCGTGAGCATACCTTTAAATGGCATGCTGTGCCTTGAATTTATAACTTTTGTGTACAGTTCTTGCGAAAAAAGTAGGCATGGTTTTGCTACACATGACCTCATAACAACCGATAGTAAAATGGAAATTACATTTTCTCCAGACTTGTCACTCAGCAGGCTTCTTTTCAAGGCCCTTCATAAGTTTAGATCTATCATTAATTTCCACAAACTTATAGAATCGTTGCTATTATTTTTTCGTCAAATTTCTGGTAGCATTATATGTTTGCAATCCTTGTGTAAACAGCAAGCACCGAAACCATCAGCTCAATGAAAAGCAGGCCTTATGGCATCCTTTATTCATCTTCCTTCTTTTGCAACTACAAGGAGACAAATAGGTCCCCTGGTGATGGTCTCCAAAGTAAACACATTTGGGCGTGTTTGACGTTCTTTTGTCAGCCGGCTAGGTTTCAATAAAGCACGTCCTCCGAAAAGTTAATTCAACGTCAGCGGATCCATTGCTAAACCGACTTCCATAGTGCAGTCACTATTAATTTTCTTGCTACGTTTGTGACTGACAGGGAGACCTTAGTGAAACGGGCGCAGTGCTCGGCATAGCGCGTGCCTCCATAAAGTCCACGGAAATAGGGAAAAGCATGAGGGAAAAGGTGGGGGGGGGGATAAGAGATGAGGAGAGCCATGTAGATCTTTTGTGTGCTCTTCCAAGTGAACATTTTGCTCGGACGAAAAAGAACACGACAGACTTCATTAAGATAAAGGCCCCTCGTTTGCTGCGAGGGTTTTAAAGTAAGAGCACAAAGATCTTTTCTTTTCCTTTTTTTTTTTTCCTCGATGTCTTTATCCTGGCCGACTTGATACGTGAAAGAGTGACCGAGTCGTAAAAACGTTCGTTTTCGTGGGTCAGTAGGTGCACATTGCTTGAAACGACGGATGGGCGATCCAAAGAAAGCTTTCATTATAGGTATTGGTTCGGCCATTCTTTTCCCTGTCTAGTTTATATAAGTGCACGCTGTGACGGGGATGTTCTTTATGCTTCCCATCCTCTACCCCCCCCCCCCCTCTCTCTCTCTCTCTTACTCCCACAACAGTGTGCTCACTGCGGCGGCGTTTCTAAGAGCGGAAGAATTGGGACCGATAGTCGCATCGGTCTGTCTGTAGGATAGATACTACTTATCCAATCTAATCCCCGTGGGATATTGTCCAAACGGTGGATTAGTCGTGTCTGCTGATCATGATCGACTTTGAAATATGTCCATGAATATGCCCGCGAATGAATTTTCACTTCTCCTCTGCTAATCTTCGTGCGTCAGAGTTTTCTGCCTTGTATCGAGTGTCCTACTTATTGGTCAAGAAGATTGGTTGTGCGCGCTGGCCGTAAACTGCACCCATCTGCATTGATACTGCCCAAACAAATGTCGTAGCTGTCTGTATGAAGTCTGAGATCTAGAATAGAATTTCGTGTTTGTTTCAATTCATGTCCAGTAATTACGGGACTTGAATTGAAAGGAAAAAAAGATAGAGAAATTTCAGTATAAAATTGGCATACTGTATTTAAACTTAAAGCCACATTTCGTTATTTCACTTAGTTAATTCTCAATATATCAAATCTCTGGCTATAAAATCGTTTTCTGTTAAATAAACCATATTATAACTTCACAGAAAATAAAATATAATGCTCAAAGTCGAAACATACTTTAAAAAATGAATTTATTAATTTTTGAAGTGATACCGCTTTCCATCTTTTTTTTTTTTTTTTAATATTGCATGACAATAAAAAAAAAAATATGCAAAAACATGCGCACATTATTCCCAATCACAAAAGGTTGTAGATCTGTAATACCGTGGATGGGCTAAGGATTTGTCTACTTACCAAAGAGTTAGATAGGGCTAAAACGGTGTCGCCACCTCCCTATAAAAGAATAAAAAGCGTTAGCGGGTTTATTTTTATTTTGTTATTTTCTTGTTATATAATGCAGAAACCCTTGAGACCAAACACGGAGTTTTTTCAAACCGCTTCAAGTCGCCAATAAGCAGGACTGTGGTTTGATTCCAAGTCCATGGCAGAATTCTAATCCGTCTGTTGGAATTTTTCTAGACCGGCGAATGGCTGCCCACTCCAATTAAAATTGGATTTTAGATTTAAAAATGTGGTGGGAAAAAATCTTGAAATATAGACAAAATTCAAACAAAAGATTTGAATGCAATATAAAGATCAAACTAGAGACAATAAGAAGTAAATTTAAAGTAGGCAATCTTCAAAAGAAAGAACAGAATGAGTATGAAATTAAACATAAAAAATAAATTATCATGACAAAGGTAACACAGAAAAGGTTTTCAAAGCTCCCGTTATTCATATTGACACAATTAAAGTCAAAGAAATCCCACGCGATCTGCAAAAAAGTTGGATAATAATATATTCACTTTTCTGAATTTTTATATTTTCTAAGGAAAAAATCTGCATCATGCGGAGTTGTTTGAAGAATCAGGTGGGAATTATTAGTATGAAGCGTAGGATGGACATTAATGTATACATCACACAGTCTCTTATATTCAAGAATAAAAAAAACAATAAAAAGAGACACGAACATTTGGTTTTGTTAAAGAAACCAAGAGAAAATAATTTCAAGATTTTTTTTAACAGTTTATTTTTATATTTTGCGAGGAGGCTAATTTTCCGGCAAGTCTCATTGATGATACACTCGAATTTTATAACAATGTTGAGCGTTGATTTTTTTTTATTTTTAATTTCTTTCTTTTAAATACCGCTTGGTTTGAGTTTTAACTTCTTGTCCTATGGTTTAATGCATCGGTACTTTGTTGTATTAAGCTCATACAAGAAGGGTTCGACAAGACTGGAGATTAGTTTACATATATCAGAAAAGAGACTTGGAAATGGAGTTGAACATTTATGGGGAAAGCTTGGGGTGGATGAAGATGAACTTTTCAAATGGAAGCAAATGAGATTAAGATTTTCATTTCAAATTTTAATTTCGTCTTTGTTATGTTTTTAAGTTTTTTTTTTTTGTGTGTTTTTAACCGTATTTTAAAATTGGAATGGATAAAGTTATCAACTAAATAAAGTGAAAAAAAATTTTTTTTTCGGTAGCAGATGGGGCCCAATTTTATTTTAAAATTCATAAGGTATGGAATAGAATATTTTTACATCATTGCCAATTTTTAAGCGCAGTATTTTTAAATAGGATTTCCTTTATTATTTTTTTTATTACAACTAAATACAGTATCCTGTTTCCTTCTCCAGCACTATAAATGACATGATGGTCAAGTATATCAAGTTTAACAGGAGAAATTTCCTAATACAACTAACAAGGTAAGTTCAGAGGAAAGACTGTCTTCACTTAAACTAATGTCCGCGCGGTTAGCCTAGTGGCTGTGCGCTTCGTAACCATATTACTGGGGAAGGAGTGCCCCAGGTTCGATTCCCGTCGAAGAGGTGAGGAATTTGAGGATCTTCCTCAGCCATAGCCAAGTTAGCCGGTCTTGGGCGGGGCAGTAGGGTTTTTTCCGCCAGTTTATCTGGCGTTTTTCATCCCGCAAGCAGGCAAACCGGCCCCGTGAACACACACTCGGATCTACAGCCATAAATACTAACCCCCCCATGAGGGGGCTCAACTCGCCCCAATAGGGACGGGGAAGAAAAAGGGTGGAAACTCCATAAGAATAAATAAATAAACTTAAACTAATGTTTTCATATTAACTAAGAAATTATTTTAAAAAAATGACTTCTTGCCCAAAAAAAATCGATAAGTATCACAAACTTTACTATACTAAACTACCCAGGATTTATGGAACCTCAAACTTCACAAATTTTAACCCCCCCCCCAGTCGTCCAGCAGTTAATAGCGTAAGCCATTCTGTTTACAAACTTACGAAACTGCAAAATAACTTGCTTTCCCTCATCATAAGCAACTCCTATTCATTTCAAGATAGTTTTCAAACCATGATCCTCAAAATTCAATCAGTGATCATCCAGTTCGATATTAGTTTTCTGTTTAATCACGTACCGCAAAAGACACTTTCGAGTCGCATCATCTGTACACACTTTTGTTATGTACAGATCATGCGCTTGCTGTTTGGTTTCATAGTCCAGTAAATTTAGATTTTTAGTGCATATGAACAATCTACTTCCTTAAACCACACTTTAGTGTGGTTTAAGGAAGTAGATTGTTCAAATCTACTAAAAATCTAAATTTACTGGACTATGAAACCAGATGATTGTTCAATTGATCATCAAATAACTGTCTGCTCTTCTCTCCAATAAAGCATGCTAGTTGTACCTCTATCCCATTTGATCATTATTAAATTTTCTTTAAGTTTATAGAAAGCTAACACGCACTGGAAGAAGGTCACATCATCACCAAGCCCAACAATACGATATCCTAAAGCCCTTCCCTCAACTCAATGGATGGTGGGGTAGCAATGCCACATGACTATTATTATTGAACAAGGTGGCTTCACTGGGCCGGTTTGACTCTTTTAAGGGAACGAAAATTCCGAGTTTCCAGGAGTAAACCCCAGCTCCGTACGAGTCCGGTTAACTTCATTTCTTTGTAAAGCATTGATAAAGGTTCCTCGCATCATGCATGGGATTCGAATCCAGATATTTCAACCAAAGGGCTCTGTGGAAACAAACTGAGCTGAGTTGCTCCGATGCCTGTAATTCCTCTAAAATAGATTAAATATACCGTCCCTCACCTTAACATACCAAGTCACAGCAAAAGTATTTCAGTCATCTATATCTGGTGTATGGCTCTGAAAGTATAGCCAAAATGCTAAGTAGACATCGGCAATGAAGGTTTTGGTAGTGCTGACTCCCAAAGCAATGAAGTACTCTTTGTACTTCAACAAGGCTGCTAACAGGCTGCAGGTTCGAATCTCACTATGGGTATGGATGTTTGTGATTTCTGCTAAAATACTAGTGATGGTGGGCGGTAGATGACACTCGTGTAGATGATGATGGTAGCTGAAATTCGTTGTAGTGATGGAGACAGAGAGTTGTGGAGTAGGTGCTCTCTCTTGATGAGTCTTTGGACTCCCTGGAGGTATGTAATAATAATTTAAGGCAGTTTCCAGTCCAAGAGGTGGGCTGCTTTAAATTTGGCTGCAGAGAGCACCATGACTGAATGTTAGTGCTGTTGTTAGTTGCGGTTTTGAACTGTTTCCACAGTTACTTGAATTGTGGTATCATAAGAGTATCCTAGCTCCGCTGCTGGCTGAGCTATGGAAGCATTTGGTCTCTAAGCTGTCTCCAGAATTGGAGACAGCTTAGAGACCTAGAACCGTCTCCAGAATTGGAAGACGTGTTCGGATGGCCAACGAATTATTGACCATAGACAGAATAATAAACCTGTAACATTAATCGCTCAATATGTTTCCTCAAAAAAGTACTACCAGTGAAAAGTCCTACTGTGGCGACATCATCAATATCTACTTTAAGGAGATGTAATCCAAGGATTCATATACATAATCTTAACCACCTCAGAGAAAAGAAATAAATAAACATGAGATTTATTGGAATTATGTTTTTTTTTCTTTCTGTATTATGTTTCTCTGTCCGGGTATTTAAGCAGAAGGAAGGGTTACCAGAGTACCATATTCTGGTGGGCTTCAAAGGACCCAAAATACTATTGTTTTGCATTCAACAGAAAACCTATGTAAACAGTCCTCGATGCCTTAAAGTTATGAACCAAGAAGTATCATCAGCAATATAATTTAAGAATTTTATCTTTTCGTTCCCAAAGAGACAAACTTTCATAAGTCCGTCTTTGGAGAGGCTTTATTCGCTCCCTGAACTCTTGGGTCTTCTGCATCACGGGAATTTGCATCAAAGTGATTCTCGAAAAATTTTAAAGAATATTTTTTACATTTACAACCTTTAACTTTTGAAATGAATTTCATTTCCTTTCTCTAATATATAGTTACATCAAAGAAAGGAAACAAAATTTTAGATAAGAGTATCGAGATGAGTGCTTTGTATTTAAAATTGTACGCAGTTTACAAACTTCTTTAGCTGAAGAAAAAGAAGTAGAGAGAAAGAAGTAGACAAGCCATTTGGTAAACAAATCATTGTGAAAATATGACTGCTGAGCTAGTAGAATAGGGGAGAAAACCTCCTGTTAACTGAATGCGTTCTTCTAGTTAGTTTACCTTTAGGATGTGAAAAATCTGGTTTCTGGGAGCAGAAACTTTGATCTCCGTATGAAATCGGATAACTCACTATCATTTGAAAAAAAAAAATCTAAAAAAGGCTTTTTGCGTCCAACATGGGATTCCAACCTAGGTTTTCCTAAGCGGAGGGCATCGCAGACACCGACTGAACTAGGGAATTACTGTACGCCCACAGATGCGAGACCCTTCGACATTTCTGCGTATGTCAGAAGAAGGAGAATCCATTCCGATATTAGGGTAAATCAGTGCGTTTCTTGAGATGAGTGTTTATTATTATACGTCGGAAAATTAGCTTTTCTTTTATGAAAACTCTAGTTCTTAAAGTGGTAACTATTTTGCTTGTACAGCATTTGGAAGATTTACGTATAAAGCACGTGATTTCGAGTGTTGATAGCCAGTGCGTATATCCTTTATTTCTTTCTTCCCTTCAGCACGAATTGACTATTCTTGGCACATTGCCAAGCTCGGTTCTATGAACTATGGACATACAATACTTCCTTCGAAGCATTGCAACATGGCAGAGAAAACGCCAGTGATGACACCTTTTCTTTTCGTTTTTTTTCCCTTCCCCCCCCCCATTTACTTCGATCTTGTCGCATTTTTCTCTCCTCAGTATTCCACATTACGTAAAAAATAAATAAAATAATAATAATAAAAAATTTTTGCCCACCAACGGCACTATATAGTTGAAAGGTTATAGGTTTAAAATCCTTCGTGGATAGGAGTCACGTAATGTATACATTTCAGGTACCTTCACTTGCGGTTATAATTATATTTACAGAATATCTGTCTTCAGAAGAAGTTTTATCTCCCAGTAGAGCGCGAAGCAAGTAGGTTTCGAGAAAAACATGGAAATAAATGAATTATTTATGTAGAACATTAAAGACCTTCTTCCAAATGTAACAGAAATAAAGTCAGCAACCTTGCGATCAGACTATATACAAAATATGAAAATGTTACAAAGTTGCTTTCCTCACCCTGCCTGTAGCGTGTTTTTTTTTTTTTTTTTTTTTTTTTTTTTTTTTTTTTTTTTTCCGAGGGAGCCTCCAGAGATATGAGGGAGAGGGGAAACTCCCTTCTCTCCTTTCGTGGTTTCCACTAGCTTGAATTTTTTCTTTTAATATTTTCCGTATTTTTCTAGTATCAAAATAATATTTTGTTTACAGTGATTCTGGTGTTCTGATTTTTTATTTTCATTTTTTTGTAGAATGTTAATCGAAGCCAAGAGCGATTGATTGAAGCAACCGTGTGAAAAAAGACTAAGTTTTTGATTTTTAGTTTACAGTATTAAAAAAAAAAAATCTTAGAAAACAATGTGTGAATGCGTTTGGCATTTTTGTTTCTGAATAAAAAGATTATTATTGTGTTTTTTTTTATTTTGTAAATTTTTATTTTATTGTAATTATTTTATATTACATCGCTGATGATCGAGAGGTAAGTCTACCATAGTTTTGAACTTTGATGACATTTCCGAATTCATTTAGATTATCGATAGAAGAGGTGCATTCCTGACTTCAGAAATTTAATGATCGAAAAGTGAGGAATTATAGAGTTACAGAGTTAGCGACAAGTTGAGGCAGGATCGATGGGAAGTTGCAGACAAAGAGTTGAAAAATGCAGTTTTGATGACCTGCTCTCTTTCTCATTCGGGTCTTACATCGTAGGTTTGCCGATACACTATACACTGACTGGCCAGAAAATTAGCTAACCTTAGCGCTTACGAATGGTAAAAACTTCATTGATGAATAGGGGCAAAAGACGTGGTTGAATAGATTGAATCATCACTATTTCTCCAGCATTGAACGGACAGGTTAATATAGACTGGAACCACTTCGTGCTTGTTCGAACCTTAACAGATAAATAAGAAATACGAAGTTGTTTGAAAGACAAAGGGCAAAGAGACTCAGTGGTGTCTATTTTAGTTATTTAGCGTTAACCTTAAAGCAACTAAAGCCACGAGGAGAATATGACCATTTATGTTAACTGTGTTCTCCGGCTGGTTTATCTTTTTTGGAGTATAAAAACTCGAGTTGTAAGAAGCTAAATAAGAAACTGTGAGACAGTAGAACATATATACGTTTGCGGTATGTATTTTCTTCATTATTAAATTCCCTAGAAGATTTATTGTTCGATGAGTGACTTCAATTGCCCAAATACCTTTTATACTAGTAGTGACAGGAACTTCAGCTGTACCATGTGTAGCCAAATGTTTTAAGCTGCTCTAATTAGATTGTATTGAATACACGAGTTTGTTATTGTGATTTTTACAAGGCATTGAAATTAGAATTTTTTTTTTACTGTAATGCAGAATGTTTTTGTCTTTTCCATAGCGCATATTATTGTTATTATTATTATTATTATATCCATTTTCTGATTCACTAAGTTCCTAATGAACTATAGGTTTCCTATTTTACCTAATAGAATAGCAACAAAAAAAGAGTAGAATCCACGTCAAATAGAATTCAGGTTGTGATTAAAGCACTTGTCACGAAGATCTTCCGATACTCAAGCGGCGTTTGTAATTTTCCGTTTTCTGGTGTTTGTTATTTTTTCTGTGAGCGTGATATAGTTAATTAGGAATAAATTAGAATCAAGACGTAGGAAATGTAAAGAACAGTCCATAATTCACATTTGATTTGCAATAATTATTCTTTTGTATCTACTTTTTTATAAATTTCAACCTCAACTTTGTTTCTTTATTATGCAGATAATTTTCAATTAGTCTCTTTCTTAGTTTGCTAACTATAGCAGATGTCAGAAAGGTAATTTGCTAAACATTTCTTAAACTAATTAATCCGGGCTCTAAGGTAATCAGAAAATGTAGAATTTTTGTTCCAAAATATCCCAAAAGATTTATTTTTATTTTTAATGTCTTGGAATGTAAAGTTTATTCGTTTTTCCTTATGGTTACAACTTGCAAGACTCTAGCTCATTTTATGCAGAGAAAAATATCATATAAAAATATTTTTTTTTTTTTTTGAAGTTTGTTCAATCTCAAGAAAATAAGCGAATATTACTACAGTACGAAAACAAAATACCTAATTAACCTGTTCCAAAACTTGGTTTTAACTTTGTGGGTTCCAAGCTATTTAATCGCCTTTTCCCAAGTCATTTATTTCCATTTTAAAATTAATTCATTTTCAACTAGATTTTATTCGTTTAAATAGTTTTTGAATTAAGAGATGCAGATCATTTGTTTTAATGTTATTTTGTAAATTCAGAATTGTTTAATTGATCTTTTTAAAAAACTGAAATGGAAAGCGTTGAGAAAGAAATATTTCAGCCGAACTTAATCTTTGCGTGCATAACTTCTACTTCTGTAACACTCATTATATAAATTAAACGTCATAATATTTAAATTAGCTATTTCAAGTTTTAAAAGTATATTTAATACTTAATTGCGTATTAACTACCTATGTGACTAATAGATGGCGCCACACACTAAAATGATGTAATGGTGTCCTTGAAATTTACGCATTATTTAAAGGAATCAATATCGCGCATAAAACGACACTTTCATCAAACTCACCAGTTAGAACTAATTTCTTCTCTTTTTCCGCAAGAAAAACTCTAAAATATGGTAATGAATTAATATTTTTTTCCCTCTGTGCACTTTTTTGTCTTTTTTTTTTCTTTGGGCGGTAAAATGAAAAGGTTAATTAAAAGCGCCTGTTTTTCAATGTGTTCCGAGGATCGCTTATTAACAGACCTTAAAAGCGGAATGTTTGTAGTTGAATAGGCGAAGACACTGCAATCATCTGTTTACGTAGGGAGAATATCGAGCAAACGATACCGTAAATCTAGGGAAATTAACGTGTGCCCTGTGGGGCACCGGATTGGTGGAAAAAAACCAAACGAAAAAGAGATCACAATAAAAGACAAAAGCAGCAACGGAAGTCATACGTTTTAACATAAAGGAAATCGTTTGTATAAGAGCAAAAATAAAACAATAAAGATGTATTAATTCCGGAAAGTTTTTGTTATGAATTCTTTTGTTAAGGTAGAAGCATCGATCACTGCATCAAATTAAAATTATGAAGGCAATCCGCTAATAAGATAGCTTTCATGCTGAGTATAAGAAGTGTGCTAGTGGTTTGTTTAGCAGAAAATCATTAGCGAAAAAAATTACCGTCCGCCAAGCGATAGAAATATCAATTAGTTCCAGTCTTGTAATTAATGGTTACAAGAATGTTTTCACGTTTCTTTTAAAAAGGCAAAAGAATCTTTTTTTAAAGAAAAATGAAAGACAATTTAAAAAGCTGGTATATTTTTAAATCGGATAACTATTTAGAGAAATTTGGTAAATAAAGTATTATTTGGAAATTGGGAAGATAAGGGAATGAAAAAAATTAAAAAATTATGTCTGGTTTGTTAAAAAATCGTATAAGCAATGATGTACCACGTCTTAATATCGCGAATATTAATTGAGAGGCACCTCCATAAGCATCGTTTTCTATTCGATCATACAAAACAACCTTTTTTTTTTTTTTTTGGTCCTTTCCTTCTTCCTACCTTCCTTTGTCTCTTCTTATATTCTCTGGAGCTGTCTTGTGACACCTTTCTCCAAGACTATAACCTGCAGCTGTTAAAAATAAAAAATAATCATCAAATTCTTATTTATGATTTAAACTTTACGCGCCATTCTAATATAATATCGGATTTTGCATATAAAAAGAGATAAATGTTTCCATTACTTTAAAAATAGACAATATCTCTAACGATATAATATATTATATTATATTGTTAAATTTAAATCTAACTTTAATAAAATCCGAAAAATATCGCATTTCCCTCTAGATGTTATTGAAGACTGAATTTGTAATACAATCGGGATATTTTATCTGGAAAAGCAAGAATCACAAACAAACTGAGGGTATGACCAAGGGCGGCTCGTGCATAGGCACTGGGGAACTGCAGCACCCCCAATTTTTCTTAATATATAAATATATTTATTAATTTATTTATATTTGCTTGTAATATTTAATTTTATCATCAACCATCCTATACAATTCTCTCATTTTGTATAAAAAATAATAAAAATCCATCTTGTAGCACTTAGGAGGGCGAAGGACGCTAGCAGCACTTTGTTTAGTACAGTGTCATATTGCTACGCGTGCAAGCATATGCACGTCATAGGGAGATGCGAGCTATTAGCGTAATGCAGCACTGTCCGTCGCACAGTTCCACTGTTGTTTATATGCAGTGGAACTGTGCGCCAGTGGTAGAGTGTTCGTAGTGTTTACTCCGTCTCTTTAAATATTTGGAAGATTGTGAATGCATTCCTTTAATTACAATTAAACGAATGGATTTTATTTTTAAGTAATTTTGAATGATACCAAACTGTATAATTTTATCGATAATAAATAATATTTTTTCATGTTAATTTTTTTTAAATTTTTACCATAATTTTGATATTTTATCCAAACACGTATACATTGTACTTATAGTGTGTATATATATTTCGAAAGTTGCAGCAACCCTACGATTTCAAGCCACGAGCCGCCACTGGGTATGACATGGTGAGCGGTCTATCCCCCATCCTTGGCCTAAACTATCTAGAGGATACTTATGCTCCACCATTCATCCTCAACCCTCCTTCTGAGTCAGCTATGTAAACGATGTATTTGCCATTGAGTTTCACTAACCACCTTCCTATATCAAGTCAACAGTCTACTATTCAGTTCACTTGGAAAAGGAGATATATGAGAGTTTATCCTTCTTAGACATCCAACATACCCGTACAGCCTCTGGTACATTGTCAACCAGTGTTCCAGCACAAAATTTGCAATCTCTTATTAACTACAAAAGACAAACTTTCCCCTCTGTCTGTAGCTGTTGTTTAAAGATTATTTGCTGCGAGTACATACTTTAAACAGACAGACCGTTTTGTGGAAAAAAGAATTACTGAACATCAGTACTACACTGAGTACATTAAGCTTCTAAAGTCAAGACACACACACACACACAACACGCTGTTGAGATCAAACACAATACGTACTGGAAAGATGCTCGCCTCTTCATAAAAGCAGATTTGATTGAATATGTGTTTTTTTTTTTTTTTTTTTTTTTTCAAAGAAAGTACAGAAGGTCTGTTACACCGTCGAAATGATTGGCTCTCTATCCCAAACGTTTGGGAGATTTTTCATGCTATGCAAATATCAGAAATGATTAATTATGTCTTTGATTTGACCCTTCCTGCGCTCAGCACTTGATGTAATTGGTTAACCGATTGTTGTATTTGCCTTGTTTTCTGTCTCACTTTGAATTATGTCTTTGTTCCACGCTGATGAATTACTGTTAGTTTCGGCACGAAAGAGTTTGCTAAATTTCAATGGACAAGTACGTTGTTTAAAGTGATTTCGATCTTTGTCTTTTCATGTGGCATTCCTTGTATATTTTGCAACCTGAATGAACCTTGTTGTTCTTGGGTTATTCATGCTTATAATCTTCCATGATGTACTATAATTTGAATAGGATGATTGATATGAAATAGCAGAAAGGTTTGGTCCACTATTAGTACGGAATATTTAAGAGCGTTCTCATATGCATTCATGATGGATATTTATGAACAAACAATTTACTTGAAATTCGTACCCAACCTACACCAAAATTTACTAGTGAAATGTTTATGCACATAGATGGACACGAAATCGTGATTCAAACGAGAATTTGTGAGTGGCATGAACGATTTCAAGGTGGTTCGGCAAGAACTGTGGATTAGGAAGATCGTTCTGGTTGTCCACTAATAGTGTGAATGGTCAGAACATGGTTATCATCAGGGCCTCATTTGGGAGTGACTGCATTGAGCAGGATTGAATCTAAATAAATTATCGCAGACTTTTCAACCTAAAAACCTTCAATAACATCCATGCCCGCACTGGGATTTGAACCCATAAGGTAGACAGCGGATATGCTATTCACTTGGTCGACCAGGTTGACAGTACATCTTGTATTGTAATGAAGGCAATAAACAACGCACTCTTATTCGTGGTAAGGTTTTTTATTTATTTATTTTTTTATCACTTTAATTTCCCACTCTAATGTAAACGTTTACAGTACATCGATATCATACACAGAATAAAATATTTTAAAAAAGCTTGAATTCATTGGTATTTTCTTGAACCTTGTACTTCTTGATCAGAACTGGAGAAGAAGACCAGGTGATGGAAGCTTGTTAAGGGGATCGGATATCAAGATAATTTTTTCAATGTGGCTCCTACCCACCAAAGATTTTTCTGTAAACGCATAGTACATGTGTATTGGGGATGTTTTTTCCACACACACACACACACACACACACACACACACACACACACACACACACACACACACACACACACACACACATATATATTTCTGGACAGTATTCGAACGAAGGTCTTTCTGAAGGTATTGTCGATTTTAACTGAGCTACGGAGGCTCCTCTGAATTCAGGTTCTTCCTGTCCTACTTAAGCACTTTTGATGATAAAGAAAAGTCAGAGTTACGTTGAATAAAATTAGTCAGGAAGTGATCGATCACACTATTGGGGTAGTTTCATTGTAGAAATTCAAAATTCAGAATATCAAGTGAAAGATCCAGAATGCTTGGCAGAGATGGCAAATGATCATTTGGTTGACCAAATAGGATAAAGAGGTTTTGAGCCAACGAAGGTTGACAAATGGATGACAAATACCTGACACGAAGTAAGGCTAACGCATTATCTGGCAAATGAATAAGAAGGTACTATCATTATGGAAAGGATCGTACATTGGACACGTCGAGCAACTGAGCGGACATCTCTGGGCTGGTCGAGAACATTCCGAATCATTGTCATCAGGTTGGTCCTCTACGGTGCAAAAAAATAACTCTCCTTTCCCTTGACCGATAGGTCATATTTTACCTCCAGAGGCGAGCCTTCATATGCCGTCCCTGAGTGCACAATTGCGAATATTTCGGCATAACATACATATGCAACTTTCATATTTTTCATTGGAAATTAAGTCTGAGAAAAATTAGATTCAAAAAAGGGATGATTGTGAGTTATATCTAAAAGTGTTGAAAATTCCTCTCTTTAATTACAAGTTGAGGAGAATTGCAGAAACTACATGTAACCCCCGTTTTACGCGGGGGGGATGCGTTCCAAGAAATCCGTGTAAAGCGAATTTTGCGTTAAACGGGATGTAAAATATCTTGAAACAGATCATTTTTTTTTTATTCCAAATACAGTTAAATAATTGTATTTTGAATAAAACTTGTTACTGCTGAGTGATGTGCTGCGCACACTGCACATGCGCACAAGTGCATAGCAACATATAGACAGTGACCTAACATGTATGTAGTCAGTGGCAGAAAAGAAAGAAAGAAAAAAAACGCGTAAAAGCGAATCGTTTTAACCAACGTTCCTTATTATCCCTACCAATTATATTTTTAAGGTGGACTAATCTTGTATGCCAGTTAATAGGATTGATAAGTAAAAATAAACTATTTTGTAGTACGTTATTACAGCGACTGTACATTATTCTTCTCAAAAAAACAGGCAAGAGCATTCCAGACAGCATTTCACTAGGATAGCGAGGTAAAGCGTACATTTTTCAGCATATGGTGGTGATACACTGGTTATTTTATATACCGCGCTTATACACTGGCGTGTTGAGGTATACAGCGTATGGGAAAATATTATAACTATATCCAAATGAAACAAATTATCTAAAAGAACTTTTATAATTAATAGGATTTTTCATATATCGTATTCTGAACTATTTACAGATTAAGATATTAAAATATTTATTTATTTATTAATAAAATTCTTTCGCCGCCTACCAGGAAAATAACGTAGCCTGGACCAGATGTTCAGAAAGGCTGTATTAGACGCCATAATCCTAACAGATTTTTCAGATTTTTAACAGATTCCCTAACATAAAGCAAATTATGACCTTTTTTTTTTTTTTTTCATTTACTACTCTTCCATCTTCTCGCTCCCTGCCTTACGTGATCTTCTTACTCGGTTCCTTCCTCGCATTTTCTTCAAGTATGAACTTCATTTGGATCAAAAGTGAATTTTGAATTTATTTCCTACAAATGTATATAGATTTAAACATACGAAGCAAGCAACAAAAAATATTTGTTTTTTTTATCCCTCTGAAAAACCCTAAATTGAATTTATTGCGAGTGTACTTCTCGCTCCCAAATCGTAGCACCTAAATTATTCTGCACCAGTGTAAATGTAAAGTTTTAAACTGAAGACCGGAGTTTTTTTTTCTCCATTAAAAGCTGTGAATTTTTCAAATGAGAATGAAAGTATTTAAATGAGCTAATTGATTACTGAATGTTACAAAGTAAGAGGAATTCTTGTTGAAGTGAGCCTTGTAAACAATTACGCAATTAACCCTAACTACGACGGCACTGAATTTGAAATGTCAGCATCAATAGATGTCGACCGTAGCACGCTTGGGATTTTTATAAGTTGTTTTTCGGAGGTTGTATGCGGGCGAAATTGGAAATATTTAAACTGATTTGCATGAATTTATTTTTTATGGATTTTATATCGTGTTTACTATAACAGTTCTAGGATCGTTGAATGAAAACAAGGCTTAATGCGATGGTATTATTCGGTTAATTCCAGGGATTGTGTCATTTAAAAATGGAGAAAATTTATTTCCGTCAATATTTTTCAGTTTACACATTCAACTAAAGAATTCTTAACAGTTTTCGATTCTGTAAAAAAAAAAATGTTTCCTTTTCTATTTTTAAGTGGCAACGAACCCCCCCCCCACTTTTTTTTTTTTTTTTTTTTTTTTTTTTTTTATCGCAGATACACTCCGGTAGCGCAGATAAACTGAAATATTGGCAATATTGGCAAATGATGGCGCAATGGAAAAATAATTCCACTTCTGGAATAGACAATCAAATCGAATGCGTATAACGACCGACATCGGTTTGTGCGCTACCACCTCGCACGTGCTAGGAAACCGCTTGCATGTAAATAGATGCTAATACGAACCCCCCCCCCCCCCCGACAGATGGGTAGAGAATTTGCGGAAAAGTATTTCACACACTATCTACTTCGAACGCGAGGAAATAAAAATAACGTAAATAGACAGCATTGCGAAACAACACGCAGTATCGATATCAAAAAAAAAAAAAAAAAAAGTCTTAGTAGAAGAGCTTTTTTTTTTTTATCATCTTGTAGCACAAAATGAACCTCATAGGTAGTTGAGGATTTTACTTGCACAGCGATGTGCTTTCGATCTGTCTTTTACCAATCAAAGCTAGTTTGTAACGTGAAGGTGTCAACTTAATTAAAGAGGTGAATGCGAACAGAAAGTGCTATTTTTTTGCGATCTAGTCGGTTGGTAAATTTATCATACATTAGTTCATCCATTGGGGGCTAATATACGATAAGTTTACGACCTTTCTTGGGTTCAAAAAATGAACCAGTACCTAGGCCATAATAAATCCAAAGTCTCGCTTCGCTCCGTAAGCTCCAGCAACCGGCATTATAGGAACTAAGTCAAATGCGAACTCCTGAGCTTATTAACTATAAATACTGTACTTTATCATGATTTCCTAATTCGAGATGTGTTTTTTTTTTTAACTTTTTTTATACCGAGACAGGTGTATATTCCCTTTCTGCATTCGCGTTTATGACCAATCAGGCGATAGGTTCACCATCATCTCTATTTAACGGTGGTTTTAGCCCTCATATAATCCCAACAGACTCTTAGCAATTTTCTTCGAAGCCTTCCACACATCATTAGATCAAAACGCAGCCAATAAATAGAGGATACGATGCAAACATTGCCTTCAGTCTTACTTCAAATACGAAGAGAAAGTGCCATTTTTGCGATCTAGTCAGATATCGCAACAGATTCTCTGAAGTTGGTAAACCTATCATACCCATGGGGGGCTAATATATGATAAGTTTACGACCTTTCTTGGGTTAAAAAAATGAACGTTCTATCTATACATATTTTTCCTACTCACTTTTCCATTGAAAGAAAGATGATACTAAAGAATCTTGAAAATCAGTTTTTCGGTTAAAATATAAAGAATAATATTTCCAGCGATTTGTTTCTATCCCTTTTCCAACAGGTGCAATATAAGGGTTTTCCCTCACCCCTACTTTTATAGGAAATTCTATTTGTAACTTAGCCGGTCTCATTTCCAAGTGATGTGGTTTTTCCTTCACCAAACTGTTAACGGCCTTTACTGAAACCAACCTTTTTCTGTTAGCTTCCCTGTTTTCATTCTCTCTCTTTTGTCTCGAAACATATGCTTAAAAGAAAATGCAATTAATTTGAAACAGGATAAAATGCACATCGTGGAGCAGCGAGAGGTATTAGAAGTAAAAGGAAAATTATTACGTACTTAAATTGAGGAAAAGAGTAGAACAATGGGGAGAAAGAGAACTATTACTCAGGGAGAGGATTTATGTTAATTCTTACTGCTACTCTCCCCGCCCATCCAACACTTGATTGCGTTTATAAAATAGCTTTTGTGTATGGTCAATATGCGCGATGAATTACACCATCCTTCTGACCCTTTGACGTCCTTTGGATTCCTCCCATCTGCGCTTCAACATGACAGCCGTATGAGTGATGGCGACTCAATTGTAAGACTTGCAGATTCGCCCCGAAACATCTGTAACCCCTTGGGATTTACCAAAAAGGGGAGAATTTTATGCATCGTAATTATGCTCTAGAAGATAAACCCTTCCGTATCGCCAGCTTCTTGGGGTCCTCCTGCTGATCAGAATAAACCCATCAGAGGTTTCCCAAGTGGAGGCGGCGGGAAGGTGGAGAGAGGATTAGCGATTGCCTCCTCCCCGCTAGGCGATTCATCAATTTTACTGCCACCGGCGAAAAAGGTCGTATTTTTAAAGTACGGAACATTGATCCAGCGTCTAATTGCCGTCCCCCCCCTTCCCCCTTCGCGTTCCCTTTCTCGCCTATGAGCACGGGGTGAAGCGGATAGCGCATGCATTCGAGTACAGATGTCAGTATCTCCTGCCAGCGGATACTTTCGTCGTTCATTTTTCTAGGAGTCAGGAGGAGATCGCTTCGAACCCCTAAACAGCAATCAATCATCTCCGGAATCGATAAATAGATGGAGCTTTTTCAATCCATTACCAATGCATGGAATGTCGGACACTCCTTGAAACTATAGAGAAAGAAATATCGTGTTTCCTTCCATATGTCTTAATTGATGTGCCTAAAGAAAGTTCCAGATGTCGGCAAAAGAAATATGAAATGTAATGGAATCTTCTTTTCTAGGATTTCTTTTAAATCCACTTTTAAAGGAACTTGTACTGCACGATTTTACTTTACATCTCTTGCACAACAACCCCCAGGTACTCACAACCTTCTAATCCTTTATCATGTTCCAAGGTTTATTTCTGTTAAGAAATTTTATTTTTACGTTCCAGTCTTTAGCCATCTCTGATGCTTTTGATTTCTTCTGAGTACGTGCATCATTTTATGCTGCTACATTTCTAGAAATAAGAAAGATTTAAGACACAAATAAGCTCACTTGCACATAAAAGCATTTTTCTAAGCTAGTGTTAACCTCCTTTATCTTGATCCCAGTATTATATTGGAGATCATTACCTTCTTATGGGTTATGCGTATGTCTTTTGATATCGGTAGATGATAAGTAGTCCTACTTCAAGTCTAGGCAGTTCACCAAACAGTCGGAGACCTAGAGGTAAAAACCTATTGTGATTAGACACAAAAATGTCTATCCCTTCTTATCCTTTTCCCCCCTCTTTTAGAATTTAAATACTTTTTTGTTATTCATCCTTTTAATCTGGTGCAAATCAGTTGATATCTACATTCTTGTGAGCGCATATTGAAAAATCATCGCGTGTAATCTTGCCTGAATGATGTGATCAGGTGAAATCCTATTTATTCTCAGCACTAGGCCAAGCTTTACATCCTCGCGCATATATTTTGTTGGGTTGCGACTATAGATCATCTCTAGAAGAGCTCTTAGTAAGATGTTCGGAGTTTCGTGGGAATCTCCTTAAGGGAAGATTTATGGACATCTTCGAAGAAGGAGGCGTTTTCTGAACAAGACAGAGCCATCTGTTTGAAAAGTATTTTTAAAAATAAATTTCAACTATTTTGCAAAGTATGACAGATGTTACAAGTGTGTAGGAAATAAACACATTCAAGATAAAACGGTGCTTCTTTCGAATTTGGGCCCTTTTTGCGTTTAAAGGGCACTGAACTAGCAACGCAGAGGAGAGTATCTGGAATAATAAAGAAACACCTGTAGACTCGATGCTGGGTTCATTATTTTCGATCAGGAAATCTGCATTGTGAAGAATACGCTTCGTTTTAGTGATCTGTTTTCTCATTCTTCGTAAAAGTTTGGTTGTTGATGTATGAATGACATTAGATGTAATGGATAAGGCGTACCATAATCTTAAGCACGTAATTTGGAGTTCACGATTATGTGAGGTTACCCTTTAAAAGTGTAATCAAAAGTTTTTGGACGTATTTCAAAGACAGTTTTGAGTTACAATGCTTTGCTGTGAGTATTAATATGCATTGTTTAGAGACATTATTACACCTGTACACAAGGATTTTTTATCTGGTATAAAAGCGAATAGATTCTGTGCATTTTGCGGTGTGGAATTTAAATATGGATGTTTTGTAGCATAAATTTTCCTTATGCTTTATCATTTCATTTTCTCTCCATTAGCAGATGTCTAAGTGGAGGCGTTCACAGTTAAACTGTACCAGTTGATCAACGAACTGTTCAACAACTCTTTGATCAACTAGTACCCCTTCAACAATATTTTTTTGGGGGGAAGGATTTCCAGGTTTTTAGTTCTTATTTAGTGAGATTCTTATTCGAATTCCAATCGATATACTTTTACGCTAAACAAACAGCTTGTGTTTTATATCCCGCCTCTTTTGCTGATGTAAAATATTTTAGGGGAGGCAACCTTTTCTTGACAGAATGGTAATTCGTTGCCCGGATGTTCAGTCGTTTAATTCCTTCTTGTTCAGTCTGATGAGATTTGTTAACCACTTCATAAATGCTTTCATGTGATGACAGTGACTTCCGCTTCAGACAGGAAGCAGAACGTTGATCATCCGTCACTATCGCAATATCTTACCGTGATAGCAGAGCAGGTGCTGGAAAATCGAAAGATTGAGACACTGGTCTTAATGAAAATTGTAAGTTTCGGTACGATATCTAATGCTTGTTCTTTATAGGAAATGCAGATGTTTCAGCTAAATAGAAGCAAGAATCTGTTACATAATCTTTAAATTCTCCCCAAAATAGTCTTCAAATCAACTTATGAAAACAATGAAGCCTAACAATAATGAAGTGCCATGTATTGATGGTATTGTAGAGTAATTTAATACCATTTTTTTAAAAATCTAGTTTAACTCTTTTTCATCCAAAGTAATAAAAGCATTCAGTCCTTGTAGAACGAGGATGTGTCGTACTCAACTCCTATAACAAAGCACGCACAAAGTCCGCGCTTGACTTGGAAGTGTGGCATCATAATATATTACAGGAGCTTCAGAGATGTCTGAGGACAAGCGAGATGGATATTATAATAAATTTAGTTTAATCCTTTATTCAAGTGTGAACAAACAAAGTTTGCACCTGAAAGTATCTTCAGGACTGGGGCAAGGTGGTACAACACCAGGGAAACTCGTTGCAAAGGTGGAGCATAAACTTTCAACAGCTTTCTCTAAATCCAGAGTAATTTATTAAAAAAAGGGTGGCACACCATTTGGCAACTCCTATAGGTAGAGATGACCTGCGAATGCTTCTGCTTGGTATCTCAGCTTGGGCCTGGCTCCCACTGAAGAGACCTCAATTAAGGTCGAAACTAGTCTGGGTAGTGGCCCTTCCCTTAATGCATAACATTAGACATATCCGCAAGGAGATGTGTTTTGCATTATAGGAGATACTGAGACAAGAGTGTTGGTATCTTGCTCCACCTTTGCAACGAGTTATCCTGGTGTTGTACCACCTTACGCCAGTCCTGAAGATACTTTCAGGTACAAACTTTGTTTGCTCACACTTGGATAAAGAATTAAACTAAATTTATTATACTCTAACCAAGTGAAAAATAAACTTTCAACGAGATGGATATTCTTCGGTCTAAGACAGGTTTAGACTTGTTCAGACATGTGCAAACCACGACTTCATTCATTTTCGAACTGCTGTTGCTTGCCACGAGAGTCACAACAGCCACAAAAGGACAGTTAAGTGGCAATGATTTCAAATGTAATATTAATTCTGACTAATTCATGGTAGAATGGTCTAGAAATGTCTGAAAAACACACATTCTAATACCATGCTTTTTTCCCCCTGTGCTGAAGCAAATCGACCTGTCCATAATGCGTTTTTTTTGGGGGGGGGTTGCTTTAGGTGTGAAATAGGGAAACAAGATTAAACAAAGGTGTCCTGTTTCACATGTGTATTTTCATTAAAATACCCCAGTTTCCGGGAGGGATAAGACCTACTAACTCATCTTCAAGTGATTAAAAAGCCTCATAAAAGATTTTTCAGATCCTAGGTGCGATTTCGAACCTAGGACATTCCACTCTCGAAGGGCTGATCGTTTCCTATTGAGCTGCGTACATTTGATTTGGATTCATCACCACGAAATATATTTTAATATTTTTTTTTTAATTTATGGATTGATTAAAAGATGTTTGGAGTTTTTTTTTTTTAAAGTTGGTTTTCAAAGATTAACCTTTTATTCGCAATAAACAGCGAAGGTGATTGTCCAATGTCCTACTTTTAGTTTCAGATTTCTTCACTTTCAAATAGAAAAAAAAAATTACGCACAGTCGACAATGCGATAGAAATGGGAATTTGCATTATGGGTATCATTTTGCTTTTGTCGTTGCCACTAACGCCATCTATTAGGCGGAATCTAAAGTAGTAACAGTGGCTGACATTTACAGCTTCGAAAACATACAATAAGGTAAATTTAATTGAAAAGTATTTCAAATATCTTCTGTCGGTAACTGCTGCTGTGTACTGTGTAAGCTTAGAGTTAATTTTTTCCACACTTTTGCATTTCGGTTAACGATGCCAGTTGCAGTTGTAAGGGAGGGGGGGAGTTGATTTGTGATTGTATTAGTGTTTCTAATTAAACTGAGGTGACAAAGTAAATGGAATGATCTCTCATTTTTTAAAAAAATTTGAACGTAAATTTTGTTTATTTTCGTATATGATATAAATGTTGCGAATTGTAAAAATTTAACTCGTAATTTAAAGATTATTCAGGAAGCATTGATATATCTTACAAGTTGTAGCGTTGTTTGTCTTTATCATTATTTAACAGAAAACTAGTGATTAACATACGTTGTTCATTACAAGTATATAGGTGTCTGTTATTAATACATTTATTGCACAAACCGTCCGATAAACACACTTGTAATATGTAATTAATTATAATTATGAATAGTATACCAGTATATTGTATCTGCTATGTGGGTAATAAAAACAAAACACCACCTTAGCTGTTGAAAGTGTTTTCACTTGGTTAGAACTATAAATCATATATTTAGTTTAATCCTTTATCCACGTGTAAGCAAACAAAGTTTGTGCCTGAAATATCTTCAGGACTGAGGCAACTCGTGGTAAAGGTGGACTGACTTCACATCACTTGCCTTAGTATCCCATAATGCAAAGCACATCTCCTTGCGGACATGTATGAATGCTATGCATTTATGGGAAGGTTCACTGCCCAGACCGGTTTCGACCTTTATTGAGGTTTCTTCAGCAGAAATATGACTTCTGCATTGCTTGAACCTTGGTATCATCTCTGGGTCTGGCTCCCACTCAAGAGGCCTCAATAAAGGTCGAAACCAGTCTGGGTAGTGACCTTCCCATAAATGCATAGCATTCATACATGTCCGCAAGGAGATGTGCTTTGCATTATGGGATACTAAGGCAAGTGCTGTGAAGTCAATCCATCTTTACCACGAGTTGCCTCAGTCCTGAAGATACTTCAGGCACAAACTTTGTTTGATTACTTGGCTAAAGGATTACACTAATTGTATAATTTATTATTTACCACCTTAGTTGTTTCGACTGTTGTTCCAGACCAATTAATTTTTATTTAATCTAATTTCTGTAAAAAAAAACTTTCGCATCCATTATTAAATCAATAAATGCGAAATTAAATACAAACAACGATGCTCTTTTTAACTCATGTTCTTAAATTGCCAATACTAGTACCTTTATGGCGCACTAATTGGAGGTGCAGTAAAATTGTGTCCTACCATAAATAACTACGTGCTTAGATTTTCATTTAATAAGTGTGTATATCGGGATAATCGATATATCCTTGAGGGACGGATGGAAATCGTTAGAGTAGCGTACGTTGGTCATACCAACACTAAATATCAGAGACGCCCTTTTAGCACAACTCGAAGCATCGATAATATTTCTTCTGGACCGATTATTTTTGTTTAAATTACTTGTAAGACACGGTTTATTCAACCGAAGGTGAGTTTACTGAACTCCTATAGAGGATTAAAGCTTTTTCTTTCGTATTTTTTTAAAAAGAAAAATAATGGAATTGACACACACGAAACATGAAGACTTTATTTGAGAACATCATCTATCTTCCCAGAATGTTCTCAAATAAAATCTTCATCATGTTAATCACCGTAATCTTTATTTCAGCAACGGTTTCTTTTTTGGAACTATGAACATTAGACATGGGACTAGTGGTATTCAGTTAGCAAAATACATCTACATTTCAAAATTAAACAACAGCGGGCAGCTGTCTGTTTAACTTTCTCAGTTGCCTCTAAAGCATTTCTCTCTTTTTTCGGTTTCATTAATAAAAGTTGGTGGTTCTTTTAACGATCTCTGCAATTACTTTTGCTGGTTATCGCAAAGATAAAACGTCTTTCATTAGTAAACCCCACAGTAAAAGATTCTAGTAATAATTTCATTATAATTTCACTGTTCAACAAAAAACTCCAACTTAACGTCAGCAGAACTGAAGATAGGCACCATCAACCTAAGAAGTATCAACGGGAAAGAAGTCGAACTGGTAGAAAGAACTAGAGCGGTATCATATTAAAATAATTGTCATTACTTAGACAAATAAAGACTACAACAGACGAGATTCTGCTAAATAATAAATATAAGAGTGTGTATTCGAGCAGTAGCGATTAGGGAAAGGTAGGCAATTCTTGATTGGTAGGCAATTTCAATTGAAATATGAATTCAATTTACGTATTCAGAATTCTTTGACTAGAATTAACTTTTGTAAGAAATCTGGTATGAAAATCAGCGACAAAAAAGGCAAAAATCCATGAAATTGACAGAAACAACAAACATTACTTACATTCTTAATATAGAATCTATAGAACAAATTAAATATAGAAAAAAATATATTTTATATGTTTAATTATCATATATTTATTAAATTTTGATTAATATACAGATTTAATAATAGAAATAGACAATAGAATAGCGACCTCGCTTCGTCAATATTATTATAACACTTCGCGGAAGGCGAAGTGTTACGCTGTTCCAATGGCGATATTAAATGATTGTAATTTATTACTTGAGACTTTGCTTTAATACTTTTATTATGCTATAGTATTCCGGCTATTGCAAAGAGCCTCATAGTCGAATGATTGGTGCAATAAAGTCCATCTGAAATTCTTAGATAGGATATGAATATATCCAGCATTTATTTCAAATGCCAAAGCTTAAAGCAAAATTATGATATTAGCTCTCGTTAACGCATGCTTACGACTTTGGGCATGCGCAGTTGTAACACTAAACTGAGACTGCCAATGTATCGGTATATGGTCACCTTTTATTATTTAATTTTTAAAGTTCTACTAGTATATAGTACTGTTTCGAACCCTTTTTCTTCTGTGGTAGGTAGTGCAGGAACCGGCCATATTACCGACCTGTTCCTCGTGAGTTATAAGCGAACGCTAGTCGAGTAAAAAAGAAAATATCGATAATCAAAATACACTGTATTTCTGACATCCATATTTGTATTTCAAATGTCGGCATTCCTTTGGTGGGAATCTCTCACTTATATACAAATGTGAGTTTGTTGGTTTATTTTTAAATGCTATTTCGTCTGTGGTAGGTACAAGCCAATGTTTAACACGCGCGAATGCATCTCCCTTCTCTCCCTCACGCGATAGATAATGATGGAAATCGGGAACTCCAGGGGATGAGCAGACCAGAACGAGAGTTCTTTGTATTGAATACGCGTGTCTCCATTATCAGCAGGGCATGACATTTATGAGACATCAAACATTACAGCAACACTGCATGGCATGCAGTATACCGTCTACCTCCTGGATAACGGCACCCTAGAGGTCCCGAAGTATGGAAGATGAGAGTTTTTTTGGATACGCATGTGTCAAGTAACAAGTTACGGCGTCCAAAGGTCGATGGTAATCTCAGAACAGACTAGTCCAATGACAAAGTCAATTGGAAGCTGGTAACATGACTAGCCGATCGTATATACAAGGGTTAACAATTCCTCCCCTTCTTTTTTTTTCTGTCATCTACTAAAGTAATGCTACCCATTTTCAAATTGTTTTGCACGTGCTGTATTTGTTGTTCGGTGACATATTAGCTTATTGGAGGCAAGAAGCAACAAACAATATAGCTTGTCACCGTATCAATAACTGAGTTTAACTGAATCACAGACTTCAGTCTTTGTAATTTCTCCACAACACCTATTTGATTGTAAGCACCACGTTTTGGATTCCATTTTAATAAGTATTTAAGGTATTATTTAATTATTGTATTTGAATTAATGCTAGTAATTTTAATATACTAATAATCCATAAAAATCGATAGATTCGAATTCACTGAAATAGATGGCGTTGTTTCACATATTCTAACGTGTCAGTAAAAATAGATGACGTCACTACACGAAAATACTTCGCACTTCAAATTATTATCGCTAAGAAACGACCAGAGTTTATTTATCGCAAATAATTTTCGAGTGCATTTGCTACATAGATCAATACTGTCAAACACTGACATCATCGTACATAAATGGGAGCAATCCCGAAGATATATAAGCAATTTACATTCTGCAAGTTTGATGACAAATCACCATGCCGATTCTCGAGCGCGATTTATATCCCACTGCTTTATAAGCCGGACGTGCACGTCCTTATTTTTATAGACTACAATACATTCTGCATTTGTAACTGAAATAATCAGTTTCTTTTAGCTTCTCTGTCGTTCGCCTTTTGCACGAGTAAATTGTAGGTGTCTCCTTAGACCTCTTCTACAGGATCACCATCTCTGCTAGTGGATACTTTTTGATTTTTAGGGAAACGATAACCCTTCTAATTTATTATACAGTATTTCCCCTTGTCTCTGAATTCCTTAGTTGAGTACCTTTTAAATGCGAATGGATGACTCTTGGTCATCTTTTTTACATGTAGAAAGTTATGGCAACGAAAATGAATATGAGCAAAACCTGATTTGAAGATAATAGTTTCAAGCATAGTTAAAATTAGTCTTGTTGTTTAAAATGTGAAATCGTAATAAAATTTACGACAAAATGGCGGAAATATAAAACCTCAACCTCTTTATTACAGGCCTGAAGGGGATTGATAAGGTTTCCATGTTTATCTCTAGAGCAGGATTTTAGGACTGTGTAAAAATGAATTAAAAAAATACAAACAAATGCATAAAATCGATAAAAATAGAAAGAAATACTTACGCCACTCATACAAATGTACTATAGATTTACAGGGAAAAAACCTTTCGTGGATGAGAGCCACATAAAAAATATAATAATTGATTGGGTTGGTCAGTGAAATTAATCTAACTCCGAGAGCCTGGCGTGGCATGTTGGACAGAAAATAGCACATCCACTGTCCAACCTAGGTCGTGAATTAGAATCCTAATGTCCTTGCTTGTAAACGTCTGTTTAGGTGGCAGATGAATATTTTATTATCTGAAATGAAAGCGAAGTGAAATCCCACCATAAGGAATCTGGTTTACATCAATGAGAGGGTGATCTGAAAAGTTCTCGGCCTAACAATGAAAAAACGAATTTATAATTTCAAAATTATTTTTATTTTTCAACATAATCTCCCTTTAGACTAATACATTTATTCCAGCGATGCTCCAAGGCCATTATCCCGTCCCTGTAGTGGTTCTCAGTAAGATCTCCAAAATACCCCCTCTACAGCTGGAATCACCTCTTGATTCGAAGAAACACGCTGACCAGCGAGAAAGAGTTTTGTTTTGGGAAACGATAGAAGTCAGAGGGAACCAAATCTGGGGAATAGGGTAGATGTTCTAACAATTCATAGTGCAGATCCCTTAATTTTCCCATTGCCAAAACACCTTTGTGGGCATTGTCCTGATGAAAGGTGATTTTCTTGTTAAAACACTCTACGCACTGTTCAGAGATTTTCATGCGAGTGCGTTTTTGATTTGCTGTGAGCAAGCGCGATGCAAAGCTTTTTCATATGTAATTCTTTATGCAAAATATATCCTACAAGTTCTTTTGAAATGCCTATAATCTCAACAATTTCATGCACTTTGACTCGCCAGTCATCCAATACCATATCGTGCACACTTGATCAATGATTTCTGGTATTGTTACACTTTTTTGGACGTCCTTGACGTGAATCATCTTCAAGGCTGGTACGACCACGTTTAAACTCGGCAGCCCATTTCTTAATTGTCGAAAACGAAGGAGAGGAGTGCCCATAAACTTTTATGAACTTCAAATGAATTTTGTTTGACGTTAAACCTACTTTTAGAAAGAATTTTATAACCGCACGATACTCAATTTCATCCATTTCAAGGGACATACAGACAACACTTTTGCTTCAGACAGCTGCATAAGGCAAATTACTTGATTGAATGACTTGTAATTTCACATGGATGCGTATGACAGATGCACCAGCTTAGAAAAAAAATCTTGCCGATAGTTTCGCCATCTATGGTCGAGGTCGAACTGTTCAGACCACCCTCGTAACATGGACAAAATAATACTGTTTAATGAAAGAGAGTTGCAGGAAGAGAGTTGCAGATGTCTGGAAGAGAGTTGCAGCTGTTAGTCGCAGCTGTTAGCCGCAATGAGTAGAGAAGTGCTTGTATTTCAATTTCATTTTGCTGATGACACTCATATCATCATCAGCAAACTGGTTAGGCTATTAACTAATGCTTCTGGTGGTGGTGGTGTGTGTGTGTGTGGGGGGGAAGAATGTAATCAGGTGAATCTTCATTCACAGTTTGCAGAGTAAACGAGATTAGAACGCGAAGACAACCAAAATGAGGAAGTTATATCTCCTGAAGGTATCTAAAGAATGTTCAAATAGCTTGAATTGGTCTCAGTCTCTTCCTGAATAGAGAAACGCTACCACGCATGTAAACAATGTTTCAAGTCACCTGCATTAGCCTGAAAGTATTGGCTAATTTTAAGACGATAATTTCTTGTAGTGTCCAGGATACCATTCTTGGCATTTGGATCCCGAGGTGAGGTATTAGTCAGAAGTTGCTACTTTCTAGTCGGGGGCGGGTGCAGGTTACCATCGCACCTCTAAATAGAGACCATTCTTGACATGGCGCAGACTCCTGTGCAGCCGCGCTTTACATGGGGGTGGGGGCAGTCGCTGCGGATCTTCGGGCACCATATGGCACCCTATACCTCCATTAAATAGGAGGTCCTGGGGAGGGGCATACTTATTTAACGGTGGTATAGGATGCTATATTACATTTTCGTCTTAGGGTTTTATGGCATTTTGTTTTGTGAAGCCTTGACAAGGGCCGCTCTAGCATTTCTGATTCCAATGCTGGTATTGGCCCCGAACTGCTTATTCGTCCGGTTATCTTGCTTATCTTACAGTTGCCTTTCATATCTGGAGGAGGGGGGGGGATGATCCGTCACAATATTCCTCGCCTCTGGACTAGTCCGGTTACGGCGGTCAGTTCTATCTAACCGGACTGGCTCCTCCTTTTCCTCATGGACAGAAAACAGACGTTAATTACTATAGGACATAATCGACAGAATAAATAGCATGCGAATACCCCGGTGGATTCTCAGGAAACCAAAATGGTAAAATTTCATTGAATTCATTGAAAAGAACATCAACATCATTCCACCTACAATCGATAATTATGAACGATTCACTAAACTCCTCATAGCATCTGTCAAAAGGCATCTCCAGAGGATCTATGAAGACCTACACATTATGCTAGTCAAATGAAACTAATATTCTTCTGGCAGAATATGAACAACAGAACCATCCAGACGCTGCTTTCGCCCTCCTAAGGTTCTTGGATGATTGTAGAAGATGAAATGAACAGCCTCAACTTTTCCAAACAAGTTGTAAGGCTTGTTCGCCGCTCCGTCGACTGAGAATACCAGCACTTCAAACAAAACTAAGGGAAAAGTAAATCCACATTTTGTTGCAACAATTTCAGCACAAAAAAAAAAAGCTAAACCCAAAATTCCCACAGATGCAAGAAAAGAGATTCATCGTCTTCATAAAAAAAGTTTTCTCATCATGTCAACATCTCTTCTTTTTTATGTAGCTCCCACTCAGTAAAGGTTATTTTGTAAACTTGTAATAAATTCGTACCGTGGATGGGCTACGGATTTTTTTTCTATTTTAGTAATTTCGTTTATTATTTTTCATTTTTTTACGTAGTCCTTGCTCTAGAGACCAAACATTCAACTTTTCCAAGCCTGTACGCTAAGTACGCGGCCAACCAGGCCGTCATCTACAGCAACCTCCAATCCATTAACTTTACACGAAATCGATGCAGCCCTCAAACTAACTAAAACAGGTAATGCCCCTGGCGTTGATAGCATTCTTTCCAAATTTTCTTACTCATCTTGGCCTAAAAGCAAAAACTGGCTACCTAACTCTTCTTCTGAATGATAAACGATGAACGAAACTTTGGCATGAGTCAAAGATAATCAGCTTTCCAAAACCCAACAAGTCAACTGATGACCTCAGGATATATTTTAGGATGTTTAATTCGTTTATTAGTTCCGTGTTTTCTTTTTTATGCAGCTTACTTTTTACAGCCATTACGGTATATACATACGTAGTCTTCTTCTGTGCTCATTGGCACAGAAGCACACTTATTACATGACATCTTTAGGCGTTCTGTTGTGACCTTGATGGACAATAAAATAGCCTTCTTTTACAGTTAATTTCGGTGGTCAGCAGGAGGTCTTCTTTTCCTTGAGCAACTTCAGCATGACTGTAAAAGATGGCGACGTCCTTTGTTCGTTGCTCGTTGGTAATTATAATATATTAATATTAATCATCATCCTAATAATATTTTGAAATTTCCAGCATCTATGTATTCATGAGTGCTTTGCTTTATTTACGGGTAGTACTACACCTCGAAATTGCTTCTTTGATGTGATACAGAGTATTATTAACGATAAGTTTATTAATATTTGATATCACAGCAACGAAGTCGATAACGTACATTGCGTTCAACAGATTATCCAAATAAAATCAGTTATTAAATGGAATTACGTTACCTTCTATGTCTTGATTTTTGTGAAGATGTAATGGAATACTTGTGTTTCTCGAAAGATTGCAAACTAGAGCGTTGCTGGTAACGTCTTTGAGAGAAGATGATTAGAAGAATGCAGATAAATAACGTTGCTACCAAGTTAAATGTTAGTTGGGAATAAACTACAAATTCATGAGATTTTATTTTGATTTTTTTTTAATGGACAAGCTATGAGCACTCCAATGAAATATTTAAGCGCATGCAGAGCATCAAGTAGCTCATATATTACTTAGACTTATTGACTTATTCTGTCAATCATATTGTAATTATCTCTACAGGAGGAAATTATACAATAGGGAAAAAAAATATTACGTTTGTTTTCATTTATTCCAGCGGTATCTCCATAACGTAATCAGTAGCGATACTTCAGTTTAGAAATATCTGGGACATTACACCTAAAGGTGAGTTAGTTAGTTTCATGGAAGAGTTTTTTTCTTCTGATATGATAATACATAAAATTCTCTCCTTTTTTCTGTTTTAAAACCAATTCGCCTTACTTATAGGCATTTTCACTCAAAAGACGATATTGTTTGGTTTGGCCGCTTTGAATGTGTGGCGCTGTAGTTCCCTTTGCACAAAAACACATTTATTCTGTATTATAGATTTATTTTTTTACGCATATCTTTATTTCTGTTCTTTATTTTGCAATGCCTAGACATTAAATTGGAGAATTGGCGATCTGTGGAAAACCGCATACCCCGCAAATTCAACGTACCATCACCGAATAATTTGCATATCACACATCACTCCTGCCCAAAGGCAATCCGTCAATGTGGCACGAACAGCACGAGAGAAACAGGCGATATATTAGTGAATTCCAGTGAGGTTTCGTATGTGGAGATCACATCTGCGGCATCACTAAAGCAATAGCGACATTAGCGGGGGGTCTTTTAGTGAAGACAGCGTCCATGGTTCCTCGGCTGGAAATGACAGCAGAAACTTGTAACTGGAAGAATAATTTTGACCGAAAGACGAAGATGAATGTCAGGGGCAGTCGACCTCTTAAGTGAATTGTCTCTACAAATAAGCGGATTACAACAGACGTTATTAGCAAGGATTTCTAACAAGGACGTCCATTAAAACCAGAGCAACGATCGAAGGACGTATGTGGCATTTACGATTCAAGCTGATGGAAGATATATCGGAAGCCTTTTATTGAAGAGGACAGCATGCCCTAATGCCTCTTAAGAATCATGTGACATCCGAAGGTAGGAGTTGCCTCCTGCAGTTTAATGTGGTCTATTTCACGGTAGTCTCTTGTCTTTGTACTGCATGCCTTCTCCTGTTTTTGGCCTGAAAATCTTCCCACTTTTGTCTGAGCGGCTAACTAACCTCCAGTTGAAAAGTAACAAAGGTCCTAGATTGGACTCAAGCCTAGGTCTTTCCAACTAAAGGACATAGTCAAAACCGGCTGTGCTACGGAGATAATTCATGGCATGTAGGCGTATTTTTCAACTCATTATTTGAGTACCTACCACTCTCCACGTTTTTGTCTACGCAATTTTTTATTAATTTGGTGTTAATTAGATAGAACACACACTTCATGATTACGGAGGCTACGCTACCGTCCATTTTAAACCAAAGGAATCTTTGTACAACGTGGTCAAATGATAGTAGACAACCAAATGCCGATTAATACACCAGCTGCAATATTTATAACAATGATTTCCAATAATTAGAATAAAATAATGCATTCTTCTGATGGGAAATGAATGTAGTGTGAAGAGATTCAACGCCATATTTCAAGTTGAATTAATATCTTTCGTCGATTTTGCGTTTTGTTGTGTCTGAGATTTTCTTTTTTTTTCAAACTTCTCTGTTCTGCTTGTGTCTGGCACACACTTTCATGTCATTTTCCCAAAATATATACATCAAAGTTCAAAATCGATAGCAAATTTCAAACTATTTCTTAACAAAAAGTACTAAAAAGATAACAATCGATTACCAGTTCTCCAATTTCTTGACATCTCCATTGCGTACGTAATACTGGGGGATCAATGCTATCGAATTGCAGGGTGTTTTAAGAAGTCAGCACATTTCTTCACAAAAATAATCGTAAATTTAGCTATTTATAAAAGTAGGATATTGATCGTCACAGCAGCCTCTCTTGGCATATGGAAAAAGCGAACCGTTTCTTTAACAGATAGGTGTCATTGCAGCGAACAATGCATTTCTTCTCCAGGAGCAGCCACAAGAATGGTTTTAACAATGGCATGCACAGGTTTCGCAATTAACAATCACTTTTATCAAAGCTAAACACATTGTTGTTTTTAGAGAAATGGATTGCATTTCCAGATGTGTTCGAGAAATTGCGTTTGCTGCGATTGTAATGACACCTATAGGGAACTGGAATATGTTTTCAGATTGCGTGGTTAAATGTTGTTGCACAAATAAAAAAAAAATGGAATTTGATATTTCTCGTATTGTTAAGAGCGGTTGTTTGTTCAAAGAAGATTTTGCATTACCATACTCTTTTTGAAAATCTCGGTCCAATCTGAATTGACTAAAGACCTAATAAAAAGCAAATGAATCAACAAAATAAATATATTTTTTTTTAAATTTAAAATTACAAATAAGTAATTATTATTATTACCTTTCGCGCGTTTAGCCTAGTGGCTATAACCCTGCTGTCCACGCCCTGTCTTGGGCGTCGACAGCAGGGTTTTTCTCCCCAGTTTATCTGGGGTTTTTCCTCCCTCAAGCAGGCAATCCGGCCCCATGAACCGATTCATGGGGCCCGGATTGCCTACACGCAGCTACAGCCATAGAATATACCGGGAGGCATAGGGATAGTCGCCTTATCCTTTATTTGTCCACTATTATTTTAGATTCACCCCCCATACTAAATATTTTTCACATTTTGGGGTTTGTGTTCGTGTTATTCTAGGGTCAGATTATGTAATCAGCTAGTAGGAGAAAAATACGTACATGTTTTTCAAGATTGCTGAATGTGAAAACAAAATGTCTGCTCCTTTCCCATTACGTGAGCGTGTGCATTACGCCCATTATTAGTTTATGTATTTCTTATGAGCACGTTGAAGGCGAGATCATGATGGGAGCGAAATATGCAAGAGCTACCATTGTAGCTAATGCACGATCTATGAATCTAGTATTAGAATAGATGTAAGAAAAGTTCATTTATGTTCCTAGAAATGATAAAAAGAACAAAGTTTTCGCCTGAAATTATTCACATTTCTTATAAGACACATCCAAATGTCACTTGAGATTAATCACCACAAACCTCTGTGCAAGTTTGCACATGTTTTTTCCAAAGAGTAAAACATCATAGAGACAATTGGTTTGATCAAGAAGAAGAAAACATTGTCGTAATTACTGAATGATGCCTCGTAAACATAGTTTTTCGATGCTTCTATCTTTCTATCCCAAATAAATGAGATTTGCTTACTGCTTATATTAACCAAAAGAAGACTAAGTAAACCCTGATGGTTTAAATATTTCGGTCGTAATGTGAGAGAGAGAGAGAGAGCAGTATAAAGTGATGGGCAATAGAGAAAACATATGCTAAATTAAGGTCATTGAGAAACAAATTTTAGAAGTCATGAAATTTCAAGTATGAAGTCGACAAACTTAAAGAGACTACTCTATACATACATAATAAATGTGTACGTGCATCCCATCATTCCTATTAGATGGCTGGATACCATTCCTGATTACAGGCATCTTAATGGCTTATTACAAATGTAATTTTCTTTTTACTTTTGTAATTACTATGCCAAATTTTTTTTACATTTTTTTTATTTTTATTTTGATAAGAATAGCGACTGAAAACATACTTTTAAAATGCATGTTTTATTTATAAGCAAGTTTAATTAGAAAAGTTGTCTAGGACCTTTAAGACCTTCCACAGATACTGCTTAACACATTTCCGGCGTGTTGACTAGAAAAAAATGCTCACTGGATTCAAATTCATCATCCGAATCTCTCGTTTCCCCCCCTCCCAACACAGTATAACGAACTTTGTGACTATAATTGCAAAACTTAATATTATTTTGTATCACTTCCACCCACGAAAGCTTGTAACCGTACATTACTACCATGGCTGGGTTAAGTTTTTCTTTTGATTATTTTTTTCATTTTATTTATTTATTACCAAACAAGGGACTTTTTTAATTTTTTAAAGCCACATCAGGCCTTTAGTAAGTCCGGTGGTCTCGCATAGAATGACGAAATCTGTCTAACAACTAATGATAATCACAAACAGCCATTCCCATATTGGGATTCGAACCCGCAGCTTATCGATTTGAGTGCGGTATGCTAACCATCTGGCTAATCCTACTTTAAATTTAATCACAAACTACAAATATATCTTGTTCAAAGTTTATATTTATCTCCACATTTCCTAAATGAGACTTAGGTTAATTTTTCCTCAGATTCTTTCCAGCGCATCCCACCCACCACAGGTTGAAGACCTGTGACACACTTTACTGTAGCAGTTAAAAAATAGATAATTTCGGAATCCTACTCTACAGACCATACATGGAACTTTCAAGCCATTTCAGGCATTTAATAAGGCAGTGGTTTCACACCGAGTGAAGAAGCTCATCCACATAAAGACAATTTCGAACTACCCACTGCACGGTGGAATTAGAATCCTCATCCTGTTGATTGGAAAGAGGGTACGTTAAACTTTGCCTGTTTTTCTAGATCTAAACCCGAGTTTTATTATTTTTATTATTATTAGGGGCAACTCCAAGCAGTCCTTAGACTCATCGAGGGAGGCCCTAAACATCATGTCAAGAACTATCCAACGCTTGTGCAGTATCTATTATACTTTGCTTTGAACTCATTCACAGTCATGGCACCCACAACAGACTCCGGCAGCTTATTCCACTCATTCCCCACTCTCCAAGGTAAAAAAACCTAGTTTTAACACCCTTGCTAACTACATTCTTTCTCAGTTTCCATGGATGGCCCCTAGTTTTCCCACCACCAGTCCTGTTCTGAAAAATATCCTCTGAATTAATCCTTTTAGCAATTTGAATGTCTCAATCACATCTCCCCTTTTCCGCCTATCAGTCCATTTCTGTAGGCCACAGATCTTCAATCTGTTCTCGTGAGGTTCATTCCATAGATCTTAGTCACTCGCCTCTGGATCCTCTCTACCTCTTCCCCATCACCAAGAAACCCTGACGCCCAAATCTGGGCACAATCTAGATGGGGGTCTTATCAAGGCTCAATAAAGAGGAACAATAACCCGTTTGTCTCTGCTCGTCAAAGTATTCTTCAGTAACCAAGTGTTCTGATGAGCTAATTTAGTCACTTTTGCTATGTGACCCCTAAACTTCAACTCCCTATCCACCAACACACCCAAATCTCTGGCTTCTTCAATTTCCTGAAGTACAGTTCCACCAATGTGGTATACTTCTGCTGTTTCCTGAAGGGAAAGCTTTTTCATCTCCATATGAGACTGACTAACTCACCTCCGGCTGAAAAAAAACTCTTAAAAAGGTTCTTCGCTTAGGAGACCAATGAACAGACCTAAGGGATTTATTCAGTAACTTTTTGTTGAAATGTTCTTTTAGACTTTAATCTCTTTCTAATACGTATATCAAAGTAGAACTAAGATGTACAAGAATACTGATTTTGGGAGTCTTGCAAATTTTAAAAATGCAAGAATTCGTACGTTTTAAGGAATATTATCAAATTAAACAGATGGTTCGATACGGCTCTTTCTTTGCTTGTATCATCGTAGCTTTTCTGCTTTACCAGCAAACTGAAAAACGACGAAGGGAGTCCTTTTGAATAGAATTTTTCTTTACTTTTTATTAATTTTTACGAGCTCATTGCAAATTAGTGTGTTTAAGTTAGCCGTAGCCACATATTATTAATCTGTCGCATGGAATCCACTTTGGAACGAAATCCGTTATTAGAGGCGAAAGGATTTGCTTCCTTGTCCTTGCCGAAATAATATAAGCCAATCGCGATCTGCTCATGAGATTCTATTCACGACTTGACTTCCATACTAAGAGCAACGAAATCGCTGAGTCCCTCTAAGTATCCATGAAACTAAAGTACATATTCCAGCAAGTATTGAAATGATAGTCCCAGTTGAAATCGACTTAAAATTATGGACCGCATACATTATTATCTGAACACAGGCGTTTCACGTACAGCAGATACTTAGAGGAACTCATGGGAAAATTCAATGCCCTTAGTATGGAGGCGATGCATTGAATATAATTTCGTAGCCAAACTCGAGTTGGTTTAAGTAGACTTGACTCAAATCCCGATATGCGCTTGACTGCTACAAGAGACAAAAGCAGCAATTGACCAAGAAGAAGTTGACTTTCGTACTCCGTTTTTAAGTTTAACAATTTTCTCGTCGACTTTTGGTGATTAGATATGTTTTTAGCTTGAAAATGCGATGATGTTTGCTTAATACCACCGCCGTACATCTGCTATCGATATTTCTTATCGCACCCCCTTTGTTGTTCTTATTCGCATAATACCGAACTTTTAAAAATATTAGGCTGAATATTCATTTCTTGATTAATGATGTGTCCAGGTTTTAGAAAAATAAAGTCGCGCTCTATAGACATAATCCATTCTACTTGAAGTTCTTTGGATGGTTCGCACAATTTTTTTAAAAAAAGCTCTTCTTAGATAGAGGAACACGAAGTAGGTGGATTGATAACGACCTGATTAATATACCATAGCATTAATGTCAGATAAGCTCTGTGATTACATATAATAAGCTCATTTAATTTTTAGTATGGGCTTCTTAGACAGGGGATCGCTTTTAAATGAGATCTCACTTCAGTCACTACCTCAGATTACATTCATGCCACCTGTGGTATCTGGAAGCCTACTTAAATCAGAGCTTAACGAGTGAAGGGTTCAGCTATCGCTGTTCTTTGTCACTTTAACTAAAATCGAATGTTTCAGGGTGCATCAATCCATAGCTATTATGAATTACCAAATGTATCCAGAAAAAGTGTCATGCATACGTTCGCGAATATTATGCACAACTAACCTATCATGATTTTTATGATTCCTCAGTTTTGAATTACTATATTTTGTAATCATTGCGACACTAAAAACAATTCACCGAAAATTTAAAATTTTCGGTGAATTGTTTTTTCGATGAATTGCCTTTTCGATGACTTGTCTTTCGATGAATTTTCATGAAACCAGAATATCTTAGTATGCTTTGTGGATTCTGAGAATGTTTCTCAGAATATTGACATGTTAACAGATATATGGGAATCGGAACCTGCATAATTATGTTCGGTATGGCTTCGTAAACGAACTTAGGAATTCACAAAGATGGCTTTATTTGAATAGCATCCACACAACACCTTCGAGAGAATCGAAATACTTGTTTAAAGTAGAAAGAATGTCTGTAATTGTATACACAATACCGCCATGTAAACAGCTCATTCTAATTACACTTTCACCTTTTTTTTTTTTTTTAGAGTTTGCATTTCAAGATAAAAAAAAAAGGAAACGAACGTCATGGTATTGAAATCGCATTTGTGAATAGCTTTCGAGAAAACGAAAAAGAAAAGACAAGCTCAGAATTGGATTAATAGAAAACAATGAGATCAAAGAATGTAGAAATATCAGTGAAGACAGTCAATTGAAATCAGAGAGAGAGAGAAAAAGAGGATAGAGAGAAAGCAACGGTGAGTAGGTTCACAGCAAAGAGTTAGTGTTTGTTAACAAAAGAGTAGAAAGCAAAAATTCGGAGGTCACAGTCGAAGTTGTTAAGAAGCTTTTAAGTCGTGTCCTTCCTAATAGGAAAGCATTGATTTTATATAACGAGCGATTTGTTTGAGCACTTTGAGATAAGTGTCGCTACAATTTATTTAATTTTTTTTAAGAGCAACCGTCCATGAGAAGAATAGGTAACCCGGATGAACATAATCTTCAATTCAATGTTCATTATAGAATAAATTCCATAGAAGATAATTCAAAACTCCGACACAGTATACAGTCTGAGACTTCAAATTAGAATTCGGAGTCTGTGAAATGAATTAAGGTGATACTCGAGTGCTCGATATTTTTCTGATAATAACCCTAGGAGTGCTTTGTCATCGTTATTGTCGTTTGGTCATCATTATTTCAGTTCAGGATATTTAGTGAATATATCTAGGAATTCATCTGAGCAGATTGTTACAGAATACAGTAAATCTTTTACAGAACAAAATAGAACAAGTGAATAAAAAAACGAAAGAGAGAGAGAGAGAGAGAGAGAGAGAGAATAGCCATTCCTTTGCCACTTGTCTTGACTGTGTTTTTATGTTTAAATCTCATTGTCATTCACTATGAGACCCCAAGCTCCCATTTATCACTACCTCTACTCTGTAGCCATGTGGCCGACATATCAGTGGCCTGCATCTTTACTCGGATCGATTAAGCTCGACGAGGTTGTTCACCTCCCTCCATGCTACACTGTATGGACTACAGTATGTAGTAGGAAGGGTTCCGCAGAGAGTGTATACAGATTCCCTCAAATGCTGGAGTGTTGCATTGCTCTCGAGTGGGACAACATATGTAGGGTTCAATTAGTTGCAAGAACAAACAGCAGTAAATCTCAGGGAATAGCTCGGACTTGAAGCTCCCTCTTTAGCTTGGCTTCGGTCCTTATTTTGTTCGTATACTTATGAAAGCACGTGTGTGTGCGTGTTGCATGTAAGAACAGAAATGACCATTGAAATTTATGACCACTATGCATTGCGATAATAAATTTTCGTGGTCAGAGGATTCTATTCTTTACTGACAAATAGTGTTCTAATCTCATTTCCACCACTTATTAAATGCGATTAGGGATTAATATTAGCTAAAAGGTATTTGGTGGATCCATATTAGGACCAGAGATGAATAAAAAATACAATAAAACACTGCATAGACACCTACTGAGTTCTTTAATAAGTGTTTGAAGATCGTTTCGGTTTTAAAATGCTAATAAGTTTTTGTTTTGTTTTTAAATGGATCAGTGCTTGCAATTCAGGTTTCAATTATGTTGAAAAGTGGTTATTAAAGAAAAATACAAATCTTAATCGAAGAAAAAAAGTCACAAAAATTTATGGAGATGGCTGTGATGCAGAGAGAAAGGACATGAAGGCGCTTGTGAAAGCAAAAACAGTAGAGCCTCCCTGCCATCGCTTTTCAGGTAGTAGAACAGCCTCAACCCGACTATCTGAGCGGTTTAAAAAATTTATTTAATAAAAACGTAAACGCGGATACAATAATGAAACTTATACCATTGGAAATATGCATCTTTCATTGTAATATGCACGAAGATTGATGTAACGTCAATAACAGCTACTTGGGACGCAACAGTTGACATGGCAGTAAAATATAAGCTCAGCTCAAGAAAGTTTTATGTGTTCGAGTGTTGTTCTATGAAATATGCGACCGCTGTTCGATATTATTTGTTTTCTGCTGAGGAAAACCGGATCATTTGGTGTTGGACGTGGCGTTAATTACACAGTTCAAAATAACATGATTCTAGCAACAGACAATCCTGGAACAGACACTCTATCTTCATTCCTTGGAATTCTTAAAACGACTAGGGGTGTTTACATCCTTACAATTTGCAACGTGTAATGTATTTCGAAGAGATAGATGAGCACCGAGTGACAAAATAAACGAACTTTTGTCACTGGGTGCTCGCAAATTCTGATGCATTCAGATACACTTCATTATGGACAAGTGAAAACCCCTCATCAAGAGAATTTTCATAGTGGTTTCCCCTCTTTATTTTAAAGGTGGTGGCGTTTACCTGCAGGCACTGCGACTTGTGTTACAGTGACCACGCTTTATAGACTCGCAGGTTAATGGAATCAGTTGTTTGTTTTGGGAGAAAACAAAACCATTTGTGTGTATTATAATGTTTGATCAAAAGGATCAAATTAATAGAATCAAATCAGTACTTTCCAAGGGAGAATTCGAATAAGCGAATCTTCTACAATACTCAGTAAACAGAGGAACACATTATGATGATTCGAATACGGTGATAAGAAATAGTACTTGGCTTTAATATTATGTGAATATTCAATTTGTTATACTTATTGTGTATCTGTTCCCTATTACGTTTCCATTTATCGATTCATGCTAGTCTGTCTGAAGACAGATTGTAATGTACTCGTATTTCATAGAATGCTGTAGTTTTAAATCTTTCTCTGTTCAAAATTGGGGCCCTTTCATATTTCTATAAATGTCACAGAGGAGTTGTATACAAAGCGGTCTTCGGAACTTGCAAGTTTCGGTTTGCGAAGGAAGATAACAGTTTTACAAGTGTGAGTTTCGTGAACAGATTGGAGAATGTGGGGAAATGATTGAAGAATAAAATACTATAACCAGAAAAAGTTTGCTAAACAAGTAAGAATGGAATAAACATGAAAACTTAGTACGCAGTAGAGTTACTGAATGGACCACATTTTCTATTCTCACAAACTGCACATCGATTTGGGAACCAGAGTCTGTGCACATAGACCTGTTAACATTGTAAAAAGCATTTTGATATTGAACCGACAAATCTTGTAAAGGTAGTTGAGTCATTGGATTATAGTACCAGTGAAAGAACGGTTCTCAGATTGGCATTTTCCTTTTAATTTACATTGAAGGTATCCGTTCAGGAGTAGTTAACATTGCTAACTGCGATTTGATTGGTACTGAAGCTATGTTACTGGCAGTGGCGCACTCAGGATTTAATTTTGGAGGGGGTCGAGCACTCGTGATTTAATCTTGGGGGAGGGGGAGTTGACTAGACGATTTGAGAACACACACTACACATTGCATATGACCTATGACTGAGCATCTGCAGTGATGCCAATACATGATACCCGTGATCTGTGGCCTGGCTCGGGTAAACAAAGTATCGTCCGAGCAGGGCCGCACAAACCGGAGGGTGCACCGCACCCGGGCGACAACATTGATATTTTATTTATTGTAATAAATGCTACATGCAATTTCTTTTAGTTATTTTTTTAAGGGGCGGCCGATAAAAATTTGCACCCGAGCGGCAAATACCCTTGGCGCGCTCCTGCGCCCGAGCACTACTTCGTTCGCCTTACGTTCAGAACGGCCGTGATTCTCAAGAGCCAGAGAGTATTCCTACCTTATGTGACCGCTAATTCATAGGTAGTATAGAAATAGAGGACACGACACAACATAAATAAATTTAAAAAAAAAAGAATTTTAATTAGGAAAATATTTTTTGAAAATTTTCTAGTCTTTTTTTTTCGTTTTTCTTTTGGGGGGCCCAGGATCCCTTGGCCCCCTCTCTGGATGCGCCAATGGTTACTGGGATATCTTTATACAACGAGGCACGTTGCTTTCAGACAAAAATATTCTGCACCTTTTCTAGACTGATTTATTCACGATGATCAAATTTAATATCTGATAACCTCACAAAGGACTTGGTACGTAGCCAGTCATGATACCACAGTTCCGTTTGATAGTGACGGAGATAGTGCGTTTTAAAAAAAAATAAACCCCTCGAAATCGGCGATGATTTTAATAGCAATCGTATTTTGTGCTTCAGAAATTCGATTACTGTTTCCTGTTGTTACGTTGCATAAAACTTGTAACACTCGTCCATTGAGTAGACCAGTGTTTCTCAAAGTGTGGTACGCGTACTCCCCGGGGGTACGGGAAAGGTTGTTAGGGGGTACGTGGCAATTTTCGGCTATGCATAATTAAAGGGGTCATTATATTTTTCAACAAACAGTGTAATTAGAGACAACCGGGATAAAACGGCACTAACTGATGAATCACATCCCCTCTCCAACATATGGTTTGCTTGACACCTACCTCATTGTTAACGTGTTAAAACTAAGAAATATATAGTGAATGGGTTTCAGATATTATGGAATTCGGTTGAAGGGAATTAGCATTTCAACTCAACTGTTGAAATGTTAATTTGTCTTTGGTTCGTGCGATCTTTTGTTAATACCGCACCAATCATATGCAGTTCTTCGCTGCTCTACGTATCTCAAGTCTTGTAAATTACTGGTAATTTTTACTTGAAATAATGGGAAAGAAGATGACGCTATTTGGGTAGATGACTTTGACGATGCACACAAAGAAACTGTTCTCGATGCCAAAAGTAGTGATAGCGAGTAGGAGCTTCTTGGTAAGTCGCACCATTTTCAGTTTTTTTTCTCAAAACTTTAGTTTCCGAAAATCCCCGCATATATCTCGCAACACGATTTTTTAGCTTTAATTTTGGGAAAAAAAAGTTAGAGTTATATTCGAGTAAATACAGTATTTTTTTTTTAGCTTTCAAATTCTTACGTATGAATCATTGGTTAAAGATTGGATTTATAAAACCCCCAAAAGAGAGCAATATAGCAAATACAAGTAGCTGTAAGCAACAAGAAAACGTTGATATTGCATCTGGATCAAATGAAATTGATAAGAGTGTGTCGTCTGACATCTCTAGAGAACCAAAATTTAAAAATAAATCATATTTTTTGTTTACATGAACATATAAATTTAAATAAAAGAGGCATTTAATTTTAATTAATCTTTTAAATTAATTTGTTTTAATTAATTAATTTTTTATTTATTAATGAATTTATTTTTTAATTAATTAGGGGATAATGAAAATTTAAGAAGGGGTACGCGGATATCTGACGTTTGAGAAACACTGGAGTAGGCAATAACACGAGAAATAGCACTTCGATCTGTTTTCAACAAACTTCTACACGGCGGAGGAATGAACAAAATAACAGCATTTCAAGGACGTTCACACTCCAGGCGCTATGGACGCGCAAGCACTGCTTTCGGGGCAGGACTTTTGTCAACAGATATCGTTAGATTTTGCAAAAATAATGGAAATACATACAAATACACATATCTGCAATGTGCAGTTTCAAATTCGATTATATGAAAAGTTATGTGCTTGTTAAATACATGTGTATGTATGTATGTGTGTGTGAGAGAGAATTCTTCTGGTCAACACAGACAGGCAGATACATCGATTTAGTCCTATACTTTTAATGAGGACCATTTTAATTGCAAAATAAAGTTATGTATGCAGTATATACACCAAAAAGGGTTAATTATCGTAGTCGAAGATAGTCACTATACAAGAAAATACAATTAGAAAAATCACTTTTTATGATTGCTGCAGTAATTTCCTTGTTGGATCATGCGCGCTTATAGGCGGATGATGTTGTTTTGCCTAGCTTTGACACTTAACCTCATCCGATTGCAATCTAAATTAAGTTGGCTCAACAAACTTAGTAGGGATTTGAAATTGCCGGTTGATTGGTCGAGTGGATAACGTGCTTTCTCTCATTCCAGCAGTCGATTCCTATGGTGTCTTAAAGGTTTCAAAAGCCTTTAGTTGGTTGACAACTTGCGTCATCCAGTATATCATACTACCATCTTGCTTATTGGAAAGCTGAAGTGACTTGAAAATGTATTTTGTTTCTTCGCAAATATGTTGTGTTTACTCTAGAAGAAACAAAACGTGCGCAGTTTTTATATTGCGTTTTAAATTATACATGTAGGAAGCACTTTATCGTAATTTTTGAATGTTTATTGACTGTTGTAAGCACTATGTTGTCGAAATTTCACTGAAACAAAACTAGAAAATATTGTAATAAAATTATTGCTGTTCAGTTCAGCTTAGTGGTACTACATGCATTGGCGATATTAAAAAGAAATTCATTAGAAAAGTTAACATTGGGAGAATGGTTTTTTTTAAGCATTACGAAGTTGGATATTGATGAGTTGACAAGACTCTGATCGAAGCAACGTTATGACAGATGGCATATTTCTGTGGGATGTCATTTGTCATCATAGAAGTGTACTCTACTGTAGTTAATTAGCCATGGACTCACTATGTTGAATAAATATGTGACACGCCTGCCTTTCTGTAATAATACTGTATTCAGCGAGCAACCATGATGAGCAGCGAACTTGCATGAGCCCAATTAAGTTTACTGTTGCACATTCCTCCTTGATCCTGGCCTAATACAGCACCATTTTTTTACTGTTAGAGTTCAACCCAATGTCGATGGTGAAATTTGATTCGTCAAGTCCTCGGCCACCAAAATGAGTGTCCACACTCATTGTGGTTGCTGAGGAATCCTGAGCTGGCCATGACAAGTTTTCAACACTATCTTCAGACCTAAGTCATCCTACTAAAGCAGTTTTTTTATGTCCGTAAATCAATTCATATGCGCTTGCTCAATAATGGTGTCTCAAAGCAAGCTGTACATTACTAAGTTATCCCAATAAACGAGTCACGTCAGTGTTTACTACGAACAGCTGAACAACGTAACGAAAGTTGTTTTGTGTACATATTAACTTGTATAAAAACCATCAGAGATTCATTAAAAAGAAAACAGTTGCAACATTTATTTTTCCATAGTAATCAAAATATTGGAGTAAGTTTAGTCCGATTATCATCAAAGGTAAACAGAGAAATCAATCATACTTATTAACTCTTTGGATCTTCACGTATTCCATACCTAGCTGTTCATGTATATACTGAAATCAAACAGTCTCTTTTGGTTGGATGGCACAAAGGAATACGTGCTTTCTGAGTGAATATTGACTAAACGAACAATTGGCAACCGAGTACTCTCTCTCTAAGAAGGATGTATATAGTTAATAATGAGGTAAGCGCATTAGAATGAGATGAATGAAGTGAAATGTGAAGAACTTGATCATAAGCTCTTTGTGGACACTCTGTGATGACCACCGCACACAGAAGAGGAGAGGAACTAATATATGCATGTGTAGCACACAGTCCGTGGACCTTCAAAGCGACATCAATATATTCAACGATGTAATCATGAGAAAGTTTGAGATCTAAATGCTAACATGGCAACGGAGAATTAACAGCCCTTAGCCGTCATGTACCACCGAGATTGCGTGGTAGTTACGTGTGTGAATAGTGAATCAAATACCACTCTTCATCCGGGTCTTTAATGCTTTATGTTAGCTTTAATGGTCATCACAGTTGATACGGGTGTTATCTGTGATCCCTCTTCTTGATGAGCAAAGGACACGCGGAGGAGTTTAAGCGGATGATACGTTTGAAGTTTCCCGAATATTCATGAATTAATACCCTTTTGAGATAGTTTATTTCTTGATAGCGGATGGGGGGGGGCAGTCCATATCATATGGCAGGAACACGTATCCAGATTGTTTTTTCCCCATGCGAGGTGAAACACTAGTTGTGGTGTTATCTATTCACCGGAGCAAAAAAGACGGTGCATCTCCATTAAAATTCAGATAATGAATTAAGAATTTCTAATAAGAGAGAAAATTCAATTTATTAATGTATTTTTCAATTGCAATCCCCCCCCCCCTCCCTCGGCATAATGCTGTAGGAGTCTCCGTAGCTTTGTCGGTGTTTGGTTGGAAAGATTGGAAAGATCGGATTCAAATTCCACTTAGGATGTAAAGAATCTTTATAAAGATTTTAACCTTTTTAACTGATAGCTGGTTAACCGGTCTTATACGGGAGAGGCAAGATTGCTGTCATAAAACAGTCAAATTTGCCAGAGGAACCCACGCAATTAACAGGAATGATACACTTGCTTCATAGCCTTATTTGCTTGTGCCGTAATTCTAAATAGAATATGACATCATAAATCCTATTGGTCTGAGATTCCGAAATAACCTTTTGTGATTGATATATATACACGAAATACTTTTGTTCTAATTAATTATCAACTACTGTAAACTGAAGAAGCATTTCAAATGTTGATTTGCTAGGCCTTTATCATTCTGCTATCTAAGAAAAAAAACTAAGGTTCATAAAAAAAATGAACTCAAGTTTTTAGTCTACAGCTGACTGGCTGTCCATCATGAAGGCGATCGCAAAACAGCTGGAAAGGCAGGGCAGTAGCGTGGCAGGTTTTTCATGAAGCAAAACAGCAACTTCCTTTTTGTGGCGTGGGTTGCTGAACTTATAATCCTGACATATCATTCATGGAGACGCAGCCCGACACGAAGCCTGCGAAAGTAAGCCGTGCTTTGAACTTTGTTTAAGCCCCGGTTTTTGTTTTTTTTATTTGTGTAAAAGAAGAATGGGCTCTTTAAACCTTACCATTTTATATATTTTATTTATTTTGCAAACCGCGAAATTAAAATAAAGAACCAAAATTGATTGAGGAAAGAGAAAATTGGTAATTTTATCGATTTTGTTTTCTTCTAAAGTGAAAAAAACATTTACGTAAATGGAGAAGGGATGATTTAGAATGGCAAATCAAGTCGAAACCTAATGTAAAGTGCCCAAGTGAGTTCATGAATTAAGAATTAGAAGATATTCCTAATTGAAGGGTGTATCACTAGGTAATACGAAGTGTTTAAACTAACGGTAGGAATAAGGGGAAATAGATTTCAGAACGATTATGAGGTTGGCTATCCTCCAGTTTAACTACAAGGTACAGGATCGCTGGCCATATTAGTATAGAGGAGCCCTTTGCGTGGAAAGATCCGGGTTCGAATTTCGTCTGTGACGTGAGGAACTTTTATGGAGTCGTTTCAGCCAGATGGTGATTTATTTGGTATGATGTGCGTGAAAGGTTTTTTCCTCCCCGAAACTCCGGTTTTTCGTCCCTCAAAACAGGCCCTATCAACACATCTACAGACAGATACTTTTCCTTAGGGGGATGCAGCAGAAGAACGGCCTTCTGCATGCATTAATTCGCCGTGATTCCTAATTGGTCGAGTGGTTTAAATACCCGCTTTCCAGAAGACGGACTGGAGGACTCGAATGCCACTGGACAGGAATCTTTGTGATTGCTTTCAGGCGGGGGATGAATTTCATCGCCCGATGTGGGATCACGGCCTTGTTTTGAAGGCCTAAAGTAGCACGAAAATAAAATTAAATATATATAATATAATATAATAAAAATATTCCGCTGCTTCGACTTAATGAGCTCACATTAAAAGCAAAAGTATACTTTCATCACTTCTTGTCTCATGACAGCCAATAGGGATGGACCACACTGAAAGCGTTGACATTACGATCGCCATAATGTATCACAGCACTCATTGACAATGTTACATTCTCTATCTTACATTCCCTTTAAATAAGAGTATTGTTACTTAGTTACTGTAATTGTGTACAAGTAATAATACTCGTGAATTCACGGCCGGCGAAAATCATCCGATATATATAGGACCACACTCAGGTGCTTTAGGAATTTCTGAAGAGAAACTGGTCAACTGTAGCATGCAGCATCCATCATTTTCGAAATGAAAGACACCAATGACTCAATGGATGACCTTTACCTGTGAACAGCTTTGATGGAATGCTTCTATTTTTATTCCTCACCTCAAGAGCTTCTCATTACAGAGTAAGAACACCTTTATTGATGAATAATCACACAGTTCATTCACAGGCGGTAGCGCAGTTTAGGTGATCTTAATGGAGCTGACAGTGCTTCTAGTTTCTAAGCTGATATATTTATAAATTATAAATATATATTTTTTAAAATATATTTGTGAATATTTGCTTGTAATATTTAATTTTACCATCAACCATCCTATAAAATTCTCTTATTTTGTATAAAAAAGAATAAAAATCCATCTTGTAGCACTTAGGAGGGCGAAGGACGCTAGCAGCACCGTGTTTACCACAGTGTCATATTGCTACGCGGGCAAGCATATGCACGTCATAGTGAGATGCGAGCTATTAGCGTAATGCGGCACTGTCCGTCGCGCAGTTCCACTGTTGTTTATATGCAGTTTGCGCTAGTAGTAGAGTGTTCGTAGTGCTTATCGTGTTTACTCCGTCTGTTTAATATGTGGACATTTCAATTAAAGACATAACATTTGTTATAGTTTTGATTTTAGAACATTATTGGGCTTATGATATATTTTATTTTTAAGTAATTTTGAATTATACTAAACTGTATAATTTTATCGATAGTAAACAATATTTTTTCATGTTTACTTTTTTTTTTTACCACAATTTTGATATTTTATCCAAACACGTATACACCACCCCCACGATTTCAAGCCACGAGCCGCCACTGATTACAACCTTAATCGAATCCAGCAGCTGACTGACTGCTATGTTCCAACACCTCAGGATTCTTCAACAGACCACAGGGTTCCAATCCCTTATATTTCTAGCATCTCAGAACCGATTGGTAGAATTTTGAAGAAGTATCATCTCATTCCCACCTATTTTCCTATCAACAAAATCTCTCATTGGTTGCAATCTACAAAAGACAAAATGGCACCTCTATCATTAGCTGGCATTTACCAGATACCTTGTGAATATAATTTAACATACTTTGAGCAAACAGGCCGTTATATGGGGGGGAAAATGAACAATATTATATTATATGGAATCGAATATATGAAACCTCAAACGTCTGGTCTGACACAACATAGTATTGACACTGAATACAGTAAGTATCCAGTGGGATGAAGCTCGTCTTCTCCATAGAAGCAGGTTTAAATACACTGCTCAAAACAATTACAGGATATTTTAATTTCTGTCGGATAATTATAAATTTCTGCAAATACTTATAACTATTGGGTACTTTTTATATTAATAAATATTTCTTACTTATGGATAGGGTGTAATTGATGAGATATTGTTTAAATAATCGATATTTATTACAAATTTAACTAATTATGCATTTCCGCGTGAAATAATTTTAAGAAGAATAGCTTCTTCCTCATACCACTCTTGTACCAAATTTGCATGACATCACGATTGCAGCAGGGCGTATGATCTCCATTAACAGCGGTACATCTTGATTGCGTGGACCGGATAAGATGAACAAACAGTTCTTGTGGGATATTTCCACACTCTTCTTTAAGAGCAATTTCGAGCTCTTGAAGCGATCGCGGTGGCACCAATCGAGCAGAAACGCGCCTACCTAAAGCATCCCAGGCATGTTCGATTGGATTACAATCCGGTGAACAGAGAGGACAGTCTATTCGTTCAATACCTTCTTCCTCAAACCACTCTTGTACCAAATTTGCACGGCGTAAACGAGCTTTGTCATCCATAAAAATGAATTCTTGGCCAATTGCAGCAGCAAGACGAACTATAGGTTCCAAAATCTCATCGCGATACCTTTCGTCTGTTAAGGAACTGTTTCTGATAAAATAGAGATGCGTGTGGTCACCTATACTTATTCCAGCCCATACCATCAAACTTCCACCTTGATGTTGGGTCTTTCACGAACAAACTGGGGATTATTTCTCGTTCCACTTTCACGCCATATCAAGTAAGTCGGTTTTCTGGTTGCTTACTGAACCTGGACTCGTCACTAAAAAGTACACGAGCCCAATCGCGGTGTTCCGGTGTCCAAATTCTTCGGGCTCTTTTGTGATTTGCAGTAAGTGGAATGCAAGCCTTCGAGCATATATACACCTATGGCATGAAGACGATTTCGTACTGTCTGTGTCGATACTAGACTCCCTGTTGCTGCGGAAAGTTCGCTTAGAAGTTGTGTTGCGTTCAGTGTTCGATTTCTTCTGGACAGTAATGACAAATACTGATCGTCTCTTGGAGTTGTTGGTGATGGGAGACCTTGACCTTCTTCGGCAAACATTTCTCGTCTCCAGAAAGCGATTCTAAAGTCGCGAAATTACGCTTTGAGATACACGACACGCTTGAGCGACAACTTGCTGCGTTTGTCCAGCTTCTAATCGACCAATGGCTCTCCAAGCCATGGATTCCGGGATATCATGTTGCTCTGCCATTTTTAACAAATTAATGTGTGATAGGTGACACAAGTTTATAATTGAAGTGACAATTATGCATTATGGAAGTAAGCGCGACAAGCCAGGCTTTTATACCCTTCACATACTGAGACACGTTTCGACAAGTCTTAACATGATTTTGTATGCAGTTGCGTATTCTACACTGTTTTATATTAAGAATATTTTAAAATAAATGTGTTACATTTGTAAATTATTTTTATAATTTTATAATGTACAAGAAATTATTTTCATTTCAAATTTAATAAAGTTAATTACTGTAGTTATTCTGTAATTTATTGTTTGTAGTCATGCCACAGGTACCTTTAAAGATTAGTATTGAATAACGACAACGATATGTTATCAAGTAAATGGATCTATTAGCAAAGAAATGTTTACACAATGATATCTACAACCACAACTATTCATAGCATCTTGGCCGAATAAAGCATTAACGATGGTAGATTACGTGCTTGAAATGGGCAGCTCGTCTATCCAGATAAGATTTCCTGACCCATCAGGAGGTTCTTTGTCATCTTGGAGAACAGGGATTGGGACATCTGGGCATATCGTGTAATTTTATCCCTTAGTTCACCAAGGTTTGAAGGCGGGTCATCGTGGAATACTCATTCCTTCAACATACTCCAAACGAAGGCATCTAGCGATCTGGAGAACGTGAAGGGTATGGGAATTCTGTAAACCTTGAAATGAACCTCTCGGGGAAGTGTTCTGCTAATAGGCTCTAGAACCACGTGATGTGTGACAAGTTGATCCGCCTTGTTGGAATACGTATGCACGAAATTGAATGTTTTGCACGACACATCCTAAGCAAATCCTGTGAACTGAACCAACACATTCTCGATGTAGCGTTCGCTATTCACGTTCAAACAACCTCATCAATGAACTAAGGCCCAATTATACCATGGCCGGAAACAGCACATCATGCGGTTACCATCTGCTGTGAAGAGGTTTCTCTTGGACAAATTCAGGTCTCAAGAAACTGTAGGTTCGTCTGTTTACATGATAGCTTAGATGAAAATGCACTTCGTCCGAGAACCAGACATTATGGAGGAAGGACGGCTCTTCATAGATATTGACCAGTAAATGGCTTGGTTCATTTGCTCTAACTATGAACGAAAATATAATTTTCAATAAATGTCTTTTCCAATGTGAACACATTGCTACAGCTAAATGTAATGGCGTAGACTATACGTGCGCTTTTGTTAATACGCATGCAGTCGAACAGCCTATGTATATATATATACGAGACACTCGTAGTACGTGTACTTAAAAGGGGTATATCCACGTTCAGTACTATTATTTTATTTATTTTTTGCGCCATATCGTATTAAGCTGTGACCCGGGTGCACAATGCGTATAGTGATTTTGAAATCCTTTGTACCGCATGATATTTTTTCTCCCCCGACCCACTACCATTTGCTTATTCGTTTTCAGCGTCCATTAGCTGCGACGAGATTTCTTCCCTAATGGCAAAGCCCAAGAATTGTCTATTTTGGGGTTTCTTGCGAACCATTCATAAGTTTCTGAAAGACAGAGCATTTTGGCAGTTGCTTTTTCTTTCCTAATAGTTTTGTTTCCTGTATTTTCATCTTGAATCAAAGGGAGTGAGTAACGAAGATGAGATATCGTTTGCATTATGAAATTTCTAGTATGTTTGAAACTGAGAAGGATTTCTAATGTAGTTGCGAGAGAGAAAAAAAGTTTTGAAGAGATATTTTCAGTATTGTAGAACAAGGTAGTTTGATGTGCCAACTGTAACCTCTGAACTTAAAAGGTCGACTAACTGTAGCGATAAAATTGTTCTGTAGACACTACTGCCTATCACATCTTTTAACATAGAAATAACAATCATTACATCTTGCTACACTGAGGCGCGAAAGTTAAAGACGAATTACATTTTTATCTGTATCTGAAAATATTCAGGACTTTCGCCAGATGTTGATAAAAATGTATTGCCAATTATACTAATAAATTATATTATGCAAAATTTATTTTTAATAAATTTCATACAAATTAAATTGTAATACGTTTTCGGCAAAAGTTACAAGTTTCCGAAGGACGAAGACTTCAATTTCGAAATAGGGAATTTCGAGCAGCAATGCTTCTACCTAATGCAATCCAAACGTGCTCTATGGGGGTTGAGATCTGATGAGTGTGGTGACCATTCGATTCGATTAATATCCTCGGTCTCCAGAAGCATCTCCACTGCTCGTGTGAGACGTGGTGTGGCACTGTCATCCATAAAAATGAATTCTTCGCCTACAGCACCATGTAACAATCGAACATGACGTTGAAGAACTTCGTTGGTAAGCAGTACCATTACCACGCTAGATCAAGTGTCGTCTAGAATTGGAGGAAAGACTAAAAGATTCGACTAAAGAGTACATTAGCCCGTTGACGTCTTGTCCAATTTTTATGAATACAACACCACTCAAAACGTGCTCTACGATGAGCTGTGGATAATGGGACGCAGGCTACAGGCCTGCTTGTTGCAGACGTCTTGCCACACTTTATCGAGATATCCACGTGCCTGTGCTTGAATGGAGCCGACTTGCAAGCCGACCTGTCGTGGTGCGTCGGTTACGTTTTAAATCTGTCTTGTCGTTCCGTCATCGAGCTAGAACGACCTCTGAGCAAACATCTAGAACGCATTCCATTTGGTTTGAAACGCAGCCCAGAGCCTGAATACAACGCTATGCGAGATTCCACACTCTGTGGCAACACCAGTAATTCTGCGGTCTTCGAACTTCCCAATAATTCTTCCAATTTGAAATCATCTAAAAGATATCTGCGAGACATTACAAGACACTTGCTGAAAGAGTAAAGAAAACTCATCATCGACCTATTGAAGAATAAGAGGGGTCAAAGTGCTCCAGAAGAGAAGAGAAAGAAGGGCAAAGAAGTGATAGTGAGGTTGAGGTGGGGGGGGGGTTGAGGAGAAGAAGAAAAATAGGCCTCAGCTATAGTTCGCCCACCGATTAGAGGTCCCTCGACACTTCTGCGCATGTCAGAAAAAGGAGAATCCATTCCAATAATAGGGTAATCAATCTGTCTTCTGGGATGTGTTTGTTTATTATTACAGGTCGGAAAATTTAGCTTTTCTTTTACGAACACTAGTTTTTAAAGTGTAACTATTTTGCTTGTATAACAGTTGGAAAAATGTACGTAGAGTATTAACAAAATTAAAAAAGGTATAGCATAAAACAAAAATGTAACTAAGTTTATTTTAAAGAAAGTTTTCTATAAAATAAAAATAATTATACAGAAAAACAGAAATTTTTTCAAATGAACTTAGATATTCTAAACTTACAGTTGAGAGAACTGAGACACTTTAATGTCCTAAACCGATTAATTATTTATGACTTGTTGCGACTCTTTTAACAAACCCATGCAAAAAAAGGTTGGAAAAAAATACCATTATCAAATCCTTTTAATCTTCATAGTCATCTGAATCGGTGTCCGAATCGCCATCACTTTCACTTAAACTGATGACCAAAGGTTCACATAATTCTTCGATTATTCCGTCTCTGTCCCAATACATATTTTCCAATGAGGTGACATGAGAGCAATATTTTCCCCAGTTTTGAACTGTAATACTTTCAATCGCCTGTTCTGAAAGCTTAAAAAGTTTCGACGTGTCAATATCTCCAGTTACTTTTCACTTCTGCCCAAACATACTCAATAGCATTAATATCGCAATGATATGGTGGTAGCCTCAAAGCTAGAAATCCATGCTCTTTGAACATCGTGTCGAATTTAAATAGTTTAGTTGTGGGCGAGTTTCTTTTGACCAAATTAAGCAATTCAATTTTTCGCATATCTGGGGAATGAGAAATGTTATTTGCAGAGAGCCAATCCATAAGAACTTGCTTCTTATTAGACCAATTTGGAACTTTGTTTAATAGAATAGAGTGATATGAAGCGTTATCAATTATAACAACAGCATTTTTAGGAAGGTTTGGAATCAGTTTTTCTTCTGCCCACTTTTCGCAGATCGTAGAATTCATTTGCCTATGGTAACTGGCTTTGTATAGTAAGTTTGAATTCGGTAAAAAACCCATTTCTCCACCCGCACACAAAATTATTATGCGCTGCGAGGCATTTCCGGTTTGTAGCACTGCACATTCTTCTTTAGACTGCCAACATTTTCCATAAGTTAAATCACTATCAATCCAAGTTTCATCTAGATACACAATCGGTCTTTTCTCCTCCCTGAAACGTCTTATTGCTCAAATATTGCGTTCTAGATAAAACAATGTCACTTCGCTCCATGATAAGTTTCCTTTTATTCTGGGACTTTTTAAAACAAAATCCGATTTCATGAAGTATTTTCCTTAAAGATTCACTTTTCCAAGGAAAATTATTGTTTTCTTTAAGCACAGGAATCAATTTCGGAACAGTTGGCACTCTTTTCTCGACCGTAAAACTCGTAAATAGTTCTTATAACGTCTACATCAAAATCATTCGAAGCTACGGTTTCGATGGTTTTCTTTACTCTGGCGCTTTTTTTTTTTTTTTTTTTTTTTTTTTTTTTTAGGAGATTTAAATTTTGGCTTACCTTCACTTTTTGATTCCCTACGAATTCTTTTAACAGTCGACCCCTATACGCCCGTAATTGCACGTTTTATGACTTGAGAAAGGGGAACAAGGAGACGATTCTTTTTCGCAGAATGTCAGCACATTATTCAACATTCTTTCGCAAGAGCTACTGAAACGTTTAACAACAGAACTTGTTGACTGTACTGGATCCATCATACAAATTAATAATAAAAAAATAATGCAAAAATGCGACAACAAAAATCACAGCGACAGACAAGAAAGCACGTGATTTCGCATGTTGGCGACCAATTCGTACATCCTTCATTTCTTTCTCCCCTTCAGCATGAATCGACTATTCTTGGCAAAATGCCAAGGAGAGATCTAGTGGGATGTGGAGCATGCCACTCAGTCTCCTCCAGATGTTTTGGGAGACTGGACACTGATAGAATGCGTGCTCCACATTATCTACACTCGGGCAAAAGTAGTCGCAGAAGGGTTTCCTGGTGTTGTGGAACCGATAGATGTTGAAGTTAACTGGAAGGTTACGATATGCTATCCTCCATGCCAGATAATTTCTCGTCGGGCTGCCATGGTGTCTTACCAGATGACCAAAGAGGATGTTGTTGCAGGTCCCTAGCTCCAGAACGTTGGTACGAAGATGGTCAAGGATGATGTTGTACCATTTTATGCTGCTCCGGATGTTGGTGATGTCTATTGCCAAAGAACGGAGCTGATGTAAAGTCTGGCAAAGCTGGTTGTATTATTCTGGGACAATTTCTGCCTTGGATCCGTGGTGGGCTGGAATTCCAAAAAGAGGAAGCTTGAAACCCGAGTAATACCAAACAAGATAACTTCAAAGATGGTTAGATTGCAGTATCCTGTTCAGATGGAATGCGGTATTACTCAGGTATCGTATTTTCAGAACAGGGAGGCCAATGCCCCCCTCGCTTTCCTGGAAGTTGAAGGGTCTTGGTATCTACTTCCGGACGTAAGTTGCCCCCCAGAAGAACTTTAAGGGTTTCCTGTAGAGCCGGCTCTCTTGATGTTCCGAGATGTCTGTAATGTTGACGACATATTGGTACACTGGGCACACAATGATCTTTATTACTGTGTCCTAGGAGGAAAGTGACAGCGGTTCGATTTTGAGGCTATCGACGATCTTAGCGCCGAGATGATCTTCACCGGCTTCAGGCTGCGCCGTGAAAGGTATCCCTAAGATGGTAATGAGGTCTTCCTTAGGAACTAGATCCAGTGGGATGTTAATTGGGTCCCCAACTCCATATAGCTTTAACCGAGTTTTGTTGGGATTGGGTTTTAGTCCCAACACTTTGAACTTCTCCAAGATGTTGAAGAGGTTCCTAATGGAGTCGTTGTCCCTAAGGGTGCCCACCACGTCATCCGCATATGCTGTTATTTTGGATTCCTCAGTGGTGAGCGGGTGTGGGATTCCTCTAACGCACAGGAACTGCTGACTGCCTGTTGAAGAGACTCAAGGACCAGAGCAAAAAGAAGGGGACTAAGCGGGCATCCTTGTTTGATTCCTTTTTGGATGGCAATGGGGTCAGATAAATAGCCGTCGATATAGAGGCAAGTGGAGCTGTTGTAGCTTCCCTGGAAAATGGAAAGGAGGCTCCCTGATGGTAACTTCCAGGGGCCCGGACTTATTTCCACTTTTTCTAGATGATGGTACTTGAGCGTAATCACTTTATGGTCCGAGATGTCGTTGCTGATGTTGACGTGCCTTACCGTCTCTATTCTAGAAAGGAGCGATGACGATAGATAAAACCGGTCTAGTCGAGTGCAAACTCCTTGGCCAAACCATGTCTAGTCACGTGGGGATTATGATATCGCCAAACGTCGGTGAACTGAGCATTACTGAAGGTGGATTTCCAAGTGTCTGTAGCTGGAAGTTCCTGATGTTGGGTTCCCTCCTACTTTGTCTAAGACCGGGTTCGCCACGCAGTTGAAGCCACCCATCATGATGACGTGATGGGCACCATAGAGATAGTTGTTAAGTCTTACGAACGGTTTCAATGAGGTCCTTGCAGTGTTCAATTCGATACATTTTTTGGTCGTCGGTCAACTTGTGGGGAAGAAATCGCGAATTCAATTCACAAAGGCCCAAACTCTCGGTCAAAATGTTGTGCACAGTTGATTTTGGAATCCCCAATTCATCTTCAATCAATCTCATGGACGATTTCGGGTTTTCTTTGATGAAATCACGCACGCTTTGGATGTTAACTTCGCTCAGTCCAGTGTTTGGACGGCCCCGCTTTTCGTCGTCCTCAAGCCTCTCACGACCACTTTGAAATTGCTTAAACCACTCGTAAACTTGAGTACGGAATATTCATTCATCACCATATGCTTTTTGAAGCATTGGATGCGTTTCGGTTAAACGTTTACCAAGTTTAACAGAAAAGTCAATTGCAACTCTCTGAAACTCATTTTCCGACCGTCGTGAAAACACACCGTCACTCTTGGCACTATAACTGGGCTTCTAATGAAACAAATGTCATAAACAGTTGACACAACACTAATGAAGCTTACCACTTTCGATAACAAAAAGATACAACAGGTGGCGCTACTAGTTTTTTTTCTTTTTCGAAAAATTCGGTTTCTTTTTGGACAGGCGGTAGGTATTTAAAATTTTATCCTTCCATGAAAAGAGCTACAAACACAGTTCGCTTAGCTCAGCCTTTTATCCTGTTGAGTGCTACCACATGACTCCTTTGCGCGCGACTCGAAAATTTGAATATGTACCCGCTTTCTACTCGAAATCGTCAGTTATGCAATCGCCACCAGCTGATTCGTCTAAATTTGTGGTTGTAATCTTCAGAAATAGTGTTCGTTCTTGGACATTAGTCTATGATTCTTTTTTGTGTGCTGATGAAAAATAAAAAGAAATATTTCCATATAAGTTAAACGTTCGATTATATGAATATGCTAAGAGTAAATGAGCGAAATGCTTTGTTTACTCTCAGCAATTGAAATTGTTAAAATGCTATAGATCTTCAGTGTCAGCCAATATATTACTGCAGTTTTACTATGCTATATTCTAGAGAATTAATAGACAACCTATTCACGAATAAATAAGTGAATACGCTTTTTGAGAGTGAAATGGTAAACCATGCGGTAGCGTGTCGTTGATGCTTTGTACTTTCCTGGATAATGGGCTTGTGACTCGTCGAAATCGTATCCGATTGTAAGACGTGTTACATCAGGAGACGTTAGACGTGTGTCTGATTTAAAGTAGTGATTTCCTATAAAGACTGAGAATTAACGTGGAGTCGGCAAGCCATGGCAGTACGAACTCTGGTAGGAGTCGAATTTTAAGAGGACTTGATTGTTGAACTGCGGTAAACAAATTTGAAAAGGCAAAAGGTGAGAATGTGTGCAAGTTGAGACGTGTATAACATAAACTGCGTGTCATGATTATCTTTAGCGAAATAAGAATATTATCAGATTTAAATAACATCCTGTGATTAGAGGGCATTAATTGATTGTTTCTGATTCGGCTTTGTATCGACTGGAAATACAAAGTCTTGCAATGCATAACAAGTCTGGTTCCTTACTCGCGCGAGACAGCTTTCTGATTTTCGTAACACACCTTCCACTGCTATTTCACGTTTGAGTTATCGTATTACGGTCCCTACACGTCTCGTCTATCTTTCGAATGTATTCACTTCTTATCTGACTTGGTCACAGAACGTACGATTTGTAAGTGCTGTTATATTTTAATCCATTGTAATCGATACTTGGGAGAATAGAATTCCTCCCTCTTCAACAGACGTTCATTTCCCACGTGTGTTGGCTGATGGATATTTATCAGCTGTGTGTGTGTGTGTGTGTGTGTGTTAATTAGTTCGTGAAAAACAGTTTCAGCATAATGATGATCTTAAAATCCCCCACCCCACACAATTATCGGTCAGTGCCTTAAGTTCTAGGGGTAGTAGTTTTGTCTTTCTTCAAACGATCGGAAATGAACTAAATCGGCCTTCTTAGCTAACTGGCAACCCTCTGATTCAGCACAAGAACTACTGTATGCCGCGTTTTGATATTTGTATGGGTAATAGTAGTATAAACAGGAACTACGACTACTTCAACGGTGTGTATAGTTAAGTAGTTTGTTTCTATCATGTCTGGTGTTGCTAATAATCCCATTAATTCTTTCGTGCACAAATACGGACTTCTTGGGACAGAAAATACCCGCTACTGGAAGAACCAATTACAGAATACGTCTTATTCTTGTTTTCGGCCCACTAACAAGAGTAACGTACTGGAAGACGACTTATTTCCGTAATGCTGTAGTCCCTATTTGATTAAAAATTGTATCCATTTCATATTGCATTTGGCAGAAACAGAACAGGTCAATTTCTCGTTATTGATTTTTATCTTTGGGATACTGTGAACATAAAATGTTTTGTTTTAAATCAAATTAGCGATATTTAACATGCGATGCCCACGTGTAAATTGACGTATCAGATTAAAATAAGGGGTAACAATAAAAGTTGAATATTGTGTTTGAAAACACTCTTCTTTCTTTGTTTGGAGCACGAGAAAACCGTTAGTCGATTTATGATATTGTAAAAAAGAAATACAGAGTTTTTTTTTGTATATCTAGATGTACTAATATCCAGGGTTTGTACTTCGGAAGTTTCATTTTTTAATTTCAAAAATAAAGGAAGAGTAGAGGAGTTGTTCTTGTACCTACAAAAATTTAGTAACTTTCCCCTGTTCATTGCGGTTGTTTTTTGAGGGGGGTGGGGGTAGTTTGCCAGTTTTTGCAAGGTAAATTCCTCTTTTCCGGGAGTTAAAACCGTATTAGCTCCTTATGAGGAGTGATCTTCATATGAAAAGCCTTCATAAAAGTTATTTGTGTCTTACGGGATCCGAACCCAAGTATTTCCGTTAGTCTGAAGTGCGGGACTTCCTTGATTGGAATGTTCTCACTTCAGGTACTCGAGTTTGATTCCTGCAAAACATAAACCAACAAGATATGTTTGATTAACATCTTAAGACTCGACAAACGATCTGTCCTCTGTCTTTTTGTTCTGTTGCTTCTACTGCATAAGATGGTTTTCAATTTTAGATTTATGCTGGAATACGCTGTTCCTCTAACTCCCCCCCCCCCCGCACACTCACTTGATGTTATGGTATATATTGCGTATTTTTTTTCCCTCTAATGAGAGGGAAAATAATTCATTTACGTACGACAGTACGCAGAATCTCCAGACAGTAACTTTTTACTGCTGTATCTTAGAAGTGAGGAGACAAACGCAATATTAGCCATCGAAGACTAGCAAAAAAAAAAAAAAAAATCGGATATGACTAGGACGATAGCCTGCTCTCTGATACTAGCTACGTAAACGAAATCATGTGACATGTGAATGTACGATTCAAACGTGACCGGCAGTATATCGCTCTAGCGACCGGTACGCCGCCCAGCGGAACATTCGGAACAATTATACGCCACCACCGAAAGAAAAATTGTTATGCGGATATTCTTTTTAGCGGGCTTATTTGGGTGGTTATTTGTTTTTCATGCTTTTCTTAAGTGGATTCGAGTTTAAGTGACTTAATTGTAAGATTTTTGTTTGTTAGAGTTTTGTAAGGAAAGGGAGGGTAGGTGGGAGGTGTGTCTTTTGGACGCGGCAAGCAGGTTTTTTTTTTTTTTTTAGGTGGAGCACAGTGGATGAGTGTTTCTAAGTTGGCGGGTTGTTTGAGCTGTGGAATGTGGATGAGTGTTTTTGAGCTGGAGAAGATGGGTGGGGGAAACGGCGTGATGGGGCGTCGGTTGCCCAGTGACGTCACTTCCTGTAATGTGTCCAAAGGATGGGTGGATGTTTTTGAGGTGGGGGAGGGGCAGATGGGTGGTTTTAGGTGAAGCACAGCGGGTGGGTGTAGGTTAGTTTCCGAGGACGTCAGGCTTGGTACTTGTTGGCCGCGTTTCTAGTATTGTTTTTTTGATTTTTTTGGGGTGTTTTTGTTTGTTTATGAAGTGGTGATTTCTTCCTTTTAGTGAATTTAACTGGTCGGCTATCTCTCGAGGGCCGTTGCACGGCCTACAGATTTCTCTCATACTGATAAGCACGTGTAACATAATAAATTATTTGCAGACTTCTTGCCATCACGTATTTGAACTAATTACACAATAGCAGGCCACAAAACAATAGTGTTTGAAATGCAGGTATTCACAAAAAAATTGAAGATGCAGCAGTAATAAACAGTATGAAAAGATTTTATTATTTCGGCTGAAAACCTCAGTATAATTTCCGCGTGTAGGTCGGCCTACAACCAACTTTTAACTTTGTTTTTCTTTGTGCGTTGCAGTGTTTGAAGAATGGCCACATAGTCTCTTATAACGAAGTCGTATTTTGATGTGTACACTTTATTCTGTACGGATTCCTTAACTGAAATTTCTTCGTACGATTAAAAAATCACTGCGAATTGTACACGGTGGCGCCAGGGAATTGTTCCTTTTATACCCAATCATCTATTCTAAAAATCATCCGAAATTCTTGGGCTCCTTCTGCCTTACCTGATCTCGGCATTGTCGGTTGGTTTAAATTTATTATAACACTATTGCGTTTAGCATGGGAGATTCCAATATTTTATGAATCTGTTTTTTCACGTAAGATTTCAGTTTTGATATCCGATCTGAATTTCCCACATTTTGAACTTTCATTTTGCCAAATAAGAAGAGCAGAAACCGCAAAGGACCACACGACAGTTTTTATTCCGGATGTAACTTACAACTCACGTGCTGGAAACTATTACGTCATCCCATCGGCCACGCACATGCGTATTCAGAACATTGGAGATGATCCCCGTAGTACTTTGGTAAACAAGCACATCTCCAAACCTTTCTTTTATTCCTATTAAAGCCGATCTTCAGAATAGAACAACATTCCCATTAAAATAGAAATAGTCTTTCATAACATTTGTAGCCAATTCAGTTCTGTCCTCGACGGTTATATTTGGATTCTTTTCAATTTCTTTCTCAGGATCAGTTTACACCAGAAATGTCTGTTTTAGTCGTCAACAGAAACTTGCGCAACTCACAGAGCCCATATACAAAGTCTTAACATTTTTCTCGACATTTTATGATTGAATTTTTAGCATAAAAGCTGCGCAGTGGGAATCCACTTTCCCTGGAGAGTTTTCACGTCCTGTGTAGTTTATTGGCGATGCGAAATGTGATCCTAAATTCGTTATTTTTTACTTTTGTTTTTCCTAAGAAATAAAGTTAGGGAAAAAGTAAAACAGAACATTGCTCGTTCAAGAAATCTGAAAAATTTAAAAAAACTGTTTCATGTATGATTATTACCCGACATTTTATTGTCCAGTGATCATCGCATTTGCTACTACCATAGGGTTTTAATATTTTATTTAAATCAGATGTTTTATAGAGAAATGAGCGAACATAGAGCTCTTCTATTTCACTTTTAGATCGCAAAACAAAAGTACTAGCTTGACTTAAGGGGACTGGCAACTAAAGCCAAGTTGCTCACCGTTTTTTAATACGAGAAAATGGATTTAATTTGAATACATAGGCAAGTTTTATTTCCATTGTTCGCAAGGATCGTCAATGCTGTAGTTGGAAAGACCTCGGCGGTTCGAAGTTCATTTAAACAGCAAAAAACATAAGACTTTTTCTAACTAAAGGTGAGTTTTTTCTTCACCGGAATGGTTTGGTTTTTTTCCACCATGAAAGATGAAAACTGGTCAGAGAATTGACAAGGTTACTATGCGTAACACACTGGATTCAAAGGCTTAGTTGGCTCAGTCGTGATTCGAGTCTTCTTAGTTCAGTGAAGGATGTGATGAATCTTCATTCTGGCTTTTCAATGAAGGTGAAGCAGTCAGTTTTCAAACACTAGGGATTTTTCAGGCAAATCGGCTAGAAAACACGCAATTATAGACTGCCATGACAGTTTTTTTTGAGGTTTTTGATGTCAAAAACCTCAAACAAAATTGAGATTTTTGATGCCGTTTATGAAATGAGAAATATTTAAGACCATTTTCGAGCATGTCTAAGTCAGACGGAGATAGAAGCTATTATTAGTAACAAGTAAGAATTTTCATTTAAAAAATATCAAAAGAATGAAGCACATCACGAATCTTCATATCTAATTCTTCATCAAGAACTTTTTTGTCATTGCTTTTTGTCTGAGCTATCGAATGATGGGTCAGATTTGGTTTTCACAATGGAGTTTAAAAACAATAAGGCAATCGCACATTTATTGCTCGTAAAAACGTATCATTCATGTGGTGGTGAAGATTATGGATAAGTGATGAGAGCTTTTGAATTGTCTGTTTCCCCAGAGGACCACGAGATGGCGTTATGTCACACTTTTTCTTGGAGGTTCCGAATCTACTGCTGTACTGATTCTGCCTTCCGGTGATTACCTTTTTATCAGACTACTGAAAAAAAATCTAACGGGCAAAGAATGTAATGAATATTTGCTGTCTTTTCCTATTAAGATGCTTGATTCCATTTCGTCTACCATGAGAAAGATACTGTGGTAGCAGAGTGGAATATATGCATAAAACATCCTTGACTATTATGTAGGAAACGTGTGTTCCGTAGTCGACTTTGGTCTTGCTGTCCGAACAAAGTGGTTAACATAAGAATGCTTGCAGATAATGGACTGCTGTAGAAAGTGTCACTGGCATAACATAGCTAGTGTTGTTTCCATGGTTTCCATTTTACTTTTTACAAATGTTGCCAGCTTAGATAATCAAAAGCAAAGTTGAACTATTTTGTTTCCAACAATTCGCCATTTCAACATGAATTCATTTTCAAGAAATAACTTCAATGAACTAGAGAAAGCTCACGGATTAATTTCTGAGTACATTCATCATTGTCAAATGTTCGTCAGGGTTAAATTTCCAAGCATTAATCCAACTAGTTGGCATACCTTCAGTGATACACTGCGATAATCTAGTGAGGTTGCAATTAATCGACGCAACACCTTCGAGGTCACAACTGTCACCCCAATAGGTTGATTCCATCGGATCAATTAATTCGTGTCGGTTGAGCAGCTGCGTGTAAATTACATATCAGTGTGCACAGTGCTAAATTTATTAGAACACGTGTTGAATTCCAACAGCGATCCACGCATTGTGTAATTCATATCACCATGTTGAGGCCACTTAACTCTTAGCCCGCATTTGGAACTTTCTGAAAGTACTGAAATGCGGCTTAAGTGCACAGTTCGGATTTTAATTCCAGCAGGGTGGTGCTTGTTTGTAATTTATATTCACAGTTCGTTTGCGGACCATCCATGTTTTTCTTTTTTCACCTTTCAATTTTATTCGTATAACTCCAAATAATACTATTTAATCTCATGTGACAAAATTTTGCTGATCTGGCGAACGAAAGAAGAAAAAAAAAAACTCTGCTTCAATAGCAGCTGCACGCGACAACAGTATTATAGGAACAGAAACGAAAGCAACCATTAGGACAATTCAATATTTTAAGGAAATCGAAGTGTCTCCAATGCCTCTGATCCTCATGTGACCTGCTCACGTGCGTACCAAGTGCCAACAAAACGCTTGGCATTCAACTAACGGAAGTGTTGACATCGGTCAATAAACAGGAAGCGAGATACTAGATGGTTACAGAGAACACAACTTGGTGGATGTTGCATTGCAAGGCTGGAATACTCTCGCATCTCAGCGAGATTAGATCGAATCTTTTTAACTCTTAAGAACAAAATATTGTTTGTTATTTGCAATAAAAACTTATTTTCCATTTAAAAAAAAAACATTTTTTTCCACAAATCATCAGAAATAATTTGTTTTTGCAACTGGAATCATTCCAACCGGATTTACATTTCTATTTCGTTATTTATCAAATCGCAAACGAAAATGGGACAATTCATTCTTAATTGAGCAGGTTTATGAACATTTTAATCATGGTATGGAAAATATTCCACTGTATTTCTTTTAATTAGCTAGGATGGATTAAATAACTTCTTTATAGGCTCGCATTCCATTCAAGTTATTTGTCAAAATAAGCCTTTCACCAAACTTTTCTCTCAGATATAGGTGTCGCTAGTTGTTAGCATGGAGAGGGTCATTTAAAGACGTTCGCCTTCTTCGTTCATTGTTCAAGGAAATCTCTTTCCCTCCATTAACGGACAAAAGCCTCTGCCATTAAGCCAAGCCAGCTCCTCATGCATAGAATATAGTCCCCCGTACCACACATAATGCTCCTTACTTTCGGGTTGCATCCCTTTTGCTAACCCATTTGCGTTGGCGCACATAGACACACACATGCGGAGAATAGCTGCTTTCGATGCTTATCTTGGTGAGTTATCGTTAACTGTACGAACCTGTATGTAAGACAGTTATCAGGGGAGGGGAAGTTGGCGCCGAGCGGTGGGTGATTAACCAAAAGATGAAGCGAGCTGGTTGGAAAATGGTGTTAATGCGCAGGCTTATCAGTGGGAATTAATTTGGCTGTAAATTTCGTAGTGCATCTGGCCGGAAGCTCTGATTACTTTAACACGAAATTGTTTGTAGAGCAGGTTAAAATGCCGGCGAACAGAATAAACACAAGGGAGGTGTGGGGGCGTCTGTAAGCAGAACCCTCCTTCGTGCTATGAAGATGGTTGTAATGAATAAAAGTGACCTTAACACTTTCAGGTTACCTAAACTATCCTGTCTTGAAGTTCTATAAAGAGGATAGTTTAGATAACTTTAAAGGAACGGTGGCTGCTTCTGCAAATCGGCCATGACGATGGATCCAATGCATCTTCATGAGCTTTGATGACTTGGAAGTCTTTATACTTTATCCCAGTCCCCAATTCTGCGAGCTCACGATCCACGTATTCCATAAGTATTCACATGCCTGCTCATGATCCAGACGGAACTCTAGCGGATAAGTTAGTGTTGTATGAGTAATTGATTACCACTTTTTGAGAAAAAATACTGCCTTTCTTGTCATCTCCGATATAATAATAAGACTTAAAAGAGAAAACTGCAAAGTTAATTTCTTTAAATGGTATTAAGAATTTTAGAGGGGTAATTTAATGTTGAGATACTGAAAACTGTCAAATAGTGAGCGGGGAGAACCAAAAACTTGGAAGTTGCAAGTACTTTTTGAGGCTCCGTAGCTCCGTCAGTATAGACGAAGTGCTTTGGGAAAGACCTGGGTTCGATTCCTGTCAGTGACGTGAGGAACCTTTATCTGGTCTCTTTCGACGAAAGGTAAATTAGTCAGTCTCATACGGAGGTAGGGGGGGGGCTTTTCGTACCCCAGACCACGCAAACCGGCCCCGTGAACACGTGGATTAGTCATGAATACGTCCCAGCCATATGGCGGTCCAGAGCCCGGATAAAATGGGGGGGGGGGGGAAGTAACGGTGAAAAAGTCGCCTACGGGTGGAAACGACTGAAAGGGAAAACCGGGAGCAAGAACTTTATCACAGGCGTATGGTATTATTTCCCATTTTCTCACGGCCTTATAAAGATTGAAGATAATACAACCATAATATATATTAGTCAGCTGCTGTTTGCTTAAATGGCTTGCCAAATTTTATTATATTATCTTTGTCGATTATATACATCTTTCAGACTTAACTGGTTTGCGAGAAAATGACGCGGCCTTCACCTTAGACCTCCTAACTCAGCCTCTGTTCATAACTCTTGGGTATTTATTAACGGAGTGTAATAAGTGTAAGCAAAATCAGTTACCTCCTCCTTCAGTCACTTAGAATACTATATAATCAGGTGAAACACGAAGTCTAGCAAATACGAAGACATCAGGGATGACTGGTAGCGCAACACACACACACACACACGCACACTCCGCATTCGACTGTAAATCTCGAAGAATTCCAGTGCGGTACGGATTAGTCTCGAGGAGTGTGCGCCACCTCGTTGGGATGCCGCGCTGTCGTAACATGCTAATTGCAGTGCGATGAAAATGCAGGACATTGTCAGTCTGCGGAAGGGATTATGGTGATTTGCACCCTGGTAACGCTCTGTCGTGTTCCCCCTAATTTATAAAACTGCGAGCCCTGCTCGGTGGATTTCGTGGATTCTGGAAAGCATTTTTGTCGAGCGACTTTGTTTAGTGGACGGTCACTGATGAGGGGAAAGTAATTGCACGTGACAGAGCTAACAAGTGCCGATAGGTACGGTACAGGTGGCTGCTTACTGTGACGGAAGGGGACATAATCGGATTACTGGTCGTCGAAAGCGGCTTCCAAAGGGGCGGCAAGGGAGTCGCCGAGAAGAAACAAAGGATTATAGAAGTAGGAGACAAAGGCTGAGAAATCTTAAAGTAAAGAAAGTGATAGTTTGTCGAGAATCAGTGTGAAGAAAAGAAAAAAAAACTTTGTACAAAAACTAATGTTTATTAAAAGGACATTTTCGAATATTTATGGAGTGCGTGGTGTCTCCTAGGTAGTGGAGATGGTGCAAAATAATGTACTTAGCAAAGAAAATAGCAGATGAGAACTTGTTAGTTACTAATAAGATAAAAGCCACGATTCTATTTTTCATCTGATCACATGACCAAGGGGACTATTCATGCGTTGTGTGTTTTCATGAGAAATTGTTAATATTTTCACATTACCACCTCGCGGCAGAGATTAAATTGCTAATCCGTGACTGTTGAGGATTTCAAATCTCTCCTGGCACTTTCTGTTTATCACTACAATGCACTTTGCAACAAGTGATTTTAAAGAATGTTTTAATTAATATTTTTGACTTAATCGTTAATATTTTAATTCCCGGATTTCAAGAGAGGATTCTTAAAATTGTTAAATTCTTCACCAGAAGTTTGAAATCGAAATATCAGCATCATTTTGGCGACTTCAGCAGATAACGTGAAGTGAAAAATAAAATGAAAAATCCGATTTTGATTCTGCAATTTTTTTTTCTCTCTCCCACTCTGCTATAAAGGAGATTGTCTCCTGTAAAACAAGTGCTAAGAAAAATTAGATAATCGCAAAAAAAAAATAATTGGTGAGAAATAAACTAGAGCTTGACTATTCCCATGTAATCAATAAATAGACTGAATAGTAGGTAATCAGTCAAACTGACGAGTAGCAGTTTCTATAACGATTATCACATGTTAATGTGATATTACACATATCATCCGCACCAGCAGTCCCTCACCACTCTGAGAGAAAAATGTAGCTCTCACCCCTTTCTTGTCTTCTCAACTTCCAGGGACTCTCATCCTCTCTCTGCCCTCCATAAATTGAAAAATTCCATCAATTGAAAGCCTCTATGATCCTTTCTAAAGTTTTCAAATCTCAATCATACTCCTCTTTCTCTTGTTGGCTAACGTGCAGCTCAAAAATTCTCATATAATCCCGATATCATCTATAACACTCTCCTCTGCCCTCTCACCACAGAGACCAGACCTGCACACAACAGTGAAGTCGTATCAAGGCGTTGTAAAGAGGCAAAATGACATCCTTACATATCAAGGTTCTTTTCAGCATTGCATTTATCCTTTGAGTTGTATTTTGTTTCCATGTAATGTTTCTTAAATTATATTATTATTTCACACAGAATTATTGTTAAATAAAGACGGGGTTAAAGAAACTATATTATTTTTTTTTTAAATTCGTTATACGTGTGTACAAAATTGAATCAATCTTATTCGACTTGAGGTTTCAATTGTCATTGAATCTTTGACATGCTTTCAATATTAAACCATTATTACTATTATTAAGGAATGTTAACACACACAAAAAAATTAAGCAATTTATAGATAAAGGTGTGGAGTGAATGATGTGCTTCTGCTACGGTGTGAGTGATTCGGGATGCAGCTGGAAGACGTTAATACTATAGGGAGATACTGTCACTGGAGAAGTTTTGTCGTGCCTGACTTGAACTCTTCATTTCTCATCGCAGGAGGGAGGGGGTGGTGGTGAAAAAAAGATTGCACAAGGATGCATGCCTTTCGTAATACATGGTTTCCCTCGTGAACAGTCAGCTGTTTGGAACGTTTCACACTCGAGACTTTGACTTCGGAACTTTGAAATAATATTATGGATAGCAGGGAGACAGGAAAAAGAAGGTTTATATTATGGTAGGTCATTTTGATTTTCTTCAATGAAAATAGACTTTAGGTTTGCTTCACAGAATACATAAATATCAATTTGTGTCAATTTCTTTGTCATTTTTGGCCGGTTGTATTTTGCTGATTCGAACTCGAGAACAAGTAACACAAAACAAGTATCAAAGCAAAATAACTAAATAAAAATCTTACTGGAAGACACGGTATATTGTCCGTGTTAATCCGATGTTTAAATTCCGTATATTTTTAAAAACGTTAATACTGTAAAAATGAAACGTTTCATATCCGCCAGCATCATAGACCAGCAGTTTTCTAAGATTATAGAAATATTTCGATCGTATGGTCTGCCTTTACTTTACAACAATTCCCAGCTTTGAGTTCGAAGCTAGCTGCAACAACTACGCATTGAACTTATGTTACTACCATGTAAAACTTACAAAAATAATTCATCGGGTCGATTGGCTGACTCATTACTGAAATTCTAGTAATCCGTCGTTACCGATATCACACATCTTTGGTTATAAAGACCTGGGTTCGAATCCCTTATTCTAGTAACAATTAAGTGTTTAAAGACATCATAAATTCTAGTAAACTTTCAGTGCACTAAATTGGTTTGTTCATCGAAAAGAGTCGAGTGTCATTCAGAGAATATAATTATAGCGAGAGATAGTAAGATCCGATAAATATGCTCCACCGGTCGGTTGCCTTGTTAGGAAGGTCGCGCAGATGAAGTTGGGATTTGCAGTATGAGAGAAAGATCACTTGCAAGAGACAATGTTGCTTGGAAATCTGAAAAAAAAAAAGTGCCTTTCTTCCCGTGTAATTTTTGTCATGAATACACGTTTTAAATCTTAAATGTAATTGCATTATAATTATCAATTCCCCATTCAGTTTTATCATCCGTGTTTCTCTTATTTTTTTTTTTTCTCTGAGAGGTTTACAATTCCCCCATGTAATTAATCTCTTATTTCGCACCTTAATTACAGCTGGAATGTTTTTCAACATTTATAATTTCATTTCCCAATTCTTATCTCACTACAAGTTGAGTGTCTGAATTACACTAATAAGAGAAGCTCTTCTTTACTTTGATCTTCTAATCATCTCTCTGATGTTCCCAAGATTCGCAAAAAAGTTGTTGAAACCGATTTTTCTTTCTTAATATCCACTTAAATGTTTTTGGAGTTGAAGGGAACTGTGGTTTTCTTAAGACGCTTAATTCCACCAGCTATATTCAAGTAGGAAAGAATAAACTTTGCTGGCCATTGATCTGTATTTCAGAGCTTTAGAAGGATCGATTTTGTTTTTGGATTTTAATGAGTTTTAAAATGCACTTAGATTCTCGTTGTAATAGCAAGATGTAATATTATCTCTCGGCGATTTTTTCCCGTGAATTTCAAATCAGGGAAAATTTTGAATTATTCAAGATCTTCTTAGCATAAATTTGGATGATTAAAATTTACGGAAAGGGATGGTCCGGATAATACTACAAATTTTAATCCCGGTGAGAGATAGCGACTTCATCGGATAAATTGTAACCAGTCGTATAAATTGTCTATCGTCAGATGGGAGACTAACGTCCTGCTTATTGGAGGCACGAAGTGGCTTGACAAAGTTCAATGTTTGGTCTGTAGAGCTTGGTTTTCAAACCAAATAAAATTGAATAAAAATACAAAACAGAAACAGAAATTATAGGTTTACAACCTTTGGTGGGTGGGAGTCGCATAAATTGAATTCGTATTTAGATAAAGTCTGTGTCTTGTTACCCTCCTTAATGTGGAGGGTTGTATATGGAGTTGGATGAGCTTTATTTCATTCACATCCGAGTTTTTTTTTTTTTTTTTTTTTTTTTTTTTTGAGAATGTTTGACCCTCTTCTCTAATAACCAAAACTTATTTCTGTTCGTGATCCTTAAAAGTTTGTTTTTGAGGTTATAGACAAGAAAGTCAGTTATAAGTCTCTTTCTGGAAAATCTACGATAACAAACTTGGAAGGTTTTATATTGATATGGAAAAAAATGAGGACGACGAAGTTTCTGTAAAAAGTAAACGATGGAAAGAGTTTTGCTTTTATTAAGAGAAAAGCTGATAAACAACTTCTTAGATCGGTGTACATTCGATATCAATCTTCTGTTCATTGAAGTGGAATTCTACAGGGTTCATCCAACGATTTATTTCATGAACTTATGAGGAAAGGTTCTGCAAGTCTGATCATGTGTTTCACCTGCGCTAGATAATCAGCAAGCTGTTCTTAGAGTTAGAATAGTTTCCCTCTGGTGCTCTTCTATTAAAAATAACTTCACTTTCTAAACACGATATAAGACTTAAAAGAATTCAGTGTTTGAGATTGATAGCATTCAAGTCATCAGAATTTGGCACAAGCATGCTTTGGTATTACACTACTTAACACGGAAGATTTTAAAAATTTTGTTGGTGGTTTTTAATTACAAGTTGGACTGGATCGGTTGGAATTACTTCCTGAAGTAACAACACATGCAGTTAACCGACATGACGTCATCTCGTAGGCCCGTTGATCCAAACAAAAAACATCTGGGCGGATTGCCTTCCCCCCCCCCCCTTCCTGAGACTGAGTAACTCATCTTAAAAGTCAACTGCAGGTTATTCGCATTTTGGACTGGATTCAACCCGAGGTCTTGTCAGCCCAAAAGTTAATTGAATGCATTAGAGAGGCGAACGTTCTGTTGACGTTGTTTGTGATCAGCTCGTGGATTTGGCGGTACACAGATTCCTAATTAGTGACTGTTGAGATTTCCATAAATAGGATAGGATCGAATAAACCCTCCATTTCCATCGAGGGTTTATTCGATCTCGGAGAGGAGAGCGGAATTAGTCTGGAATTAACGACACACAACTGTTCTTATTCCCCTCTAAATACTATTCTGGTTGTCATAACCAGGCTCAATAACTGTGGGTGTGCCATACAGTAATTTCCACGTTTCCTTTTTTTTTTTGTTTAGCGAAGTAGTAGCTACTACTTGTTGTGCCATTCGCACAGTTCTGTTTTCCTAAAGTACGACAAGCATTCTGTAAGTGACGTAGAATGTGTAAATCATTAAGTAAAAAATACTAAATGCCAAGTTAAACTATTGTGATAATGGTACAGTGTGAATTGGAGTTATTAGAATTGTGAAAAGAATTCAAGGACAAAATATCAAATGTCACCTACTTTGAACGCTTCAGATTAAATAGAAGGACCCCCCCCCTCTACTGCGTTCTGTGATAGAAAATCAATATCCATGTTAAATGTTTGGGAATCTGAGCGATAAAACAAAACTGTTTGCTGCTGCTACTAGAACAATCTACTGATTTTCTTTTCCCTCGGACATTTCCTGTGTTTAAAACCCGTTTCTCGAGTCTACGTTTTTAAACAACGGTATATGCACATTCATTTCTGTAATGATAATTACGTATTTAAATGACAAACAATGCTGCTCATCGCTAATCGTTTTTCCAGACAAACAGATTTGCTTATCATTATTTGATTCTTAAATAAAATTAAGATTTGTTCGTTTGTAATCATTCTTTATTGTTTACTTGGCATATAATGGTGTTTTACTTCAACATAGTATTAGTCAAAGGCTATCATTAGCAGCGAATATGGTTTTTGTGTGTGTGAGGTTCTTTGTAAACAAGCCTTCGGTGATTCATTTTATATGTTTGAGCAAATTATGCAGAATTCTTCTTGAGATGCCATCACCGCTTTCTCTGTAGAACATATTTGTGCACTAGATCTTCACTTGCTCATTAAGGTATATTCCGCAGGCGCTTTTTAACAAACAAACAAACAAAAAGAATCATTTAGTTTGGATAGAAAGTACGCAGATAGTTCTTGAAATATTCAAATACTAAAGCAAATGAAGACTATTGATTGACTTCCGGAAAAAAGCCCGAGTAATTTTTTTTTTAATCGAAATTTACATAATTATTGGTCGACGGATATTCTCAGAGATTAGTGGTAGTCGAATGAACTGAAGACATTTATATTTCCTATATTACTGTCATTTGTTCTATTGTATACTACAGATTATACTATCACTGCATACTAAGAGGAATTTTGTGGGCGAAGAACTCTTAATAGTGCTCGAGATGCGAGGTGCTAGCCAAAGGTTTCCCAGATTGATCTTATGTTTGTGAATATGACTTTACACTGCTAGAACTCATAGATGAACTCATTGTGAGTTCTTCTGTGGAGTGTCACCATTACGATGGCGTGTTTTTCTTGGCTTGGCAGTTTTCTGTTTTTTGGAATAAGTGATACGGAAGAGCAGAGTTTGCCTCAAGTTTGTGTTAAAATGAACTGCTTTGAAGATGTTTTTGAAACATTGCGAACATCCTGTGGAAACAATGGGGAAATGGGAAGGACACTCAATTTCAAGGAGTTTTCTGGATTCAAACGAGGACTAACATCAACCGAACAGTGCGAAGCATCAAGAATCCTTTCTTCGGACTGAACGGTTCGACCATCAGCATCACTTAGTTTCTAAACCGAAGAAAAGTAACCAGAAAAGAAACCCACGTTTTTCGAAAGTAAGCAGAAAAGAAACGCACGAGCGCACACGCACACTGAACTGGTTGCTTCATCACCTACATTACGATGCGTGGTCTTTGCAACGGTTTATGGCCAAGAACAGAATTTTGGAGCCTCGATATTTCCCCGCTGGCTCCCTGTTTAATTTCTTATTTGTTCCCCAAGATGAAATCACAGTCCAAAGAACGGAGATTCAGCGATCCAGACAGAAATGCAGGCAGTGCTCAATGTAATCTCGAAAGTAAGTTACGGGCGATTTTCCAAAAGTGACAAACTCCGAATCGGTTTATAAATTCTGCTTCCTATAAATCGTTATGAGTCCATTTAGTTCCTGCAGTACTTTTCTAGGAACTACTGTGTACTATATAGTAGAAAAGACATGCTTGTCAAGCGTACTTTTTGGCCAGTCTAATAAAGTACCTCGTTCAGTTTTTGCTTACCATTAAGTGTAATAGGAATTCGCTTTGGACTGATTAATGGTGGAATTTTAATTATATTTCACATAGATTTGTTTAACTGTTGGAAAATATTTTAGAATCATTTGTTTATCCAAATATACCTAGATTCACGTTAAAAACGTTGCTCTTTCCTTTGTTCTTCTGATGCTTGAATTTCGTTTTTGACATACTAGGATTGCAAACACATTTATTCTTATACTGTAATTGTATGATAGCACGGCCGAATGTGAGTAAATAATGTTACTCATTTTCGAGGTAGCCTTCCAAGCCTTTGTTTTTTGCTTCAATTGTTGATGCTTACTTTGGTTAAAACGAGTGCGCATCTTCTGTAATAACGAAATTCAGTCAAAACCAAACTTTATTGTAGTTTAAGCAAATGCTTAAATATTTGATTAAGAAAATGTGCTTTCATTAATCAAAATATATTAATTATAGGTGCTCTAGAGTATCAAAATTTATGACATTAAATTTCTTATATGTGTAATTGAGAATTTTTCTCACAAAACACTGTTAGTCTCGAATACTGTGGGTGGGCTAAGAAATACATAATTCGAGAACTCTGATAACCTAGTAGTAAATTATCTGTTGTAAGGAATCAATAGAAATACTTCGTTTTAAATATATTAGAAAACTACTATTTTTTTTTCGGCTTAAATATTTCTGATATCGTTAACTTGGATTACTTTTGTGGTGGTATATGGGCAGCGTTTTTACGCATCTGCCAAAAGTTTGTAATTCTAAAGTATTTCATTACCATGGGTAGATAATCTATTAATACTCAGCCAAGATTTTAGATTTAAGCCAACATTAGATAATCCAGGGATGAAACGTGCGCATCAAGGTTGTAACCATCTTTTCAGGCCTGGTTGGTCGAGTGCATAGGCGTGCCAGCTCTCCACCCAACAGGATATGAATCACACTGCACTTAAGGAAATACAGATGTTAGTGAATGTGCGTAGGTTTTAGATGATTTTTTTTTTCCCGTTGTGAGACCAGATCCTGTTTATTTAGACGCTTGAGATGGCTTGAAGTTCAGTGTTTGGTCGCTGGAGAAGGGAAACTGGATTATGTAATCTTTAATTCACTCATAGTTCCTATTGTAGAGCTAACAATCGGTGGCCTTGCTCATATAATCCGGGCAATCATTAAGTTGTAAATTTGCTTATGAACTGGTAGATTGTATTCCAGTGATGCAAATATCGCCTTGAGTGTTATATTTTCGTGCATGACCTTGAAAGAATTACACGATCTCTGCACACGGTGATGCTTCCGTTCTGCTATTGTACAAATATATCCAAGTATTTAATGACAAGTGATATAGTTTTTCTCACTTTATTTCCATCCAGATTTTTGTATCGATCTCTCATATTAGTTGTATTTGAGGAATCTTCTTAAGTTACATGAATGAAAAATTTTGCGTTCCCATCCTCCTTACGATGACATTTTTAATGCAAACAGGTAATTCTGGCAATGCGTACAAGGTTCATAAGCGTCGTTTATGTATATTTAAAAAAAATAATTAGCTTCACATTTCCTCCTTTGGACGTTTTATTCATTTTTTTTAAATTCTCATCCATTTGCTTGTCCTGGAATGTGGTTCTGAAAACTTGAAGTTTTGTCTGTTAATTAATAATCACATGTACGATAGTACGAGGCTGTCGTAAGAGGTATCACTCGCTCCTTTCGCGTTCTTTCTTTCTTTTTTTTTTTTCTCCATCTCTCAATCTTTCGTCCGACTTCTCCGAAGGGTGCTGCTAGTTTCATTCTAATACGTTGGTTGATTTGTTCGAGTGCAACAAGGTGTGATGGAGCCTTCTTTTATTGAGAATTCCTTTTGTCCGTCACGTGCTAATTTTCTCACTCTGTACTCCACCGGAATTTAAATTAGAGTTCGGGAAATTCCTCAAGTCTTTTGCTTTCTCTTCTTCTTTGATAGTGACATACGGAGCAGCGAAAAGTTCAAACCTTCTCAAGCTATAGAAGAGTAAATACATCGTTAGCTCACCGTGAGTTGAACACGTCCCCACCAGATGTCGATTGTGGAAGGTATTCGATCATTTCGGACAAAAAGGTCAGAATCGGAGATAATTTCCAAGAATTCAATAAATGTCAACCTTAGTGGAAACCAGCTTGTCGTAGAAAAGTTTACGAAGGAAGTTCTCCAACAGATTATGAATGTATGAGCTGGAAGGTAGTTCGAATACCCCCCCCCCTTTCCCCTAGAAGATAATTCGATGATATTAAGCATCCGGTGAAGCTGCTTGCCAACCTTTAATACATCTCAGTTACTTAACAAATAACCTGCCATAATCCGAAAACAAAGTTGAGCAGCTGGTTACGTGTGTATCACTGTTTTACATCCCCTTTTATCTTTTGTTTGTCGATACACTGCTTTATATATTTCTATGCAGGTAACGCAAGTGAAAAGTGTTAAAGCTTTTCCAACATAATTTGCTGTACATTTAATAGACACGTACATGTTTATTATGAACATATTTTTGTTGAATATAAATAAGATAAACAGAAATTGCTGATATGAATCCTGTTAGACAAAGTTCTTCGGTAAAACTGCTAAAAATTTGGAAGTTTTGGCAGTTTATGAGAATGCATTATGTTATGCATGATTTTCTTTCTCATACCATACATTTTTATGCCACCGAGTTCCATCCATCCCTTCAATCTCGTTATTTTGGTCTTCCTGTAATCCTTTCCATCTCTTCAATACCACTCGGATATCAACTCTGTCTATTTTTGAATGCTGCTACTTATAATATAATCTGTATTTTCCTTTGGATCGTTTATTGGCTGTTACAATGTTTTGCACCTTGGTCTGAGCTTTTGATCTACTACGCTTTCTATCTAGAATGTTAATACGAAGCATGATCTTTCCATTTAACGCTGGTTAGTCCTCAACATGTTGGTCAATTTTTTAGTCATAGTTCACGTTGCACTTCCATATGTCATAACGGGTAAGTATAATTACTACATATTCCGTGTTTTTTCCAATTTCGGCTTACTCGAAACACCGTAAGGTCAAATAATGATTAATAAAATGAGAAAATGCGCCGCACTCTCCTTACTATTTACTTCTCAAAATATATGAAGTCTCCCTTACACTTAAGTGTTGTTCATTTCCATTATTTTTAAGATTACATACAGGGTGTTCGGGATAAATTTGACAGTTTCGTAAGGAAAAAGAAAATCTTCTTTGTATCTATTAAATTTAATGAATTGACAAAAAAACATTACAGGCAGAGTTAATTACAATACTATCAACAAGATTTACTCAAAATAACCACCATTAGCATCGATCACAGCTTCAATTCTGCTTCGGAACCTCGAACAAGCTGATGCTACAGTCTCCCTGGGAAGGGCCGCAAAAACTGTTTTAATTTTATCCATTAACTGGGCTTTTGTATTACTGGAAGTGCGATTGGGGTCTTTTTCAACTGCGCCCCATACAAAATAATCCATGGGGAGTTTGGAGGCCAAACATTTGGACTGGTGAAGTCGTAGAAATTTTCAGACAACCATTTTTGACTTTTCCCAGAGGTGTGGCAAGGGGCCGAATCCTGCTGCCATACATACGGCCTACCATTGGCTACCCTTGTTATCCAGGGCTTGACTACAGTTAGCAACTCCACGAACAAAGCCCGAATTCCAATGCCAGGGTTCTTCAACACCTGTTCCTGCAGATTTGCGAGGAATTCTGCTGTACGAACGCAATCAGATCGTCTGCTAGGGATCTTTCTTCTTGCTACATCCTCGTAGTCACCATTGCAAGTCTCTAGTTCATGCCTGATTGTTTTTACTGTATTCAGGGAGCATTGGGCAGCAGTCGTAATATCCTTATTTTGATGGCGGGCACGAATCATCATGATACAAGTTATTCTCTTCCATGATTCAGGTGGGTTCCAGCTATCCATCCTTTCTGACATCTTGTATATGAATGAAGAAGGGTCCAAACTTTTAAATGAAGAGAAGTGTGTGTTAATACATGTAACTTACGGAAAAATATAATTAATTATAAATATGTCAAATTTATCCCGAACACCCTGTATACTTTTCATTTAATTTCATTTTAAAAAAGATAACTGGCAAACAATTAACGAAAATGAAAAGGAAATAACTAAAGAAGAATTAGAAATCAGCCTACAAGAAACGGAAAATCACCCGGAGAAGATAAGTTAGGCTCAAAATTATATAAATATGCAGGAACAAGGTTCAAAGAAAGAATCCTATTATTTTAAAATAAAATCTGTTCAACTAGTAAATTCCCCAATAGAATGGAAAAAAACAAAAAATCAGTTGTGATTCTTATCTTTAAAAAAGGTAGTAGAGATTACCCTAAAAACTATAGAGGTATCAGTATACTAAATTCCTGTTACAAAATATATAGCAGAATCTTAAATAACAAACTAATGAAATATTCCGAAAACTTTATTTTAGAAGTGCAGAATGGATTTAGAAAAGGACGATCATGTATAGACCGGGTTTTTTGCCTAAAATTAATAATAGAGAAAAGAAGAGAATACAATTTAGAAACACATATTGCATTTATTGACTTTGAAAAAGCATTTGACAAAGTTAAAATAAACATATTATTTAACATATTAAAATAAAGACAAATACCAAATAATATCCTAAAAGCTATCGCAAGTATATATGAAAATAACCAAATACAAATAAGATTAAATCACGAGCTATCATATACGAGACAGATAAACCAAGGGGTCCGACAGGGATGTCCCCTCTCAGCAACTCTTTTTAATATTTATCTAAATGAAATAATAATAAAATAGAATAACAAATTCCATCAAGGTATTAAACTTTCTCCTACTGTGAACTTAAACACTCTCCTTTTTGCCGACGACCAAATAATAATTACAAATTCTGAAGATAACTTACAGAAACGTAATTTAAATGAGATAGCCAAAGATTATGGTATGATAATATCAACAGAAAAATCAAAAACGACGGCTTTAAAGAACATTATTCAGTAATAACTAAAATAGTAATAGTTAACAAGATCTTAGAGCAGGTGAATTCATTTAACTACCTAGGATTTATGATTACATATGAAAAAGATATAAACGTAAAAATTGCAAAATATTTAAAAATAACAGGTGTAATTAACTCTATATTTAAACCAAACCTAGTTCAAAAACAAACCAGGCTAAAAGTATACAATACATTAGCCCTACCGGTCTTAATGTATGGAAGCGAAATCTGGACAATAAAACAAAAAGACAAACAAAGATTAACAACAGCAGAAATGAAGTTTATTAGAAGAACTGCGAAGTATAATCTATTTGATCACAAAAGAAACGAAGAAATTATGAAAGAATTAAACCAGGAATCAGTAGTTTAAAAAATATAAAAACAAATGGATGGAACTCCTTGAAAGAATGAAAATAGAAAGATTACTAAAACAAGCCTTAAAGTATAAGCCATTAGGAAAAAGAAAACCAGGACGTCCTCTTAAGAGACGGCCACTCTAGGCCTAAATCCTTGATAGGCATGATGATATACTTTTAATTTCCATCACTACTCCAGTTCAGGGCCGGTTTTATCATTATGCGCCCCTAGGCAATTGCCTAGGGGCGCTAAGACTTCAGAGCTTATGTTTGTGTGAGTATGACAAAATATATATATATAGAGAGAGAGACGATGTATAGGGGCGCCTAAATTTTCTTTGCCGAGGGGCATCAGATACTCTCGGACCGCCCTTGCTCCAGCTACATTGCTCGAGTCTGTCATTTGATATGCAGTAAGAGATCGTAGTACAGCTGACCTAGAGCTTTTTTGTTTTTAATTCCATTTCTAAGTTATTTAGATGTTCGTCTTGTTAATGGCTCTGCTAGTTTAACATACTTTCGAGAATGTCCTCATACAAACATAAGTACTTGTAAAATATTGGGCAAGCAGCGTAAGTATACGAATATAAGTACTGGTAAAACCTTGCTTTGTAAAGCAAGGTTTTACCAGTGGTGTGGGTTCCTTCGCACTTCTAGGCACACATAATTAGATCATCGTTGCTGGTGTATGATCTTCGAGAATATCAATAGTAGTTCCACTAACTTCTGTTGTTATAGGAAAGAACTCTAACTTATGCTGTTTACTCATATCCGTAAATAAATTTCGTAAATAATAACAGTACCATTAACACTTTCTCTGCCCCTGTGCATTATGACCGTTCCCCCATCCCCTCACAATTTCGCCAGATATTTTCCCCATTCACCGAAGGTTTTCTTTTCCCCTCATTCAACTAACTACATCTGATACACGTTATAAATGTCTGTGTGCTCTGCGGAACTGTCGTGAATTAACTTTAAGAAGCAGTGGTATAGGTCGTCCCCTTCTTAAGATCGAGTCCTTGTTGGTATCACGTCATAATAATTTAACTGCACGCGACATTTTCCCACTTTCTCTGTGCATATTCACCAATCAAAAATACGCCGTTAGTAGCTCCTCATTCTCGCATAAGTAGCAGGGGTTTTTTAAATGCTATCATTCATATCATCAGTCCATTGCATCGAGGATCCTGTGCAGAGACCGTAGGGGGCAAGCACTGTTCCCATCACGCATAAAAAGTGCAGCGAAGTGAGCATAATTGCACTATAATCTTATCCGGCAAAGTTCTCTCCAAGTACGATAGATCGCGGTAGCAAATTTTGTCAAAATAATTAAATTAAACAATCAAGCGTGCATGCTTGGAGTTCTCTTTTTTGTTTTTCTTTTATTTGTGTATTTTTATTTTTTTATTTGATTATCTGTTAAAATAATCTCTCGTTAAATCCGATTACACGCTCCACCCTCGATCGCCTCCCCTGGTTGCAGCTCTACGCTGTTGTGTTTCTTCACATTAAAAAGCCACTCTAAAAGTTTAAAGAGCTTTATTAATGTGCCCACCTCCGTTTTCTTTATCTTTTTTTTTTTTTTTCATTCCTGTTCAGAAGTTGATATTTGTACGCGGGGCGTTGTTATGGCGAAAGAAAGATAATTTAATTTTTGCCAGTCGACACAGGTCTTCGTTGTTGTACAATTAGTTGCGCATACTTGGTGTTAAACAGGTTAAAGTAACGCCGTCTGGAGGGAGTTGCCATCAACTCGGCGAGGAAATGTTTTTCTCACTGTACTTCAGATGGCAATTTCTTTTGGGACATGCTTTATTCCTTGTTTTTCTCATTCTTCTGGACTCCTTTGCATTTAATTTTCACTTGAAAGTCCTTCAATCAGATTACCTCTTCTTTTCATTTCTCTATCACACAATTGTTTTTCAAAAATGGGAAATCCATCACTGAGATTTCGATGATTAGTAACCTTTTCCTCCTCCAAACGCATAGAAAGAAAATTGGAGATGGGAAGTTTTCATTTTAGTTTTGGAGTAACAATTCATAATAGCGTAACCATAGCAACTAACGTCGCCAAGAATAGCTTGGCTGTGTGCAAAGTTAACAAAAAAAAAAAAAAACACGAAGCATTATTGTGATATAGAAAAAAGGTTTTCAATTATGTTGACCTGAAGATGTAAGCTGAGTCGCATTTTAAACATCGAACATTGAGTAAATAGACAAACAGAAAAAGTAGGCATCTTACACGAAAGGAATCAAATAAACCTCGGAATTATACGTAATTTTCGTAGTATCAGAAAGCAAATATTTCAGTATAAATGCACCGAAATTAGGGTGTGCCAAGGATCATTGTTCATGGGTATTAATCTTGAATATAGGACATCTTTTGTATGTTCTCATCACTCAACAGTGGCTGATCATCATCATAACATATCCTTAGAAGGATGCATCGGAGGAATATCGGACTGGGTGCATTAAATTGCATAAAACCTCTAATCACGGATGAGAAATGACAAGATTGGATTCCCATCGAAGGAGCAATTTCTGGGAACTTTCGAAAAATAATTTTCCCGTCGACTTGTCTGTGTCTAATATTCACTAGTTCGTTTGAAAAAAGTCCAATCATATATATCCGATACGGAATTCAACTGGCCTTTCCAACAAGGATCACAGCTTTGCTAGTATTGATTTATTTTGACCTCGACCAGCTCGGTGAAACTGAGACAAAATCTTAATCGGTGCATTTAGAAATAGCGGCTGATTGACAACCAAATGAGAACCTTTTTACTTGATTGTATCTGTAAGCTGTTGCCTCTTTCAGTAATCCTCGCGCTATTCACAATTCTCGTTCTTCTTTGTTGATGCACTAGCTTTAGGAACACCAACAGTAATCTCTCTGATGAAATCAATATCAGCCTTTATTCCGTCTTTGACGTATGGATGTTATTCATCGTTCAAAGGTTCAAATATCAATTTAGATTGTATATGTATCATTGTATCGTTCAGCTTTGTCCAATATTAAATTGATTCCTTCTATAATTTTATTTTTTACTGGAGGATGTGGATTAAAACCAGATGCTTTGCTAGCGAGAATGTTAATCTCACTGAAGACTTAAAATGGCTGACATGTCTTTAAAGAAAACAGAAATTGCTTTAATGGAAAGTCACTATCTCAAACTAATTCTCCTCTTTAGGGACCAAGAAAAGTTACCCAGTTTATTGTAGAACCACTTATTCTAAAAAAAAAAAAAAAAAAAGCGCACTTCAGGGTTTTTTCTTCTCTACTGCGCAGTTGCTATGGGGAAGTACAGTGCGCATGTCCTACCAGTTTTCTTTCGACTACGCGGTGAATTTGAAGTGTGAATGACTGTACTGTTACACCTGTGAATTTTATTTGCAGTATTATACATGAATTAATGAAAAATCTGTTAGATATAATTATTTTTTATTTTTATTTTTTATACAAGTCTCGTACCCCTGATGATGTACTAGTCAAACGATTACGAGATTTGTTGGATTGTATTATTTATCTCAATAAAATCTAATTCTCCTGCGGAAGTTAAATTAAGATTTGCTAAACCATACAAAAATTACACATCATATATAAAAACGTTTACTGATTTTCTTGTCTAAAATAGATGGTAAGAGTTTTTACTCCTATTATCTGTTTAGGAGAATCTGTATTATCTGTTTAGTGGCATTTTTCGCCAGTAGATTTAGGAATCTCACCCTTGTATTTTAGAATTTTTAATAATTCAGGATTTCTAAACATTATCGTAATAGAAGCAATTAGTAACTTTAGTACTCTAAGAGATTTTGCTAAGTCTCTTAGAGCAGCGCTTCTCAAACTGTGGGCTGCGGCCCACTTGGGGGCCGTGAAATGATGAAAACAAATTTAAAATGTTTTAACACTAAGTAGATATTTTTTATCTCAAAAGAAAAACGTATTTAGTTTTTATTATTTTTTTTTTTTTGTTATTTTTTATATTTTAATGAAAAAATCACACATTGGTGCTGATTCACAAATTTTGCTTCCTGCGTATTTCGGCGCTTAATGATGCGCGGAAAGAAATACACTTTGTGTATGTTTGTATCGAATATAAATGCAATAAATATTATAATAATATATGTCTATATTAGGATTTTTTTTTCCGATGGGGGGGCCGTGAAATCTTTTAATTTTTCCAAAGGGGGCCTTGACATCCATAAGTTTGGGAAGCACTGTCTTAGAGTACTAATGATCGACCAATGGTCTGTGAGCTAATATCGTAATGTGTCCTGGACTCAGCCATGACATTGCGTTTTTAATTGGATAAACGTCACACTAGTGTAATTAGTTCGCGAGTTAAATCTTTTGGAATTGAGGTGGATAATTCTTTCTAGATGAAGAAACAGTCAATGCAATCAGCTTGCATTTAGCGTTGAATAATAAACCTTCGACACCGTAAGGTAAAAGAGGGTAAAAGGAAGATGAGATGAGATGATGGATTGTCAAATGGCCAGCATTGTAGTTTGATCCTTTTCTTATAAAAAATGACTCAATCCATAATGATTCAATGCATTTTGAGAATAGGTTTTAATAGAACATGCTAGTGGATGATGGTTCAAATCCGCCAAGGCTATCATAAAATATACATTTAAACACAAAGCTTAATTTAATTTTTCTTGGACTCAGCTATGACACGTTGCGTTTTGAGAGGGAGAGAAAACCAAAATTCAAATTTACATTTATCTTGGTTTTCCTAAACAAATTACTCCTGTATCCGCTTCATGGTTGGTTGTCAGTTAATATCAGATGCATGATCGACTTGTGGTATTTATAGCAAAATTCATTTTTATATCACGCCATATATATATATATATATATATATATATATATATATCGCATTCATTTATAAATTGGGAACCAAAGAAACCCGAGTTAAGAATATGCATTTTTGACAGATTCGTAAACTTGATTCTCTTGCTGAAGCCCGAGCTGGCACATGAGAAGGCTCAAAAAGTAATGCATAATTTATATTGCGCTTATACAAATTATACTGAACTATTTTGGGATTATTTCGGAACCAAGCACTGCAGATATTACTAAAATTTCCTCTCGTTGCGAGTCATGCTAAATATATAGATGTTTCCATTGAAATATTAATAACTTTTTTGAACGAATAGATGCTCAAATACACAGTAATAAGATTATCTTTGTTCTGAATTTTTGAAAACCTTTCATTGGTGAGATCCATTTAAAAAAAAAAAAGTACGCACCACCCATGGAGTTATTTGCTTAAAATTGCTTAACTGTGATTGGGAAAGAACACTGTGTAGAATCGTGTGCCCAAAGGTCCACGTTTATGGGAAGACACACACAGATCGAGAATAAATGCATTTAACAGATGAAAATACTATTTTCGAACTGTAGAACTAATGTGGTGTGATTATATAGTTTAGGTGGATGCATAGGCGTCCTATCGCAATGAGTCCTACGAATCCTTGGAAGCGTTACGTAATAATAATATTTTAATTACACTGATTCGTAGTCTTACAAATGTTAAAACCATTAGTGATTATTTCATATTAAATAATAGGATAATTTTTTTTTTATCCCCAGCGAGATGTCGCAATAATCAGTCGCACTGATGAACAAAATGAGTCGATGATGACATGTTAGTTTAGTGATTTGGATTACTGCTGGATAAGACATTTATGTATTATAGCCCCAAAGATTATTTGGATACGACAGTGAACGGTAAGCTTAATCCAAGGACATAATTCAAGTATAAAATTATGTAATTAATTTTGGTCAGACTTCCCACACTCTCTGAGAGTGGGAAGAAGTAGGTTTTGTGCCAGAGAACTGTTACCCGTTGTTTGGGAGATTTCAGAAATTATGGATGTCAGTTTATTTCATTCTTCTGAAGCTGATGCAGTAGTTTTCTGAAAACTGTTATTTTACTTACATAAAAGTTTATTATTATTCAAGCAGTGCTATTTAAAATTGTGAATAAGAGATTGCAAAAAATAGGAAAACAGAAAGTGACTAATGTCGAACACCTCGGAGTTTATTTCATAAATCGTTCCACTAAAATCGTTTTATTAAAGAAAAAGAAAATACGACTCGAATTTAAAACCGTTTCCAAATATGATCCAAACGAGTACAGCACCCGTAGAAATTGGGAGACGAGTAATGTAAGACTGTTGTCCGCATCGAGCCGTACTGATATTCACTGCGGTGATTTCGGGTTAAATTTAGCTCAGAACATTTTTATGCATCAGTAGATGAAAGAAGAAACTCTCAGTTGTATACTCTCTAGATGTAGTCGTAGAGTTTCAGCAGAATAACTTTGAATCACATAATTGATGCGAAATTTTCATTGTAAACCTGGCTTTATTAGGAAGTCCTTTTAGGTAGAGCTTTAAAATGATGACAAAACTTGGGAAAAAAGCCTCGAAAAAAATATTCATTTTTTTATGATTCAACAGAAGATATAAATTTACCGAATTGTCTTAGAAATAATGATGAGAAATCTCCTATTCCGGGAAGTGGAGAGAATTTCTTCTAAATTGAAGCAAACCATATCACTGAACAAAATCTTGGCATCATTATTTCTCCCTACATGCCTTTATTCTATTTAAAAACTTTGAGAATCGAATTCACAAGGGAAGATGTATTCAGTTCGATAAAAGATATTCGACTTTTAATAGCTGCATTAATTGGAAACATAATGTCTGCGTTCTGTAAGGGATTATTAACAACGAATCTTAAAGCCATAAGCAGACTCGTTTCAGAAATAATTTTGGAGGTAAATGAAGTTTGCATTGCTATTCTTGCTGTAGAACGTGGTGACCTAAGACATGGAAATCAATGTTTAGATCAGAATGTTATCGTACATTGGACAGTTATCTACACTTCTTTGCAAAAGAATCTGCCCTGTGTGATCAGCGGCAATGGTCCTGTCCATCGGTTGGAAATACTTTGGTTAGAATCGTACATGTGCAACTTTATAAGGGGTTTTCAATGTGAAGGATGGGTTCCATGACTTACTGTGAAAATGTCACGCGTTTTTACTTCCACAAAATAGACAAACCACTCCAAAAACACACGCATTTATTAGGTAATCATCGCAGAGCCTTTAAAATCTGATATTTCGAAACTTTCTGCCAGTATTTGATTTGTTCTAATTATTTCACAACAAATAGAATTTTTATTTTTAATACTTAGAAGGCTTAGTTTGGAGGCGTGAATTCTTTTTTGCTATTTAGTGTTTGCTCACAGAAATCAGCTCGCCACTTAATGGAATTTTCCTGTCATGGTTCGATGTCACCATTATTCCATTTCTCTGTGATGTTTTAAGTTTTTGTTCGATGTGTCGACACAACCATCAGGACTTGCAGAATACCCCTTGATGTATTCCATGCTAACACATTTTCTTCAGACTTTAGAGCTAATTTCTTATTGTTAATCTGGGCTAGCCGAACTTTAAATCTATAATTAGCTTTTTCGGCTTCTCTAATTCTCTTCTTTGTGCACGTTTTATTTCTTCCACTGTCGTCTCTGATCGTGTGGAACGTTTCCTGTTTTTCTCCTGCCAGCGACTTTCTTCGCAGGGCAGTCGATTAAATAAGATTAGGGAGAAAGTTCACCAATAGAGATAATAGAGTTAGCAGTTCTCTTTGCAATGGCATTCTCCTACCGACGGCTGCTAACTATATTGCAAATAACTAAGATTAACCGCGTCGTGAGAGTCATTTATTACTATGTCACTATACCAATGGTTGCAACACTGAGTTTTTGTACCGTAAGTCTAGGCGGGTAGTTATATAGGTAAAAAGGTGTCTTGGGAAATGATCTCTACCAGAAGTAGTAGACTGTTTCATATGAAAATAACAATATTTTTTGGCATTCCTTATCTAAATAATTATGAGTATTTAAAAAACTAACAGTATAGTGCACGTTAAATTCATTGGTCGCGGGGATAGGATAGTATTTGAATAGGCAAAGAGAGAGTTTGTATTGTTTGTTTCCTCATACAATCACTAGATGGCACCACTACTTAATAGCGGCCTGAAGTGGTTTCCGTATTTTATCTCTAGAGTAGTGTTCTGGATCATGTAATTTTTAGCCCATCCGACGTACCTTTTGACTGTAGATATACAAATTTCGTGAGTGGGATGCACATAAAGAAGCATTACATACGGAATAATTTTGAATATCTGCCGAATATTCAAAATTTTCGAGTTTTAATATCAAGTTCCCTTGCCAACGAGGGGGATAACTTGCTTAGCAATTTCCCTACGAAAATGAAACTATTGGATTATAATTAAACCATCTTCGAAGCGCCAACTATCGGAGGCAATGAAACATGACATAATGGCTGAGAGCATGCAGCAAAAGATGGCAAAAAACGTTACAGGTTTTCGTCACTAAGGGAACAAAATTATCTGCGTGTAATGTATTTTGCACATCGTTCACGTCATATCGTGTGTGTGTATATACAGAGAGAGAGAGAGAAGCAGATATAATGACAAAAGAAAATGCTCAGCACTCTTCCAGAATGTTTTATCCAAAATATGAGAAGACAGTGTTTCTTATGGTTGTCATGAGGACGGTTAGAAACAGTGCCTGCAGATCTCCAGAGCAACAGAAGTGCCAAGGGAGCCAGTCCATATGGGGGGCCCTAGCGTAAAAGAGATTTTGATGCATTTAGCATCTGCATACAAAATCCACCTGATTGCGCATAAACACAGACTAACCTTTCTTTCAGTATCATGGAATGGTTAACACCACTCATATTTACGAAATTTATGGACTAGAAGTTTTTTTATTTATTTCAAAAAGTTGTTAATAAACTAATAAATATAGACCAGGCTGACATTTCATCTTTCTTGAAAAAAAAAAAAAAAGAGAGGTATGAAGCATCATTTATGCGTGTATTGAGGGGATAAGAAATTCAGCTCATTAGGTCCGTTCTGTTTTTTTTTTTTTTTTTTTTTTTTTTTTTTTTTTTCCTGTGAAAATTCGTCGTACGTGGGCAACACTTTGCTAATGTTCTTACACAATAGTATTCGTGCAAAGTTTGGGATATTTCTTCACGTTTTGCTATTAATTTAACGTGGTTGTCTGCTCAGTTTTACTAATAATTCTCCAGCTAAGCCTTCAAGAAAGCATTTATACCTCTTGCATATCGTAAGGAACTGGAATCGCACATTGCGTGATAGTCACTATGGAAAATACTGTTACTGAAGTGGACTGTGGTATGATGACGAAAATCAGTTATATTGCATTGACGAACGTATTTAACATCGACAACGGCTTCAATTTTCCATTGTACACAACATGCACATAGGAATCAGAGAAATAAACGTGGCCTTCATTTGGAAAGAAAACGACACATTCAGATTGCAGTAGTGTACGCACAGCACCTGCAGTATTCAATATTTTAGACACTCAAGGCACCCCAACACCAGGAATACGCAACCAAGAAAGATACTGTACTTCTATCAACTATACTCTGGTGTAGATTTTGGTATTTTCAGCTGGTATTGCTTTAATAATACCGGTGAACTGAAGACTTCTGCAAGTACCTCACCTGTTGGATATTTGTTTAAAAATAGCTATTAAAAGCATTCATTCGATCATGTCAGATTCCACCAATGAATCGTTATCTGTCTGTGGTCATAGGAAAGGAACTGAGACGTGCGATGAAATAATGTGAGCTTGTCAACCTTAAAGAACTTTGACTCCTTCATTCATCTTTTAATGATTATCTGCCAGTTAGGATAATAGAGAATGCAAGTTTATCCGCTAAATTCCTCAATATTATAATTTTAATTAAAACTGAATATTTGCTTGCAGTTAGGCTTGGAATACTGACTTGCCAGAAACATTTTCACAATATTTTAAAAACAGACGAAAAGTGAATTAGATAAATTATCGCATCACACCTACATGAGTCCCAGGATTCGTCACGGGAAGCCACTGTGTACGATCTACTGTCTATATCGCTGTTGTAAAATTTGAGACCGTAAACTCTATCTATTCATGAAATTGTATCAGAACAGTATGGATCTGTTTGTCAATCAGTCTTTGAGCCCAAACAACCCACTCAAAATTTGTCTTTTTACGAGCATCCAGATACACATAAAATGTCTTTCCGAAGTACAACACTTTTATTTCACATCCAACTGATAGTCGTATGGGTTCAACGTCATGTCTAAAACTAGATGATGTACACTGAAGAGCGATACGTTTTGCTCAGTCAACTATACTCCATTTTTAATTAACACTACTTGGGTGCACGCCACCTAGATTTAGAAGTGTTTTAGTACCTAGGCGACATATAAAATATTAGTTGTAAAGCAGTATTTCTCGTACCTCCGAGAAGACAATTGATTCCATGTGCCAAAACATTTTCAAAAAACACTAGTCTAGAAATTCGTTCATAATAGTATACATGTCCTTGTTTTATTGAATTATTATATTGTTTTTTATGAAGTGTAAACTTAATTGATACTAATAAGTCACCATTTTGTGTATATCGCGATCAATTGAGTTGCATGAGTAATTTTCTAGTGTTCAGTTAAATTTTTTTTATTCATTAACTTCTAATTATTGTACATGACGAAGTAGCCGCGAAGTGTAATTACTCGTGTGTTAAGCTAGAAAGAAGAAAAAAACAGATTTTTGTCACAAACATTTTATTAACCTCGAATAACTTTAAGTACAAATTATTAGTGTTGATGATCCTCTGCAGTGAATGTGCAAGTGGACTCGCTCACACTAGACGTTTTATCATTACAATACACATCGGTCAGGGCTACACTGTTATCCTCGACCTCTATTCCCTTGCTCTTATTTGAGGCAGGGTTAACAGTTCTGGTTCCTGCATGAGCAAGAACGTGGTAATGAAACCCCATGGGACATAACTGAAACCATCGACAGCTCGTAGCGCAAGAGGCAAGACTTAAAGTCGGCCTGATATATTTTTTTTTTCTTTTTGGCACCTGGGTCTAAAATGAAGCTTTGAGGAGAGAAAGGAAGCATGTCTGGGTTAGGACGATGACGAAGGATTTTTTTGGAAGCGGAATATGACTGGCATTTGGGGAGGGAGGGGGGGGGGTTGAAGAAGTGAGAAATACTAGTAAGGCACTTGCGAGGTGTGTCAGTGTTAATCACAGGAACAGAGCGGAAAGCAGGTATGAATTATGCAGGGCAGGAATACAAGAGAAGATTGATGGATCCACAACAAAAAAAAGAAAAAAAAAACAAGCTAACAGAGAGAGGAATCAACTGCTGATTGACTTTAATGTCTTCAGACTATATTGGTTGAAGCTGGTCCAGCAGCTCAAGGCATTTATATAAAGAGAACGGCCCTTAAAGCTCGGTTGACAGGCCAGTACGAGTGGCCATGTTTAAATGTGACAAACGAAATCCCAGAAGAAATCGAGGAACACTTTTAAACACACGCAGACATTTTTGGAACCAGGCACTCGGATGTGTCGAAAGCAGAAAAAAAAAACAGTGCTGTCTATAATTTAGTGCACATCAATAAATAAAGTTTGCTTTAGTAGGGTTCGTGCAGGGAAACAAACGAAATAGTCTTCAGAATGGTGTGAAGGCAGCTTGGGATCAGGTCCATCAGGGTTTTGATGCAGTGAACTGGCCACGAAGGGGGGGAGGGTCTTGACTAGGATAAATGGCATGGCAGGTATATAAGTGCTCAAAATAGGTTAATGATATTTTATCAGAATAATAGGCCGAAAAAAGAAACTTCCACCTGACTAGGAATAACTGTTGGTGGGAAAACGAGGACTAGGATCACTGAGGAAAAACAAATTCTGATTTCAAACGTCAATCTCCTATAAATACAAAGGAGAAAACTAGCGTCGTTAACATTTAGTTCCCAAGTTTGGGTACTCAAACTAAAGCGACCTCTAAAGTGAGAATTCTGAATTACAGTAACCCATTATGGTTCCCAGGTTATATAAATGTGAGAAAAGAGGATGCGGCCTGGAAATTACTGATTGCGGTGGAACAAAAAAAAGAATCGCGAATGGTTAGAAGTAGCGTGTGGTATGAGGAGTGGGGGGGGGCCGAATTCCTTGAGAAACATACAAACCGAAGCTGATAAAAGCCAGTTTAAAGCCAAGTCTACAAAATACATGGTGCCCAAATGCTCCAATGTTTCAGTCTGGTCATTTAGTGAGAAACCTGTTGCTAAAGATCACTGACAGAGATATAGAACATACTCTTTAACACATCACACATTCGCGCGCGCATGCATACACTCACACACACACATCATACAAACTGGGATTCATATATTATTAATTTCCCCACCATAATAGTTCAGTTGATTGTGCAAAATTCTCGTATTACAGTTCTGATGAGTCGATTCATCGAAATGTTCCTCATCGCTCACTTGAAAGCTATCATGTACAAGTGGCTCCACCTACACACATTGGAGATTGTAGATAATTTTTTTTTTTTTTTTTTTCAGGCATTACCAGCCATGAGAACGACTAATCATCAGAGGCTAACACAAAAACTGGTTGGCGATCTTCCCAGAGTTTCTAGTGCACTCACCGCTTGTTAACTACAATACACAATTGGATGGGAAGTCTACCATAACGTCTCTCTAAAGTTTCAGACCTGAACGGATGTACAGTCATTGGTGTAGATAGCAGCGCCACCTTTTTTATGGACCCAACATGGGTCGTGAGAGTATTGTCAGGCAAATGCTAGAGAAAAAAAGCGAGTGTCCTGTTACAACACGAAAGCTGTTTTTTTTTTTTTTTTTCATAACATTTCTGAGGAGAAGGTTTGTCTTCCAATAAGTTGCAGATTCCAGAGCACGCGCGCACAAACACTCATCAGTCACACACAGAGAATCAAAATAATGTTCTCCTTAATGACACGCATCGTTTTTACTCAGGTCCTTTTGCGTCGATCTCCAAAAAAAAAAAACAAGAAAAAAAACAAACCAACCAAATCTCCAATCTCGTGACGAGAATGAAAAATTTTGCAGTACATTTCGGTGTTTGCTGGTAGAGGGCGCTGACATTAGCTTTTATGTTACTTCGGTCTTCTGGGCCTGTTTCTCCTCTTTCTAGCACTGTCTTTCCTGAAGATGATATTCGTGGGGTCATCAGCAAGTTGCGGATATTTGTCGATATCGTAGATATCTGTGCCATGGTACTTGGCCACGATTCCTGAAGACAGGAGATCCTCGCGTTCGCCTTTGGTCCAGTCATAGGATCCCTTGTGTCCACTGTGCACCAACTCTAACTCCTGCTGCCAAGCTTCTTCTACTGCCCTTCTCCGGGCGTGTCGTATGAGTCGACTATATTCATCCTCCAGAGTGGTTCCATATCGGATGTTGAGAATGACACTGGGACTTTGCACTCGTAAGTCGACCTGACCCGCACTTCCTCCTTCACTGGTGTCAACGTTATGCATGGTGACATTGAACATCGTTCCTAGCCTTTGGAGCTGGTCCCAACTCTTCTGTGCTTTCGAGCCATCTTCTTGTACGAAGAAGAAGGAGTCTTGTCCATGGAGGGAGAAATGGAGATCGACCATGTAAGTGTCGTTGAACACACCCGTCACGACGTCTCTGAGGGTCGACGCAGCGTCACTAACGGCGTTCACCACTGCCCTGCTATTGCTTCGGGAGATGAGAATGCCGTCGCCGAGCACCGACTGGATGGTGCCAATCCTTGCGTTGATGCTTCGAAGAAAGTTGTTTTCAACTTTCACTTGGGTCCGAGGGACGGTGGAGAATCGATGAAACTCGGCCCCCACTACTCCTCCAGTGCAACTGAGGCCGGAAATAACGGGAAGGCTTTCGAGGAGGTTAGTCACTTTCTCTTTGTCGAGCGATGGACGTGAAGACAAGAGAACCTTGTTCATGTCGAATCCAAGGACTGCGAACCAGTCTTTAAGCTCTGCAAAGAAAAACAAAAGAATACTCAACATTTTTCTAATTTAAATGACCATCGCAGTGATTCAAATATCATTTTAGTCGCATTATTTCGGAAATTACAAACCTTGTTTCAAATGCATAATCATAGAGTATACCATAACATTATTATATCACCAGCTTGATTCATTTTTATCTTTGTCTCCATTTTCTTATTATTCTTCCATGCTTTTAATGAAGTCTTACGTTACCTACTGCGCTATTTTAAACATTTATTCAATCGGCAATTAAGTCCAGTCTAAGGGATGCAATATATACAAAAGGAACAATGACCAGGGAATGGAAACGGGGAAGCTTTTACGTCACCCATGACGACAAAGTTGGCTATTTTACTCCAGATGTTACGTACAAAACGGAGAATTAATTATTGGTCTAGTTTTAGAGTTTCTTATGGCAACGAATTTTCTAGCTTCATTCATTCTTCGAGATTATTAAACTGCGTAAATTATTACCTTTACTTTCGCTGCATTGCTAATTTAAGGAGACCTCGTTATTAGTCCACCGAATGTTGCCCGTATTCAAGAACGGACAGATCATTTTCAACCCCTTTTCCCCTCCCAGCAGCACAAGCTGTTGGTCCGTTTCTTAACTACACTCGAAGTAATGCGACCGTGCATGTGAATGAAGGGAAATTTGTTGGTTATTTAGGAAGAATGATGGTCGAAAAGCAAATACTTTGTGACTTTAGCCAGTCGTGTGCTCAGAAACTTTTCTGAGTTTGCCAACAGAGATGCTTTTTTGTTTGTTCGCTGTGGGACAGTCATGCATATCTTCAGCATAAATATTATAGTATTGATGAGAAGAGTTTAGTCAACAGAAAACGGTTTATAACAAACATATTCTTCCTTCTCTCTGGTTGTTACTAAGCGCAGCTAATCAATATGAAATAATTCAGTTAAAATACTCATCAGTCGTAGTATATTGATAATCCTGTATTTTAGTGCCAAATCCCTAAAGCCCCAGAGGGATTAGGCTAGGTCGGTTTAGTCCTAACCATCTTTTTGAAGACTAGTAACCAGTTATTATGATCAATATAAAATTAGGCATTCACCTAGGTATAAATCCTATTGCATGTGAATATTACTTTTCAGTGATGGTTCTTCATTTATCCCGGTCGTCAGCTAGCTTCGTTCTTATTCATACTTCAAGATTTTCTTAAAGATTTTTTTGCAGATGTATTGCAAATGTTCCTATGAACAAGGAACATTTGCAGTATACAAATTAATATGTTGAGCCTCGTATCTAAAACTGAATAAATATTTAAGTTTATCTTAAGACTGATTTATATCAAATCAAAAATAAAAAGGGAAACTTATTATAGTTCGCCCACAGTTTGTAGGTCTCTGCTTGGCGTGTTGCCAAGAATAGTCGATTCATGCTGAAGGGGAGAAAGAAATGAAGTACGAATTGGTCGCTAACACGGGAAATCACGTGCTTTATAGGTAAAATTTTCCGACTGTTATACAGGCAACATAGTTAACTACAATGATGATAAAAGAGAAGTTAATTTTCCGACGTGTAATAATAAACAATTCATCCCACAATACGGACTGATTACCCTATTATCGGAATGGATTCTCCTCCTGCTGACATGCGCAGAAGTATCGAAGGGTCTCGAATCTGTGGGCGAACTATAAAAATCTCTAATATTTGGATTCTGTCCGAGTATCTTCTAGTGGTACTGGTCAGAGAGTAGGTTGTGTTCAAGTTGCATTGCGTGTTACCCGTTGCCTGTCATCATGAAAATTGTAAATTACTTGCACGGGTGTGAATTCGACTCGGATAATTACCTATTTATATGGCAGTTGCAGGGTCATACTACGGAGAAAGTTCACAGTCACATATCCAGTATTTATTCCATTGTCACAATGTAGGCCATTGTCTGTCCTACGTTTCTAAAGTATGTTAAATTGCCACAATTAAGGTCGACTTGATTTATGCACTGACGATGAAGAGAGGATAAACTTCGTAGATATTTAATGCATAAACACTTAAATGGCAATTTAAGTGGTGTTTTTAAATTCACGAACAGATAATAATAATAATCATTTGAGTCTGATATTTTGGAGATAGAAATGTTCGTCTTATGAGTAGATGATGATAGAACTTGTTACAAAATCCAAGTATCCGAGCTTTGAGATAATATTAATTCAATCGTATCGAATTCAGCCTACTCAAGGTACTTAAATCCATCTAGGGTCATCAGTAACACCTATTTCGTCAGTTGCTATTCTCCAAGAAAAAAAAAAAAGGAATCCCAATTTCGCAACACCATTTTGAAGTTGAGTAACTCGCTTCTGAAAATGTGGATAAGCACGTGAATAATACATTTTGAGTAGTCACCAAAGTAATCCGATGAAGCACTACACTTAACAAGAGAGCCTTCCACACACACACACTGGTTAGCTTATTCGCACTCATAGCTTGAAGCATTCTGAATTAAGCCTTTTAATTTTCGAATTTTTATCTCCTTACAATTTCGTCATTTGTCGACTGACTTTTGCGATTCCAGATCACTGTTGATTAAGATTCTCAAGTCTCTCTCTTCTTGTATACAGGTTATAGTATTCTTTCGTATGCTATTTCCAGTGATTTATGTGACTCAGTGGTCGTTTTTCCGATTCAAAAAATGACGCGCTTGCGTTTAATTCCACGTCCATAAAAATCGCTAGGGAACAAAACCACAGGACTCTTATCCGTATGTTTTCTGCACTGCCATAAAATGCATTGCGCGATTGACATTGAAATATATATTAAATTAGGTTGCCTTTTTGAACTGATCTCGTATATTAAAGATATTCGACAAATAATGGCCCGTTGCAAGACTGCACAAATCATGTCAATAATAGCGCGATTTTTAATAAGTTGAAGAAACACTGTAGTCGTGTATCTTCGGTTTTAGCGGAAAACAATAAAATAAGTTTTTTACGAACGGTTGAATATTTGTGCTGCAACATAAACCAATTCATGAAGCTTTTGGAGAGGTTTCAAAAAATTTATTTACGACCCGCGCATGAGAGTTTTTCTCAAGGATTTGTTTCTTAAATCAGTAACTTCTAAATATCGCTTGTTTGTAAAAATGAAAACGGTGAAGTGACACACTCCTGGTCAAGAAAACAAAAAGGTTATTTTCTTGGCGTAGAGACCCTTGTGTGTAGTTTTCTTAGTTTCGTTAAGTCTGAACACCGTCTAGTTAGCGCTAACGGTGAAGTACGAGTAAGACCAGATATCGATTGCCTTGAAAAAAAAAAAGTAATGATCCCATCTTGTCTTACAGCAGTACTCCCAGTATTTTGAAATTGTCACCAAAGCCTACGTCTATTTCGAATCGGCAGTTCTTTGACTCGCTATTGCGGGTCAAAGAACTGCCATAATATGACCATAAGTTAAAAAATAATAATTTTATCGATTGCACGTCAGTCAATCGCCAGTGTTATTTTAACACTGCAGTTTGATGGCTCAACTTTACGGATCTATTCAGAAATAATACTGAATCGAAGTTTGTTCCACTCGAGATGGTGTTTGTAGGTGGAGACGGGAGGAATATAAGCAAATTGCATTAAATTATCAGCGCGATATAGCGAGACAAACCCGTCTTACCTGTTAAGTGGCTGTGTTGTAAGGGCACCACATTAATAGGATCGTTGTCATGGAAACGATAAAGATGGAGTCTGTAAGGCGTCTTTAAAAGGCGAGGGACATCTTCCCAATTAGGAGTCAACCACTGTGCTCCTAACGGATCGTAAACTCGTCCTTGTATGTGCACAAGTTGGGTCAGAGGATCACGAATACCCCCACCGAAATCGATAGGCAGGTAGAAGTCCACGTTCGTGTCGGTGATTACTTTTCCGAAAGGGGCGTGATGGATCTCCTTGATCACACTGCCTTCGGAGTTGAATACCCCTACCGGCGTTCCTAGTTGATCACAGGCCACGTAGTACTTAACCCCACCCTGCTGCAGGTACATGAGGTGTCCGCTGCTGTCGTACACAAAAATAAAGGTCACGCTATCCTGAGGGTAATGGAGATGGGTGAGGCGAGAGCTGTGCAACGGGTCGGTGTAGAAGAACTGCGTGATGTTCCCTCTGTGGTCCTTCCTGGCTATCATCCTATTTTGAGCGTCGTAATAATAGTGAACTTCGTACTGGTGCAGTTCAAACGCATGGATGAGCAGACCTTCGGCATTGAACTTGAACTTCTCCTCGCCTCTTTGAATCACAAATCCGCGCGCGTCTACCACATATAATTCCACATCGCCGTAACCGATGAGCCTGTCTCCACTGTCGTAACGAAGAGATACTTGGTGCTGGTCCTCCCAGATGCCCTTCATGTTCCCATTGATGTCGTAAATGAAACGCCACACCTGCGGTCCGTTCACTTCCTCGATGAAGCCGTCCAAGGTGTAGGTGAAGTTGGTGATCTTGGAAGAGCCATCTCTGCCTATCTTCATCAGCGATTGCTTCACCCTGCTTCGGTTGTCGTAATGAAGATTGAGAGAGAAGATCTCCTTGTTCCACAAGGTCACTGCCAGCACCGTAATCCTCCCGTAAGGGTCAAGGCCGATGGTTTTCGAATACTGCCTCATCTCGTCCTGTATGAAGATGCTGTTAATTTTGGGTCGGTGGAAGACGAACTGCTTCGCTTGTTCCAGCAGTCCCGTCTCCGTATTGTACTTGAATTTGATTTCGTCGCTTCCTTTCCCGTTGATCTCGACCTCCACGGTCGTCAGTCTGCCGTCATACTGGTACTTGAACTTCGCTCCGTCCATGCCGCTGCGGCTGTTAAATCGGTGTCTCTCTTCCTTCAGTAGAGATCCGTGGTATCGGTAGTCCACCCGGAATTCCAGGCTCGGCACCGTCTTCGAAATGATCTTGACCAATGACCTGTGCTCGTAATAATGAATATCCGTCCTTTCATCACCGCACAATAACGTCGTCAGGCGTCCGTCTTCGTTGTATATGTAAGTAACGCGACCTTTGTTCTTCGGCAACAATTTGGCTAAAAGCTGACCTTTGTCGCTGAAGTGAAGCACAAACGGATACTTGACCCCCGGAGACAGGTAAAGGAGCTTGTAGAAACCGAGCGACACCTGAGTGGCGATCTCGTGCTTGTGTCCATTTGGAGTGATCACCGCTTGCAGACTCCCCACGGTGTCGTACTGCAGCAGATAGCGACTTCCGCTGGGTAGAATTATTTCCGTGGGCTGGAAGAGAAAAGAAACGTGTAAGCGAACAATGTTCGTATGAAACACATCAATGATTCATTTTTATTGCTGCATACAACCAATCAATTGGATAATTATTTTATTAGGCGTCTGTCAGAAATTCAAAAGCATCCAGTAATGTTATAAGACTATTTTGTTGGTACAATGAAATTATGAAAAGTATTTGATTATTAACGAAGCGAAACATCAGTGTTTTCTAAAACTTTGTGCCCCTTCGCTATGCTTGGTATTCCACTCTTAAATACAACATGAGGACCATTTTTTATTTCATTTTTTATAAATAATTAAATGTCACAAAAATTAAATGTTTTCAAAAATTGAATGCTACTTAGAATTTTATGACGTCACAGACGTAATTAGTGTAGGGATTAGTGATGAGGAAAAAAAAGTTACTAGTCCCGAGGAGCGGGACTAGTAACTGCATTACTAGTCCCGAGGAGCCTCCCTAGCTCATTCGGTGTAGGCCACGGATGTCCAACCTTTTGGTTTGCCTGGACCACATTGAGTGAAGAGAAATCGTCTTGGGCCGCATATAAAATGTATAAGTAACAAAACTTTATTTTTTTAATTTTTGTTTATTATAACACTAAAAAAAAGAGGGCAGCATAAACACAAAACTGAGATATTTGGCCTTGCTTACATTAACCAGTGCACCAATCTCTGGTTCGATGGAAGTGGTTGCAATTCACATAACCTCTCAAAGTTCTCTTCAAACTTTCCTCTTCGTATGCTTTATTCTTGAAAATAGTTCACAAATGTACGTACTACAAAAAAGCGATGGCATGAATAAAGCGGGATTGTGAAGCGAAGGATATTTTTCTCTGGGTAGATAGGTCTTGTAAAAATCTAGAGAAGAGACATGATCAAATTTTTCTTTGGGTTGAATATCTGATTGCAACTCTATACATTCCATTTGGAAATTCGAAGGTAATAATGTATTTATATCGACTAAAAATGGAGTAGCAAATATACAAAAAAAAAAGGTAAATTTTTCGGAAATCTTAAAACCTATTCTCAAATTCCTGTATCAAAAACGGAAAGAAAGACAGCATATTTTTCGCATCGCATAATAATGGTAAAAGTTTAAGATCTTATGGGAACGCATTATTAACAGTCCAGGGCAGCGGGTTGGACACCCCTGGTGTAGACGAACCCTGGGGTTGGAAAGACCTGGGTTCGAATACCGTCTACGACGAAAGGAATCTATCAGTTGTTTTATCAGGTCCCATACGTAGGTGGAGGGTTTTACGTCCCTGAAAACAGGCAAACCGACCCTGCAAACACACATCTATAGACTTAGGATACTAACTGGCACATGGAAGAGATTAGAGCCTCACCATCTTATGGATCCTCTGGTACAGATCCGTAACCGTAAACCTCCTGGATGGAGATGACACTTGATAGGACTAGTCCTGAATCACTGAGTGCAGATGTAATTAATTAAATAATCCAAGCCATTTGTCTCATAAGAATGCGAGTGATAGATTGCACAAAATAAGTTCTTCTCAGGTATATTTTGCTCAGCAGTATTCTTCAAAAGCATGCAGTTTCAGAGGAGATTTAGCTCCGCGAGATTTAAGAATCAGGTGGATATATCCACAGTCTGATGATTGGGATGGCAATCACTATCCCAAGACTAAAGTTTGCCTCATCTTTATCGAGCTGTAACACCATCGGGTACGCACATTTATCCACGGACTCGGGCTAACTTCTCCAGCATTTTCTGCTCTTCGTACAATGCAGGTGATTAAGAGAACGGTTAATGTGAAATGTTGAAAGAAATTCTCAGAAGCTTGAAGATATTGATTAGCTTTGATTGATCGTAGGCAAATAGCTTTTCTGGAGTATAATGAACAAAGTTTAGTAAACTTTAGTATCAAGATGCTTAATCTGGTAGCCTATTAGACACCGTTAGAATTAATAAAGGCAGTAGCTTAATCCGCTGTTAGAATGATGAATAAGCAATGAACTCCGTTAAATAACTTCACCCATTAGCATGTGCTGGGGCATTAAAAAACAATACATTGTGTACTTACCACGGTATTAAAGAAATTTAAGATTCATGACCATGTCATGGGATAGCTGGTTGTTGTTTGCGGAATGTTTACCGGAACAAAACTAGAGTGGAATGGAATTATTATTATTTAGATGATATCTACACATGTGTGTGGAACTTCGGCACGAAAGTCAACTGGAGCGACAGCATTCATCAATGCAGGATGTGTTGGTATAAGATGTAATGAGGATTTGACGCCTGTATATGTCAACAGCTCGCGGTGCATTGGTATTCTGAATATGTCGTTGGTCATTCAGCGCCTGTAATTCAATACCAAAATGAAAGGAAAAAAAATCGGAATATTAATAAAAAAAAAAGACAATAGAACTAAGAAGCGCATGTGCGCAAAATAGGTATAAACAATTTATTTGCTTCCACGCGAGATATGACGTACTGGAACACACACGAATCCTTCAATGTTATCTGATACGGATCTTTAACAAAGTATCAGATAACACCGAAGGATTAGTATCGAATACCACTTCAGTGCGTGTTGATAAATCTGCGCAATAATTCAAGATTAGTGTGCTGCAGAGAGTGTAGACCAATCCGACAGAAGAAGCAGTTTCTAAGATTAAAGGCAAGGGTCTCCGTTTTGTAGTAGGGAAGATGATATGCCTTTTGGTTGGAAAAGACCTGCGCTTGATTCTTATCCTTGACGTGAGGGATGCTTCTCTGAAATAAGGACGTAGAAAGATATTTTCTACCTCATAACTCAGTTTTCACCCCGAAAACAAACAAGAAAAAGAGTACTTAGCTGTAAACTTATAGAAAAAAGAAGAGGATTTAATTTGGAAACTCATCTTTTGTTTATAGATTAAGACAAATACTGTTTGATATATTACAAAGAATAAATATACCTATTTTACTATATGCAATATTGAATATATATAAAGATAATAAATGAAAAGTTGTCTGAAAAACAATCTATAAACCAAGGAGCAAGACAGGGATGCCCTCTGTCTCCAATACTTTTCAATATTTACATTAATGAAATATTAATACAGTGGAACACTTTAAACAATCAAGGTATAGAAATTTCCCGGAATAACAAAATAAATACGCTGTTATTTGCAGATGATCAGGTAATAATATCAGATAAGAAAGACAGTTTACAAAGCGCAATATATAATTTAAACGTTATAGTAGAACAGTTTGGAATGAAAATTTCCATAGAGAAAACTAAAACAATGGCATTTTGTGGACAAACTCCAGTTAGAAGCAAAATAGTTATTAATAATAAAATAATAAAAGAGATAAATACTTTCAGTTATCTTGGATGTAAAATATCATATGAAGGAGAAAAAGACATAAAATTAAAATTTTTACAGATTATAGGCCTGATAAACAGAAAACACTCAACCCAAATATAGTACAAAAAGAAACACGCTTGAAAATATACAATACTTTAGCAGTGCCCACATTATTATGTGCCAGCGAAATTTGGACAAAAACAAACAAGAATAAAAACAAGTGAAATGAGATTTATGAGAAGAACATTATTAGATCAAAAAAGGAACGAAGACATTTTAAAAGAACTAAAAACAAAATCAACAGAAGAAAAACTAAACAATTATAAACAAAAATGGACGGAACATGTAAACCGAATGGCCAACACTGAATGGACATCCTAAACAAATACTAAACTATAAGCCAATTGGAAAGAGAAGGCAGGGTAGACCTCAAAAAAGGATTTTGGATGGATAAGGAGACTGGAACAGACCAACTCGTAATTAGTGTTATGATGATGATACTTAGCTGTAATGGACCTGCATGAGGTTTGAATAGAGGGTACTGTTTATATATATATATATATATATATATATATATATATATATATAGCCTAAGGGATCTGCAACATGGCTGTATTGCTTAAGGCGGGATCTAGAATTGATAACCGAGAAAAATATGGGAAAATGCGATCTAGGGAACTTAAAACCATTGGAATCCTGAACAGGTAGCGGGATTTGGTGCACACCCTGAAGCCGCGTAATAGAACCGATATACTTCCAGCAAATCAATCCATTCTACCATCGAAAAATTTCTACGAACTGCAACCATCAAAACTATATTTGTAATGGGGATTTTCTATAGTAGCTCAGATGTTTTAAATTAGAAAGACCTCGGTTCGAATCTGTCCATGGGGGTTCAGAACATTTTAATAAGGGCTTTAAAGGTCATCATGCGTATTAAGGATTTAGGCCTAGCATGGCCTGTTCCGGCCATAGAAGTCATCGTTTAAGAGGACGTCCCGATTTTCTTTTTCCTAATGGCTTGTACTTTAAGGCTTGTTTTGGTAATCTTTCTGTTTTCATTCTTTGAACGTGTTCCATCCATTTACGTTTTTAATTTTTTCTATTACTGGTTCTTGGTTTAATTCTTTCATAATTTCTTCGTTTCTTTTGTGATCAAATAGAGTATACTTTGCAGTTTTTCTCATAAACTTTATTTTTGCTGTTGTTAATCATTGTTTGTTTTTTTGTTTTATTGTCCAGATTTCGCTTCCATACATTAAGACCGGTAAGGCTAATATATTGTATTCTTTTAGCCTGGATTGTTTTTGAACTAGGTTTGGTTTAAATATAGAGTTAATTACTCCTGTTATTTTTAAACATTTTTTAAGATATTTAAAAATAACAGGTGTAATTAACTAAATAAACAAAATAAAGGTGAATTTACTTATGTCATGTGATATGTGGTGGGACGTCTGTTCCCTCTGAATAATAAACTAGACAGTGATATAAAGCGGAATGGACACACAATACACTTAGATAACCTTGGAGATAATGAAACAGGAATAACACAATTCCTGAAGCAAATATTCTTTTATGTAAAAAAAGCCAAAAGGAGGAACAATACAAAACGAATTATTCTTCACACAGTATTTTAAGATTATTGGAAGAGATACTTACAAGACTCACCGGTCCTTCTTCATACTTGTACATGATTCCACTGTTGTCCGAATATCGCACTTCTGCAAGCCGTCCCTGAATGTCGAAAGCATATTTTTCCGACAAGTGACCTCTTTCCCAGCGTGCCAGTCGTCCAAATCGATCGTATTCTAGCCGTACGCCGGTGATGTTTTGGTTAAGTTGCCACTGCATTGGATGACCAAGCGTGTCATAGTGCACTGTTACGAGGGGAATCTGGTTTTTATCGTAGACTACCTCGCTGAACTGCTCTCGGTCAAATTCAACAGCCAGCAGAGTTTCTCCATTTACCTGAGGATAAAAAGCAGTTTTTATTTGACTTAAATTCAGCTTTTTACCAGAAAGAATTTCATGAAATAATGATTTACTTATCTATTAACTAGCAGAGAGGTTGGTGATAGACAGGATCTTATTTTCTCTTGCATTACAGTAAGATTTATGAAAGAAAATGTCACTACCTACAATATTTCAAATATAAAACTGCTCATAAATGGAACTATGAATTATTTTAATCTGTTTTATGATAATACACGTAATAAAGATAAGATTTTTAACAGAGAACGAAAAATACCTTCATCTTTCTTCCGACTTGGGTGATCTGTCGATTGCGACCTTTTCCTTCTCTTCTAAGATAATATTTCCACTCGAACTTCTGAAGGACATCCTCACTTAAGGTCGTTTTCATTTTGGCAGGGACAGGGAACGTTTCAGCCAACACTGGACTCTGATCGGACAGAACAGGACTTGGAACTGTTTCCATTTCTATGGTACTGGAATCTTCCAATGTGATGATCAAACTACCATCTTGATATTGAGTGATTCTGTGCTCAGACAGTCCGGCTAAAATGGAAATCAGAAAGAATAAGGAAAAAAATAAACAAAATAAAATAATAGGATGGCGCATGTTGTGCACAAGTATATAAACAATAGTTTGAAAGGATTGCTGGAATGCGTCAGATAAAAGGTTAGTAGATAATTGATTTTGCTTGATTTCTGTGGAAAAGTAGAAAACACTTAAAAAAAAAAAAAAAAACTCACTGCTGAAATATCACGTGCCTGTTCAGTAGATTGCATGCTCTCAACTCGTTCAGATCTGAAGAATTAGAAAGTCATTACTTTACAATCAGCTCAATAGATGAAACCAATAAAGTAATCAGAAGGGTATTTCAAATACAGAATTGACGGCCCATTCGTTTTTAAAAATATCATTGGTATTACGTGAACTGATGTGTTTATTAAGTTAACAACTATTCTTGACATAATTTATTAAGATGATAATATCGTCATTTAGTTTAGCCCATTTATGCTATTTTGCTTTAAAAAAAAAAGGTTACCATGACAACGGTGCTCACATCATATTCTGGCTATTCTGCACCTACAGGACTCGTGGTTTGATGTTAGTGCCACCAAGTGACATAGCGGACCCAAACAGAACATCTAGTGGATGAGGATGAGCAACGTATTCGCCATGGTTTAGGAGATAGCATTAATACTTTCCTCGAACAACATCAAATTTGTAATACTCGTTCTCGTATAATTGACATTTTAAAGCTCAAAAAGAAATTGATCAGATATTTTATAAGACCACCGAATATGTTGAGGTAAGTGAAGAACACAAAATGATACTGACCTGTTCTTGTGGTGACGTCAGATCCCTTGATGAGAAGAGACACTGGATTCTTATCATCTCTAGTGACCGTGACGAGCGCTCCCTTGATGCTTAAGTTATAAGAAAGCTTGATGATTTGACCCGTTGGAGTAACGGCCTGAGTAAGACGTCCATAGGCATCATAGCTATAAATGTAGGCCCTCCTGGAACTGTCCGTTTTGCTACGGAGCAGTCCGGTGCTTCCTTGATATTCGAAGCTAGTTTTAAAGTTGTCTGGAGTGGTGAATCCTTGCAGCATCCTCATTCGAGACATCTCCAACCTGCACTTCCCTCCCTGTGTGTTCTCTATGGTATTCACCTGGTTGCTATAGTCACGCAAGATGTAGATTTTGTTTCCGGCTGTGTCCGTAACGGTGCTCAGCTTCCCGAAGCTAGTGTTGACATTGTACGAGAAAGTGTAAACGGTTTTTCCTGTCAAGATATTCTTGGTGGCCTGATGTTGGCCGTGTCTGTTGAATACGTACACTTCCTGGGTCTCGGGGGAATGGATTTCGTACTCGTTGAATTCATTGGGTGTGGGGAGAGAAGCGGTGACGGAACGTACTCTCAGGTTTCCCTGGTCACAGATGTGTAAAAGGCCGTCGGGGGTGACTGTGATGGATGAGATGGTGTTGAGCTTCGAGGTGGCGGCCAGAAAGTGGTCTTCGTCGAAACACCTGCAGTTCATATCCAAGCAGCTACACTTCGATTCCGCTCCGGAGAAAGTGGATATTTTACCGTCGCTGCCAATTACTCTCACTCTGTTGATGAGTTGGGAGTCGCTCTCTGCTATGTACAAATCCCCGTTCGGAGCAAAAGCGATGCTCTGAGGACTCTCCAAGTAGACTTCCGTGGCAAGGTCGATCTTTTCGTTTCCGGCGTTATTTACGCTGGGACACTGTAGAGGGCGTCCTGCTACCACCTTCAACCTTCTGTCGGGAGTTAATCTTAGAACCATGTGGTCATCCAGGATGTGCAGTGACTCGTCCAGTGGATTGATGGACAGCTCTGTAGGCCATCGTAGATTAACCTGAAAGACAAAAGAAAAATTATTTAATAACACACACTCCAAACAAGGGGGGGATCAACTGTGTAAAATAGAGGGGAAGCATGTGGCGATTGTCGTACGAAGTGGGAAGAAGTACAGGGATACTTTCATAGTGTATAGTTTGTGACAGTGCGCATTGATAAGGTTATTATAATAGTTTTTTTTTTTAATTTCTTGCTCACGTTGTAGCCTGCCTACTCCCATAAGTTTAAAATCGCAGAATTTTCTTTTCTGCAATTTATATTTTGTGTGTAAGCGTATTATTTTAGTTTGTAGCGAAGGTCAATGTCATACTGTCGACAGACAATATTAACTAAAATCTTTAATCGAATTTTAATTTAATTTTTTAATTGAAGATTCCAGAGAAATGTACTTGAAAACAAGAGAATGGGTTTTTACACAACACTCATTTTGTTATTTAGATAATTATTTGACTAAAAAAAACTATTTTACACTTCAAATTATATTTTGTTAGCTTCAGCCTTATGCGATGGCCATTCCTTAATTCTGTTGAATACTTTTATATTTATTAAAGATGGTAGAAGAATTCGAGTTACTTTATCCATCACACCAATAAGGGCTTATAATTAACTGTATTGTAAGCTAGAAAAAAAAAACACAAATATTCTTACCTGGCTAAGGGTAACGGTGCGTCCACAAGGAAAGGGTTTCCAGTGACTTTTGTGGTAATGGTCTCCGATAATGGTGTGGATGATTCCAATGCGATCTACCATCCGAATGTTAGTGCCATCAGCGATGTAGATTTCATTATTAGCAGATATGGCCATCCCTGGAAAATTCAGAATTTAGGTTTATTTGCTATGAACAGCATCTATTGGAGCATAGTAGATAGCATGAACATATCCACATTACTTGCAATACTCTTCGCAGAGGTTTTTAACTAAATTTCTATTTAAATATATGGATAGAAGCCACGTATTGGGATAATAATAACCATATTATTGCCTCATATACTACAACGTGCAATTATTAATTCCAAATTGAACACAAACTCCATTCATTTATGGATTCAACTGTCTTAGTTCTTAAAGATTAAAACGCAACTCTGTATTCTTTGAACCTGCTTTAAGCAAGTTCTGTCAGATTCGCAGGTGTCGGTATTTTCTATGACGCTGAGTTGTTCTTGTGTTACTATTGTTTTTCACTTTGAAAGCAGTGCAAGGCCCTCTTGAGAAATAATCTGAAGTTTTCAAGTCCACCGGAAGTCTGTTGATTAGGTTCGGGACGAAGTAATCCCTTACTACCCCTTCGTGGCTGTTTTTATACCTCCTGATGATGAAGAAAGTAGATTGGGAAGAGATGCAGCAGGTCCTCCTTCTGCACACAGAATCCTTACAAGAAGTAATACTTTAAAGTGAGACAAGCCATTGAGGTGTGCAGGCTCAACTTTATTCTTTGTTAGTCATGGCGATATGACTTGGTGATCTTATTGGCTACCACACAACTCTTGAAATCCGTGCCTGTCATCACATTTTATATATATTCTGCAACACAAAGAGAGGATGTAAAAGAACATCAGAGCTGTTCGTCAATGCTAAGAAAATTAGTTTGAATCCCGTCTTTGTGTTTTTGTCCCTCGAAGATTATATGCATCGGTACTAACTATTTCCTTGGCACTATAAGGTGCAAGTTTCATTTCGTTTGTTACGCATTTGAATTGATATTTATATATCAATCTCACACACGATAGGCCTCCTCGTAACATGACAGTGGTTATGTATTAAGCAGGCTTCGCCTCTTCAGCGTGTTGCGAATAATATTATAATTCAACTTATATATAGGAAGGATGACAAATGTATCACTGAAAGGTTATAAAATAAATGAAGTAAATGAAAAATTTACTGCAGAAGAAATGGATTCCTTCACTCTCTGTATATGGCAGAGGCTTGTCACAAAAGCTAGTCTTCCACAAGGCATTCATATAAATGTATTTAATATCTAAAAATGACACTTTATTACGTTTCTAGTTAAGACCATTACAAACATGCAGTTAGTGCTAAGTCTTTCCGTGTTAAATTATGGAAGCCAATTTTTTCGGCGAATGCATAGAATTTTTATAAGTTCGGAGGGCTCGAAAATTATCGTAACTTATTTGCAGATTGTCCAATAAAGCTCAAGGTGTGTCATTTTTAATTTCTTGCTTGCAGTTTCAGACCTTTTTTTTTTTTTTTCCGTTTTCTTTTTCCCTAATTTCCAATCTATCCTGCAGGCCTTGAGTTGAATTCACAAGTCTGTTTTTTTTTTTTTTTTTTTTTTTTTTTTTTTTTTTTTGTACGTGGAGTTAAATACGTATGCCCCAATCATCTTGATTGAAGTTTGTTCTGTGAAAAATATTGCGTCAGATTGTGCAAAAAATAATAAATTTCAAGCTGAAAAAAGTTATGGGGGGGGGGGGGGGGGGAGCGGAGAAAACCAAATAAACGTTTTGAAATTTTTTTGGCTATCAGACGAAATTAGTACCATTTTCATCCCTTCAGCCTAGACAGCCTTCTGAAAATGAAAGATGTAACAAAAAGCAAGTTTTTTAGGATGATGAGTAGTGCACCATGCAAAATAGGAGAAAAAATTAAATGAGTTATTAAAAAGAAAAAAATATTAATGTAGAGGTACATAAAGCATTGAACATCTAATCGGAGGAACTTTATTCTGTATTTTTTTTAGGCTCATGTTAGACTGTCTTGGTGTTTGTACTCAAGTTGACTAAATGTGATAAAGGAGTGTTTCTGTTGGTCTTTTTATTAACGACATGCGACATAAATGTGTTTATTCTGGATCATACCTATTAATAGAGAAGTGAGTTAAGTGTCAACATCGAAATATTTAAAACATAGATAAGGTGCAACTTTCTAAATATCGTTACGTATCACTATAAGAAGTATGTGGAAGTTTTTGTGACCGATTTGCTGAAAATCGTTAACAGAATACTCTGGAGCCGCGTGGAAAATATGAAGTGTGTAAGGCTGTTTGTACTCGATGTCTTCAAGTAAATCTGTCAACTCGTGAAGACGAAACACGTTATGACACATTCTTTGAGCCAAAAATGTGTTCTTTTAGAATCAGCTAACCACACGTGCTTACCAGGACGAATCTTTTTGCTTAAAGATTTGAAAAGAAGAGAAAATTAACAATTTCAATGACAGCTATTCTGCTGTCATTCAAGCTTCAAAGATTCTATCACCACGACTTGAATATTCAGATTATATCTGCTGTGTTTACGATAGTAACTGTTACAATTATAAACTGACTCGCTATAAAATTGCTATCGAAAGTGACAAGAGGATCACATCCTTTAGAAAAATAGATTACATTTACGTGGCGCGTACACCTGTCTTTGCAAACCCTACCGACAAATGAAATTACATAGCTATTGTGAGCAAAGTTACTGCATAAAATAAATAAATATAAAAAAAATGTTTCTACTTTTACATTAATGCTCAAGACATGCTCTGAATATGTAATTTGCTTACTTCACACCACTCAGGAGACCCTAAAATTGTCTTGATAAGTGAATCCACGTACTAAATACGCTGCAAGATACGACACAAAATGGAAATTTTCCAAAGGCTATCTCGTCTGAAGGGATTGAAATGATAGAACGGGGCCTCTTCTTTCTTTATTGCCACATATCAAGGGTATTTCTCATAATGGATTACCCGGGACATTCCTGAAATCCTTATTCTTCGTCCCCCGTCCCGAAGGTCCCGGATTTCATGAATGCGATATCAGAATTTTAATTTGTTTTAAAGGAAAACGTATCGCAGTTGATTAAGTAGTCTTGACAGTCTTTAAAGGCTGAATTTTTATTTTGGTGAGCTACCTTAAATATGAGAACAGTATCCACACGGCACAGATTTGGGATTTGTATAGGATTAGCAGCCGGACAGATGCCAAGTAACGCCATGACAAATTCTTGTCTTGTATCTAGCGTGAAAGATGATACTTCTCACAACACTAAAGCCGACACAGGTGTCTTAAATTCACTATGAAATGGGATTTGAGGAGGAGGGAGAGCTCTATGATACGTCTCTATTGGTGGGGAAGTCATCCACCATGAAAAGTAGTAAATGACGACACGAAACTAGCAATCGACTGTAAATGCCATTTTATGCTGGGTTGTAGATGTGGATTAATAGTTATCAATGAACAGGACTTATTCGATGTCTCATTAAGCATCTGCTTGTATATGAATAATCCCGGTCCGGATGAAGGCGTTTCTATGAAATTCGATATTTTGAAAATAATACCTTCGAAAACATTTAGTGTGTAGTTATTATGATAATGAACGATGCGGCTACGTAAGCATGTTTCCTCGTTATTTCCTAATAATCAATTTAACCGATAAAATCAGTTGCTTGCTTGGGGTCACGAGACTTGACGTCGCACAGTATTGTCATGATATTCTTAAACGCTAAATGACTAAGACATAAGTGTTGAGGAAATGTTATCATTTTATCTACCCCCCCCACCACGTAATTCATATTTCTATTGATTGTAATCTAAGACCCAAATTCAGTTAATTATATCCTACGTGTTTCTACCATGGAATTCTAAATTTAAACAACAATAATAAGCCTACTATAGTGTTCTCTATGTCTAAAGTTGTGTCACCATTTGCAACACGTCACATATCTCTTTTAAAAAGCGTTACACAAATAGCACAAGGCGCGTTAATCTTAATTTACCTTTCGGATAAGCGAGTCGTGCGTCTTTTGCTGGTCGTCCATCACCACAGAGAAGTTTATCTCCCGGCAAACATTTCCCTCCGCTCCCTACTACAGCTTCCAGGTTGTTCTTTACATCCGAGATGTCGGTGTAACTTATCACACGAAATACTTGGTGTCTTTCTGGGTCGGAAATGTACAATTTGCCATCGGAAGGTCCAACAGCCAGATGGTACCGGTAAGCCACTTGAGCCGCGCTGGAAAAAATGACATTTCAATTAAAACACGGGCAAATACACTGAAAATTTATATTTTATTCCGGGAGTTACTGGTCTTTAACTTATTTACTCGATTTAAAAAAAGCCTAAATAAATTAAAAACAAGTATTTGGAGAATTAATTATTTTTTCACATATTTCTCAATATCTAAACCAGACATTTTTTTGCTATTTACTTAATATGTCTGAAGTTACATTTTTTGTTTTAAAAATATTAAATCTTTTTTAAGAATTAATTTTTAACATAAAACGACACAATATAATCCTTATATATTAAAGATTTTTACATTAGATTTTTGTACAATAGAAAATTCCGTAGCAAAGGTAGATAAATTACTCAAGAAAAATATTTAGATATAAATATAGCTTTCAGCGTTTGTGTTCCTATTGCCAAATGAGAATCAGAATTCTCTGATTCATTATCTACGTATTCTAGTAACAGGATGTATTTTGCTGCTATGTTTGACTAGAATAAGAAAACGTATTAGATATATATACTAACAAAATTTGCTGTTTGCTTGAGATATAAAGGAAAACTACGTTAAACCGATGGAAACTGGACATACTGTTGGGATCTAGTAGCTCTCCAGAATCAGACCCAAATAGCATAAACTATGATGGGTAATAATTACCTGGTTGGTCGAATGGCCAACAGGCTGCAGGTTCTTATACCGCCGTATGCATGGTTGTTTGTAATTGTCTTTAGAGTGGGAGATGTTCTTCTCGTGTGAGAGCAGAGTGTTCGGCGAATTGCAGGTCTCGGGTATCTTGAAAAAGTTCATGTTTTTTCTCTAAAATGTCTCGTTTTTTTTTAAATACATAATCCGGGTTTCAGGATTATGTAAAAAAACATCATATTTGATTGAAAATACCCGATAAACTTTCCTTACCTAATAAACGGGATTCGAACCCGGATCTTTCCAACCAAAAAGACTGATCTAAATCGACTGCGCTGCAAATAGCTGGTTTTATATCCAGTCAGGCAATTTGTATAACAACACATTAATTTTTATAATGGGGTGGAATTCTAAGAACAGTAAGATTTTGAAGCTAAAATAATTTTGAGTATTCGTCATCTGCTGGAGGATATTTATGTTCTAGAGGAAATGGAAAGCGGGAACAACATCCCGAAGATTAAAATGAAAGGTAAAAAAAAAAAGATTTGTATATTTGTGAGATGCACAGCTATCAATAATCCGATTTGAAAATTGAGTTTAAAACACATTCAATTAAAATGAGCTTTTCTATGTCCGAAACAGACTTCGCATCCTTATAGGCTTCAGCTTCTTCCATATCTCTTGTTCCTCCCGTTGACATAAAAATATCCATTCGCTTCTCATATAGCTCTATCTGGCGTTTTTTATCAACAGGTGGCAGCACTAAGTATTTATCGTGTTCCAAGGCGCTTCAGGCTGTCGAAATCGATGATGCCACTGGATTTATAGGGCACTTTTTCAGCAGAGAAGATGAGTGGATGCAGTTTAAAAGCTAAGTTCAGTTATCGACAGAGACGAAGCTTCCCGCTTTGCTCTAAGGTCTCACTTGCTACAAGAGCAGGTGTTGAACTAGTTAACATCAATATCGATTTCCAGTAAGAGGTGAAGGCATTAGTTCTGTTACACGTAGACTTTTAAGGCTCCAGAGGAACCGATTTCTTGTTAAAGAAGAAATTTCGGAGTTTAATTTGCTGCCAGTTAACACATCGAGAAGGATGACGAAGTGCGGGAATGAACAGAAGACACACACACACACACACAAAAAAGGAAATAAATGTGTAAAGAATAGCAAATGAAAGACATGTGCTTAAGTGAAGAAGCCTAATAGCGAAACAGTTGACCACAATACTTGCATATCCTATATCAGCGCTTCCCAAACTGGGGGCCGCGGTCTCCTTGGGGGCCGTTAGTTTTATTGAGGGGGGGGCCGTGAAATAATGAAAACAAATATAAAATGTTTTAAGATTTGCATTTGATTTTTGCAATATTCGCTGTGTATGTTTTGTACTGAATATAAATGCAATAAATATTATAATAACATATGTCTGTATTACGGTTTTTTTTCGATGGGGCCGTGAAATATTTTAATTTTTTCAAGGGGGGGCCTTTACATCCATAAGTTGGGAAGCACTGCGATAGTTCAGATACGTAATTCCAATAATGAATTTGGAATCTTCATAATATACAAGAATAGCATAATGAACTAAACAGTAATACAACAAACGCTCTAGAATTCAGTTCGAGTTAAAAGGTAGTAAAATTTTATAGTAAACGAGTGAGTGGCTAGCACCATTACACTTGAACTTACAACAAAACCAGTGGAAAATCCTTTATATGTGTGCAATGGGAAGATAGAAAAGCCAGGGCAGGGCTAAAGTACTAGCAATCGAAATCTTGCACTGGATGTTGAATTACAGATCGGAACCACCTTTCTTTATGGCTGCTAATTCTGTGTTTTTATTGATCGCCGCCCGACTTTGCATCCATATCACCACCATAGCCGTGTCACACTAGAAACTCCGCCTTAAAAAAAAAAAATAACCAAAATAAACGTTTCGAGTCAGCTTTCTCCCCCAAACAGTGCGATCAAGAAAATTCAAAACTCCTCACTTTGTATTCAGCCAGCAGCCCTTTCAGAACGTCCTGACTCAGCCATGTCGCGCGCCAAGCGGTTCGCAGAATACCGAAAACGCTCGAAACATAAAACCGATTATTCCCCCCCCCCCCCGCATCTCCCTCTCTCTTAACACAAACGGCGTTTTCCCTACACTGCTCACGTGCTGCGTGTTCTCGCGTGCTCACCTGAGTTCAACCACCGTCATGACCAGTCCATCGGGAGTAATTCTGCGGATCAGGTTAAAGTCGCCCACATATATGCTTCCGTCTGGGGCACTAGTCAGGGTCACGGGTGCTAGGAGACGTTGTTGCTTAGCAACGCCATTGCATTGATGGCAATGCATGGGCCGTTGGTGACCATCTCCCATTGCCGTAAGCAGAACTTTGGGTTTATTCTTCAGATAGATGTTGGTTCCGTCTCCCTTCTGAAGAATACCTGAAAGAGAAGAATCGCCTAATTAACAATACAGACCTTAACTTGACACACGAAATTCTGTCCAGCCGTTTTGAATTGTTCTCCTTATCCTATTTTTCCTGTTTTTTTCTTAACTAATATTCCGATGTTTTCCAATGCATTCTACAAATAATTTCTTCGAAACGGCTGAACAATTCTTTTGATATAAAATTCAGAACTTTACTAACAAGCATAATTATGGCATGGGTTTTTGTTTACTTGAAAAAAAATTCATCAACAGTTATGATTTAAAGATAATTTGATTACAAAAACAGAATTCTGGAAAACTTCAAGAGGTGAGTTTCTCAAACAGACGGACCATTGTCTGGATTTGACAATTATGAGACTATTTGTATTTGACTTTCAAAGCTCAGAGCAGTTATGTTTATTACTACATTGCCAACGTCACTTCTATTCGTTTTTCAGAATTCATTCCGAACTTCCTTTGAAGGAAATTAAAATAATTCAATTTCAATAAAAATCGAAAAATTCTTTTAACTCCAGATAGTAACTGTACATTTGAATTAGTTTAAGGAAAATCCTCATGCATAGAAATACTTAAAATTAACCCGTTTTATTAAAAAGACGATAAAAAATAGAATGCTTTATAATTGAAAAATATTGTTCTAGAGCCTTCACAATCAGGTGTGCTTGATCAGAGGGGAGGGGGTGCAAAATATAGTAGTCTTTCGCCACGGTTCGAAATAATAGTTTAACTGCTTCTTATTAACATTTGTCCTGCTATTTTTTATGATTCTTGGACGTGAATCCATCTAAAACGTACATCAGTATGATAAAAATTGTAGTTTGTGCTGCACAGGAAGATGAAGTCTTACTTTTGGATTCAAGCAAGACACTGTCTGTTTATAATCGCGGCAAGCATCATAAGTTTTATTTCAACAAGATCTGCAATTGACTTGAAATAGACATATGCATATTTTGCAAACCACGCAGGCCTAAGTGTCTCAAAAGTGGAAAAGTTCATAATAACTCAGCGATACGAACTGGTTATCTTAAATATTTTGACCACTACTTCAACGCAGTGCTAATTTTCACCTTTGAAATGCATTCACTTTGAATCCTTCGGGAATAACACAAATTATAACTTTCTTTTAATGGTACCTAAAGATCATGCTTACAAATAAGTACATTTCCTGACATTGTAGATGTGTTTCGTTTTTTACGAAGAAGTGCAATTAACTTATTTGAAAATGTCCACAACTGAGATAACTTACCTCAGGGTAAGCTCGCTATCTGGGGAAAGTCTAACCCTTGTTAGCATCGCACTACAAAATAGTGGATACTTTTCTTTACATCATTACTGACTTAGTTGGTCACCAATGGCCTTAGGGTTTCTTCCATTGGTATCTGGGTTATCCCCGCTAAATGGCGCTTAGCATCGCCAGTACACGTCAGGAGGGAGGGAGGGGTCAGTAGATTTCAACGTACTTCGATCGTAACAAGATCTGTATGGAAGAACCTCTTATAATCAGGATCGGGTATACACACTTTCTGCTTTTTCAAATAAAGAAACAGAACGTGTTAATGGGAAACTCACCTTCGTGGAAGTTATATCGGTGATGGAGATCCAGATTCCATCCGCCTATTTCCGAAATACTCATGTCGTGTCCACTGACTTGCGTTGTTTGTACTTCCCAGATCACATGAGGGCAGGTGCTATATTCGTAGCCCACATAAACTGTAAAGAAGAAATACTTATAACCAATAGGAACAAACTTAAAATAGGGAAAGATTAAATGTTTTTTTTCCCAATGGAAATAATAAAAAAAAAACTATCATAGCAGCAGGTTGAATTATTTATACAACATATTTCAATTTTTGTTTTTTAATCCATAAACTAGCGCCCTCTTTCTTTAAAAGTTGGACTCGTATAAAGACGGACCTTCACAAATTTTATAAATGCTTTAACTGAAATAATTAACATTCTAATCCTGTCCAACTGATGTGCATCCTTTAATTGTAATTCGTAACATCGCCCACAAGTTCTCTAAATCCAAACCAAAGTGTAGTTATAACTGTCATGTTAAAACATCTGTATGTATACTGTCACCAACAATTCCCAGTGGTTTTAGAAGAAACTTAATAAGCGAATTTATTACTGCTTTAGCAAAGGTATAAAAAAAATAATTGGGTCGGAAGTATCAATAGGTTAAGATAGTCAAGCTAAGCGAAGTGGAGTGGAGAATAAACGGGGATAATTATCATATATCATTCATAACATCTTCGAGACAATAAATCTTTTTACCATCAGCCCAGTTTCCATACACGCCTAATAATGCAGCCAACAGTGGAGTTGCGCACAAGCGGTGATATATGATATGTCATCACGGGCTATCTCGTGTAGACGCGAGGGGACATGTGCTCACGCTTAATGAAGTATGATGTGTCATAGGGTTCAATCTCGTGTATTCGAAGAAGACATGTTATGCATGCTTAATAAGGTATGACATGAAACAGTAAAATATTCAGCTTTTTCTAGAACCATGAAAAATATACCAAGGATTCCAGACTAAGTTTCTACGGGCTGTTTCCATCGAATCGATCGCATATTTGCAATATTCTAAACAACCGTTAGCCGAGCTAATCTATTCCCTATGAGATTAATAATCATGTAAGGGTTTCAAATAATAGGGATTTTTCTTATACTAAAAGATATTTGAAATGCGTATCGGATATATTTTAAGCGAATGACTGCATAAACAGAGGCGATTAGAAATGGTTTCTAAGCAGAGTTTCGCTCCGAGAGGTCATCGTAAGCGGCACTACGGGTTTTGTTCTAACGGTTATTCCATTAACGCTTCCCTTCCAGGGGTGATAAGTTGACTAAATTAAGTTAGCCAGTGACATAAAACAGTCGGTCCGCAAGGGACATTGATGTTATTCTTTCGTGTGAGGGACCTTCCCATGCAGTTAATTGCGGACAGAGCGCTTTGATCCAGTTAATTTCGAGTAACTTAATTACGACCTGCGAATAGTTTTGACACAGTTATGACACTTTTTGATCTACGTTTCTCAGAACTTGAAACCGGAGACACAAAGCACACGACGCATGTGACGTCATCTTGATTATATTAGACCATCATTTCGGTGTCTAGAACCAATAGGGGATAGCACGCGGGGTTTAATAATTACATTGATTCACATACATCAAATCAGTGGGTTAAGGTCCAAGTTTAATTAAGTGATATTTAAGATTTTGCAGCACTTCAAGGAACAAGCTTACGAGTTAGAAAGTCTTCAGAAATTACTAGTTAAGACTGATTAACTTGGATCGAAAAACAAGCAATTGCATTCTTATCCCGTTGACCTAAGGGGCTGTCTGTTTTGATTTTTTGCTGTTTAACTAGCCGATAGTGTAGTAAACAGAAGCATGGACAATTCCCGTGATGTTGTAGAGCCCGAGGAATCCTCCTATACTACTGTAGTTCATTATATGATCATTTGGAACAGACATCAAGAAGAACAATTATGGAAATTGTCTTCGCAGATAGCAAAGCATTAAGGAACTTCGTTAATGCATTTTCTTAAAACTGTTAAGGCTGGTAGTCTCTTGTACAATCTTCAACCAAATTTCACTTCCATTTATAAAAACTAATTATAATTTTATCGCCATTTTATTAGGCAGGAATCTTATTCTGGTGGTTACGTATCGATCTAGACGTGCTATACAAATGTGTAGTTTTCAGTATATCTCAATGCATTTCAGTGTGGATCGCGCATTAAACTGTTTTTTCATTAGTTAACACCTCCAGATGGATTGATAGCAAAATAATCTTGTCCATTTCTTAGCATTGCGAACTGCCACCGAGAAATCGTATTTCAACTCGCTGATTGCAGGAAAATTGTCTACAAAGAACTTATCTAAATAGCAGTTGTTAGAGAACGTACATGATTTCCAGGCTGTGGGTTCCAGTCCAGACTTCCCATCGTAGGCACGAATGTTTGGGAATGACTCTAGGTGAGAGATGAGCTTCATCATTGGTGTGACACTACTGCCCGCTTATCGTAGGCCTGCAGTGGCTTGAAAAAGTTCAATGTGTTATCTCTATGTACGGTTTTTTTTTTCCAGATTATTCTTTCTTAATTACTTTCTTCTTTCTAGACCAAATGAAAGAAACATTCCAGCCACACTTCAAAATTGTCTTTCTACTTTTAGGCGTGCGTGTATTAAAGATGATTATCGACGTTCCCCTGCATGGGTGCTTGAGGGAAAAGGAGACACATTACGACTGGGCTGAACAAAGGAGGTAGCCTTTTAATACTGCATCATTCAGTCGACGGAGCTGCAACCTAAACATCTTTCATCTAAAGATCAATGGATCAGGGATGGGACTCGTCTCTACCCGGATTTGAATATACAGATTTAATCAAAGCAAAGAATCGATGCCTTGCCGACTTGAGCTCGTGCAACTTGGGGAGGAAGTGATAAGTTTTCTGATGACACGTGCTCTGTGTGTGTGCAATAACACAACGCAGCAGTACGAGTTACAGAGAACAGGTTATAGAGCAAAGATTGGATAGCAGCAATAGAACCTCACTGTCGGACGCTACATAAGATTGAGGAAGCCTAACCTTGTAATAAAGAGAGGAGATGTTAGTCGTTATCGATGAGCAGGTTGTGGGTGTTGAATAACTCTCGCTACTCTCCATCGTGAGAAAGTTGCCGAAAATATGCTGAAAAACTAGTGGATCTACTTCAGATTGGACAGCACAGTGTACTAAGATATACCTCTGGACTGGAACTGTATCTTTTAGGGGTGTATATAGTATACGAAAAGATATGTGGTTTTATTAATATTTGGACTTTCTTGAGCTAATTCAAAGATCAACTTCTTTACGTGATTTGAGGCCACGTAGCGAACTCGCCAGAGAATAACTTCGACGTCTGGTGTTGGATAGGACGGTATGTTGTTGGGACTTCGGCCTCTTCCGGCGTCATATGAGTGGACGCAGCAATCAGTGATACCTTTTGAAAGCCGTATTTGGTACAGCTGATTTCAGTGCGAATGGGTCAAAATAAAATTTACCTTTCTTAATCGGATTTACATAATAAAAATGAGCGTAGTAATATGCTCTAAACTCAGTCTAATATTATTTGAAGACAATGACTTAAGTATGACCGTTTTACGTTCAGTCATTACGTTATTGAGAAACACACTTAGCAACGCCGATAATACCAATCTGAAGAATGAAAGATATTTTTAAAATGTGTTACCTATAGCCGTGGCAATTCCATACACTTTCTGTCTGTAGATGTTTCTTCTGTTCCACGAGTAAGTGAATTTAATGCCCGGGTCAGCTTCGAACTTCTTCTCAAAGAGAATTCCTTCAATGGATATTCGCAAATGGATCAGGCGAATGGTGGGAGGAATCACATCTGGAGTCAGCTGCAACTGGATGGTGGAAAGGTATCCTCCAACCCGACTACTGTGGTACACTAAGTGTAAGTCGGTTCCGGGAATTGGCAGGCTTTCTTGTATGACCTGAAACATGACAGACATCTGTAATAAAAGGAATGTCATATTGGAACTATTTATCTTTAGACATTGGGTTAATCTCTGTCCTTTGCAAAGTGGTGAAAGATAAAGCAAATATTTCAGTTTCTATAATGCTTGATGCGATGTTCCGTTTGACCTTGTAAATTGTTGGATTGGTTAAATTAGGTTACAACATGTATTCCCATTGTTAAATTAGTAGGGTCCATTTACATATGCGCTACCAGCATAGCTTTTGCTCGTCACAGAGATTGAAAGTTTTGGATTAGCGGAATGCCTTAATAGTTTTTTCCCCCTCTCTCTCTTTTTAACTGTTGTTAACACTCAACGTTATTACTTCTGCAACCTCTTGTGTCCTTGTTTCATTTTCTGGTTGCATTTTATGATATCAAGAGCACAGTAAACAGTCAGGATATATAAAATACAGTCTTCTTCTTCCTATCATGGAATATAGGCCATATGGCCTGTTCCGGTCTCATGCCGTCTCTTTCTTGGTCTTCCGATTCTTCTTTTTCCACTTATTTTGTATCTGTATAATATTTTTGGTAGTCTGCTGTTGTCCATTCGATTTAAATGTTCTAGCCATTTTTGTTTATACTGTCTTATGTAGTAATTAATTAGTTTGATTTTTAGGGATTGTAAGATTTCTTCATTTGTTTTGTGGTCCCACTTGGTATATCCAGCTGTTTTTCTGAGGAACTTCATTTCTTCTGTTTGAATTCGTTTTTCATCTTTCCTTTTCATGGTCCATGTTTCGCTTCCGTATAGTAGAGTTGGTTTTGACAAGACATTATTAGTCTGATTCTAGTGTGTTTTTGTACCAGGGATGGCTTAAATATACTATTCATTATGCCATTTACTTTGACAAAGTTTGATATTTTAGTGTCTATGTCTTTTTCTTCTTCGTATGATAGATCACATCCCAAGTATCTGAAAGTGTTTACTTGTTCTAATATTTTATTATCTATCACTATTTTACTTCTTATTGGGTTTTCTCCTTTGAATGCCATTATTTTTGTTTTTTCTTTGGATATTGTCATATTATATTGCTTTGAGATATCATGTAATGATTTTAATGATCTTTGTAAGTCATCTTCTGATGTAGCTAATACTATTTGATCATCTGCAAATAGTAGTGTATCTATCTTCAATAAAATACAGTATGTATCTTATATCTTAAAATACTACGTAAGGTTGGTAAGTCTGAGGCGTGAATCCTTACTTGTTATATTTTCATGCATCTCTGATGCAATATAAAAAAAAAAAGCAGAAATCACCTTAATTGCCTTGGCACAATTACAACATCAACTAAGACTGTGGGACAAATGCCATCCTCATATGAATAAGACATCGGTTAGCTCTCCTTTCGAAATCCTCCACAAATGTGCTTCACATACCAATTCTTTTTAACTAACGCGTAGTCATTTTTTCCTCCCCCAACTACGTTACGTGGGTGTCAATGTGCAGTTTCGTTAATCGAGGCGCTTGCTTTCACGCTGCGACGGTGACTTGAAGGGTCATACTGTTCGTTGATGAGCTACCCATTATCACGAATGCATGTAAGCAACGATGTAAGCTTATTTGCATGTAAGCTCTCTTAATATGAATGCATTGTACGGCTGTTTGGCTTTTCGCCAAAGTGACATGAACTTTTAGAAGATTCTTAGAAAGCTGCTCATAAGTTATTACCGTCCTTAATATATCACAAAACATTTAAGTGTCTTAGTAAATCATTGGCCTTAGCATCCGCTAAATATCACACGGATTTTGATTCTGAATTTTCTATAAATATGTGCTTTAGAACGACTACGGGGGGGGACTCTTCTCTAAAATGTTATTAAGCAGATACTCCTCACGTGATCTTCCGTTTTCATTATGATATTCTTTGGCCTTTTTCCCATCCTTATTGGAGTAGGTGTGTTACTTCAGTTTTGGCACACGTGTTAGTGCTGTCCATTCGTTAGCCTGGCTTATTGTAGCAGGTAGTGTCTATTATTATTTCTGCAGTTGCGTTTGTTCTGGAAGAAAATATATTGTCACCCGTGTATGAGACTGGATAACTCACCTTAGATTGAAAAGTCCGTATAAAGGCTCTACTGCACGGAAATCCAAGTCGGGTCTTTCGAGCCAACGTGCATCATTGCTATCGATTGAGTCACGAAGTCGCTTGTGATAATAAAAATATAAAGACTTGTGAAGAATTCATCTTTCATTTTTTGATTAGGACAAAAATGAGGGGCATGTTCCGGGAGCTTTATGCATTCTTATTTGCGTTCTGTTTTCTTACACGTTTGTCTGTCTAAAAATAATCCACTCGAACTTTATCTTGAGGATAGTTGTTTCTAGGAAGTCCCATTAACCTAGATTGTGAAAGGTATTGAACTAATGTGTTTTTCGTGTGTATTCACAAGAACTCATTCTGAGTCCGATGTTACTGTTATGTGTTTTCCTATGATCTTTTAAAGTGAACGATTACGGTAATTTAGCAGTAGCATCACGATGTACAATTCATTAAATTCTTCATCGAATACAAACGCATCCAATCATTCCAGAGAAAAGCATTAGTGTCTCACTTACCTGCGACTCTGCCAATATGGAACTCTCTTGAGGACATCCACCTTGGAAACCATGCTTCCATGTTGCCAAGACGACCGGTTTCATAGAGTCGTAGTCGTGATCAAGGCACACCGATGATCGATAATCTGAAAGCTTTTCTTCGCTGATTGTCAACGTCACCTTGTCTATGACCACAATCTCGTTCCACGGGACCACAACGGTGCTTTCATGAGGCTTGAAAGGTTCCCTCTGGAATTGAAGTGTCACCGCTCCTCCCCCGTTGACCATGAGATCAAACCTAGAATAGCATAAAGCATGGTGAGTGCAACCATTCTGCTGCTAAGTAGTTCAGAATATCAGTACCGAAACAAACGACTACTGTCACTCACCATCCTGTTTCTCTAGTAACTGTGAAGCCAAACAGAGGATCAGTTGCAACTCCTACCCTAATGCCCATTAAGCCACTTCCAGAAGGGCTAACTACTTGTCCTCTAATCACAGATGCGCGGCTGTAACATAAATAGATGTCAATTGCTTTATAAGCACGCATCCATTCTTATAATAATTTGATCTAATGAGGCAAAGGTTACTGTATTAATTGGGATAATTAGCGGAATTAAGGATTATGGAATGTTTTAAAAACATGAAAAATGAGGCTTGATTTAATCATTATTTTGAGAGACTATTGAATTCTAGTCGTAAAATTTTTAAGTCTGCGACTACCTATTCCATTATTTCTTGATCATTTGAAAAAAAAAATCCACTTTTGTCTTCAAAGATCTTCAGTTGAAAACAAATAATGATTACCGGCGACAAAACTTGGATAAGATGAGCGCTCGTGTATTCCAACTGGTATCTCTGATGACAGCTGTCTGAAACAGAAGATTAGCGATCCTGCATCTTAACTAGTCCACCCTTCAGCATTTAAGATTATGAATGCGATGACCTTATTCAGCGAGTTAGCGGTGCGAAACTACTTACAAACAGAAATGAGTTCAAAATATGTGCTTGCAGTTTGGATTTAAAAAAAAAAGTCGTATCCTATTTTTTAGGACAAAATTGTCCTTCAGAATCAATAGATTTTTTTCACATTTGCCATTTATTTATTCCTTAGTATTTGTGGCATTTATCTTATATATGCATTATTTCCGATTCAGTCATGATCAAGCTTCATTTTAAATGATGTTTGGCAACAATACTGAAAATAATTCAACAGCAAAGCGCATCGCAATAGATAGAAAGAAAAGCATAAAGAAAAGGCGACAGATCGACATGCAATGCACTGACAGACAGTACCAACAAGATATTTTTACTACGATTTCATTCAACCAGCAACTTTAACTGTTTATTCATGTCTTTAAATATAAACTCTAGAGATAAAAGTGCTTAGAATTTCCTTAGCTCAGTGATTTAATTACCAATGAATTGAAAGAATGAGTTGGATTACGAATTTGAATACTGTGCGGCTTATAAGTCTTCATCCCAAAAGCAAGAAACTTATCACATTCCTTTCTTCAGCATCATTACTGTCTGAAGAAGCCATCGTGTATAACAAACCATCATGAAAATAATCTCCAGACGTTGATGGCATGTGCACGTATACATAAACATGTACTACACACGCATGTACGCACACTTTGGTGCACCTTAATGAGAGGTTGATTAAGCTAGTGCTGCCACCTACAGTAGAACTCCTTAGATTGTTGGGTAAGATCTTACGAAGATGAAGTTTCTCCCATTTGGCGTCCAAGTTGATTAGGAAAAGAGTAAACCTTTAGCATTTTACTCTTGTAACCAGATAAGCGAGGAAGATAATTACCCGCGGGGAGATTATTGCAATGCGGAGGGCGCCCAAAAGAGCCAGAATGATGGGCACTTAAAGAAACGTGATTATCTTTTAATTTCATTCGTGGCTCCCTGTGTCTTCGAGGAGATGGAGAACAGTGAGCTAAGGAGTGAGGATAAGACGAGTGAGAAATAATTTCATTTGGCAATTTATTCAAGGAAGATATCATACAATAAGGAAGGAAGGAAGAAGCTAGAAAAGATGATGGGCAGTGAGTAGTCTCGCAAAAGCAGACACTAAGCAGGCCGCGGTAAGATTAAAGTAGCACTTATGTTCAAAGCGGAAGGTTTTCGTTACACTATTAGTCACGGAAAAGCATTACCTACCTGGCATTAAAATGGCTCCAGAAAACGCTGCAGTAGCGTTGGGGGAGGCAGCAAAGGAAGGAAGAAAGGATTAGTATAGGAGGTGCAGATTATGTTACATGCCAATGTTATATATTTTATAGACTACACTTTATATTATATTCTAATTACATCCTGTCAGCATCTCTCGCTACACACACACACACACACACAGACACACACACACACACACACACTAGCATTCAGTTAATTTATACTGGAAAACATCAACAAATTTCCCACACTTCTCTCTTTCTCTACCATTAAAGTGATCGTAATCTCATACTTTAAAATTTACTGCATTAATAAAAATATTAGAATTATTAAAAAAAAGCCAACTTAGGGATGATGCAAAGCATATTATTTATATAATTATGAGAGCAATTCAACGATATATTTAACAGCACAAGTTAATAACACAACAGAATCAAATATGCAATTACACACATTGTAATAAAACATAAAATAATTATATTTTTATTTGGTATTTTTTATAAATACTTTCTAATAAAATTACTAGGTGGAAATAAACAGACATTAAACGGTTCTTCAGCTACATTTCCAAAGTTATTTTTATTAAATATTTTATTTCAACGAGGAACCGTGACAAGATTTACTGATACGCAAATATCAAATGTAGGATTTTTCTTGACAGCCACTGGCATTTATTGATCTGTGGTACAACATCACTTGGTCTATTTACTCGTGTTTATTCTATTTATTATTTTTTAAGGTGGGGGGAACACCTTGATTTTTGTACGAATGGTCTTGTACTATACATTGTGTTATTGCATGTATGGTACAACACGCACTCATTTGTGACTGTATTGCCAAATTTAGACTGATGTATAAACATAACTGGAACAGTGGAATAAGCTTCTTAGGATTTATATAATCACATAAAAATTTCGTATTTAACAAAGTGAATTTTAGAGGAACGATTTAAGATGGTATACACCCTCTGTCTAAAAAGAAACCGAACTTTTGTTAGAAAATAAAACACAGGCCAATCATAATTATTCAAATCATTTATTTCAATCGATATACTCTGTCTCACAATGTTCGAACGATGAGATGGTGCAATGAATCAAATTTACGAAGGCCCAAACTCCCGGTCAAAATGTTGCGCACAGTTGAATTTGGACTCCCCAATTCATCTTCAATCAATCTCACGGACGATTTCGGGTTTTCTTTGATGAAATCACGCACTTTTGGGATGTTAACTTCGCTCAGTCTAGTTTTTGGACGGCCCGGCTTTTCGTCGTCCTCAAGCGTCTCACGACCATTTTTTAAATCGCTTAAACCACTGGTAAACTTGAGTACGGGATAAGCATTCATCACCGTATGCTTTTTTGAAGCATTTGATGCGTTTCGGTGAAACGTTTACCAAGTTTAGCACAAAAGTCAATTGCAGCTGTCTGTTTGAAACTCATTTTCCGACTGTTCGTCAAAACACACTGTCACTCTTGGCACTATAACTCGGCTTCTAATGAAACAAATGTCATAAACAGTTGACACAACACTAATGAAGGTTGCCGCCACTAGTTCTTCTATTTTCGAAAAGTTTGGTTTCTTTTTGGACAGAGGGTGTACATTTGACGACTAATAGAAAAATGGAAACCAAGTATTTAAAGACCAGTTTGGATGAACCACTAAAACAGTGGAAAGATGGATTATAGTAAACATTGTAGCAACAGGACTGTGGTTATGATAAGAACAATTTAAAGTTTATAAATAAAACAGTTCTTCTGTGATTTTTTTTGTCTGTGTAATTAAATCCAATGCTTCTTACTATGTTAATTTAAATAATATATTAAGATAGCAAAAAGAATTGTAGAAGTTCATTGAAGTCGTGATTAGTTTTCGAGATCTCGCGACTGTTGTGAAGGCGAAAATCTAGCTTGTTCCAATTGGAATGAGAGATTGAAATGAACTCGATTTAAACAGTGGACTATTCTTCCTTGTATAATACGAGAATGGAGGTTGATTGTACCTTTCTCTTACATGTGTAAATTCAACAAACTTGCGGGCATGTTCACAAGGAGTTTTCATTACCTTGACTGTAATAACCTGTGTCGTCTTTCAACTTGTCGTCAATGCAGAGAGGATGGGCGAGCGTTCTTAAAACAATGAGAAGAGGGCACAACTGTCGCTCATATTTGAACAGGGTGTCACATAACGTGCCCTTATTTACATTTGCGTAGATCGAAAGTATACGGCAAATAGAGTTGCGCATTTTGCGCGTAATGCAAATATTTGTCTACGCTTTCCACCACGATGACCCCAATGTGAACTTTCATTACAGCTACTATTGTAAAAGCAAGATAATGGCGTCAGAAGTGTGTAGAAGACTTGGACAGTCCATCGCATACCCGCTCATTAAACATTAACAAGAAAACGCATTGAAAGAAAAATCGCGATTATAAGTTAGTCCTGTTAGCCCGGTCTTTGAAATACATTGCGCGCGCACACTCCGCAAGCGTCGTGTGTTTTGTTTTAGACAACTGTAGTCATTACTGAAGAAGAAAGAAGATAGTCAGAAGAAGATAACGAAGAAAACGAAGATTTTACGCATCGAAGGCAAAAGAAAACGCTTGTTAAACCGCGTGCCTGCACTAGGCTATAATTAATCACCAGAACGACAGTCATGCCTCTTGTAGAAGGCACCAGATTCGCGTTCATTATGGGACATTTGTCAATAGCAGACTCTGTTTTTGATTGATGCTAGCTAATTTGCTTTAAGAAGCCAGGGACTGCTTAATTTTAAACGGAGTTGCTACGGAAGTGCTCGCGGACCTGATTAGAAGTTGCGTGCGTTTCTTGACTACTGTATTCAATTATTCCTTGTTAGACAATCCCGAATAAACGCCTTCTCTATCCTCCCTACCGTCCCCTCAACTCCACCAGGAAGTAATTACTATTTGTCCGCTTGAAGGGTTGGTTGATCTGTAATTAACTTGAAACCCAGAGGCCTGTCTTATGTCCAGACTTCTGCCTTACCTGTCATTAAACACATTTTTGTGTGCATAACTCTGTACGGAGTCTTCCTCGATGAGAAACTGCATACGTTGAAAGAAAGAGGCGGTGACGGCTGGAGGCTGCTTTCGTAGGAGGATGTCCAGGGGGTCGGGGGAAGCGAAGCAGAGAGGATTGTTCTCGCAGGCTTTGCTGCTGCAACACTCGCTGTCCGCGCAGTCTACAAGACCGTCTGCAATTGAATGAAAAAGTGATAAGTTAGTACCATGCCGAAGCCACACACACACACAAGGTTGCTAACATTATCGAAAAGCAGTTTTTTTTTTCTAGATTAAAAATAAATCACATTGATACTACACACACGTCTTTAAATGAATTGCGAGCAAACTGAGTCATCTATAATTTAAATCCAGTCAAATGTGAAGGGTAAATAATTAAGTATTTTTCTAATGATTTAGGTGAAAATCCTAATGGTTATTTTATGACAGTAATGAGAGAATCTTAATTCCGATATTCATTAATTTAAATGAGATTTCTGACGTCACCAGCAAGGAATTTCAAATTAGTAAGCAAAACGATGTCATGCATCGTCTTCAAATGCTTTTGAGGTGGGAAGGAAGCTTCTCATATGTAGAATTTGCCATACTCGGTAACATGCAAAACCGAATTCCTCCCTGCTGTTTTTAAGGGTCACTCAAGCTCTTTGCTATGGTAACGGGACTATCAACTCTGAGCATTAAAATGGTAATAGCAAAAGCAAACAACAGTGGGCTCAAAACGGAGAAGACCGTTGCTTGACAAACGTGCATTTATGTAAAATTGCTCACTCTCTACTGCTAGCGGATCAAGTTTCAGTGACGCCTTAGAACTTAGACAACAGATTGGAATCGGATTATTATAGTTTCTTCTGTAAATAAACGTACGCTAGATCATGTCCTCTATCATATTTGTAAACATAAGACTATGAAAAAGTTACCTTCTGCAAAGGTTTCAAATCCTACACTATAATATCGGGTTTTATCTCTAAAATAAATGGTACACACTTCTGACATTATTCTTTTATCCAGAGGAAAGAATAGTGACTCTTGAAGGCATGTCCACTAAATCGGGGCCTCTGCTGTCATACAAGATGTGACTGTGTGTGTAACTTAATTATGAGCATGCATTTCGGAGTAAGACTTGAAAAACTTTACCTTTGTCGTTGTCCACTTTGTCATCGCAAGTCCTTTCCAGAGGAATGCTGCAGTCTGTGCCACCCCAGTTACCTTCGCAACGGCATTTCCATTCTTTATTTAATTGGATACATTGTCCATGATTATTGCAGTTCCTCGAACATCCCTCTGCAATTACAGATAGATGAGTTTATTCCAATGATTAATCTGGAGAAACTTATAATATTAATAAAAAAAAATGGTTAAGGATTTGCAATCGTGAATATTTGGACCGAAAGAAATCAAACAGGTTTCTGATGATGATCCACTCAAAGAACAGTTAAGATGTTCTGAACAAACATCAGAGGAACGTGGAAGGGCTACCCTAAAAACGGGTAAACCAGCCATAAAAGCAAATGCAATTAACATGCATTGAGTATATGCAGTTGTTGAGGAAAATCTCATCAGTTGGTTTTCCATTCATTTTTTACATATTACGTTTTTTAAGTTTTATTAGTTCTTTTTTTAGATGAAGTAGGTGAACGATGCAACTTTCAGAAGTGTCCCGGAAGGAGAAGAAAAAAGAACGCGTCATAGGCATTTCTCGCTACTATCAAAGTTCCCCAGTTCCTTCATTAACTGCATTTGACACGTCAAAATTTGCAAGTTGTGTCCGGTTGAACTCCTCTGCCGAATGAAGGCGGGGGCAAATCGATGCTATTCAACCTAGATCTCGAGTACCGAAATTTCGGCCTCAATGACTCTTGTAATACGAGAAGTCAGTGCTTGGCTTAAGAGTCGGTCGCAGCCGTGAATTTTGATATTAATAATTCGTGTTATTTATTGCGCTCTGTCTAAATTCTGTTGCTAGTTGATCCATCTTATTCCTTACGACTGTCTTGTGTACTATGTTTAGTGTGCTGCTGTATTCGAATGGTAAAGAGACTTATTTTCTGATTAAAATAAACATTCGTTCAGATTAGAACGAATCTGATGACAAATTACTCCCTAAAATGATTTGTGACCATTTATTACATAATTGAAATAAGATTGAATGGTGCAAGCATGTGCATCATCATGGAGATCTGAATAAGCAAATACATGCACGAACTTTACTAAATCTTGAAATCAGAAAAGGACATCTGCTAGAAACTCCAGAAATCATCTAACTTACACCAAAGAGCTAATCTACTGACTTCATAGTAATAAATAGTATTTTAATCAACTAATACATTTCACTTCATTTTTCCATATCGCTCAAAAATTACCGAATTTGTGAAAAGTATCTTCACACCACTACTCAACAGACATTGCATGGAATCGAATTATTACCTAAAGTACAATGTTGGCCGTTCCATCCTTGAGCACAGATACAAGTGCCATTCTTGCACTGGCCATGCTCCGTACAGCGAGGATCGCAGAGTTTCTCATTGCATTTTATTCCTGTCCAGCCCTCTAGACAGACGCAGTGACTACCTTGACAGCGTCCGTGAGGTCCACAATCCAGGTCACATCTCTCTAGCGGAAGAAAAAAAAAATGATCGTCTTACGTAAGATAACACGGCCAGAATACATCGTAAAAGATTAAGGTTCAATAAAAAAAAAAATAAATAAATTTCTAAGTTACCGGATGTTACAACCTACCTTGAGAGCAGTCGGGACCAGACCACCGATCATCACACGTGCACTTCTGCAGCTCCACATCAAAATGACCTTGACCTGAACAATCAGGTAAACATCGTAGAGAATCTGAGTCAGGTTCGCTGCAATCGGCACCTTTCCAGCCTTTTCGACATACGCACATCCCATTGGCGCACACTCCATGTCCAGAGCATTCAGGATCGAGACAGTCAACTAAGGAACGAAAAAAAAAAGGAAATTAAGTACACAACAGGCTTTGCTGTTTAAATTTCCTAGTTATAAACTAATATCTTTTTGACCCGTTCTCCAATTTGAGAAGGTATTATTATTATTGCCCAATTATACAGTGAAGACAACCTCCGTACATTATCTAATATAACATATACTAAAATCTCTTTAGTATTAGCTAAAATATCCTCAATATGTTTGTTACTTGAGGTTTGCCACACTTTTGTTTTCGGTACTTAAACTCGCAGACAGATAAGCAGAGGTGGATCCTATACAAGAGATAAGATCGAGAAATGGGAGATAAGGGAAGACTAGATTTAAGTAATGATTTCTAAGACAATATTACTTGAGCAGTATGTGTAGTTGTATATCATGTGTGAGATTCTTATCCTGAACTTAATAGACGTTACTCAGTGTCGCTCTTAGCTTATTTATAGAAATCATTGATTAAAGTAAAACGAGCAACAAATCGTAAGTTGGTTTTACAACTTTTTTTTAAATTCTTAATAAAATTCCACGACGAAGTATGCTGTGAAAATAGTACTTGTGTAGAAAAAAATACTCTAAACATGTTTCCTAGGAACAGACCGATATCTGTGCGCTTTCCAAATGAAAAGGTTAGTCTTAATGGGAATAACTAACATGAGCTCCCTCGGTTACAAAAGATGCCTTAAATAAAATATCTTTTTCATAGTTTTTTTTTCCTTCTTATTAAAAGAGTTGATTTATTTATTTATTTTTTTATCTCGGCAACACCGAAATTCCGAGGTGAACTATGACCGATTTATAATCCTGTTGTGCTAGAATTGAGATAAACGATAAAACATCGACATATATTGATATAGTTTTGAAAAGTATTTTGGAAAATAATGTGAATAAAATATCACCATGGTGACTGAACGCCACTTGAACAGGCTACGTCACAATAGGAACAATACGTTACAAATCACAGCAAGCGATTGGTTTTTGATTAAAAAATCAATAATATGATGGCGTGGCGGATATTTTATGAACATATTAATGTAGTAGAGACATCCGTACAATAGAAATTATCTGACTATCCCGGTAATTCTCTATCAAACGGAACTTTCGCAAAACAACCAATGAATTCCAAGAATTTCTTCGCACGTCGAGTTGAACTGGTGAGAATTCTAAGCCTATTCTTATTGATTTCAGCGCACAATAGAACACGTGTTAACTCCAGCAACGCCACTTGAACCTTCGGTGACTTATTCACCTTACGCGATTTTGATTTGTAAATCTCCTTTTGTGTAACTTGATAATAGAATTTGAATGTCGTTTTGCTTTTGTTGAGAATCGTAATCACTAGTACTTTCATTAATGTATCACCGCAATGACTGGTAGGTAATTTGTCTAAATAATAGACAGGCCTTGTTACGCAGTAGCTTTGTGTTTAGAAGAATAAGTAAATGAAATGAATTTTAATATATTCGAATAGCAATTCCGGACACATAAATGCCCTAAAATTAAAACATTTTTTTTTGTTTATTGTAAATTTCTCACGGGCAATCTAGTGACATAAACTTGTCTATATGAACAGCAGGTATCAGTTCACATCTAGTTATCAACCAATCAATTTACAGTCTATTGTTGCTTAGTAACAATGAAGCAGGCGACTATTTGTATGTAGTGTTATAAATGAAACTGTTGGAAATCCATTGTTAATGGATTGACTGTTATTCCGGACAGCTTTAATACAAGTTTCTCATTCAAAACTTAATTCTATAACTACATTTATTTTGCCAGATGAATAATTATTCACATTGGAAAATAAGAGAAGAGTGGTTGTAGCGGATCTCATTTACAAAACGTAAGTTCGCCTTTCTCATCTAATAATGACAACTAAATAATAGGTATTGTGTAAGTCTGTGCTCGATATCTTATTCTCTCTTTGATAGCGTATCTATTAAACACGAACACATCAATGTCAAAGACATCGTTGTTCTCTAAGATGTTTGGTAAATGGAGGAAAGGCTGACTTGCAAGGAAGATATTTTCATCAAAACATTTTAGTTTCCCGGGGAGATTTTGTTATAAATCACTGGCGCTAGCTTGTTGTCACAGCCCGTGTTTATTCTTCTATCAAAACATGGTTTGCTGAAAATTGTTACTGCGGTCTGTTTACATTTCTACTGCTTACATTTGCATGCACGTATAGAAAGGTTGCTTTTGATGCGTAGATTTTCCCCTCTGTTGAGTTTTCTCTTCACACAGCGCTGCCAAGGGTGATGGCTGCGTTCACTGTAGTCACATCGTGATGAAGAACAAAAAGACACGACCGAATGAGGTTGTAGTGCTGCGTTCTCACAGTGATGGTAAGATGGTTGAAGACATCGTCTGAACACTGTCTTGGAAGTATTTCTGGCAAATGCGGGATACAGCTAGAAGGGTGCCCAGTGCTGCATTTTACATGAACATCTCTTGCGGTATAACTCTTCTACTTCGTTTGAAGGATACATGTAACAGAAATATAGAAACATCCTCTCCGATGTATTTCATCATCTTAACGCTGGATGATTCTGTGATGGAAATACTGCATTAAAACACGATCATTTCCCCAGCCCTTAACGAATAGGAATGCTTCCAATTTTGCTAAGAAGTATCCCCTCCCAGTTCTGTTTCTTTTATCTTGATAATGCTCAAAATTGTGACCCAACACTGAATTTTTGTTTATAGTTACTTATCATATTGAGCTCAAATATTTCTGACTTGACACTTCTACTTTGCCCTCTTCCTGCAGTAAGCTTCACACTTCTCCACACTTAGAAATACCTCGTTTCTGTCTTAATAGTTAATCATTCAGGATGCACGTTGTAACCAAACAAATCTAGATACCACGAAATCCTTGATTGTTCTCAGATTTTTAATAACACTCATAAAGAATTGCTTTTTTATTACAAAATATCGCTTATGATTTAAACATCGTGAATACTGTTGCGACAATATAATATATTATATTGTCGCAACATTTTTTTGTAATGGGCACGCTTACTCATAGCAATGAAGTTACAAATAATGTTACAAGTTTAACGATGCAATTTGGGACACATTTAGAACGGTGTTCCTCTTCTCTCAATGAATATTGTTTCATATGCCAATGGACCACTCGTCATGGATTATATCTTAAAACGAACCAATTCACGAATGAACCAAAGAACAAATTTTAGCATCCAATAGTGTTGTCATAGCGTTAATAATAAATCCATTAAACGTTTACCACTTCTGAAGCTCATTGCATTATTATTATTTTTGCATTGCACTGCATATTGAATTAATTCAAATTCTAAAAATATTGGATTGATTTTTAGATTAATATGGTTAATCTTTCTTTCCTTATCACGTTACAAAAATGCTATTAATTGCATTCCTGTTTAATTCATAAAACCAAAAACTAATATTTCACTTTTCATATTTGAAACAAACAGAAATTTGATCTGCCATCTAGCGGTGAATGGTTAAAACGATCCTTTACTGCAAGCATTTTCGTTCAATTATTCATTACTCGTCTGATCAATTGTACTTAGTAAGAATAAAAAAAAAAGAAAAGAAAATTGCGCTTTTATTGCGTACTCACCTTCCTCACAGTGTTGGCCTTTGTATCCGGGAAAACATCTACAAATCCCATCGACACAATCACCATGGCCGCTGCAGTCAGGAACCTCGCATTCGTCTTCCCTTAACTGACACTCTTTCCCTTTCCAACCTGGACTACAGGAACATTCTCCAGCAACATATCGACCCCTCCCACTGCACAGCACCGGACAGACTCCTATATTAACAAACGCAGGACGATACGTACACTGAATAGTACAGGATATATTAAGTCACATTTGCCAATATAAAGTTACCAGAATAGCAAATAATACCTCCAGAAGACAAATATTTGACTTGCGAATTATTTATTCAACCGAGACGAGTATATTGTGTATAAACTAATCAACATTTAGGTAAAGAAAGAAGCTATGGTGTGTTTTTTAACCGACCAATTAAATCTATGATGATGCAGAGGCTTTTTCAATTACACCGCCATTTTTTGCCATTATGTGTTTAATTGTTGATTGCTCCAAATGACCTTTTTTTGTGCTTTATGCTTGAATTTATTAAATTGCGCATACTGTTTCAGTGGATTAACTTCCGATTAACTTACAAATTCTAGTTCCTAACAACAACAAAAAACCACTGCTTGTGTAAACAAAGAAAAAAAAATTAGGCAGCGAACATCGATTTAGGAGTTCATAGATAGATGCGAATTAAAGAATAGGTTGGGAAAGAGGAACGTTAGTCTTGAAAATCATATATGGTACGGTGCATCTTTAAATATATGCCGATTTAAAAATAAGGGCGGACTTTGTTTATAAAAATGGCGGAATAAAAGAAAAATATTTAAAATGTCTTTTAACATAACCTTCAACCTTCTTGAGACATTTATCTTGTAGTTCGAGTTTGTTTTAACTCCTTGTTGGGGACCGTTGAAGTTTCAGCCGATCGGACGTTTCTGAATGAACATTTGATCTACTTGCACCACCAATTTATCATCCAGGTTGTCAAACCTTTGTCCCTCGTACGCAGGGGGGGCATCTGCCGATAACTATCACTTAAGTGGTGACATTCTGTCGCCACAAAACTCGCACAACATTTCATTGGCGCGGATGAATGGCAAAACGTAAATGCAATGCCGCAACATCCAGTATAGTGTCGCCATCTGGCAGGATAAGTTATAACATGTTAAGGATTCATGTTTCATTTGCATATTCTGAAATTTAGTAACGCTAAAATATGTCAAATAAATATTGGTAAACATTTTTTTTATATTTGCGTTAACGCACAATCAGTTTCAAATCCTATAAAGTACTTGACGTAAATAAACAATACTCACGGTTCGCACAAGAATCTCCAGCGTAGTCGGGTTCACAAACACAACTTCCCATGACACATGTGCCATGTCCGTGACAGTCATAGGGGCACGGTAGACTTGACTGATCTGCATTGTAAAGAAAGCAGACTCACGTTACTGTGAGTTAAATGTATTTTTTTTCTTTAAAAAAAATGTGCATAATCACAAATATTAATGAGCTAGTTAGTCACCTGAATTGTCAAGAAATGAATTACTTTTAATCACGTGTTGTACACTTAATCAGACTATATGCAGCATAATTAATACATAGGTTAAGGGCTAGCAGTCGAAAGCCAATATTAGTACCATACATCCATCCGCTCACACAAATTTGTAAGTAAACCACACTAACATAACTAAAATGCCAACGAAATTCAACGCCGTTATTAGAATTTATCATTTTAAACATCCCAAAGAGAGAAACGCACCGAGAGTTGATAAATGAACACGAAGAAAGTAAAAAAAAAATCATAATAGAGAGAAAAAAAAGGTAAAGGTACGACAAGCAACGACATTAATAAAGTGTGCGAAATGAGATAGAGAAAGGGAGAGAGAGATATTTGGGAAAAAGAGAAGAAAAAACAATAAAACAGAACTCGGAAGGAAAGAGATAGGAAGAAAATCTTCCAAGAACAACACGACAGGTACCCGATCATAGAAGACAACAGTTCCGTCACTATCAGGTAGAATAATAAGAAGAAAAATGAGCGGGGTCCCCACACGTGGTTAGTTTTGATATTTCAGGTAACAGCGGCTGGTGGGAGCAGAGCAGCAAGAGAGTGGGAGAAGATACATTACCTGTCAGAAGGGGAACAAAGGCTATTTGTTGAGGTTCTTCTCCGTCATTATATACAGAGATGTACCACAGGCCTTGGTCTAGGAACTGCACAAACTCCAGACTCAAGAAGTCCTGGAAAAAAAGGTAAAAATAAAGCAGAAAATCAGGTTGGAATTTCTTTAGATCACATCAAGTACTACTGAGAATTTCTCACTCATTTTGACGTATCTCACATCTCTCATTCTTACTTTCTGGTTCACTTTAGGCCCAGTTTTCTGTTTATCATTTGTTTAACAAAATAAACGGGGTGTTTGCATGGATGCCATGTTTGTTTATAGGCTTTTTTTGTTTATACCAAACGTAATTACCAATCACACTCTTTCTAAAACATCTCTCATTTAATATCATCGAGATCTACGCACAATTAAAAATTATAAATAAATATATAACTTAGAACAAATTATTGTATACTTCAAAAGCATTTTGTACTATAAACTAAAAGGAACATGTTATGGACGCATGATTACTAATCACCGAAATGAATATTAAAATCCTTCATTAATAACCTTTCTACACCATATTAAGTCATTCATCAATTTACTATAAAATATTTCAGAATTATCTTTGCATATGTGGGATTTGGAGATTAACAGTCATCAATCAGTATATAAATATTTATATGATGGCTTCTGATGACAGTAACCGAAATCTGTAAATCTTGCTCACAACAAAGAAGTGTTTTCTATAATGCAGACTGCACCGTCAAAACTTACGATCAAAAGCATGTGTGGTAATTTTTCGAAAAAATTCATTTATTTAGATGGCTGTAGATTCGCATCGAAATCTTTTGTTTGTGATTGGTAAAAAATAATGAGCCAGTGCTCTATAAAATTTACAGACACTTTATACGTTTGAGTTTTGTTCGAGGGAACACTATCTGATGGATAAGTTTTCTCTTAGGAAAAAGTCTGCGTCGCGAACTTTGCTGAGACGGTCGCCTTTTCCTGAGGTTTGGTATTAGTTACCGAAGTTAAGATAGACACAGTCTCACCGTTAAAACTAGTGGAATGAGGTAAAAAAAATGTGCGGGTAAAAGTTGTCTTATATGAGTTTATTATGCGTTCGTTTTTGATCATATTGGATGAATTCGTAGCCTTTTACAGTTTCTGCAAGGATTTCCATGTTTTTATAGTAGAAAGTTTTGAAAAGTGAACCATCAAATTTTTGTTCAAACTTACGAAGTAGTTGCAAGTAGTTTTACTACCCAAGATAATTTCCGGCCTCAAGAACACGAACCTTCATGTCATCTCGACAGCGCCATCTACACATAATTTTTACCGTTTTTCAATAGTTGAAAGTACAGGGTAATATAGCATAATGAACAAAGACTTCTAATTTCTTTAGCAGAGTAATTAACAGAGAACTGAAAGAACTTAATGCAGTAGTTCTTCAGTCTTTTCTATACGAGTAATGTAAAAACTTGAGTTTTTTTTTTCCCGTCCATACTTTGAACATGCATATCTAAAACACGCACACTATCCAATATGAGCTACCGGAACAAATTATGATTGCAGGAGATGTCTACAGTCTTATTTACGTAAGTTGTGTGAGCATTTTGCGGTTTTCTTGCCTCCTTAGATAGCCATGGGAAACCTCCGTCGAAATGAAGACATCTAAAGGTATTTGGAATGAGTCAGCGTCGTTTCGGCTAATATATAAGCTTAGTGAATATTTCCCGAAGCGGGTGTAATTAGCAGAGCGACCACACCGGTGTGTGGATATACTGATGATACGAAACTGCTTCTGTGTCTAATATCCATTACTCAAGCATTTAGGATGTAACAGAAAATTAACCAGGAGAAGTTTTTGCGGACATAAAATACGAACACTACTTCCTCTTTATTCGCATTTTCTGCGTCATTTAACGTTTTCAAAAAGCTAAAAAAAATGCTGTCATCATTACGGTAGAAAATTAATCGCCGTTGAAAGCTAGGGAACAAAAAGTTTGCGAGATCCGAAGGCCTAGAGAGGAGGAAAAACGCTGTGTTAAAAACTTTAATTAGTTACCGGCGTGGGTTTAGGGCTGTATCAGCCTACAGATGGAAGATCATGCCCGTTAAAAGCTAACAAGATGGTTGCTCTGGGATAACGGGGATTGATTGAGAACTTTGCCAGCGCGATAGGAAGAGGAGAAATCGGGGCTTTTTAGTACTGCACCGCAGGCAGAAATATTGGAAGCCTTTCGTATAAAATTTTATCGCTGATGCTAAACCGTTTGCATGTGGTTTTAATTATTTTTTTTCCAAAGGAAGCCAGTTAACTGAAATTTCCGTGCGTGCTGTTGATCCCTTCCTAAATACCAGATAATATCAAGATAAACTAAGCTGTTTATCTTGACATTAAAAACCATTGTAGCTTCTCTCCGGAGAAATGAGAATGGAAAAAAATAAATTTTAATTTTTTTTCCTCCAAATTATCTTTCATAATCTATTAGTTAATCGCTCTTCAATGTCTCCGATGATTTGTTTCATAGTTTATTACAAGAACAAAGCAGTGGAATGTATTGCATAACAGACAGGAGGAATAATTAAGAATACATATTACAGTTCGTAAAAAAATTTCGCAGAAATAGCACGTGCCATTTAGTTGGAAAGACCAGGATTAGAACCCCAAATGCATGCGTTAATCGGTCTCGTATGGAGCTGTCAGTATTTACCCCTCAGGAAAATTGATTTCAGAACACATCCTGGTAGTAGCCACAACAAACTCATCTCAGAACCTTAAATATTGAAGTTTATTTTGATGTGTGGGAAGTGGTTTAGCTTTCAATGGTTTTTCCCCCTATTATAGCGAATGGTCTGCCCTACTTCCGTTTTAGGAATACGATATTAACCTTAATAAATTCAGTTCACTATACATGCTAATATGGCTCTTCTATGGCAATAGCAAAAAAATGTCGCCTTGGGGTTCTGGATATGAGATCTTTAACAATATTTATGGCTGTATAATAATAAGAAATTATCAGGTTAAAGGTAACAATACTCCATTCGTCCCTGAACACAAATGTTCGTAAAATAAATATTTAACTATGTTGTTGGTGGAGAAATACTTTAAATTCTATTCTAGAGCTGTTTTTCGCATAAATTTAAATTTTATTAGGTTTGCTTTTTTGTCGATATTTATGTTGGTTACGTTGGAACATATTTTTAATATCAGTTTTCCTCCTTAATAAACAACCCTCCTTCCAAAAAATATCTATAAACTAAGCAACACTCTAATACTGTTATTCTCTCTAAAGAATATAGATGCGTACTGAATCTATCTTTTCTGTATCCTGCATAACTATCAGATTAGTTGTATTGTCAAAATAAAGTAAGGCTGATGCTGCAAGGGGAAAAAAGTGGTTTGACGGAAAGGTAACACCATTTGCGATCTGTAGATCGAATCTGGTGGTATGTAAAGGATTGCTGGTACCAGTTCCGTCATATTGGCCTTCTCCTTTATTTACTTGGTGAGAGGGGGATAGGAAGAGGGATAGAAAAACTCGCGAGAAGCGCTAGAGCTACTGCACCATTCTTCCTGTGAAATCCATCCCACACGTGAGCAGCGAATGTTGCGGTGTCATCTGAGAGGACCGCTTCTGGCTGATTGCCGACAATCGCTTCTTCGGAAGTCATCGTAAAGAAAAGCGCTGCCCTCCTCGCATTTTCCCCACCAACTTCAAGGAGCGAAGGAATTGGAACCGAGTTGCTAGATGATATTTTCGTGACGCCCAGAAAACTTTGATTTCATATGCAGCACTCGAAATATGTCTTAAATGTACTGCATATACTTTTGGGATTCTGCACTGGGAATATCAGAAACGAATTTGTGTTAAGGAATCCCGGCTCTGTCTGGAAAATGGAATATTTGGCAGATCAGCAGATTATAGTAATATCTTGGCGTGGAAAAAAATAGTTGAAACGAACTCGAGATTATACCTTTTAGATAAGCGTAGATTCGTCAGTGAAATAAGTCGAATGAAGAAAGAAAGTGGAGACGGTAAAACACTGAAATATTTGCTGACAGAGCATCATTTACCACGAACTCAGTTATCTGCAGTGTGACTTATTGCTGTTCTGATTTCTAAACGAAGTATTGCAACTTCAGTTCTCTCTTATCACACGGAATAATAGAGATTAATTTCATTATCGGAACTTCACTATTAGTTTAACGCAGAATTTATTGACCATGCGCAGTCATTTATTTGAAAGGTTCTATAGACGAGGTAAACAATTTTCCCTACATAAAGGGTTCCATAAATTGAATAGCGGATCTATTTACATGGCCTTAAACAGGCAATGTATTCAAATAAACATTATCATTAGATAACCATGAAGTTGCTTGTCCAAGACTGTTCTCTTTCATCTAGACCAGTGTTTCCCAACGTGGGGGGGGCAATTAGAAAATGACGTTGCATTCGTCATCGATATACTCAAAAAACTCACCACTGTCGGCGATAAATTGTCGATGTTGCAACCCTGACTTTCCGAGAACAAAAATGACGTCACTAGTACAGAAGTTAACATAAATACAGTATCAAGAAAAACTTAGAAAAGCAAAATGATGATCTATTAGAAATTTAATTAACATAAAAGGAATAATCGTATGGCTTTCTGACGAGACAGAAACGAAATACCGAAATGCAACTATGCAACTAGTTTTGCAAAAAAAAAAAAAAAAAAATCCTGTGCCCTTCCCGTCGTCATATTTAGTTGAATGTGGCTTTAGTGCTGTAAATGACTTGCTACCGAAAAAAAAAGAAATCATCTGGATATCACAAACCGTGAGGATTTGAGATTGAAAATGACTAAATTAGTACCTCAAATAAAAATTCTTTGCGGCAGACATCAAGCTCAAGGATCGCATTAACTTGGATTTTATTTTCCCGAGTTCAGTTCGATTTATGTTTTATAATATACAAAGTGTAATATAAAATTTATATTCATTGAAGAAAGTCAAATTAAAAACAGTTTTACCTTTTTTATTTAAAGTACATATTTATATTATACTTTTTCAGAACTTGGCTGACTATTATGCTAAAGGAGGGGGCATCAAAATCTTTGAGGCTTGAGGTGGGAGCATGATCCAAAAAAACGTTAGGAAACACTATTTTAGACGGTAGATCAAACATTTAATATGACGTGTTAACACCCACTTCACCGCAGATTATATGATCTGTACAAAATGATGTTCGTTTTTGTTTTAAAGCAAGAAGCTCAAAGCTTTGTGAATAGTCTCTTTGGCAAACAGGGCTAGAGTAAAACGGAATTGTCCGGATTTATGCTTTCTCTCAGCGGCACAATACCAGAAGAACAGCATCAACTTGTATCCAGAAAAATCATTGATAGTTTTCCACAAGAACTGTTGAAAATTTCTTCCTAGTCACCAGAGAAGAACCAGGAAAGAAGTAGCAATACAATGTTGATATAATACCGCGAACTTAAGCAAACGGCGTGCTAAATTGATGAATTGAATAGATATATTTTTATCTTAGTTTCTTCATATGGATTCATAATTTCAGTGCCTAAGTTTGCAGTGTTATTATTAAATTAGTGGGAAGTCTTTCTGATAACGCAGCAATATATAAAAAAAATCATAATTCTACCACAAATGTGTTCTATTACTGGGGAGGACAGCTGTTCCTCCCCAGTAATGGAGGAACAGCTGTCCATGTGAACTGTTTTGATAGACAGTTTATCATTAGGAGTTCAAAAAATATTTTAAGATTATTTAATTCGTTCGTCAAGAACACGTGATAAACGAAATCTAAATGCAAGCATCGATCTGTCAGACCAGTATCTGAATTAGTCACTCACAGGCACCTAAACTAAGTTTTCTAATTGGGGGAACAATCATTGCACTAACCATCAGGAATAATATCCTCCAATGCAGGCTGCTGCAAAGCCCAGCATCATCTTGGATTACGTGTCCTTTACGAAAAATTGAAAAAAAAAAAAAGCTATAAACAACTACATATAAACAAATATTTTACCCAACGATTAATTGCTTACTTGAAATTCTAGTAATCCTGCAATGGTAGCTTCACTGCTAAACTGCACTGCTTAACAGAGCTGCTAACACCTGCATCAATTAGCGATTCCAAATTAATATTGTTCCAATTGAAATGTATAACAGTCAATAATAAAGCGATGTGTAATTTTGGTTACAATAAAGAATAGCGGAGAGAAGACAACAGAATTGTTTTCGATATCTTAGTTTCGTATATTTCGTGCTGTAGTTTGTGAGGAATTGTGTGAATTCTGCAGTTCTCTTGAGAGAAAAACATTTTCTTGCGTGTGTCTGTTTCTTACATTATATCTAAGACTTCTTAGGCTCCCTGAAATTACATCAAACTTTATTTCAGTTTCTTGCTTCTAGTAAATCGACGTTGCACACATCATACGCGTGCCCTTGTTCACAGTAATGCACATTGCTTCAGAGTTCCTGCATTTTTTTTTTTTTATATACTTGCATTCCAAAATTGAACAAGAATTAATGTGGAGAGTGGTTTTGTATATCTGTATTCATTTATTCTCGTAGGATTTTCTTAAACATTTTTTCATAGCTGAATAGTGCATCACATGGAGAACAAAATAAATGGAGATTTCTACAGTTAACTTTTTGTTTAAAATGATGAGAAAAATTTATAATAAACTGTCTACCAGCTTCCGGTGTTTCTATTAGATCCTCCGCAAGCGATATTCAAGCTTTGATTTTGTACGATTGATTTTATAACTACGAAGAAAAGACAAAGGTTTTATTTGCTTATCCCATATAAAAATTATTTTACACAATTTTGTATGACAATTTCCAATACTTTAGAAATAGCAAGGGCGTCATATTACATTTTAATGTAATCTATTTTTTCCTCTATTTTTTAATCCTTTATTACACTTGGATAAAGGATTAAACTAAATTTATTATAGTCTAACCAAGGAAGAAAAACTTCCAACGTATTTTATAACACGCTACTGCACGCATATTGGGATTCCATTGTAAGCATGCGCTTTAACTGTATGTTATTCCTAGTATTGTTTGAATTAACTGTATTGACGATGTCCTAAGATACTTAGGATGAAATATTTACTTATTAAAACTTATTACTGTGGTTATTACGTGTGTTTGTTTACTCATGAATTCTCCACAGGTTTAATTGTACAATAAAATTGGTTACCTTTGTCGATCTTTTATTTCTTGATTCTCTGGTGTTTAGAATTTCTACGAAGTCGTATCTCGTGTGAGTAGGTACACCATTGCGTCGACCATAAACTCCGATGCTGGCACCATCTGGCAGAGAATAATTGAACTTGACGAGAGAAGGGTTCCTTTGATGAAAGTGTATATTCCAGTGACCGAAGGAAGGAATTTTTTGGTTGTACACTTTACCGAGTTGTACTTCAGAGAATGATTCTGTCATTGGTGGAAGGGTCTTTGAAGGCAAAGATGAAGGGCCTGCATCATAAAAATAAGATAATATTATATTTTTTTAGATAACTGTTATATAATATTCTTATTTTTTACATCTTCAAATCTAAATTTATTTTTGGTATCAGTTTCAAAATTTAGTTGCATTTTAGTCTCGTGCATTCATTTATTGATATATAGTACACTGTTACTTCAAGGTTATTTTGTATTTATTTCTTACTGTACTCACATTAATAACACAGTTTTAGTCATGCCTAGGAAGACTGTCGTCATAAAGACTTACAGTCAATCAGCAAACCATCATTATTTAAGTTTACCGGCATTTACATCTGTCTCTCTTTATTCCTATTCTGAATAAAGTTCTGTTGCGATTCTGATGTGCAAAAGCAAAATTGGCAATATAAAATACTTCACGAAAAATACTTCAAAAAAAGTTCACGAATTACAAAAAGACTAGCCTTACGACGGTGGAAAGGTTGGTTGGTAACCTTGCGACCATCGTTTGTACACGGAGGATACATTTCCCCCTTCTAAATAGCGTCTTGTCTGATGTTACACGATACAATTTTTAGACAAAATTTTATTTCAAAATTTAAATTTCCAAATAGATTTTTATGAGTTCATATCAGTTTGATTTCGGGTCATTTGGAATAAGAGCCGAATCGTGTATTCTTCTGGCCTGTTTGACGGCCTTAAAAATTCTCCGCCACAGTATGAGAACCGGATGACTCGCTTTCCGTTAAATGCCATTATAAAATTCTTCGCATCCAACACGGGACTCGAACCCAGTTTTTTCCCAAGGATATTACATCGTTTTTACTGCTTAAACTATTGCAGGCTCCATTCCTCCCACAAAAGTCTGCGATTCCAGAATAGCAGCAACAGTTGAAATTGTCGAAAAGTAGTTTTTATTTTGAGGAAAAATCAACGCGTATTATGCTGGAAAACCGCATTAAAATCATACTCCCTTTGAAATTAACATCCATGATTACCATACACACTATACAAAGAAAAAAAAAACATTTGTGCGCGAGTAACTTTACTACTTACTTTTTGTATAGCAGTACATAATTTGCTATTAAGACATTTCACGAATCAAAGCTCAGAGAACACAATCTTCCCCAAATAAAACTTTAATAGAAAAATCTTTATTTTTAAGTGTATATCAAATTTCGACTAATTCCTTTTGTATATCGTTGATATGATGGACAGTGGGGGTTGCATCGTTATATAAATTACGTTGTTATTCAACTAGGGAGAACACCTACTTTCAAAGCATACCTTCAATGTAATATTTCTGTAACTGTCTTACCTCATACGATCACAGATACGATCAAAATAGAATATGATTTTTAATAGTAACGATGCAGAAGGGATTCTCTGCTTTATTTCCATTTCTCTTGTTTTAAGTTATTTAAACGCAGAGCCTTTTATAGAGTATGGGTTTGTACATTTATTCAGTTTCATCCAAAATTCCAATGACTTGGTTATGGAGTCCAATGTTATTTTGTTCATGAAATGTGATATAATGGAAGTAGGAGATATAAGCGTCGATTTGCACCGCGTGTAAATGCATTCATTTAAAAAAGTCTCCAACTTGTGTTGGATTTTTACTCTCAACAGTATTGCACAAGAACATTAACGTTGCTGAAGTCCAAGTCGCCACCTTAATTATCAATATAATTACCGAAGTACATTTCCTCACCAATATATACATCTTTCTTCGCTCGTGTAAAAAAAAAATGATTAACCAAAAAAAAAAAAGAAAGAATTATACGAAGAAGTGAGGGGGGGGGGCAGAGTTAACCTTCTCTGGCAAAACTGAATAAATTAAGAAATTTGAAATAAGCAGATGACTTTTTTTTCCCTCATTGCGGAACACTACATAATAGCTTCCTACCTAGTTTGTGCTACAGCACTCACTTAATCTATGATATTAAGTATTAATTTGATTCCAGAGGGAAAGAAAGAACGCATAGACACCCACGGTATGACCAAGAAACTGAATGCAGATTCTTGGCAGACAGTTTTCTTCTAACGACGTTCTGATTAAGAAGTAATGGAGTAATCCTAATCTGTCTTCAAGAAGCGAGAGCTTAACGCGCTAAATTACTTATTGATTTTCTCTTTAAATAACTTTGTAGACCACCTTTTTATATCCATTTTTTCTTTGAAAGAACTAGTGCCGAAGATGGTGGAACGTTTATCATCCAGGCAATATCGGTAATTGCACCAAATTAAATACCTTTCAATTAAAATTAACTTTCTGGAACATTAAAAAGTTTAAAAAAAAACTACAAAATATATGCTATTGAATTAGCTGCCGGAGGAAATTGAGTTAGGCAGAAAAACTGCAAGTTAGTTGGGAATGCTTAGCTGGTTATTATTATTAACCATTGCGATTTTTTCTTTTTTTTTTTTTAAGATGAGATAAGCAGACGAGGCAATGAATGTTACCCTTAATAACAAATTAACGCTTTTTGGCAGCGTTAATGGAGGCCATATGTGAATAATAAAATTGCATATGTATCAAGCCAAGTACGCATGTGCAAACGACTGCTTGTCATCATCATTGCTATTATGAAATGCGTTTTGATTAAAGTGTTTAGAGAAGCTACGTAAATATTTTCTCTAAACACTTTAATCAAACTTCTTTCTCGTTAAAAAATACATTAGGTTCTTGTCAATTCAGTAATTATGTTAGTGTTGTTACGGTCTTAAAAATCTGCTTGCATTTCTTGATTACAGATACCGAAGCAGTCAAATAGAGGATCTCCTATAATGTAAGGTAACACGGCAGATTTCCAATACGAATCATTAAACACAAATGTGTAAGTGAAATTTATATGCGATGCGTGCATATAAATACTGCCTTTAAACTGAACCAGGTTGGTTAACATAAACTGCTTATTTACTCTATATTTCTGAATTTTCGTACAGTTTCAGAATAATGTGGCTTCCTAGACTATCCGTCTTGACTGACTGTACATAAAGACAGAAATTTCGGAGGCATTATTATCCACAAGGTTTTCTTCGCAATTTTTATACTCTCCCTTTTGCCGATATCTACTTAATTCCCATGACTACGTTAAAATTCCAAGCTCGAATAGCCTCGTATCAATCTGCAGTTCAGATCGAAATATTGCCGAACTCTGAATCATCGCATTCTTTCCCGGTTGTTTGCTAAAGGTGTTTACAATTTCCCCCTGCCAAGCTCTTTTCAACAAAAACGGAAATTGTGATCAGAGACCGAAAACGTAGAGAATAGCGCGTGCAGGCTCCACAACGCGACAGCTCTCCTACGTTCATACATCCGGTTAACCTTCACCTATAGATCGATAAGTGTTTACATGTGACAGGTAGTGCCACTCTGCTTATGACAGAAAAATCTTCGGGAGGTTTCTTTTTTTCCCCCTCACTTCAGTACAAGAATTGAGGATTTTTATCTGTTCCCGGGAAGGTGATGAGGGTACATTCATTTTATCGAAACCAATCCGCTGAGATTTTGTTGTTATTTTCTCTACTGTTTTATCAGGGATTTGCATTATACTTGTCTATTTCTCTTTTTAAAATTAAACATATTAGAGTTTAATAATAAAACACGAATATGCAATGAAATAAAAAAATACCCTTTTAAATCCAAAATATTTTGTTGATTTCGACTTCCCAAAGTTGGTGAATGGTCTCAAGGACGCATTTATAAACAAAAGTCAGGTAACTTCGCCATCATTGTCTGTAGCAAACTTCGTTTCGTCAGAACTAAATAAAAAAAAAGTCAATAAAAGTTCTCCAGTGAGGCGATATGTACTTTCCCATAAAATATTAAAGATAAATCTTCGCAAGAATTCAACTTCTAAAACTCCCATTTAAAATTTGAGACGAACAATACTTTTCTTTAATATTTTATTTCATTTTTAGTTCGTTTTTTTTTTTGTTTTGTATCAACGTCTTATTTTTGTCTTGAGAAGCACACAATTGAATTCCGAATAAAATACTTTTTTTTTTTTTTTTTAGTAATTTGAAGAACTCAATTTAATTAATATTTAGGTTAGAAAGTCTATAAGAGGGTGAGTGAAAAAAGGTGTCTGATGTTTCAAATTTCTTTTCGTACTCTTGAGTGAACGTAAGATATAAAATCTCGTTATTTAAGTATTGAACTTTGACTAATGGTCTTGCTGAATTATCCACGTGAACAGAAGCACATCTGGAAGAGAAATGAGGCACTGTATTGTTTCTCCACTAATTTTAATAATCAACACGTGTGATTTTTTTTCTCACTTTTTCCGACTGTCTTTCATTTGCAGTTGGAACAGCAAATGAAATTTAATTGTAGTGTAGTATGCGTTCAAACTGACGGAAAATTAATTGATGAAATTTCGTAATAACATTAAAGGGTGTGGGAGCAATGCCAGTGATCTGCTTACTTAACTAAAACTTATTAGTCTTTCAAAATCATCATCTTAGCATATTATCATTGGGGTTAGCTAAACACAATGCACTACAAAAGGCATAAGTTAGCCTCACCTGGTCTGTTAGTTTGTCCACCTCAGGGAAGGAGTAAGCTAAGCTTGGACTGACTGTTAGTAACGAAAAACAAAATTCATGCAAAGGAGAAGACAGGGTGGAAAGCTCCGGGTAGCTGGCAAAGACAAGCACCATTCCAGTAATCATGCACAGAAAACTTACCGGTGACATCTGTTGAGGCCTCTGTGATGGACGCTGGTTGTACCGCAACTGTGGTGGTTGTCAAGGCAACAGACGCATCCGTACTAGTCTCGGTGGTATAAGTACATGCACAAGTCTCATCTTCCATTGTTATAAGGGATGACCCAGGGTCAATCGGTGTAGTTGAAAGGGTTGTTGCTTCACTGGTAGTGTCCATATCCACCGGGATGCTCTCTGTAGATGAGTCAGCATCACTTGGCGTTTCCTCAATCTCGCTTGATTTGGAAGTTATCATCGATTCAGTCGGGATGGAATCTTCATCAGTGGATGCAGTGATGGTCTCGGGTATTGTAGTGGTTAGTTCGGCTGTGGGTGGTTTAGAATCAGGAACAGTAACGTAAGCAACGGGAGGGGCACGGCTGAGTGTCGGGTCCTGTTCAGGTAACTCCACCAAATTGACTTCGTCTTCGTTTGCACTGTGACCTTTCACCGTCAAGCGGTGATCTGGTAGCATCTTCACCGGAAGATCTATGATGTTGTTTTGACTCAATACGGACCGTATTTCATTGTCGGTAGCGTTTTGGTCATTCCGGATGATAGGAAGTGCAATGGGAAGAGCATCTCTTTGGATTAGTGCTTCCGCCCGTGGGAAATCTTCTTTCTTCTCGTCTCCGAAGGTGAGGGCGATGCTATCCGCACCTTTCGCATCGCGCTCATTCGATACCGACTGCGTAGCCATGGTCAAAGGAGTTTGAGACTTTGGGACGAACAGATCTTCCGATTGCAGCTCAGCATCTGTTTTGTCGGCGACCGCATCTTTCGTTTTTTCCACAAGAGCAGCGGTTTCCCCACTCCCAGCGTCATAGGACTCAGCCGTGTTATCGTCAGCGACAGAAGAAGTAAGAAATGAGGAAGGAGAAGAAGAGAAGGGGAGCGAAGAAGAGAAAGGAAAAGTTTCGGTATACCCGTCATCGGCCTCTCTCACTTGTCGGGCTAAAGGCTCTACTTTACCTTTGGCGGAAGGGTACGTACTTTTGACCTCCGTTCCGTCTACGCTTAGCCCCATGTCTTCCACCATCACCGGGCATGGCTGCTTACTTGCATACTGCCAGTTAAGAGCTGTTACTGCTGAAACAAGACAAGAAATGGAAAAGAGAATCTGAGTTAGGCTTAAGGAAATACAAAGCATGTGCATCATTTAAGAACAATAAAACTAGTAATTGCACGATTGGTTCGTATTTATTGGTATAAAATCCATTAAATATAAACAATTTAGTTACCTCCACCCGAACTGCTTTATATTCAAAATTCACTCATTTTCTGCGCATACATTGAATTATACCCACGTTCCTAATATGGTGTTGGGTCGCCATTTACACGGTTAACGTCCTGTAGCGATAATGTTGCAAGGCATCCCACAGTCCCTGAATGCAGGAGGATACACGTCGATAAACCTCACATGTTCCTGAACATCCCACTGATGTTCATTTGGATTGAGCTCCAGTCAAGGTGCGTGTAATGTCTTCTGTTTGTTCCTTTCCCAGATCAATTTCTTACAGCATGAACATGGTGCCATGACCTTATCGACCTACAATGCTCCGTTCTGAGAACAAGGAAACATGAAACGATACACAACTCTGCTACGAGCCTCCGGTGGTTCTAATTCTGACCAGCAAAGCATATCTTATACCTTGATACTACCTGCCTCTCTCTCTCTCTTTGCTATTTTAGAGTTTTGTTAATAGGAATGGGGGGAGGTCGTCTTTTTGGCGCCATTCTGCGCACACTTAGTCACCCTAGATCGCGAACAAGCCATGTCCCATCGAAGATGAAGCATTCAAAACTCGATTAAGTTCTTCTGAAACTCCGTGATAGCCTGGAAATGTATTATGTAGTATCAGGAGACATCGACTTCAATGATCCAGTTTGTGCAATCGTATATCGAACCATGCATACAATGGTGAATGTCTTTATACTAAAGTATAGAACTTGTTCCACGTTGGATAAAAGAAATCATAATTGCGCTATTTTAGGATATTCTGTCACCGAAAAAGCTGTTTTTTTTAATAATTCAAATTTTATAGAATCTTTAACAGTGGCGGCTCGTAGCTTGAAATCGTGGGGATGTTGCAACTCTCGAAATATACATACACACTGTAAGTACAGTGTATACGTGTTTGGATGAAATATCAAAATTATGGTAAAAATTAAAAAAAAAATTAAACATGAAAAAATATTGTTTATTATCGATAAAATTATTCAGTTTGGTATAATTCAAAATTACTTAAAAATAAAATCCATTATCATAACCCAAATAATGTTCGTAAATAAAAACTATAACAAATGTTATGTCTTTAATTGTAATGTCCAAATATTTAAAGAGACGGAGTAAACACGATAAGCACTACGAACACTCTACTACTGGCTCAAACTGCATATAAACAACAGTGGAACTGCGCGAAGGACAGTGCCGCATTACGCTAATAGCTCGCATCTCACTATGACGTGCATATGCTTGCGCGCGTAGCAAATACTAGCAATATGACACTGTGGTAAACAAAGTGCTGTTAGAATCCTTCGCCCTCCTAAGTGCTACAAGATGGATTTTTATTATTTTTTATACAAAATAAGAGAATTGTATAGGATGGTTGATGATAAAATTAAATATTACAAGCAAATATAAATAAATAAATATAAATAAAGGCTCGTGCATAAGTTCCTTATGCACGAGCCTCCCCTGATCTTTAAGTATACATTTGTGTAACAGATCTGTATGTTATCAATGTCTCTATCTTCCTCGAGATATGGAACAGAATGCAATATTTAATAAACTCGTGAAATATTGACTTGTGATACAGTTCAGTTTCATTTCACTGCATTTGGTGAGTGTGAAATTGTCGCTGCAAGAATTAATTTACACAAATTAGGTTTTCAGAAAGCTTGTGATCTGTGCTGGAAATAAGCCTCTGTTTTCAGAAGTTTAAATAAATAGCGCTTATGTTTGTTCAGATGCAATTTTGTGGAGCATACTGCTGTTCCATTCTACTCTATTCTAGCATAACTAATAAGTTTATTATGTTAGAAGCGGAAACTACGCGGAGTATGCAAGAGAAAGATTTATTCCAAAATTTCGTGTTCTTAGCAGTATAGTGGCATTATATTAACTAATCGCATCCCAGGTTCTATTGGGAATTGCCATATTTCTCTGCAAACAGTACCGAGATAATCGTTAACTATAAAATGAATACTGTCGAGAGATCAGTTAGTAAACACACATTTTTTCGCGACTCGTACAAGAATAAAGAAACCGCTAACAACGATAACATCATGAACAATATACTGCTTACTGAAATACCAACAGTGGTTTGCTCTGGGGATTAATATGAAGGCAGTACATCAACAAAGATTTACTTAACAACGTAATGAGAAGTGTATTATTGCGTTAGTAGTTCATTTGTTGTCGAATTTATCGTTTGGTACTCAATAATTAAACTATGAAATAAGAATGAAATTGAACTCGAAAAAAACTGTCACGTGATCAGTCGATTTCCGCTTTGTAAAACTGAACGTCAATTAAATGCCAAAGTGAAATTACTTAATAATTAAACAAGCAGTTATCTTTTTTTTTCTTCTGTCTATCACGTACGAAGAGACTTCGACCAAACGAAAGTGTATATTTTTACAGATCTCTAAGAAACTATTGGTAAACTTTAAATAAACCGGCCTTTTCTTACAAATGTAGAGATGTTTAGGTTTGTTTGTACGGACAAGTGAAAGAAAAGATTAAAATAGGATTAAAAGGGATTAAAAATTCAATTACCAGTAAGCCCTATCATTAGTCTTGACAAAAGAATCTTAGAACGAAACAGAAGATTAGTTTAAAGATTTTTTTTCCCCTCTTCTTGACGTTAAGAAACCTACAAATCATGGCTTTATTTTACTTACTATTTGCCACCTGTCGGATGAAAGTCGGTTTTCTTGAAGCGCGATACAAAGAAAAAAAAAAAAGAAAGAAGAGAAAAGTACTTCAAAATACTAAGTTTCAAAGAAAATAGATGACAGCAGAATCGGCTGTCAGAAAACGAAAAACTGGCATCGCAAAGAAATCATTAAATTTTGAATACAAGTTACAGTTAGCCACCGTTTTTAAAAATGTTGATTGTTCGTATCTCATTGTTGAACGTACTAATAGTTGCATTGTTTCTTTCACGCATGGCATTTATATTTCACATCTAGTGATCACTTTTGAATTTTTTTTTTTTTTTTTCATAACATAGTAAAGACTTGCGCAGTGTGAAGATAAGAGATAGTCTCAAAGCAGTAAATATCTCGTGTATGGAACTGAATACAGAATTGGATGTATGGAAACAAAGTTACTTAGTGCTGGCGGTACATGTAGTAATGTAGCTTTATCCTGGGACTGTGGTTATCAGAGGAAGATCGTGTCATCGGAATATGTCGCGTGCATGCATGCAAGAGCGACTCCCCTAAGAACCGTAATAGTATAATTTTAGAAATGATTTTCAACAACGCCTATTTAATTGACGGCAACGCCTCTTGAAGGGATAATGTGCTCAGATTTTAGATCTATGTATGTGTATAGGTTCGTTAATACATGATGGATGCTGCGTACAGCAGAAATAAAATCACAGTAGAGAAGAAATTTTCAATATATTTGGATTTGATTTTTTATTTTTAATGTTTTTCATGAGCTTTACTACTACCGAATATTATGTGGACAATGAGAGAAATACTACGATGTATTTCTCTCATTATTAACAATGTACTGCTGTCCATTGTTAGCAGTGTCATAACATCAATATGGTAACAATATATAGAATTATTTACTATTTTTATACCCAAGTAAAATATGAAGAATTGTGTCTAGGATCTCTTTTCCAATACAGATGTAGTTTACCTTACCTGCGTTAGGTCGCTTACCTATAAAATAGGTGAGGGCTGTGAGGAGAGCCAGGGACACGAAAATGAATGCGATCGCTGTACATTTCCAACTACACCGAGACGACAGAGTCTTCCGGAGGTGTAACCGAGAATGGGGAAAATGACCCGACATAGGACGTCTGAGGTTATTACGGACGGGAAGAACAGGCACGCCGGTCGTGGAGGAGTAGGACAGGTGGCACCTGAAACAGAAATCAAACATCACACGCATGAGTGGTAGGGGAGAATGCAAAGCGTTCAGTACATCAATACCAACAACTCTAATTGTCGTTTTAAATAGAAATTAGACGTGTTCAGATGAAGACATTATTCCCAAGAAGAGTTCGGAATTGTTGCTAGGAAACCAAACGGCATGGTATCCTAGCAACCTCGTTTCGTGTAATCTTGGCAACTGCCACGATTTGCAAGTCTTGCTTTGCTGCGTACCAAAGGCAACTGCGAAGATGCTGTATACAGTATTTCTTCAGACAAAATTCATGTTCCTCAGACTGTATTAAAGGGAGTGATGAAACAATAGAAGACAATGTAGGGAAGGTGGCTAGAAATCTGTAGGATTACCACGCTGGTTCATTAGACAATCACCTCGAAATGAACAATCCCTATTGTTACTTTGTGCACATTTATTAACGAATATTGAAGAAGCCATAGAACTTTTTTAAATGTTGTTCGAAGATTGGCACGTGGATTAAATTTTGCTTGGTTAAGGTGGAATTAAAAGATGACTTACATTTGAAAGATCCTCACCACCAGGAAACATTCTTAGCACTTTTTATGAAAAAAAAATTAAAAAATTCCCCTAAGTGTAAGCAAAGCAAAGGAGGTTGAGTCCCACTAAAGCTGGTATTCACTTCCCAGTGTGTCCTAACACGTTCTTGACACCTGTTGGGTTGTTGACAACACTGTCGTTAACGAAACACAAGGGGATTAGGTGGGGGAAATGCTACTGTGGATTGTCGACCAGCGCACACTGTTAGGATTACACGTAAAGCCGCAAGTTCCGGTACAGGAGTTTACAGCGTTAATTAGAATTCCAGGGATTTGTAAACAGCTATAAAATTTAGTAGAACTACAAAGTACGGAGGTAGGACTGAGGATGATGTTGGACGCGGCTGTGTCAGCATCTTAAGTCCTTTACACTCCGTTAGTGTTAGTCGACTTCTCCTTAAGCAGAACAAGAATCTTCGAAGTGTTCGCGATTTTTCAAAAAAAAAAATGGTTAAATTTCGAAATTATGCACCGTATCCATGTATACGCACACACTGGCTTATACTTTATTGAAATAGCAGGCATAGGGGATAAACGGGGGAGAGTTCACGGAGTTTCCATCACTTTTACCGCAAATTGATCTCCAAAACACCATCCCAGATAAATATGATTCATATGTGTAACAGCTATACAAAATGGTACTTATAGAAATGTTTATGCGAATCTAACTCGGTCAATTATATTTTCGAGTAGTAACATTCGTAACTCTTCTTCAGTGAAAAGCCTTTAAAGATTCCGAGACGGGATTCGAACTCGTAATTTAGGTGGCAGATGACTTTCAGATAACAGAATGTTAGATCACCAGCTTGCGCCTGAAGAAAGCTCCACGTTTGATCTTTAGGACAAGAATTCTTCCCACTGATTTACCATGCACCACAGGCTTTTACAACCTTTGGGACGGCAAAAGGATTTGCACGTTTCTCATACAAGTTTCTACTTTTGCTGGGAAAACAAAGTTTGCACACAGCCCAGAGAAAAGCGATTATGAAGTTTGCTAACAAACTTTAAAAATAACTGCAAGACAGTCGATTAATTTGAATAGAAATATACTGTAGTAAGATATTCATGGCTATTTGTAGCTCCTACATTCAAAGGCGAGAAATGAGTTGGGGGGGGGGTTAAACAATAACAAAAAGTGGTATCTAGAGTCGCTAGGTCAAGTAGAGGTAGAGGCGGTCGTTACCGGGACACATCGCGTTGTATGGGGGTAACGGAGGGGGGAGGTAGGAAGGAAGGAAGCAGGAAAGAAGTGTAGTCCCTCTGCTGCCATATAGCAAAGCCAAAGATAACTTCAGGTCGGTTACCTAAGCAACGTTATCAGTGTGTGTTGTGGAAACAAGCTTATTCCATTTGATAAGCACTTCCAATTAAGACCCATAAACAGACCGGTGGAGCCAAGGTGCATATTGAAAAGGGTGGTGGCGCTGTCTGTTGTGTACTGCAACGACCCACCATCCAGTAACAGCTCTGGAATCGACGATGCGTGCAGTTGGGAGGCACCATCCAACTGATAACCGCTACTTGGGAAACTATTTTGTTTCTTTTATCAGTGCGTGCGCCCAATAGCCACCCCAACAACAGCGCACTCTTTCTGGTGCAATTGAGATTTTTATGGATATACGAAGAGGGGAGCACGTGCTGATAAAGACGATGATAAAATGTCAATGGGGTGTTTTAAGTACGTATTAACAGTGTCACCTGGTTACTATTTTTTGCCTTTGATGTGTAAAAATGTTAAAGATCTCCGAAATGTTTGGAATCGAGTTTCTTTTAATCTCTCTCCGACTGTAATAAAGAAATCCCCAAACACTACCATGCTATAATAGTATGACAGTGGCAGTAAAGTTTGCCATGCACAAGAAGTAGTATCCTGTCTCCTTGGAAATGCGGCAACCCTGCTAATACTGCAGCTATTAGAAGTACATCTACTATGACAGCTGGTAGGCTTAACACTCCAACTAACGAATGTTCGTTCTCGCGGGCTACACCTTTCATGCTTTTTATTATAAAAGCTTCATCACTTTCATCATATTAGGTTTTTAATTATTTTAGAATTATAGATTATAACGATGCATCTGTACTTACTACAGTGAAGTAGCCAAGCCACATCGATTATATCTTGCAAATCCATGCATTGTACCATGACAATCTCCACTCACGAAGAGTGGAGAATCTAGGGCATATTAGGGGGCACGTTGTTTTTCGTGTTACAAAGTCTCCGCTAATCAGTTGTAGTATCACACTAGGTGATGAAAATCATTTACAGCCAAACGACCATGTCTCAGAACCTGATTCTACGGCGAAGAGATAGCCTGATAGTCTATTGTTTTTAGAGGCAGCATAGCAGTGCATCCTTTGAAACTGGAAAAAGTAGCAAAACACTTGCCTTGGTATTGCACTAACACAATGCGGAACCAATATACAAGTCGCCTTTTATTATTGATTAAGGTTTCACTGGATTCACAGCTGTTTCGAAAACAAAGCCCTAATAAAATACGAATATTTAGGCTCTTATTGGTAGAATTCGTCAAGGCAATCCTCGTGAATATTCATCAGCTGCCAATCACTTTCAGAACTTATATTTTATTTAATGTAAATGAAACTTGAGGTTTTTTTTATTCTATATTTATCAAGAAAAAAAAAACAGTTTAGAGTAACTTTGCTACTTTGAAGTCATCTGCTCGTGGTGACTTAATTCGGGTGCATTGTGAAGATGAAAAGAAATATGTTGAACCCCGAACCAACTAATCAGTCGTAATTTTCTGCCTTGTCACCCAATTTCTTTCTCTCTTGATGCTATCAATCATCAGAATGAGAGCAGGGATTCTATTTTCGATATACTAATAGTCTAACACGTAGTAGCGACACCTGGTGTTTAAATAAACAAATGGAAGGCATTATTGTGCAAACTAAGCAAGATAAACGACAGCCGTATAGGAATATTGACAGTGATTGTCCAGTGGATTTAATCTGAAACTTTCATCTACATTTACAGTCATTCGTGTTGGGGGGGGGGGAGATGAGTTTCAGCGGTTTCACTTCGAACCAGAAAACGCTTAGCTTTGAATCGTATCTCCCGGTGCCATACCACACGGGGAATCTGTGTTGCATCCACGAAGCGGGTATGCGGGAGCGGAGATGAGGACGTTGATAAGATAACGGGAGGTAAAAAGACATTTTCCCCTCCTACATCCGCTCACTGCGTCTCGCAAGAAAACGGAAAGGTAATTTCAAAGAAAGTTCATTATTTGCCAACGCTCCTTCTTTCTCTTTTCTCATTCTCCTTCCCTGATGCCCATTTCGCGAATGAGAAATTGGAAGGAGTTTATTTATAAAACTTTTTTTTTTCCTTCTTTCCACCCCATCAGAACACACGGGGTTTTTAATTACATATAAAACCCCCTTGAGTTTATAAGGTCGTACAAAATTTAAACTAAATAATAAAAGAACAATGCACAAGAACATAAATTGGACTTTAATGTCAATACTTTTTATTAAAATTGCTTACACAGAAAGAGAAATTAACAATATCGAAACCTGATGGTTGTATCACGTGGCATCCAGGTTCATTCGCTAATTGTCACGCATAACGTACAGAGAATGACCACGCATGCGTTATATAACTTGCATGCTGTGCTATGTTTGTATAATAATTGGTCGATTTCCATCATCACCATAAAAGCATAAGGGAGGTAGATCAACAATGGATTCAATACATCATATTCATGCAACGCGTGCCACGTGTAATATATGGCTACCAATAATTACGTAATTGCATAACTAACCGTGAGTTCTCTTCTTCTGGGAATTGATGGTTCACTTTGTCCTTATTATCAGATTGAGAGCAGGATTCCGCAAATGAAACACGATCTGGAGTTTCATAAATGGTTATTAGGGTATTAAATATTTGTTCTGTCCTGGAAGCGTAACTTGTTAAGAACGGAAATAGATATTTACGAGAAATACGGCGCTGGCTATCTTCTAAACGAACACGGTTTATTGTTCGCTACGGCATCCTGACGAAAGCTCATTGAGAGTAATAATGATGCGCTCTTTTTCCTCTTGTCTTAATAAGAAGCTCGTACGTGATGTGGCCAGTGACAAAAGAGGAGGATGGCTTGCAACAAGTGCAATAAATAACCATTACTACCTCTAGAACGTGACTTCCGGACCTCAGTAATGTTGTATGTGTGTGTGTGTGTGTGTGTGCAGCGTTCTCTACCATTTCATTTATAGTCTACCGGTGTAGGTTTTCTGTAATACTGTTATCATGGCACGCAGTAACCAACTGATAGCGATGAGAAGTTGAAGGTAGTGAATATGTGATGTGCTGCCATTTTTCTAAAAACAATTCGTTCGCCTTGACATATGGGTACCGGTCTGCATAAATGTCTTTTTTTTTTAGGAAAAAAATGCACTGCTGTACAGCAAGTTCTTTATGATGTTCTGTGAATAAGGCGTCGTGTGTCATGTACGGTCTAATGTCACCAGGGCATGGTTGCACCAATATTTTATATTTGCTAACTTTTCAGACAGTTGAGAAACCTAAAAATATTTTAAACTTGTACTTATTGTTAAGTTTAGGGCTAAATTGAGGTTCTAGGTCTTGGCTAACTTTCTCACATGCTACCTGAGCTACGCTTCTAGAAAGTTGCTGGATATTTGGAAGAAGGCAGTGGCATGAAAAATTTCTAAGATCGTTAGAAATGTTTAAGAAATTTTTAGAAGTTGCCTGCCTTTGTACGTTATGCGTACAAAGGTAGGCAACTTGTTTTCGTACAAATCCAATCTTAACAGCGAACTTTAACATTAGCAAAAAAAAAAAAAAAAAAAAAAAAAGGGGAGAAGCTTGGTTCCAGGCTTAAAGATACGCTCCTGGATGATTTGGGATTTTTCCAAACGCTAGTGAGGTCTTAAAATTTATTTAAGAACAAATAAGACGTTTACAAACACTGCATAACAACTTAAACCCATAAATAAGATATCAATGTAAAAAGCATTTGACCAGAGGGTGGGACTCTCTTCCCGTGCATTAATTTCCGGAGAGCATGCATCGTTTATCATAACCGAGTGCCTTTTCCTGGAAAATAATTTCCACGATCGCTATTCCATCCGACTTTGATTGATTGATCACTTTATCTGACCACATGATAGCTTCACGATTTGACGTATTCTTGTCGCTTTACTTGAAAGGACTGAAATAGGTGAGTTTGGATTTTGTTAGATTTCTCAGTTAAAAATTGTAAATTTCATTTAAGTACAAGCATGAAACGAAATTTTAAACTTAAGGAATGTATTTCAGGTACACTTTAAAATCAACTCCTTCATGCTGGCTAACACCAAAGGAGTGAGGCTCGGGCCTTGAGGCGTCACTGTAATACCGCGTTCGAGGTTCAGGTTTGAATAACATGTTTGTTTACCCATGGATCAATCGTTCGACAGCAGTGATGCGAGTGTTGGCAATAAGAAGTTATCGTGAAGATATGAAACCCACCGTGATTTTTGCCAATACTAATGGTGATATCATTAGTAACAGCAACTTCGTTACCAAGATATTAAATCGAGAGCTCTAGTGTCATTTTCGTGAAAAGCAGCGAAAGAAAAATTTATGTTAACGAAAACGATTGAAGAACGTATAGAGAATCAACACACATACACGTATATGATGCCTGTTAACTCCGTGTTCTACGGCTGGTTTGTCAGTTTTCCGGAATAAAAAAAATCTTTTGTTATATGAGATCGGGTAACTAACCTTCAGTGCCAAGACCCTATAAAGGTTCCTCGTGTGTTGGATGGGACTCGAACCGAGATATTTCCATTCAGGGCATTGCTTTACTTTAGATAATCCTTTGAGTAGATGGATTGATCTCAAAATTTTCCAAATGACCCTTGATAATTACGAAATAGATAAAAAAATCAACTAATTACTGGATATTCTAGGGTGGTCGGAAAAGTTCTCGGCCTCGACCATAGATGGCAACACTATCGGCATGATTTTTTTTTTCCAAGTTGGTACATCTGTCATAAGCATCCATGTGAAATTGCAAGTCATTCTATCAAGTAGTTTGTTTTATACAGCTGTCTGAAGCAAAAGTGTTGTCTGTATCCCTTGAAATGGATAAAATTGAGTATCGTGCGGTTATAAAATTCTTTGTAAAAGAAGGTTTAGCGCCAAAGAAATTCATTCGAAGTTCATAAAAGTTTATGGGCACTCTTCAACTTCGTTTTCGACGATTAAGAAATGAGCTGCCGAGTTTAAACGTGGCCGTACCAGCCTTGAAGATGATCCACGTGAAGGGCGTCCAAAACGTGTAACAACAAGGAAAATGTAACGTCAAGAGCCGAACTAAATTATCCATTAATTTTTGATTAAAACATCTTCTTTGCATTTCAGGAGTGGCTTGAAGATCCTTCTCGCACCAGGTAAAAGACGGCCAGCAAACAATAGAGTTGTGACCATTTCATACAAGATTTTCCTGAAAGTATCAGCATGGTGTTAGAATCTCTAACAATTTAGGCAAACAGCTTATTTAGGGAGGTGGTCTGAGAACACCGCTGTATTCTTGATGGGTAGGAACAAAAACAAAAACCTGAAAAAAAAAAAGAACAGATACACAAAAACAGCAGCATAGTCAAAGATGGAAAGGAACGTTAAGGAATTTTCTCGGCTTCGGGATACTAATCCTAGGAGATAACACACGTTTAGGTAATTAGCAACTGCAAGTAGCCAACCTCTTTCTGGTCTCCCGGTAAGCTGGCCAAGCATATGTGTGAGTGTGTGTGTGTGTGTCTTAGAAGATAAGCACATGTGAGGAGATAGGTTTGACATCAACGCAATAATGGGCAACCAGCGCCTGGAAGGTTTGTGGCATGGCTAGCCTTCCATGTGTTAACGCTGTTGTAATTAGCATCCCAGGCATCACCTGATGCTACAGGGATGTTCTGCTTCCGCGAGCTCAGTAATTAGCGGAGAAGGAATCAATTTTTATAGCACGGGTGTTTCACTAACGTGAAAAAAAAAGGGAGAGAAAGAAGAAAAGAAAAAACAGAGCGACTTCGCCCCGATAACAAAAAAAAAAAAGCAACTGATGCTTTGATGTTGGATGTTAATTATTTGAGATACCTTGTTTTCTACTATGCGCCAGGGAAATCGGTAGGGGTAGGAGAAAGGGGGGGAGGGATGATTAATCAGTGGGAGACGCTAGTTAAAGAGCCTGTTCATTTCTTCGTATTACTAATGCGTGCACTTAAAACCAGCCTTTCTTTGCCCAAACGGATTAGAGGTGATCACCGTAACTTCATTGCACCAGCGAAGAAAAACTGCCACGTTATGAACGAGCCGTTCATTCATTAGCTGTGGCTTCATAGGATACAGTTCTATTAGGAGGAGAGGCAGCATAAAAATGGCTAAACGGTTTTAATATGATTATTCCAAGGAATTGTGATCCATTAAACAATTAAGAAGGGTCCTCTTTAACGCCCGTCGGAGACTTAAAGAAGACTGGAAAGTTTCATAAGTAGTCAGCGTTTATTAGTTGGGATTAACCTATGTTTGGTTTATTTATCATCTCTAAAGAGCTTTAAAAATGACCGGGAAAAGGCGAAAGAGATTAAACTTCCACCGTTCATTTTAAAAGAGAGAGAAAAAAAATTAATACTCGCAAGCCTCTGATCGTGGAATGGAGAAAACTTCTTTGCTTGCAGAGCATTATTGGAGAAAGTTTTTTTAAGAATGGAAAGAAACTAATTGCGGACTACTTAAAACTTTCTCCTCGACTGTCTTTTAACTTAATGGAAATTAAAAGAAGATGCTCTTTAAAAGAAGTATCCGTTGCCGTAAGTGTTGTGTTACCTGCAATTTGTAAGGCTGTGAACTGGGACGTTACTTGCCGTTTCGTATCCTCGGTAGAATATCGAGTGACCACCAAGTACAAGGTGCCACTACGGCCTTGACGCAGGTGTATATTACGTTTAACAATCCAAGAGGTAAGGGAGGGGATTCGAGGGGTGGGGATGCTACGCTCTGCTGTGCTTTTCCTAACTTTGCACCTTCGGGATGAACAGGAAAGGGAAACCACTTGGCAGGTTACGTCAGCTTTTTTTCAATATTTTAACTTTTTTACATCGCTAAATGTTCTTGGCTTGTCCAGCCACCTGCTAAGAATAGGCCGTTAGAATCTAGGTACAACCCATCCGATTAATGGAATATAGAAAATGCACTTGGGTTCGAATCCCGACGACAGGAAGAACCTTCATACGGCTTTTCGACTGGCGATCTCATTGGCGCCCAGAAGGTATTTTCTTCTAGGATATTCTCCCGAATATGTAAATGCTGTCTGCAGAGGGGTGGAATTAAATGGGTGTCCCCCTGACAAATTCTTACTTTTTCCCACGAACTCGGCCCTTAAAACAAATTTATTTACTTAATTGCATCAGTAACTTGTATCAAACGTTTCTTTGACCCTACCTGTCAGGATTCTTGGAGTCTTCCTGAACAGATGTCCCGTGGGATGCCGGGATGTCACTTTTTTGTTTAGCGGATCCCGGGCACCTTGTCATATCTGAAAACAAAACAAAACACAATAATTGGTTTCATTCGACAGCAAATAAATATTTTTTAATCATTTAAACGGAAAATATCCTAATATTGGTCACAATAAAAAAAAACAATTGGCGCAAAAGTGGTAGCCCTTTTCTTAGAAGTAATTCGTGTATTATAATTTCTTTAAGAGATATTCAACATTCAAACGAACTTCTTACCATACGAAGCAATGCAAGCAAAGCGGGGGGGGGGGGTTCGTTAGGATTTCAGTAACGAAATGGACTCTGCACTGAGCTGGCCCCTTATAATTTATAAGCAAAGGCATTCATAGGAGCCATTTGGGACAACACATTGTAAATGGCTGCAGGTCGAGAGGAGGCTGGGGATTTATAGTAGGCAATGCCGAGAAAGAATATGAAACTCAACGAAGTGCACACCGCTTGTGATTAATTTATTCTTAGTTTTGTTAACAGATTTATATTCATGACGGGCACGCACACACACACACACATAGTACACAGTCATTCTATTTATGATTATCCTCGCATTGCAAAACAGACCCGAGTTACATTCCACTGTAGAATATTAAAAGATGAACAACAAAAGTTTTAAAAAAAACTTACCACTGGGGATGAAGAGAGACCCAGAAGGGGTTCTGGCTAAACAAGTACCCCTGAAGTCTTGTTCTGGGTCTTTTATTTGATTGTTATCCTTAATGCTTCCAGCTGTTCCTATACTGTGGCCTCCTCCACCGGTCGGGGGTCCTGTCTTACCCCCAGTGCGGCCCATGGACAATTTACGAGGTGGGACCAGCAGCGTGGGGGTGGAACTGTCTAGCAACCCTGCAAAAAACAAAACAAAGTTGTTATATTATCATAAGTGGTACGCACACGCATACAAGATATTGTACAGTGCAAACAGGAATAGAAATTCGCTTGTGAGTGAATGGTCCGCCATCAAGGTGACATTAAATGATAATATGAGTTATATTAATCAAAGAAAAATCAGTCCTTTTAACTTTCCCGAAAAAACAGGAAACACTTTGCCCAGGCGATAATTGTGGGAGGGTAATTAGCAATCGAAAACACCTGACCAATGAGTTCGTCGCAATCTTCACCTGCAAGGTTCATTACAAAACCTAACGACAATTGGCAATCATTAAGGTAAATTATTAACTAGACAAGGGAAGGATAAACAACATCAGGGGGCTTAACGATTGTAGGATGTGCATTATTAAACTTAAGAACGTTTAGTGTAAAAACTGAAACCGTTAGGCATAGAAGACAATAATTGTTAGGCTTAATGACACGCTGTATGCAGTAATTATAAGCGGATAAGACTGTAGGCCCGCTAATGACGACTGGGCGTTAACGAAGCAAATCGCAAAAATCGACACCATTAAGTGCAAAGAAAAACAGCGGGTGGAAGAATGTTGCAAAACTACTTCTTATCACTTGCTAAACTGCAGGGTTACTGCTTCCATATCTTAACGATCAGATGCACCACTAACAGAACTCGGAGCGAGTGCCCTTCTTGATCTTACTTCCGAAGGTAGGAATAACCGTATCATTAAGAATGATGGAACTAAATACTTGGTTCTTATACGCGGGTGATATTTAAAAATGCATCTCAACAAGAACGAAATCAGTTAAGAAGAATTAATGAGATAAACTATAGAAAGCTATGAGTAAACCACATCAACAATGCGCCCAATAAACTAAAAAAATAAAGTTCATTGTTGAAATAGACTTGTGAAGCTGTATTGAAAACTTTTTTTTTCATCAACTGACATGCTCACGCAACAATGTGTTCACCTACTGACATCGTTTGAAACAGATCTGTGAAATGAACGAATTATATTTCATTCTGTTGGTATTTCTGTCATGCCCAACAAACAGACTTTAATTTGTGTTCTGTTTAAATAGCAAAGTTGAATAAAACATCGATAGTTTAATTGTTAAAAATCACATCGAAAAACTTTTGCATTACTTCTGTAGTTAAGATAGATTCCTTACTATTCTTAGCGAAAACCGGAATGCATAGAAGACGCCACTGCACGTCACTACGTGTTAATTAAATCAACGGTAATTCCCGGAGACACAGGACCAGAAAATTTAATTATTAGAGCTTTCGTCGGTGGTACAAGGTAGAACGAAGGGGGTGATTACATGCGGGCCGTTGTTTCTCTTGTACTCTCCAGGATGACTTTTCACTAGTCTCGACACCATTTGCTCTTTGTCTTTCTTTCAGTGCGAAATCTCGGCATATATAAAGTGACTTAAACCTTTTGGGAAATCCACTTAGATAGAAGAATTAATATTAGATCTGGGGATGTTGCGATGCAAAATTCATATAGAGTGCCAGTGGTGTATACACAGACAGAGATAATTAAATAATTATCCACACATTCATTGCTACGGGCTACAAATTAGGTGTGAGGAGATAAGTTGAGTTAAATCTCTCGCAGGTCACACGTGACTAATCTTTTCCCATTCTGTGTCCTCCTGCTGGACTTTCAGGCTAATGAACTACAAAAGTTTATGTATCATACAGATGTATCGCTAAGGTGGGTGGCCATTTGGGGTTTTGTGTTCTTAATGGTTATGGAAGTTGATTTATTGCTGGTAGAACTCGTTAGGCGATGATTTCTCATCTTTGCCAGACTTGAAAAATTCACAAATCGTTGGTTTTAGTGAGAATACAAATAAATGTCCGATTCTGCCAAAATATTCAGATTTTGTTTTATTGAATACTTATGAAAAACTCCAACTTCGTCGTTCATATTTTAGCTATCAATACGGAGTTTATACATACTCTAAGGCTTCGCAATAATAATTCACGTCCTTTTATCCTTTGTTTTTCATCCTCTTCATTCGGACAACACGTTTATATGTTTAACAAGGTATAATTTAAACAAATTGGATTACAGAACTTGAAATGTACGTAGGCTGTTCAATAAATAATAAGACTATATTTATACAGAAAACAGATTACCTTTAATCGTCATCATTTACATGGTCTTTTTCGAAGTAACTACTGTGAGACGCGATGCATTTGTCCCAACGTTGCGTCCACTTCTTAAACACATGTGAGAGTCCGTTGTTTGAGAGTTCTTTCAAAACCACCTCCGCAGCTTTTACACATGCTTTGTTGCTTTCGAAATGGCGGCCTCTTAGTGGTTTCTTGAGCTGAGGAAACAGCCAGAAATCGCACGCTGCCAGATCAGGACTGTATGGAGGGTGTGGTAGGATATCTATGTTGTTCTTCTACACAACGTCCACTACACAACCAGCAATATGTGGCCTTGCATTATCGTGGTGCAATAAGAAGCCATTCTTCAGCAATGGACGCTTCCTTTCGACGTGCTTGATGATAATCGCTGCTGTGTTGATCATTGTCTCTGTGATGGACGTTGAAGGTCTTCCCTCACGTTCAAGATCTTCCACATTTTGCTTTCCTTAAAAGTTTTATGCCAGCGAAAAACACTTGCCCTCGACATTGCTTCATCGTGGAAAGCTTCGCGTATCATGTTAAAAGTGTCCGATGCCAATTTTTGCAAACGCACACAAAATTTAATCGCATAACGCTGTTCCAAGGACGCTTCCATTTCGAAGACTGGTCGCACCGATGAGCACTTGCGTTTGAGTCACGTGACACTCTAGCACATCAGCTAGTATACGCCATCTGTCAACCTCTTTTGTTAATACAGACAGCAACATTTCGTTATTCCACAGAAATTAGTATTGTGATGAGTGGTTTCGCCACAGTAAAATTAGTCTTATTACTTATTGAACAGCCCACGTATTATTAGAACTCTAGCGAATTTTGCAGTCTTGTCAAAATCTGCTTTGTTAGTGGGACGCTTTATGGAACTGAGGAGGAACGTACGTTAGCCAACCAATTCATAAACTGTTATATACTTAAGTTGTTTTTGGAAGCAATTTCATGTGCATTTTAGTATTATTTTTTATGACTCCCACAAAACGTTATAAACGTATCGTACATTACATTAGTACCATGAGATGGCTAGAGTTTTTATGATTAAATTCTTATTTTTTTGGTGTTCAGGCATCCAATAAGCCTGAAATATACTACCAAAAGAGAGTCTCCGTAGCTCAGTCGGTATAGACGAAGCCGTTTGGTCGGAAAGACCTGGATTCGATTCCCATCCATGACACGAGGAAGCTTTATCTGGTCTCTTTCGATTAAAGGTGAGTTAGCCAGTCTCATACGGAGGTAGGTTTTTTTTTCGGAAACTCAGGTTTTTCGTCCCTCAGAACCGGCCCCGTAAACACATTCGGACAGGCATAAAATACACTCTTAATCCCTCATTTGGAGGGCTCAACCAGTCCTAAGGGGCGGTCGAGGAACGGGGTGAACTCCACACGAATAATCAAAAAAAAAAAAAAACTACCAAAAGACAATCACACAAAAAACGACTTCTGTAGGTATTGATCTTCAAAGTTCTGTGAAGGTCATGCCTACCGAAGTTTTGTTTAAAACTTGCTTTTATTTGAAGTTAAACCGATACTTTTGCACATTGAAAAACCGTTAACAGCAAAGAAAGTTAAAGAGGCCATTCCGGATGCTAAATATATATTTTAGATTATCTTCAACTTTAAGGAAACACCTCGAGCATCCAAAGTACTTTTGCATGGCGTGAAGAGAACTTAAATAACATCTTCGTAAAGCAGACGGAGTTCCCCCCCAATGGAGTAGAAACTGTGAAATTAATCGTAGATGACTGATTCAAAAGTTTTCAAACTTTTCCGAGTCTTCAAGTGCTGTTCATGGTCTCTGTGTTGACGTTGCTTGCTGGCGACGGCTTGCTATGAGAGGAAAAAATAAAAATAAAATGGGAACACGATAAAACCCGACTTTTCCCTTCATTGGACCCATCCTCTTTTGGTTATCGGGAAGAGAGAAAAAAAAATATGTTACAGACGCTTCGTACGCGTCCGTACGAAGCGTCCGTAACACAATAAGAAGGAATAAGCGGCGTCGGCGTGAACCGGGTTCCAAGAACGGCTACAAAGGATTGTTCCTCGGTCACAAGACTGGATTTTACGAGCGAAAGAACTCCGAGCAGACACGACTCGCATGTGACGGGAATTCCGAATCGAAGTAATGATGAAAAGGAGTTTTGTTTGATTTTTCGTCGGATGTTTTGGGTACGAACCGGGAGAGTGGATGGATGGCTTGCGTGTGCGGTGCTTCCTGCGCCCGATTAAGTTACCACACGGCGGGGCTACGACGCATTCAATTTTGGACTTTTAAAAAGCGGTAATGGGAATCAGAGGTCACGTGGTTCGTAATGAACTGTTCGCACCTCAAAACTACACGCTGATTGCTTCCATCGTAGATGCGAAGGGTCGCCACTGTTTCAAGGTGGAACAGTCTGAAGCTACATCGTTGCACGTTTTGGATTGTTTGGTTTTTATCTTATGACGATAATCAATTTATTAAAAGAAAATTCAACGTGCAGCACGCGGATTCCGAATCTCAAACTTCTGGCTGAAATTTAATTTTTTATTTACTTTTTTTTTAGTGCTAGAAGGTTCCTTTTCGAACTGAAATACTCAGTGAAAGTTATCTTATGTTGAATCAAGCGACAACAAAGTCGATTATTTTATGTATACCCATTCGCCAAGCGCTACCATAGCTCAGTCTGTTTCGACGATGCCTTAGAGTTGGAAAGACCGGATTCGAACCCCGTCTATGATGCGAAGAAGAACCTTCATCAAGATTTATCAACTGAAAGCGGGTTACCGGTCTCATAAGGAGGTGGTAGGACTTCTTTCAGGGAACTCGGGTTTTTCATCCCACATAGAGGGAAACTGGCCAGGAGAACACACGCTATTTACCTCCAAAAATATGCATAGCACTCACTGCGTTATCCTAGAAATCTAAGATGGTTATGACCAGTTAAGAACCGTATAAGTAGATTCTTTCTTTTAAGGTTACACGGTGATCACCATTCATATTTACGAATTTAGAGACACAAACCCCGTGTTGAAATTATTATTTTACTGATTAATAATAAAATAACAATCGACGTTTCGACCCCTGTATTGAGGTCATCATCAGAAAAATACATGTGTACATGAAAACAAGCTACATGCTCTTGCACTCTACAAAGGTAAATTGAATCTACGCTGTTTGATCTTTTACTTGGCCTGACCTCTAGTGGTAAAAAACAACAATCCCAACTCTGCTAAAGTCCTTCCGTACTAAGATTTTCTTCGGGAATTGTACAGTTTAGGTTGCTATTGAATATTTTTTTATTTATTTATTTTTTCTTTAAAAACACTTCACAAAGTCTTCTTGTATCGAGATTTTTCTTTGGCTTGTTCTGGTTGCTATAATGGTTGCAGATGGGCCCTCCACATTCTTGGAATGGTTAGACGCCATTTTTGTTCAGATTAGGATTGTGTGTGAGCATTTCACATGCTTCTTTAAATTTCCTCTCGAACCAGGTTTTGGTGCGGTGGGACATGATACCTTTCCAATCAATTCTGTGGTATGTCTGGAGTGCGTGGTCTGAAAGGCCGGTTTTTCCGAAATGGAGATATTTAATGTGCCGTTTGTGTTCGTCCTTCCTTATTGGGATGGTTCGCCCTGTTTCCCCTATGCATGGTAGATTAACGTGCATTGTATTTTGTAAACCCCTGGGTGGGCTAGGCGTGGAAGAGGATCTTTGAAAGAACTGAGTAGGTGTCATAATTTTGTCGGGAGTTTAAAGGTAGTTTTGATGTCGTATTGTGTAGTATTCTGTCTATTTCTTCGTTACTCCAGATTGACTACTGTAGTAGCGAAACACAACAATTTATTTCTGTGCTGCTAACAATTTCAATTCCACCAAACTAACGAATATTTTTATGTGAATCCCACCTGACAAATGTTGTAAGCCTATTATAGACTGGTATTGTGGGTGTGGAGTGTGAAAGAGGGTGATCCAGTTCCTCTCATCAAACATGGTGTAAAAATACCATGTTTTAGGTCACATATTTCCTTTTTCATAAACCGTAATAGGTATTCTTCGTCATTTGAATCCGTATAGATTGAAAGTTATCTGGGAGGGGGGGATTCCGTATTCGTATACAATTTCCATTTTTATATAATCCACGAACATTTCTTCCCAATATACAAACTTCATTTGCTGTTCCATTCTGGCTGAATTATCTGGTATCAGACCAAGATGGCTTCTCCTGATCGCATTGGAATATAACAGTGAAATTTTACACTGAAAGAATTGCGGTAATTTCATTAGATGGTAGTTCTTTCCCACTGATAGCAAACAAAGAAGAAAGTCCTTCTTCCGGTTTATTAAATGATGGTTGATTTCCCTCCTTCCAAGAGTGTTAAGAATTCTGATTTAAATGATGATGTTACTGGACAGAATACGAACTGGACAATGAATTACTTCAATTTTCTCCTTCAGCACAAAGAGAAAGTATCAATGAAGGAGGAGGTGTAATTGCGCAATTAACGCCCAAGATTTATTGTCGGAAAAACGCAATTAGAAAGCGTACTAGTTATAAGGATTTTTTCCCCTTTTATTTTCTTGAATGCCCTGCATCAGCGAACTGGAAACACCGCCGCTGTCTCATCCATACATGCAATGTGAAACTCAAAGAAGGAATACATCAAGAAGCGCCGATATTTGGCAGGGAGGAAATCGGACGTAATCATGCGATTCTTGTAATCTGCCAAATAAAATTAGAAACACTTGCCAACAATGATGGGAGATGATTCTGATAATTAAAGGAAGATTCATTTGAAAAGTACGCTTGAGGGAAAGAAAATTGGTCTTAATTGGTGTATGCTATACGTCAGATATCTGCAGGCAAAAAAAAAGAATCCTGCACTAAAGGAAAGAGGAGGTTGCTCCTGGGACAAAACAGGATGGCGAAGAAAGGACAGACAAATCATGCTGTAATGACTTTAGTTGGAGGAATCGCTTAGTTATTCATAATAGGATTCCGTCGACCCTTGATTAAACTCCCTCCAGGTTAGGCAAATCCAGGCAGTAGGACGCCACTAAATACGTTTATGAATAAACCATACCCACTGAGCGAGGCGAGAATTATCGCCAGGAGGCAGCAGCGGCTTTCTTTACCTTCCAGCAATAATCAATACATAATTATTCCTGGAACTGATTAGACACTAATGAGCTATTGAATGCCAATGACTTCGAAATTTTCAAAGCAAACGAATGCCACGGCATCTTCTCCCTCCTCATTAAGACTTTATCACATCTTCAAGAACCTTACAGGAGACTTGGAGATGTTTGCAGTCTTTAAGAAATGCAATCACCTTCTTAAAACCATTGAGACTCAATTTGCAGAGACAAATAATCCTCGCATTTATTTAAGAGAACGTCGATTTATCTCCTGACTGTAGCGGGACCGAAAAACGGTCGCTTTGACCTTGGGAACGACTTAGCGCTGCCCTTTTACGTGGCCAAGGAGAGGGTGATAATTTTAACATTTAGTTTTTGAATAATCGCGACGTCCTCTGATTGATTCACTACTTTGTTCTATAACTGATGTTATAGAATAAATGATGTGAAAACACCGAAGCGTTTGTAAGCTACTGAAGTTTAGAAATTATTCTTCGAATTTTAAAACATAAAGGAATACTAAGCTCAAAGAATCATAAGAAAGAGAAGGAAAAAAAATCTCCGTCCATTCATATACTATTAGTCTATACAGCAATTCTGACAAGTCAGAGAGGCCATTTTTTCAGCCTATTTCCTCTCACAAAAAACGGACAGACACGCCTCGGAACACACAAATGTATGAAAGGCATAAATCAATGCTTCCTGATCATCTTTGCTTCGCAATAGTTCAGAACAACTCAATCTATGCTTCTATTTAAAAAATCAGCCTCCCAAAGACAGCCTATTTTATTTATTTATTTTTTAACTTGGTACAGTTATCGCGATATAACATTGTCGCCCACCGAACTGATTAGTCAGGTCATAAGGTCTATCGAAAAAACAATAAATGACATTCTCGCTTTATACTCTATCGCCCATTGGAGTGTCATGCATTCTGAAAGCAATTGGCCCTGCTATTACGTATGCACTACGTAGAGTTTATTCACATTAGAGTCTTCCACTAAGTTACACATTTGGGATGATCCATTCGAGAATAAATCGGGCATCTTCCGTATTTATTCAGGAGAGGGAATCACTGTATCCGACTGTTTAACTCATCCTCAATGGGAAACCCTCCTAAATGTTCCTTGCATTCTAGATGAGATTCAAACCTATCTTTTCAACAAACGTGCAGATGCTTTGCTATTTCTCATAATAAGGAAGGTAACGTTATTTATAGAGGCATTTATTCACAATTTAAATATATTTTGCGGACAAAACAAGTTGGACATTGTAAAGAATTCACGAAAAATGTCTGCCAAAGAATGATTGAGAGGGTATTCCAAAGAACGCGTCTGAGAAGCCTGTTAGATTTATTATTTTTAGTCCGGACCCGTACATATTTGACTTAATAAGATGAGTCCACTATTTTCCTGATTGTAAGCGTAAAGGGTGTGCAATAATTTCTTAAATCCAAATGCATCCTAAACATAAGAAACCTAAGGTCATTTTAATTTCCATCTTTAATTTGTTAGGCTGCCAAAATAATTCGCTATTAAAATGCCTGCTTCGTTAAAGGGTTTTTAGCCAAAATTAATACGTGTTAAGAAGATTTCTTTTGCCATCTTTCCTACTAGTTATTCGCATAGTTCGTTTGCCATTAAAAGATTCCTAGCACTTCGTGAGTGTCTTAGTACCTGCTTACACCACTAAAATAGATTAATTTCTCGACAACCGTTTTTTGAATTCTTCTAATAGAAACACATAAAGAGCACAACAGCATTACTGTGAAACTACGACTATCTGTTCTGCTGTTTAATATATAAGCCTTAATTATTTACTCTCTTGAGGATTTAGCCAAAGAATTCCATTTAAATTAGCTAACAGCTTTCTTCCTCCGTTCTCCTACCTAGTTTATCTAATATTCATTTCAAAAGTTGCTTGCATGCTATCATCCGACCAGGTGCGTGCCTATTGACAATTTATTTCAAGAATACGATCACTATTAGGGATTTTCCATTGGTAATTGTTCGATGCATTATGAATTTATTTAATGATTATATAATATATTAAACGTGTTTTCTTTGTATATTTCAGTTTGTTTGCTTGGTTGGCAAGATTCAAATGCCTGAGGATAGTAATTTTTAAATACTGAATAACCAAGTGTGCACTACATACTACGGCATCGTTTCAATTTCTACGTGTTCCTATGCAATTCTGCTGTGTGTCCATCGGTTTTAATCCAACGTGGGAAGCTACCCCTGCACTTGAGACACCGCGGGGAAAAAAATATGACATACAGAGGAGCACTTTCTGAAACGCAACTAGGCAAGGTTACCTAGCTAAATATTATGATAGAAGGTTCCGATGTCGGGCAGCCACTTCTTTGATTATCTACGTGTACTGAAATCTTCCATATTTTCTATCGATTACTTAAATATGGGAGAGAGAGAGTAGAAGATAAACATAATGGACATGAGACGCTTATCGTCAAGAATACTTGAGATATTACCTGATCTTGAAGAAAACTAGGAGTCTTCATCAAACGTTTTTATGATAAAAACCGACTTAGGACGCGAAGGAGGGGTTGGATTTACATATTAAGATAGTTTTTTTTTTTCGTCTGGAAACTCGGATTTTTCGTTCCCAAGGCAAACCAGCCTCATGAACAGATGCATCTACAGACATAGGGCCAACCATCTTATCCTAGAAACGGTCGCGTTTGTGAAGTCCGCATCTAAAGAACCTCAATGGGTTCTTTAGATGTGGACGTGAAAAGCTTAAGACAAGTAAGGTAATCCTGGAAACGTTAGTTTTAGCGCGCGTAGTTAGCAGCAAAATAACTAAATAAAGGACATTTATTAATGATTTTGTGTTGCTACAACAGAAACACGCCAAGTACTCTGCCATACACAAGAAACATTATTCCAAATGGAAACGTGAAAAGAGAATTTCTTAAAGAAAAGTATATTACTATTTAATGAGACTAGATATTACTACCAGGAGTAAAAACAGAACCGTTGTCATGACGACATTAAATCATATCCGTCTGGAGTAAGTGTGAAAGTGAAACCATTGTCTATAGTTGATATATATTCATCAGAACCAAACCATGGAAACCACCATGAAATAGCAATTCTACTCTGAACAATACAATCCTCTAACTGAAATTCTCAGTCAGGTAGAATTATTACGAAAGAAAAAAAATGATATATGGTTTCATGAAAATAAACAGTGTAATTAGTTACATGTAGTTGAATTCATTCTGTGACAGTGCTGTTTGAGGTGAGCAACAATTGATATCTCTGTTGCTATGACTACCACACGCTTTCATCTACGATGGTCTAATTTTAACTTATTCACAACTTGTTGCCACAGGCTACATTCGACCCATTAATTCTCCTTCATTAGCCGAAACGGAAATTCATCTCATCAGTTCTTCAGATGTAAAGTCAGCATACTATTGTATAAACGCTCAGGGCATTGCATAATTTAACTCCTATGAATTTTAATACTGGTGTGCACCCTAACTGATTTATTTTAATCTTGATTTTCGTGGTATCCTCTAAAGTAAATTGACTTAAGAGATTAGCTCGATTTGAAAATTACATCCTTTTCATTTTGTAATTTTCGCTATAGCTAGTACATTAGCCCACATTTCCCACCTTCTGCCTTTCCAAAAAAAGAAGCTAAGCAGCGAGATAATCATTTCGTTGGCATTATCTCAGTTTTCTAAAACAATCAAGAAGTACATGAACAACGACCCCTGTTGTCTTCAGGCTGCTTACAAAAGCGGCTGTAGCCACCGGGGAATTCCGTCACAACCATTGCAAAGGATTATCTGCTTTCCCACCTTCGAAAAACATTGCAATTGCTTCACTGTCAATTTTAGAGCAGTTGATAGGGTACCTGAACAAATATTAATCTGGCATCACGATCTCCTAACTCAGATGCCATCAACTTCCGAATTTTAATGCAAATCCTGTATTTCAAGTAAACTAAATTTCAGCAGATTGGTTAACGTGCCCGCTTTCCAACCAATAGGCTCCGGGTTCAAATCCCACCGTGGGCATGGATGTTTGTGGATGTGTTTAAGTTACAAATGAATTTCATCTGAAGCATGAAAGACTATTAACTGCGGTTCGCAAAATACATGGTTAAACCAATGAAAATGACCATCACCAAAGTATCTGCCGTACAGGATTACCAACAAAGGCTGTCAACATCATTAAATCACACAATGAGGATGTCATTAAATGTTTGCATGTAACGTAATACTTTTGGTGTTACACGGTTACTTCATTAAACATACATCACTGATTATGGTGCTTAAAACAACAACAACACATTTCTGTTGTTAGTTCCCCAAAGGACCCCACGAACGTTTGCTCACACTTATCCAAAGATATGCCGTAGGCGATCTGATCCCAAGAGATTTCGAACAGATAAATACAATGCACGTAAACAGAACTAAAATCCCTGTAAGCTTTTGTTTTACCGAAACAGTAGGCTATCATGAAAGAGTGCTCTGTTAACTCGCTATAGTTTAGAAACATTTTAGTAAAAGAAACCGAGCAATTAATTCTTTCTCCTAACCTCAAACATCGTACTTAATTCCTCATCAATAGATTAGTTTAGTATAACAAAACATCTCTGTAATGTAACGAAATTAGTCTAATCATGAATATCTTTCATGGGAAACCTGTTGACTGAAATTGTTTGATTCTTTGCTCAAGCTTGTGTGCAATAAGCATGGAAACAAGACTATGGTTTCTGGTTAAGAATTTACTTTCTCTTTTTAGAAACACTACAGTTTGCTTTTGAATGCTTACAACTACAGGTTCTCCCAGCCAGAGAGTTCTGTTTCTACTTTTGAGGCGATATCCCCCCCCCCCCCCAAAAAAAAAACTTCTTTTAAATGCCACCGTTTCAATAGAAAACACCCATGCTGATCACGATCGCTTATTTACTAACTGTCCATTATACACACGCTCAGTAATGACTGCGTAGCTTTTCCACTTCTCCAGCGTTAACCACTCGGCAAATCAGTATTTTTAAACTGATTTGCCGAGTGGCTACCGTACTCACTCTCCAACCAACATGCTGTGAGTTCGAATCTCATCGTGGCTTTGTTTTTAAGTAGATTAAGTAGGAAAAGGTGTCGGCCCTCTTAATGGAACCGTGGCTTGAAAAACATTCGAATGTTTGGGCTCTAGAGCAGGGCTTTCGGACTAAGTAAAAAATAAATGAAAAATGCAAGAAATAATCTTAGTCTCACCCGTTGTACTAATATTATAAATAATATTACGAACCTTTCGTCGATGGAAGATGCGCAAAATAAGTGAAACGGGTATTTCTCCTTGACCGTTTTAAAACATCATTTCTGAGCCGAATTCTTTTTCACAGGGAGGGTTCTGTTAATTCGTTTATATTAAAACGAAGTTTTGTTTACAAAATGAATTAATTTTCTTTCCTGCTAGTAAAATGTTACATTTAAAGCACAATCCCATTTCTGGAAGCATCTCCATCCTTAGCAGTTGTTACTGGTGCACTTTAATTCATTAAGGAGAAATCATTTATGATAAATCAGAAGGGGCCATAGAATTAACACACACAGTGACAGTGATAGCACTATAAATCATGTGATGAACGAAGAAATATTTGCATGATTCCGCTAAATCTAAGGTCTGTCAGTCAGGTATAAAGTGGACTTTAATAAAGAATTGAATTCGAAATTCCAAGGAATTTCGAATTCGTATTTGCATGCTAATAGTGATAAAAAGGCTCCCAGTAAGCTCCTGAGATGCATCATCTGCCTAGATGATGCTTTTGAATCTAAGGCAAAATTAAGCTTGACCCAGATGGAATGGTACCCTTAAGAAGAAAGAGCCATGTCTACATTAACCAACAATGGTAGGTGCTGTAAGAGATCCAGTACAAGACAACCATATTAGTTAACAGGCAACCTTTACGCCGTGAAGAAACTCTCTTTGCTGGTCTCCTTGAATTTTTACTCCATACGAATTTTTTTGTGACTGTTACCCACAAAAGGTTATTATACATGTATAACATATTCATACAGTGGGTGAGTTAAGGATTTTCTTTATTTTTAACTGATCTGGAACCTCTGCAATGGAGATTAAGCATGGAACTTTTTCAATGTCTCATACCAGGCGATGAAACTACAGTGGGATTCGAACCCCACAGCCTGTTGATTGGAAAGCAAATACGCTAACCACTCGGTCAACCAGACCAGCATCTCATGGTCGTATGTACAGAAAGAGTCCAATTAATGATAATTGCAACCACCTAAAAGTGATTAAGTCGAGAATTATAAAAATAAATTAATATTCATCAATACAAAGTGTGCATCTTTAATTTACAAGTAAACCTGGGCTAATCAGATCACGTGTTATATTTTCTTTAAACAGCAGAACGGTCTTTACTTAAAATAATCCCCAAAAGATTTTTTCATTCATATCTTATTTTGCTAAACGCGAAATATTCCCCAGAAGAATGCCCGAGATAATTTACTCCTTCGAAAAACTCCCGGAAGTCAATCAATATGTCCTGGTAAGGTCGCCTATCTTAAACAAGCTCACAAAAAATTTCTTTAAAATCAAACTGGAGTTCGAGTATCTCAGCCCGACGCTACCGATCTACGTTGCAATAATGAATCTTTAGTGGATAGGGCGGGAGTGTGTGTTGACAACTTTCAATTTATTAGAGGAAATTGGAGCCTCAAACGATGTGTCTTAGTAGTCGGCCAGACGGCAGAGCTCATCAGTCATACACACTAAGGGAGACCTTCGTTTCTCCTGTTCCAATTAGTTGCTTTGGCAGCGGCGAAGAACGCTACAAAGTTCAAAAACGTCTGCACGGGTTTTGTTTGACTTGGGCAAAATAGAGAAAGCCGCAGGGCCAGTGGATTTTCATCATCGTGTGCTCCCTCTCTAGGACACTTCTCGTTTCTGGAGAGATAAGAGGCGGGAATGAATAGGATGTAAAGTTTTCGGAAGTGTCATCGGGAGAAGTGCTCTCGTTGTTACAGCACGCAGAGGAACGAACCAAGTTATCCATGCACGAAAGTCGGCAGAAAGAGTGCTTGAGTCTTCGGTAAGTTGCTAATTATGTTGTAATCATATTCAAGATGCCCATAACTCTCTCTCTTTCTCCCTCTTCTGCACCCAAAGGAGTTCATGGAATTAATTTTCTCGATTCTTTGCCAGCGCCCTTAAAGTGATACTTTTTTTCTAAAAATTGTGTATCACACGGAAATGTCGGTAAAACAGCCTCCCTGAAACCAAATTTAAAATTAAAAAAATATATATATATATAATACACACACACAGATCTTTTTTCATATCTCTGAGAGATGATGTGAATCTCTCTCTAAGAACATGTCTATTATTTTGTTTATCAAGACTTAGAATTGCACCTACGATTATAAAAGAAATTCTCAGAGAATGCTTCTGAGAATAATTATCATCAGGTCATTTTCTAAACGATCCATTATTTCCAGTGTCTTGATGATCACGACCTGCATTGTTCTGTCTCACTCTGACAGAATAATCTAGATACAATTTGATGTGACACGAATTAAGGAACCATACGGGCACAGACAGTTATTTCTCGATGGCGAATCATCAAGAGAGATAAAGGTGACTGAAGTACACCGAGGTTATGTTTTTGGATGCACAGGAGGCATGCTGAACAAAATAGTGTGAATTCATTGTGATTCATCTCAGATTATTATCTTAATGTTGAGATAAAAATGAACGAGGCTGTATCTACACATGCTTAATTTATCTTTTATATTTGTTTCAATATCCTACACTGATATGGATAGAATGACAATTAAGTTATTCAAAAGAAAGGTGGTTTTAGTGCTCCAGTGATCCGAAGTGTAAACACAATACCGATGCAGAGAGAATATCTTGTTGCTTTAAAGAATTTTAAACTGACACCGTAAATAGCCCATTTCGATGTATAATCCTATTTTGTCAATATGAATATAATTGATGCATACTGAATTACATTATCAGGCATATTCTATCTTTCACCTGTTTTTAGAGAAATTACTTTTGCAGGTTTATTTTTGGATGTTTTGATGAATTCCTGTACTGCTTTTAATTGATTTTTCATTGGAAATTTTGAAGAATTTAATTTGATCATTCCTGCTCAATACTAAAATATTTCGCATCGCACATACTACGGTTCGACTTGAACATGTCTATTCATTAGTCCATGCTGAAGTCAGTATAGCACATTCGCTGTAACATCTGATAGCAATAAGATCTCTGAAAAGCTTTCAGTCTTCACAACGATATGAAATATTCCTGTAACTGAAAATAATTAAATTATTGCGTGACTAGGATAAAATGGAGCGCCTACCAAAATTGATATTTAAATAAATAATCAGGGACGAATTACATCGATAAATATCATTAAAACGAAAGACCTTTACTAGCTTTAAAAGTTAAATATATTCATCGATGCTATATTCACAGGTAAACAAATTTATATCCTAACGCATCGTCATTTAGTATTCCATATATTCCTGAAATGGCAATTCTTATTATTTATTTCGGCTCGAAGAGCTGGTTCACCCCTGTTCATCACGCATTCCCGCATTACAGATGTGCATGAAGGAAAGCCAACATCGTGGAAACTTAAAATGGCGAAAGATTTTAATGTTCGTCAAGTTGTGTTTTTAATGCTAAACCGTCAGTGAGGGTAAACTTAAATTTATTTGAGTCCGAAATGCTATAAAATAAATTATTTTTAATATGTGTATAAAATATTTATTCGCTTCAAAAGAAAAACGAATATGAGTATAATATGCAGTGTACTTTACCACCCATCAATTTTGGCTCTTGAGGTGCGTTAAATTCAGAGGATTTTTATTCTCTGCTTACCCATCTTTGGAATGATGCAATCATGTGAAATGTATACCGACTCGAGCAAACAAATCGATATTGTGTACCAAAGAAACGTTTGTATATCACCTGCAACGCATTGAAGTGGTTGTTGATATTTATATTATTGCGAGGGGATCTCAAATGATCTCTTTTCCTGTGAAACAGCTCAACTTAGATCGCTGTAAAGATGAAAGGATAGAGAAACATTTTTAAGGACCATAAGCGTTTTATTTTTCGAATTCTGAGTATTATCCATACAAACACGTTATCATAAAATGCAGTCGACTGATTATTATTAAAACCAACAAAATAAATTCTAAACCATTCCATTAATCATCAAATATTGAAATGTTTTGTGGATTAATTTGCTGTCACGTAACATTATAAGAGAACTTGTAATGCATTCAACATCATTCGCCTAAGGTGTACTGAGGCTACCACGAACAATGGTAGGCATTCTATACACATGTCTATACCACTGTAACTGTCTTGTTATTATTGGAATGTGGTAGGCAATTCTTTTCTGATCTCCTGATTGGTTTTCACAGTTGATGATGTTTCATTGATTTTCTTCACTTTTTGTTCTTCCTTCTGTTTGCTACTTCAAGTCTCTACATCATAAAGAACATTAAGCTATATACTTTGATTTTAATTTCATTGGAGAGATGTATATTTATGAATATATTGGCAAGTATTCTGTATTTAAATAGTTGATAGTTTCTTCGTAATTTAACTTGATCAATGTGCCTAAGTAATTGAATTTTCGAATCTGCCAGTTTATTTCCTTCCATTTCTAAGTCAAGTTCTCGATTTCTACCTATTCTGATAATGCGTCAGTCCACTTTGTTTTTTATTTGCACTGCTTACAGTTTTTCCAATAATCGTAGCTATATAATATACAGCATATGAGTGTTGCACAGCATCAGAGAAAGGTTACAGTAGCTCGAGCATGTCTGCAAAAGTCTCCCATTCAATAAATAAATTTCTGGTGTAAGTAGTAGTGGTAGAATTCTTCTTTATTCCTATAATCCTAGACGATATGTATGTGTTCAAAGAGAGCCAGAGAATTTTATGATGTTGATCTTCGAAAATGCTTCTTTGTGAGAGCCCTTAAGTTAGTCTATTTCGCTGCAACTTTCTTTTGTTATAAAAAGAAAATCCTCTTTGCTCTAGAATGTCTGAACTATGGCAGATCGGATGACGAAGTCCTTCAGAGTTTCCAAATCGGTAATACAGTGACTGTTCAGGTAAATAAAAATGACCAACTGGACGAATGTCCGACATCAGAAACATGTGGATGTACTAGGAAGGGATGAAGTTATATATATATATACACACACACACACACACACACACACACACACACACACACACACACACACACACACACACACACACACACACACACAGACATTTTGAACTCGGGAAGATAGATCAGAACTGTAGAGAATGGGTTTCCTGTCTGCGAGGGTCAGCAGAAAAAAAATGTAGCAACTTAGAGGCCATTTTTGTCTACAAAGCGAAATTGGTCATCTTTTCCATGGTCATTCATGCACAAATATTTTAGCGGAGTTCTTTTAAGTGGATATATCGATTACCGATGAATGAATAGCTCCCGCTCTTTTTTTGTGGGCCTTTCGCTACTGAAGCGTGTTGGGGAAAGATATCATCAGACAATGAACATCTTTGACAGCGCAAGATTCTATATGGAATCATAGAAATGGCGCGGAAAATCTCAGACGAATCCAGAATACAGTACTGGAAAAAAAACGTCATTTTGAAATGTGATGCAAAACATTTATGGCTGATTCAATTAGAATGTGCATATCTAATGGATTCACTAAACTGATCTTCGCTAAGCTATCATTCACTTGTAAAATATCTACCTCACAGAAGAAAAATGATTTGCGTAGCAGAACAGTTTAACTTGGTTTGTATAAATGATTTATGTTGCTTCCATTAATAATTGAAATAAAATTCGAATGTTGACATTTATCATTTAAAGACTCGATACCAAAAGGTTTAAGTAAATAGAGTGCACTTTTATTTAGAATGTCTAACAAGAAAATGCAATCAAGAAAGAAAACAACGATTATGCATTAGTTTTAAAACATCGTAATCCGATATACATTAAAGAACAAACCGTTTGAAAATGGAATTTTTCTTGTCAAGGAAATATTTCGAAATCTGTGAGATTTATGCATTTAATTCCTTATTTGTCTCTTCTAGAAAAGACTATAATGCTTATAAATCGGAATTGCTGATGTCTGCTAATTAAAAATGGTCATTCGTTACTGATCCAGATCTCAGAAGAAATCTGTTCGCGACCTTTAAAATACTGTCAACATTACCTCAAGTGTCGCAAGTATATCCGAAATACACATACTGAAATATGTGCTGCCTGAGGGGATATGGGGGAAGCCTACTAATTTTCTCGGGTGCGATTGACATCTCTGTGGGTGTATATGGAATTTAAAAGGGTTCATCTCTCGCAGCTGTTTCGTCACTGTCGGTTGAAATTCAAATAATTTATTTGAAATAATAAAAGACCGCAAAATGGCTGTAAAAGTTTTAAGTAATTTTTCTCTAGTATATTAAAAAAATAAAACCAACTAATTTATGCGCCTTTAAATTCGTCGATATTTACCCCTAATCGATGGGTATCATTTGAATCATCTTTCTTTGTATTCATTTGTCTCCTTCCTTGATAAGACATGAACTACAATGAAAGAATAACAAATTCATTTTGACTGATTAGGCTGTTGTAATGTATGCATACCGTAAGTTAAAAAACGAAGTAATTTAGTGTTTTTCATTAACAAGGCTGGTATTTTTATTCTATGAATCACAATGTATATTGTGGATGTCACCCAGTAGTATATAAAATAACTTATTTTAAGATAATGGTTACGAAGTTTTCTTATCCAACAGTCCCCAGCCTTTTGACCAAACGTTAAGCTCTGAGGTGAGACGGGATTATGCAAGTTCGAAAAATTACACTCATGTTCTTCATTACCCTTTGATTGGAAAGGCTCAGGTTCGAATACTTTATCACAGGCGACAGGAAATTTCTTCCGCAAAATCGGCAAACTGTCCAGAGGAATATAATTATTGACAGAACACACTAATCTTAGTTGCTTCGGCCAAAACTCAGAAAGAATATCACTCATCTACTTAACAGATCAGAAAGCCCAACAAGAAATGAATCCGTGATTCGCAATTTTTGGAAAAAAATGTATCTTGAGGTATTGTTCAGAAGAGCACCGTTGAACTTCCTATTAAAGATCCCCTGCAACTCGTGTGCCGTATTTTCAACTCTAAATTGCATTTTCACATTAAAAATATGCGTATAGTTTCTAGTATTATACACTAATATAAATGAACAACAGCAGTTACATATTCGAAATAACTAAATTCCGGATAAATATTAATATATACGGGAGAAGGATTTTTTTTAAAAAAAAACGAGCTAAAAACTTGTGCATATTTGCGAAGCTACCGACAGAAAGTGTTGGGGGCAGAAACGTATATCATTACCGATCGATGTTCTCCTTATGGAGTACTCGAGCGTGTAGCTCTATTTCATATCCATCTGCAATAGTTACTCCTTTAAATCGTTATGTTCTAGCGACATCTTCTCCAGCTTCCGATCTTCTCAAAGAAGGCATTTTTTTCTCATTTGCGTATCTCACTCAGCAAACATTGAAGGTTGCACTGTGGCAAAAAAAGAAACCCAAATTTTAGATTTTACAGCCACCAACTTATTTGTAAAAGCAGCTATAGCGAGAGAGAGAGAGAGAGAGAGAGAGAGAGAGAGGTGTAAACTTTCTATTTTTCTTTTTTCCCTCCCTCTCTCTGCCTTCTTATCTTTTTATCTTCAGTAGGAAGTTGGCGCCTCTTTTCCCCATCTTTGCCAGTGGCGATAAACTGCCGCCAACCGCAAGCAATCCAGCGAAAGAACGAAGTAGAATTTTCTTTTCACCTTTCCAAATGGATTACTTCAACAATTCATAAGGCGGTAGACTCGAGGTTCTGGGGTTTATCTTATGCTGATCTAAGTAACCATGGGTGTGCTGAGTACTTCGTGTGTGTGTGTGTGTGTGGTGGGGGGGTGACGGGGGAACAAAATCATGCTAAGGGCGTAAAGAAATCAGCAAGTCAAAGTTGACTGTTGGTTCGAATTGAGCGAGAGGGCTCACAGCGTCCGAAATCTATGCAAATTTAAAAGCGCAAAAATTCTTATTTTGTGACTTTAAACTCGGAAACGTGCGACCTTTCTTGCTGAAATGCCAAATGTAATAGGATAGTAGCAGTACCATCGAGTTCACTAGCTTTGTGTGTGCAATCCGATGCAGTTCGCGTGCAACCGATTTTGCTTTCCATTCAATGGATATACCACAAGAACAGAGGGAGGCTAACATTCACTCGAACTCTCTATTGACGTACCGGTGAACGAAATATAGTCTTTAATAAATGAATGGAACGATTTTCTGTCTGTTAATATCCCCCACGTCCTCCACCCCCCCATTTTATCTTTTCTCTTTATACCGAACAAATAGAAAGGAAATCAAACGTTAGAAATATAATCCAGAGAAAGATCAAATGAAATACAGAAACTGAATATGTGTTAATTAATAAAACAAACATAGGAAACAAATAAAGCGTAATATTGATTTTAAAACAAAATACAGTTGAAGTAGAGATCGCAGACGTTTACGCCAAGTCACGTACAGGAAATTTGCATGAACTAATAATTATCTTCTTACACAAGTATTCCGGATGCTATATTGATCAACTGCATCCTATTATGTGCAACTAGAAGACATACGATTCTAATAAGATGCAAATAATATTTCTTTTCTTTCAATGCTGCCTATTGTATGACTGATGTCGCGTTGAAGGTACAAAACAGACTTAAATTTGTTTCTATTCACTGAACAAATCCAAAGATTGATTTTAAATGTTGAATGCATTTTAAATTGACACTGGTTTGCTAGTGGCGGGTTAAGTAATGTCAGAATAATAATGTCGATCACCTTATTTACATCATCGTTGACAATTCTTCACGATTGTCATTTCAGTTACGAAAATTTGTTTACCAAAGACTATACAGGCGAGGAAAAAAACAAACTTCAGAAATTTCATTACTACAGTCTCATTTTTCATATAACAAAATTAATACAGTTCACTGTTTCATAATTACTATGCTTGAAAAATATTTTAAGGTTCATACTCTAACGCTGCATTTCCTATTTTACATTTCTCATCTCCCACGTAATTTTATTACAAAATAAAGAACAGCATAATTAAACTCGCTGTGGGCACCGAAACACAAAAGGAATCGCATTTTCTAAATGTAAACGACCAAAATGATGATGACGTATTTTGAATATTATTCTACACTTACATTAATTTAGTAACCCCTTACAATAAACGAAATACTTAATATTAAAAAGAAATATCTTTGTCCCTTCCAAGTATCCTATTCCAAATGGATTAAGATAAGTTGATATTCCAAGAAGAATCCTAGCCGATAACATGGAAATGTTCCCCAAGAGTGATCAATATTATAATTTTAATCTCCAGGTATCAGATGCCATCTTGCTTATAGAATGCCTGTTTGGTTTTTGAATTATATAACCGCCAGTTCACCAAATGTATTATAAATTTTTCACACATTCATGAGTGGAATTATCATACAAATAGCTTTTAAAATAGTTCACATCTTTTAATTTTCTTTTATACTTCATGTAGATAGCATATCGCTCCGAAGTACCATTATTTATATATATATATATATATATATAGAAAAGTCAAAATTTATTAAAAAGAGATATAGCTATGTCTGTACTTGTCTCTTCATATATTTCCTGCTTCCAACGCATTCTCTCAAGCTGTTACATATTGCATCACATATTTATTATTCCTACCCGCACGCATCCCATTCCCTTATTTAACTCTTTATTTGTGCGTCTCGACTCACATTTTTTTTTCTATGGTGATACGCTTTTGCATCCCTCATCTTCCTCATCTTTGTTTCTCCTTAGCAGCAGCTTCCACATTAACTCAACGATGTCACCAGCGTCTTTCATTATGCAAACACGACATTCTAGTTGCAGCCGGAGGCAAGAAAACTTTCCCGCATGCGAGTCGTGACTCAACAGACAAAGGAAGGATGCTTATACTCTTCATCTCCAACCAGGATGTCGTGAAGCAGTGATGGGGATTAGTAGAGGCATACTTTAAATCTTGTCACACTGCCATACATCTGTCAGATAACCGTGTCTGTAATGCTGGTGTTTCCCACAGGCAAAGTTGATATAATAAAGTCGACGTGATCATAGTTACCGCATGCAATCTTCTACATCGCCTCTTCTCTGAGCGAAAATACGGGATGTGTGCGGACGTACCGGTGTATGTGTGTTTCGGCTCAAAAAACTACATTCTGTTAACACTGCTACCTTGTCTGTTTCACTCATCGCTCTTCTTTCACTTCTTCAACTATTCCTCTCAGTCTCTTGTCATCTCCTTACTCTTTGCTTGTTCTCTTCAAAAATACACCTGACATGTTTGTTGTGTGAAGCAACTAAGTTGAGTAGATGGAAGAAAATGTATAAGAAACACAAAGTAGACACTGCTAAAGAGACAGCTGTCTATGACATGAAAAAAAAATTGTAAGAAGACTATGAAAGAAAAGACAGAATAAAAATAAATTTAGGAGCGGCAAAGTAGAGTAGAAATAACACACGCTTTCTGCACATCCTCCACTGGACTGAATATCTTGCTTGAACGTTGCGATACGCAGTGTTAGCAGTGACGTTGGAGTATTACAATATCAGTGCATTACAGCGTGATGTGCTGTTACAATGGGACATTATTCCGTGTTGGAACAGGTCTAGGGAAGATGGTTCGTTGAACTCGGTATAATTGTGTACACATACTCACACGTGTGTGCATCTGGAGAAGGGAAAGGATGCGGGAGGGAAACGCTGAGAAGTTATCAGACAGGAAAATGAAGGAAGGGATTTCCTACTACTTCCAGCCGACATATCTCCTGCCTGTGTAGGATCCCAATCACGACCGAAGGATAATAATCCACCTTACATGCCCCGAGGTCATCAGAATTACTCCCCTCAGTATGTCCATTTATCCGTTGCTTCTCCGCCATCGTCTTTACGCACCCTCAGTCTCATCCCAACCCTCCATCTGAGCAGTTGTAAACGATGATCAAGCTAGGGAAAATGATCGTTACGGGTCACGAAGACATTAATCCCCTATGGAGGTTGTAGGAGAAGAGGGGGGGGGGGTTGGAATGTAGATGGGGCCGAGAGAGAGAGCGCTCGGGTAGTAAGATTTCAGAGAAATACCCAGCAGCCATCATTGCATCTGGGCACCGTAAGCAGTATGACACATTTGGGGACGTAAAGTGGGTTTAAAGCTCATCCGCTCCTTACTGCGTGCAACCCCTATTCACACCATTAACGCTCGGCACGAACACCACAAACACGGCCGACACAACCTGCATGGAGGTCCCCAGCCACGCTATAACACCATCACCGAATTGGCCTGGAAATTCGGCCTCCTCGATTGTATGCAAAGCCGGGAACTACTTAAAAGCTGTGAGCCAAGGGCACTTAACCCTCACGTGGAGTAACGTTTCATCGGTAATTCTGATTCTTCGCCGCTCGCTAGAGATTGCGGAGTTTAAATATGCAACTCTACTACATACTCGTTGACACTGCTGCAAGTTTCTGAACTTGCTTTCGGTTGGTTTTGGAGAAGAAGGGGGATGGTTTTAACTGGAAGAAACGATTCGGTTTATATCGCGAGTGTACGGTGCTTCGCAAACTCCGGATTTTCTTCAACTAGTGTTCCGTCATATAAAGAGCGAAATAAATGCCTGCTTTGCATTCTTCAGTCGTTAAAAACACAAAGTTCGGGGCATCACCCTGCATCTTGGTACATCAGTAATCAAAGTTAGCCTCATTACACCTTCTTAGGAAGGTACAGTCGGTCAGTGTGTTCGTATAACATGGTGGTCATAACTTTGCGGCTGTTTCTAGCAAATGCAGATCGTCCTTAAGGTTCTCAACTCACTTTTTCAGTTGCAAGATTTGTCATTTCACTGATCGTAATGAAACCAATTAAATCGAAGTTCAAATCTCTGACATGCAAGTTAAATTATTTGCTATTTTAAGGGGAGGATCTCTCATTATTCCTAGCATACTCTCTATTCAGCGCAGTTCTCTCTCTCTATTTAAAGATATACAATTTAATTTGTATCTCGTTTAGTTAATTCTTGAAGTAATAATCATATACGATTAAAATGTAAATATTATTGTAAATAAATTAAATGTAAGGAATCTGGAACTTCTGAACAAATTTTAATTAACTACGAAAGATAATTTCACGGCTTTAATTTCTTCGACGGTAATTGCTGAACAACTTACGAAAGAATTCCCATCAAAATTAGTTGGCTTTGACTAATTCTCACCCCTAAAGTCTTCGTGTTAGACTCCTTGCAGCTCAATCATTCGATGAAGTCCTGGTTTCGAATCTTGTATAAGATTCGAAACACGCTCTCCGATAATTGTGTTTGTCTTCTATCGTTTGAAGATAAAAACCATTATCGCCTTCGTCATAGTTTGATTACAATTGCCGAAATAAATGATCAAATCAGCAAGAAGCAGAAAATTAGGCCTAAGATCATGTGACTCACAATATATTTAATATACGGTTATATACCTTCCTACGTCTGTACGTCTACTGAGGTCAATTCAGATGTGTTTTTATCGAAAAATCACAGAAACAATTTTACACGATTCAAAGAATATTGCAATGAAATGGTGATAAGTCTGTTTCCCAACAGCCTTATCACCATTTTGTTTTGAGGAAGACAAAAGAATTGTTAGCGGAAGCAAACAGACAAATTAAAATAAAGAACTTGAACAAAACCGTAAATAGTGTTATGTAATCCTGTCGGAGGAAGCAATGCTTTTGCCACACAGACCATGGATTCTCTTGAGAATCACGTCTTTTCCCCAGGAAGAAAGTACTGTGAAAGTATGGTTGATGACTCAACACAAACTTAGGCTATTAGTTTTCTTGGCAGCCGGAATGAGAATTAACTCCAAGTTTACCAAAAGATTTTTATCGATCCAAAGCGATGCGCTAGAGACGAGTAATTCCCATTAAGTTTTGCCACAAGGGGGCGATAGTCGTATGGCAGCATCAAAAATTCATTCGGGTTGGATGAGCATCATTTGTTGCTTCGCTCTTGTTCAAATCGCTTGCTACCATGTCCGATGCACACCTTCCATATTTCGTGTATGAAATTTTTACACACAAACAGATTTACTTTCTGGAGTCTGGAAAGTGCTTTGGTAAATTCGCTAACTGGCGAAGATTTAAGAGGTTTGTCCAACTTTGGCCATTTGGAAAGAAAATACAGTTCCAGTCCTTGAAACTAGTGCAAGTCAGATGGATGTACTTTATAAAGGAAATGCCCTCCGTACGATTGGAAAACGATTACCAATAACCTGAGGTCGTTTGGGAATCGCTAAGTAGCTTTTGGGCCACCCTCCAGAACATTTATGCACCTTCAATAAACAGCTTGAGGAAAAGGTACGTATACCAACTAAATGCTGTTTACGAATGCCGCCCAAATAGGTTTAAGATATCGCGGCTGCCTTGAAAATGTTGACTGAGCTGCTCAGTTGGTATTTTAGTCTCCGTAGGCCACATTTGTTTGGTTTTCAAACAAAAGTTTACCACCATAAACAACGATATGCACACCGTTGTGATTCTACCTAATCGGAAATGCATGTAGACTGATAAAAAGCTAAACGGACGAAGCAAACCTAGAGTGAGTGGGATTAGGATGGAATCTCTTATGATAAATACTCTAATGTCAAGAATACGTATTTCCGTTATATGACACAAAGACGAATAAATTTTCTGTATTCTGCGTCAATAATTAAACACATTTCGAAACAGCTTCATTGCAATTCGTGCTATACATATTTGTTTGAAATAATTTCCTTAACTTAGTTCTCCACACGTGTACTTTATTGAAAGTTCGTTAAATTAACCCAGCCAGTATAAAATTATTTTAATACTTCGAATCGGTTTGATAAACCGTTTTTATTGACACAATCTCATAAACCAAAATTGAACCATATAAGTATCTTATTGAGGTCCTTCTGAAATTTAAAATCTTGTTAAGTCCCACTTGGTCATAACGAAGTTATTGTAAACAAATTATTTCGACACATTTTGACCCTGCAAACAACATAACTGAAACCAATACTTGAATGCTTGAAGAAAATTTGGAAGGATTCCAAATGTAAATAAACTCCATCCACCCACTGCCTCGAAATAGATTGTAGACATACAGAAGAAGCGATTATGCGCTTGCGCAGTTTGTCAAATGAACATGAGCGATATATTGTCAATGTTTTTTTTGTTTTGTTTTGTTTAAATACAGCGCTATTGTAATTCGTTTGGGAGTGCAATTTACAATACATTTATGAACACAATAATTCTGACACATGCCAGTTTACTATGTAGAAATTGACTTTAAAAAGTTAAAGGGAAGGATCACAATATATGTGAGCCCTATGGACACTACAAAAAAATCATGTGTATTTTTCTATCTGCAAAACTACTTTTATCTGAGATACAAAAAGATGGAGCCACCTACTCCTTCCTGGCATCACTAAGGTGCTGTCTTGTGCCAGAGCGACTTCCGACCCCGTGAATGTTGCATCTGAGTTGATACCATCATCGTCATCCGAAGAGGAAGGTGCCGAGGGAGAGGACGACAGTCCAGCTGGATGTTGTAGACGCCGGGGACCCTGATGAGGGGGTTGTCGTGATAGCTGGGAATCGGGCAAACCGGAACGTTGAGTAGAATACTGATCTATCAGCGCCCCCACCCCTGACATCTGCTCCCACCGGGATTTTGGGTGTGTCTGATTCTGAGGGTTGATCCCTAAACGCTCTTGCTCCGGACGGGGTTTGGTACACTGGGGTGGATCTGAAGATTCGGGGGGTCTGTTGTACGAATTGCCTGTTGAGGAAAACAAGGATCCCATAGTAAGAAACATTAATGGGCGAAAAGGGGTTTATGCAAACATCATATACACTTTATACTAACTATACTACGATATGTCTGAAATAAAATACAAGCACATTCCGATTTACGTCGGGGATGGATTCTCAAGACCGACGGTGTAATCGGACATGCTCTTCCCATTCATTTATAAGCTACATGTTATAAAAGGGAAATAAGTTGAAGGGAACAAATTTTCAGGGATGCTTACCTAACGTAGGCCTCACTTAAGCCAATTAACATTAAAAGCAGGAAAACAATAAAAAAACATTTATATATACACTCATTAGCCAAGACATTACAACCACCCAGCTTGTTTCTGGCCAACCAGACTTCACTGCTCGCCCAAAACAGTCACCTATAGATGATGTGTTTCATCATCTATAGGTGACGCTCATGCATCGCTTGGTCCTCAGGAATGTTATTCTGTCTAGTGTGTCCAGAATGCCTCAGGACACCGTCCGTAGTTGCACCAAGATCTGATGCAAGCGGTTATCTTGACCAAAGAAGGTCCAACACGCTATTGGGTAGGTGGTCATAATGTTGTTTTGGCTCATGAGTGTATATATATTCATTAAATAAAAAAAAATAGGCAGAATAGATAGGTTAACGAACAGACAGAGTTGTTCGCTACAACGTTTAGCCATTCAAAGCCAAGATAACTTAGTGCTGCAATTATTTTATTGTTTAAATAAACCTTAGTCCACAAAATGGTTTTGTAGCTTAATGTATCACTAGCCAGCTTTGTTATTTTCATTATTTAGTACTATTGTGGATCTGTTTCTAGTTTGTTTTGCCTATTCAATAGCGGTGATCTAAACCATGATAGCCTGTAGGTAGAATTTCTTGCATCGTTAATGATCTACAAACATCTTTCCGACAGTTGGATTCTCAAATCTGCAATACGCAAAATTGTTTATTTTGCTACGGAACACCAACCAGTGAACCATCAAGGCAGACCATTATTTACGCAACGTACACAATACGTAGCTGAGGTTAACGTGTACAGTATTCGGAATTTTCATCCCTATCCGGCGCACAACCTCAGGGTTATTAATCAGAATCTGAGCACTCGCAAGATACGTATGTACCTTACCAGTAATATTTCCATTTTGAGAGGATCGCGTTTGGTGGACAGAGTATACGACGTGTTCGATCTCAGCTATCTCAACACATTCATATGCATTTGCTGAAAGGGTGGGTGCATTAGAATTTCATATTGGCGTAGAATATACATTACTCGTGAACAATCACGTCTTGCCACAATCTGATCATCCAGTTTTGGAATAAAGGCAAACTGATTACCTTCATTACGCTTTCTGTTAATATTCCTTCTTGTATATTAATTCGGGACGAGTTAAGTTTATCTCATAATGCAGAAGAGATGATAGTTCGAAATGGGTATCTCCTTGCACACGGCTTGAAAGAAATAACGTTTTATTTTAGTAATTAACTATCTCCCCAGAGCATTCACCAAGACTACGAGATTTGCCTCTTGGTTGAAAATATCTGGGCTCAAAGCGAGAGGAATTCAACAGTTAATATGCATCAACTACCTGTCCTGTAATTCTGACCAATCATAATTCCATTTTGAAATAAACATGAACCCTAAAAAGAACTAACCAGTAAGAGGTTGCCACAGTAAACTAGCATTAACCATTACATATATAAAATCAAAGTCATAATATGCAATACGTTGACCATTCATCCAAAAAATTAAAGAACAGATATTTTAATGGGAGGGTTTCATCGCTATTATTTATTGAGGGGTCTGCCTTAGGCATTTGTTTTATTATCTAGGCTATCTAGCAGGAAGTCAAATAAAGATGTTACCCCCCATCTGCGGCATCTGTTCTTTCAAGTAACAAACTTAATTTCTGACTGCATGAATTTAATATTTTTTCTGCTTATTTGCGATACTGAGGTAAGATCTCGTTAGACTCTAGATGGATGAAAATAATTGGATACATCTGTCGGTATATAACTAAGTGGGAAACTGCCTAATGAAGGTATTGAACAATTAATACAAGTTACTCCAAGGCGTAATTTTTGAGACCCACAGACGGGTATCGAATATTGCTGTGCGTAATTATATCATCAAATCTCTTTTGATAATCTGACTCACAATTACCTTCTCGTGTCACATTAATAACTCCCACTCCTTAACACTTAATTACTGATTTAATTTGGATTCTTTTCCCCTAGACGGATACTTGCTTTAAGGTATCACTTCAATCCATTTCTTGCAACTTGTGCACACCCTTCTTCTCAATACTTCCGTAATCAACTTCTCCCG